>NC_091987.1:58406520-59006520 GCF_044704955.1 Pristiophorus japonicus
GGGATGAAGAGAGGGTGGGATGAAGAGAGGGTGGGATGAAGAGAGGGTGGGATGAAGAGAGGGTGGGATGAAGAGAGGGTGGGATGAAGAGAGGGTGGGATGAAGAGAGGGTGGGATGAGAGAGAGGGTGGGATGAAGAGAGGGTGGGATGAAGAGAGGGTGGATGAAGAGAGGGTGGGATGAAGAGAGGGTGGGATGAAGAGAGGGTGGGAAGAGAGGGGGGGATGAGAGGGGGGGAAGAGAGGGGGGGAAGAGAGGGGGGGAAGAGAGGGGCTGAAGAGAGGGGGGAAAAGAGAGGGGGGGAAAGAGAGGGGGGGAAAGAGAGGGGGGGAAAGAGAGGGGGGGAAAGAGAGGGGGGGAAAGAGAGGGGGGGAAAGAGAGGGGGGGAAAGAGAGGGGTGGAAAGAGAGGGGTGGAAAGAAAGGGGGGGAAAGAAAGGGGGGGAAAGAGAGGGTGGGATGAAGAGAGGGTGGGATGAAGAGAGGGTGGGATGAAGAGAGGGTGGGATGAAGAGAGGGTGGGATGAAGAGAGGGGGGGATGAAGAGAGGGGGGGGATGAAGAGAGGGGGGGATGAAGAGAGGGGGGGATGAAGAGAGGGGGGGATGAAGAGAGGGGGGATGAAGAGAGGGGGGGATGAAGAGAGGGGGGGATGAAGAGGGGGGGGGATGAAGAGAGGGGGGGATGAAGAGAGGGGGGGATGAAGAGAGGGGGGGATGAAGAGAGGGGGGGATGAAGAGAGGGGGGGATGAAGAGAGGGGGGGATGAAGAGAGGGGGGGATGAAGAGAGGGGGGGATGAAGAGAGGGGGGGATGAAGAGAGGGTGGGATGAAGAGAGGGTGGGATGAAGAGAGGGTGGGATGAAGAGAGGGTGGGATGAAGAGAGGGTGGGATGAAGAGAGGGTGGGATGAAGAGAGGGTGGGATGAAGAGAGGGTGGGATGAAGAGAGGGGGGGATGAAGAGGGGGGGGATGAAGAGGGGGGGATGAAGAGGGGGGGATGAAGAGGGGGGGATGAAGAGGGGGGGGATGAAGAGGGTGGGATGAAGAGAGGGTGGGATGAAGAGAGGGTGGGATGAAGAGAGGGTGGGATGAAGAGAGGGTGGGATGAAGAGAGGGTGGGATGAAGAGGGTGGGATGAAGAGAGGGTGGGGTGAAGAGAGGGTGGGATGAAGAGAGGGTGGGATGAAGAGAGGGTGGGATGAAGAGAGGGTGGGATGAAGAGAGGGTGGGATGAAGAGAGGGTGGGATGAAGAGAGGGTGGGATGAAGAGAGGGTGGGATGAAGAGAGGGTGGGATGAAGAGAGGGTGGGATGAAGAGAGGGTGGGATGAAGAGAGGGTGGGATGAAGAGAGGGTGGGATGAAGAGAGGGTGGGATGAAGAGAGGGGGGGAAGAGAGGGGGTGAAGAGAGGGGGGAAAGAGAGGGGGGAAAGAGAGGGGGGGAAAGAGAGGGGGGGAAAGAGAGGGGGGAAAGAGAGGGGGGGAAAGAGAGGGGGGGAAAGAGAGGGGGGGAAAGAGAGGGGGGGAAAGAGAGGGGTGGAAAGAGAGGGGGGGGAAAGAAAGGGGGGGGAAAGAAAGGGGGGGAAAGAGAGGGTGGGATGAAGAGAGGGTGGGATGAAGAGAGGGTGGGATGAAGAGAGGGTGGGATGAAGAGAGGGTGGGATGAAGAGAGGGTGGGATGAAGAGAGGGTGGGATGAAGAGAGGGTGGGATGAAGAGAGGGTGGGATGAAGAGGGGGGGATGAAGAGGGGGGGGATGAAGAGGGGGGGATGAAGAGGGGGGGATGAAGAGGGGGGGGGATGAAGAGAGGGGGGATGAAGAGAGGGGGGGTTAAGCTCAACGGGCCTCGCCTCCGACAATGCAGATGCCTCGCTGCCGAAGACTTCGGGCTGGGCCCGCCCCCAGCAAGATGCTGGGCGGGCGGGCTCCGCCGACGACACAGATGACTGGCCGTTGCCCAAGACTTCGGGCGGGGCCCGCCCCCAGAAAGATGCCGGGCGGGTGGATCCCGCCGACGACGTGGAGGGAGGGAGTGGGGGAGAGGAGCTGGGGCTGAACGAGAGGTCAGGGCGGGGGGAGCAGGAGCTGAATGGGAGGGAGGTACGCCCGAGTCCGATCTTCGCCCGGAGTGCCCATTCGGCCAGGGCTAGGGGCGGTGTGCTTCGGGCCCCTCCCACGCAGCCTCGGGGGCGAGGAGCTACTGCACATGCGCGCACACTCCAGCGCGCATGTGCAGAGGTCCTGGCACTGTTTTGAGCGTAGGGACCTGTCTATGACCCCGACCCCTTGTGCTGCGCCGCGCCGAGCACGAAGATGTCCTGAGGAGCTCGCAGAATCACAAGGTAATTTTTTGCACCTTTTTTATTCGAGAAATTCAGAGTACCTTATGGAGGTGCGCCGTTTTTACAGAGGGCGGAAACTTGGGCCCAGTTTTTCTAACTTCTTTCTGTGCTGCCTTAGTAATCCATTCAGGGGCACAATTCTTTAACACAAAAGCAAAATACTGCTGATGCTGCAATATGAAATGAAAACAGAAAATGCTGGAAATCGCAGCGGGTCAGGCAGTATCGGTGGAGAGAAAAACAGAGTTAATGTTTCAGGTCGACAACCCTTCGTCAAAACTGGCGAGTGTTCGAAAAGAACACATTCGTAAGAAGCAGTGAAACGGAGAGGGGAAGAAAGAACAAAAGGGAAGGTCTGTGATAGGAAGGAGGCAGGAGAGATTAGAGAGACAAAAGGGATGATGGCCGAATTGAAATGGTAATGCCAGGAGTTAGAAAAAGATTAGTCAAGATAGGGTGTGAATGGCGGAATAATGCCATTAAAGACAAAGAGAGAAAAAACCTAGGCTCGGGTGGGGGTGGGGGGGAGGGAGCCAAAGATGGTCAGTGGTTATGCTCTGAAATTGTTGAACTCAATGTTGAGTCCAGAAGGCTGTAGACTGCCTAAATGAAAGATGAGATGCTGTTCCTCGAGCTTGCGTTAAGCTTCGTTGGAACAGTGTAGGAGGCTGAGGACGGTGAGGTCAGAGTGGGAGTGGAGTGGAGAATTAAAGTGGCAGGATCCCGGAAGCTCAGGGTCACACTTGCAGACTGAACAGAGGTGGTCCTCAAAGTGGTCACCCAATCTATGTTTGGTCTCCCCGGTGTAGAGGAGACCACACCGTGAGCAGCGAATACAGTATACTAAATTGAAAGAAGTACAAGTAAATCGCTGTCCCACCTGGAAGGAGTATTTGGGGCCCTGGATAGAAACATAGAAAATAGGTGCAGGAGTAGGCCATTCGGCCCTTCGAGCCTGCACCACCATTCAATATCATGGCTGATCATGCAACTTTAGTACCGCATTCCTGCTTTCTCTTCATACCCCTTGATCCCTTTAACCGTAAGGGCCACATCTAACTCCCTTTTGAATATATCTAACGAACGGGCCTCAACAACTTTCTGTGATAGAGAATTCCACAGGGTCATAATTCTCTGAGTGAAGAAGTTTCTCCTCATCTCAGTCCTAAATGGCTTAACCCTTATCCTAAGACTGTGACCCCTGGTTCTGGACTTCCCCAACATTGGGAACATTCTTCCTGCATCTAATCTGTCCAATCCCGTCAGAATTTTACATGTTACTATGAGATCCCCTCTCGTTCTTCTAAATTCCAGTGAATATAAGCCTAGTCGATCCAGTCTTTCTTCATATGTCAGTCCTGCCATCCCGGGAATCAGTCTGGTGAATCTTCGCTGCACTCCCTCAATAGCAAGAATGTCCTTCCTCAGATTAGGAGACCAAAACTGTACACAATCCTCAAGGTGTGGCCTCACCAAGGCCCTGACCAACTGCAGTAAGACCTCCCTGCTCCTATACTCAAATCCTCTAGCTATGAAGGCCAACATGCCATTTGCCTTCTTCACCGCCTGCTGTACTTGCATGCCAACTTTCAATGACTGATGCACCATGATACCCAAGTCTCGTTTTCCTAATCTGTCACCATTCAAATAATATTCTGCCTTCCTGTTTTTGCCACCAAAGTGGATAACCTCACATTTATCTACATTATACTGCATCTGCCATGCATTTACCCACTCACCTAACCTGTCCAAGTCAACCTACAGCCTTTTAGCATCTTCCTCACAGCTCACACTGCCACCCAGCTTAGTGTCATCTGCAAACTTGGAGATATTACATTCAATTCCTTTGTCTAAATCATTAATGTATATTGTAAATAGCTGGGGTCCCAGCACTGAACCTTGCGGTACCCCACTAGTCACTGCCTGCCATTCTGAAAAGGACCAGTTTATTCCTACTCTTTGCTTTCTGTCTGCCAACCAGTTCTTTATCCACTTCAATACATTGTGCTTTAATTTTGAAAACTAATCTCTTGTGCGGGACCTTGTCAAAAGCCTTTTGAAAGTCCAAATACACCACATCCACTGGTTCTCCCTTGTCCACTCTACAGTTATATCCTCAAAAAATTCTAGAGGATTGGTCAAGCATGATTTCCCTTTCATAAATCTATGCTGACTTGGACCGATCCTGTCACTGCTTTCCAAATGCGCTGCTATTACATCTTTAATAATTGATTCCAACATTTTCCCCACTACCGATGTCAGGCTAACCGGTCTATAATTCCCTGTTTTCTCTCTCCCTCCTTTTTTAAAAAGTGGGGTTACATTTGCTACCCTCCAATCTATACAAACTGATCCAGAGTCTATAGAATGTTGGAAAATGACCACCAATGCATCCACTATTTCTAGGGCTACTTCCTTAAGTACTCTGGGATGCAGACTATCAGGTCCTGGGAATTTAGCAGCCTTCCGTTCCATCAGTTTTCCGAACACAATTTCCTGACGAATAAGGATTTCCTTCAGTTCCTCCTTCTCGCTAGACCCTCGGTCCCCTAGTATTTCCGGAAGGTTATTTGTGTCTTCCTTAGTGAAGACAGAACCAAAGTATTTGTTCAATTGGTCTGCCATTTCTTTGTTCCCCATTATAAATTCACCTGATTCTGACTGCAAGGGACCTACATTTGTCTTCACTAATCTTTTTCTCTTCACATATCTATAGAAGCTTTTGCAGTCAGTTTTTATGTTCCCTGCAAGCTTACTCTCATACTCTATTTTCCCCCTTCTAATTAAACCCTTTGTCCTCCTCTGCTGAATTCTCAATTTCTCCCAGTCCTCAGGTTTGCTGCTTTTTTTGGCCAAGTTATATGCCTCTTCCTTGGATTTAACACTATCCCTAATTTCCCTTGTTAGCCACGGTTGAGCCACCTTCACCGTTTTATTTTTACACCAGACAGGAATGTACAATTGTTGAAGTTCATCCATGTGATCTTTAAATGTCTGCCATTGCCTATCCACCATCAAACCTTTAAGTATCATTCACCAGTCTATCCTAGCCAATTCACATTTCATACCATCGAAGTTACCTTTCAAGTTCAGGACCCGTCGTCTCCGAATTAACTGTGTCACTCTCCATCTTAATGAAGAATTCTACCATATTATGGTCATTCTTCCCCAAGGGGCCTCGCACAACAAGATTGCTAATTAATCCTCTCTCGTTACACAACACCCAGTCTAGGATGGCCAGCTCTCTAGTTGGTTCCTCGACATATTCGTCTAGAAAACCATCCCTTATACACTCCAGGAAATCCTCCTCCACCGTATTGCTACTCGTAGTGGGAAGGGAGGAGGTAAAAGGGCAGGTGTTGCATCTCATGCGCTTGCGTGGAAAGGTGCCGTGGGAAGGGGAGGTGGTGCTGAGGATGACTGTGGAATGGACCAGGGTGTCGCGGAGGGAGCGGTCCCTTCGGAATGCTGAGAGGGGAGTGGAGGGGATGATGTGATTGGTGGTGGGATCACGCTGGATGTGGCGGAAATGGCGGAGTATGATCTTGAATGTGGAGACTGGTGGGGTGAAAGGTGAGGATAAGGGGAACCCTGTCATGGTTCTGAGAGGTAGGGGAAAGGGTGAGAGCAGAGGTGGGGGAAATAGAACGGACACGATCGAGGGCAGTGTTAACCACGGCGGAGGGAAATCCTCGGTTGAGGAAAAAGGAAGACATGTCAGAGGCTGTGGTGTGAAAGATGGCGTCGTCAGAGCAGATGCGACGGAGGAGAAACTGGGAGAATGGAATGGAGTCCTTACAGGATGCAGGGTAGGAGGAAGTGTAGTCCAGGTAGCTGTGGGAGTCAGTGGCCTGCGAGCACCATCAGAGCAAAAGGAGCAGCGTGGTGGCCTGGCCCAGCAGGCTGAGCGGCCCCCGGCCTGCAAGCACCATCAGAGCAGGCCGGAGAGTGGAAGATGCAGCGTGACGGCATACCACTCCAGGGAGCAGCATGTGCTGGAGCAGGAGAGCAACGGCAGCGAAGAGGGATGTCACCAAGATCCAGGTCGGTGATTGGAGCGTGGGCAGGTACGGCAGGAGCAGCGAGGTCAGGGCAAAGGAGCGGCGAGAGATTGTAGAAAGATGTGATCGGGGCCCTGGAGAGGCACGAGTTCGGGGCCAGAAGAGGCGAGTGCCCAGGGGCAGCACGGGCCAGCCCACACTGCGATATTTGTGCTCACTCGGTCTGTGCAGCAGAGCTGGTCTCCAGTCACCTTGGTTAATCCTTGTCACTGGACCAAGACCTAGCACTGTCAAGCCCGTGTTAAAAAAAACCACGCACAGGCATCTTCCACCCTTCAAGGTTTAGTTTGGGGCCTGGGATTTTAGGTCCTTCATTGAAACACCGGTGAACTTTTTGATGTGGAAGCAAGTCATCCTCGATTCGAGGGACTGCCTATGATGATGATGATGATGACGAGTGGATAATGGTCGAATGCCTATCCCCAGAGATGGAGACAGAGAAGTCGAGGAAGGGAAGGGAAGAGACGAGAAGAGTCGGAGATGGACCATGTGAAGGAGAGGGACGGGTGGAAATGGGATGCAAAGTGAATGAAATTTTCTAGTTCAGGGCAAGAGCAGGAAACGGCACCGATACAATCATCAATGTACTGGATAAAGAGATGAGGGAGGGGACCCAAGTAGGACTGGAACAAAGAATGTTCCATATATCCCACGAAAAGACAGGCATAGCTAGGGCCCATGCGGGTTCCCATAGCAACACCTTTAATTTGGAGGAAGTGAGTGGAGTTAAAGGAGAAGTTGTTCAATGTGAGAACAAGTTCAGCCAGGCGGAGGAGGGTGGTGATGGATGGGGACTGGTTGGGCCTCTGCTCGAGGAAGAAGCTGAGCGCCCTCAGGCCATCCTGATGGGGGGTGGAAATGTAGAGGGATTGGATGTCCACGGTGAAAAGAAGATGGTTGGGCCTGGGAAACTGGAAACTGTTCGTGACAGAGGGTGTTGGAGGAGTTGCGGATGTAGGTGGAAGAGAGTGGACAAGGGGAGAAATAAAAGTCGAGATAGGAAGAAATAAGTTCTGTGGGGCAAGAACAGGCTGAAATTATGGGTCTACTGGGGCATGCCTGTTTATGAATCTTGGGAAGGAGGTAGAAGCGAGCTGTGCGTGGTTGGAGAACAATGGCTGTGGAGGGAAGATCTCCAGAGGAGATGAGGTCCAGTGACGGTGTGGGAAATTTTGGTTTGCTGTTCAGTAGTGGGGTCATGGTCCAGGGGGAGGTAGGAGGAGGTGTCAGAGAGTTGGCGATCAGCCTCTGCAAGGTAGAGGTCGGTTTGCCAAACAACAACAGTGCCACCCTTGTCAGTAGGTTTAATGACAAGGTTGGAGTTGGATCTGAGCGAGCGAAGTGCCGCAAGTTCAGAGGGAGGTAGGTTGGAGTGAGTGAGGGGAGCAGAGAAATTGAGACGGCCGATGTCCCGTCAGCAGTTTGCAATGAAAAGGTCTAGAGAGGGTAAGAGGCCAGAGGGAGGGGTCCAGGTAGAGCGAGAATTCTTTAATCTGTGCTTGTTTTATTGGTATTTAGTTACCCTGCATGCTTGGAAATGTGTCCTTCAATTTTTTTTTAAATTTGTCCTCAATTGAAGTTTTCTTGACTGCCATCATCCCACCACTGATCTGAGTAAGCTCTTCCCCTCATCGTCTTTTAATGTTGTATACCAGTGTCAGCTTGGCTCAGTAGTAGTAGCACTTTCACTTGAGTCAGAAGGTTGTGAATTCAGGTCCCCTATGGATCTGCGCAAACAATCTGAGCTGATATTTTATTGCAGCATGGAGGTACGGCTGTATTGCTAGAGATACCATCTTTTGAATGAAAAGTTAAAAAGTTTGTCTGTTTAAGTGGACATAAAGGATCCTGCGCCATTATTTGAAGAAAAACAGGGGAGTTTCCCAGTGTCCTAACCAACATTTATTCCTCAACCAACATCTCGAATACAGATTAATTAGTCTTTCATCGCATTTGCTGATTGTGGGACCTAGGCATACACAAATGGCTGTCACATTTGCTTACATGACTATACCTCAAATGCAATTCATTGGCTGCAAAGCACTTGGACATTCCATGGACATGAAAGTGTTTGAGATGGGGTTCTTATTTATGATTTATTCCTCAAATCAATAAGGTTCCTAAACATTGAAGTCAGATGCCATGAGTTTATTAAACATATAATACATGCAATAATACTTAAACATACACTTGAAAGATACTAGGATCAGCGTCTCGAATCCTGCTGTCCGAAAACAGGAATTTTTGAGGCGGCCAAGATGGCGACATCAGGCGGCGAGGGACGAAGAAACCAGTAAAAAAACAGCGCCGGGGGGCCATGGGTGGCGAGAATCAGCAGGCGGCAAGGAGCGGAGGATCAGCGGCCGACGAGGAGCGGAGGATCAGCGGCCGGCGAGGAGCACCAACAGCGAGGTCTGAAATCCGGCAAAATCCAAAAACCGGCACGGTCTCTGTCCCAATGTTGTTGGATTTCAGACGTTGTACTTGTACTTACAACCGCACCTAATGGGTTTGTTTGAGGATCCAAACTTGCTACAGTTCTGAGATCAGTATCTTAGGCCTTTACAAATCAAAATACTCATTACAAATTGCCAGTTTTTATAAATTTCTCTCACTCCCTCAATGTGACAATTCTGCACTAATTGTATAAAAGTTAAAATACAGCTCCATATAAGGATCAATAACTTTAGTTTTCCTTGCCTAACAAGCTCATTTTTTTTGAGCTAACAAGTATAACTCCCTTACTTCATCATCTTAATGATAATTTCACTCAGTCCATATAATTTATATTCTACCAAGTGAAACCTTTAAATAATAAGTCTGTCTTTGTTTCTGAATCATTGGCACCAATTAAATAAGATGATGTATGCCCAGATATTTTCCTTTGCTAATCTAATTGTTTTCCCACATTTATCAATTGATTAAAGTTCCCTGAAACTTTAGGAACCAGTATGTTTTTAATTCTCTTATTTCTTCATCCTGAAACTGACCCTTGCTTCAGGGTCAGCCCTGGCCTGACAGCCCAGAGGTGCTTCCAATTGACTTATACTTTCCTGTTTAACAACCAAAGACTAAAAGATTAATATTACTAAGTTACTTATTAATATAAACAGAAATCAATAGTAATATAGCATTAGTAGACTTCAGGACTGTCTAATTAACCCTTTCCTTACAAAAGGCACGACAGTATAGAATTCTAAGGCTTTCAGTTTTCTTCTTCTGTGGTATTAGTTTATCCCAGTTCATAAGCTTAATTATGCTATAGTCACTGCACTATTTCCATTCTGAGTCACATTAAACCATTTGTAAATGGATCAATCAGGCAATATGCTGAATCATTACCATACATCAATTCTGCAAAGGCTTTTTAATGGAAATTTTAAACATTACCAATTTTGTGAACTTTCATGCTCTACCCGCTTGAACTGTGAAAAATACTCAGGTTTACAGTAATAAATATTTCCAAACATGGACATGTCTGGAGAAATCACTAGAAGGTATACAAATAATGACATACTGATGCTCACATGTATGTCACAGATGGCAGCAGTGGTAGGAGCAATGGCGCAATTTAAGGTGATGAATTAAGAATGTTGCACATAAAGTATATTTGCATAACATTAAACCATGTTGATTTAAACTTGATTTCTCATATTTTGATATTACTAAATAGTTTTGTTTTAAAGCCCAATGACGATATTAGACAACAATTAACACAAGTAAAATCAGAATAAATATTTGATAAAACACTGCTACCATATTGTTTCAAGAACAAAAATTGCAGAAAGGAACTTCACTCAGAGCTTCTAATGTCATTGTTTCTAATGTTAAACTGTTGTTATACAAACTAACAATGATGGAAACCAGAAACAATGGATGCCATAAGGACAGAGGGGAGAGTCTGGGCAAAATAACTTACCTACTTACCTTTTACACAAGTGGGTTTGTTAATGGTGTTCTTTGTTCCCAAGCCTAGCTGACCCCAGTTGTTGCTCCCAAAGATGTATATCTTGCCATTTTCTGTCGAAAAACAAATGTGCTTCACGTGAACATTTTATTTTACCTTTGTTTCCCCACATATAAATCTTCAAACACCTTTTCTGTCTGAATTAATCTCGCAGCACCTAAAGCTAAAAGAAAGAAGATATCTGTCCCCTGTCATGACTTCTCCTAAAGCCACCACAACTGATTTTTCTGCTCATGTTTTAGAGCCTCAGATTCACTTCAAGATTTAACAGCCCCGGTGGCACATAGGCATAGAATATTTGAGCCCTGACCACTTCAATTCTTCACACAATGAGATAGAGTTCATTGCAAAACTGCAAGCAGATTCATTTCATGTGAGGATATGCATTTCCCTACAGAAAAGAATAAGAAAAATCACCTTGCAACTAATTATGAGCAGCAATGGTGGAACCTGGGAGTAAAATATTCAACTAAAATGCAGTTGGAGGATTGGACACGAGTGTCATTTTTTTCTTGAAATAACATTGTGAATATTTTTTCATATTAAAATAAGACTTGACACACCTGATATTTGGTGAATATAAAGGGAAGGGTTAACAAATTAAAACTACAGACACTTGGAAAAACCTTAACTATTTAAGGGAAAATATTCCTCCCCACACCAAATCTAGAACAAAATACATTTATATCGTATCTTTAACGTAGTAAAACATCCCAAGGCGCTTCACATGAGCAATATCAATCAAAATTTGACACCGAGTCATATAAGAAGATATTAGGGCAGAAAATGTAGGTTTTAAGGAGCATCTTAAAGGAGAAACAAAATGAAAATAAACTCTAGAGAAAAAAAATTAACTCTCATTGCATGGTAGCTGTCCTCCTAGTCCAAGTTAACGGCTCACCACCACTTCTCTCGACCCCTCCACAGTCTCTAAATTGTCAGACTGCTTGTCCGACATCCAGTTCTGGATGAGCAGAAATTTTCTCCAATTGAATATTGGGAAGACCGAAGTAACTGTTTTCGGTCCCTGCCACAAACTCCGTTCCCTAGCCACTGACTCCATCCCTCTCCCCAACTTCTGTCTAAGGCTGAACCACATGGTTCACAACCTTGGTGTCATATTGGACCCTGAAATGAGCTTTCCGCAGCACAACTGAGACCGCCTATTTCCACCTCCGTAACATCGCCCGTCTCTGCCTGTGCCTCAGCTCATCCGCTGCTGAAACCCTCATCCATGCCTTTGGTACCTCTGGACTTCACTATTCCAACGCACTCCTGGCTTGCCTCCCACATTCTTGATCCAAAATTCGGCTGTCCATGTCCTAACTCGCACCAAGTTCCATTCACCCATCACCCCTGTGCTCACTGATCTATATTGGCTTCTGGTTAAGCAACGCCTCGATTTCAAAATTCTCATCCTTATTTTCAAATCCCTCCATGGCCTCGCCCCTCCCCATCTCTGTAAACTCCTCCAGTCCCACAACTATCACCCACCACCCCCTCCCACCCCCACCCCCCAACCGAGATGTCTGCACTCCTCTAATTCTGCCCTGAACATCCCTGATTATAATCACTCAACCATTGGTGGTCGTGCCTTCTGTTGCCTAGGTCCCAAGCTCTGGAACTCTCTGCCTAAACCCCTCTGCCTCTCTTTCCTTCTTCAAGACACTCCTTAAAACATGACCAAGCCTTCGGTCGCCTGCGCTAATTTCTACTTGTGCGGCTCCATGTCAAATTTTTAATCGCACAATACTCCGGCCAGATCAGCCATGATCTTGTTGAATGGCGGAGCAGGCTCGAGGGGCTAGATGGCCTACTCCTGTTCCTAATTCTTATGTTCTTATGAAGTGCTTGGGACGTTTCACTACATTAAATATGCTATATAAATACAAGTTGTTGTCTTTGTCTCAATCGTCAGTTTAGCAACATTTCTGCAACTATATATTAAAAAATTGTTTCTTTTTCTGTTTCTTCATTCCAATTTTCTCCCCACCTTTTGTGAAGGAATTAATTCCTTCACTAGAGTCCGGTTCCACAGGCAGCAGTTGCCTGCTTAAATTCTGCCCAAGTGGTGTGCAAACCTTGATAGTGAGCGATGCCAGGCTATTTGGCAATTAAGGGTATCACAATCAAATCCAAATCTGCCCTCATCCAGTATCCACACACTCATATGTCAAGGAAATATAATATTGCAATCTGGAATGGAATCTTGGACCAACTTTCCATTCTCTAGCCCATGGGTTGGTCAGAGCCCTACTGGTGTCCTGGCTGCTAGCTGACATCAGCTAATTCAACACAGATGTGAGAAACGTCGTTATTGAGGCACAGCTCCCAGCATAATTGCCCGCACTTTGCTTTCAGTGGAACAGTGAGAAGTGATAGAACTTGCTGCTAAATAATGAAAGATAATGGTTCCGCAGCAAGCATCAGAAATACTACAATGGGAAGGCGATTGCAACAGGGTGACATTTTGTTTAAAATTTAGATAGAAATTCGATATCACTTTTTCTAACAAAAATTTGAGATTTGTCCTTGTTTTGAAGCATCTAACAGCTCAGACCACCAAAATATTCAAGGAAGGATGTCACTCACAGGTATTTCCTATTTTATACTCCTCTTTATGCAATCTGTGAAAACAAGGTTCTCATTCCATACTTTCTTGCACTATTATGTGAACTTACATCACAGATAGTTCTGGCCATTTCTCTAGGAAGAGCATCACATAGTTAACTGAAACTATTGAGGTCAGGCTCCAGGATGGATGCAGAAAGTACCATGTGTGTTTTTTCATCAATCAATTATGTTTTAGTAAGACGATCAAGGTGCAACAAGCTAAATGTGCACCTAGAAATACCATTGACATAATTGCCTTCAAAATATTTTGAATTTTTTTTTAAAAAGGGGTGCTGAAGCAATAAAAATTGTAGCTTTATTTTGGTGGTCCTTACTTGTTGCTAAAGCTGAATAGTCAAAGCAAAATAATTCTGCCCCATCTTTGCATACAGAGAGATAGATAAATAAATTCCAAGTCGGGGTTAACGACTCACCAGTTATGAACGCAGTGTGTTCATCCCCACAGCTGATTGAGACAGCTGTGTCATTTTTCAGCCAGAATTTGCTGGGAACATTGTCTGAGAATTTGCTTTTACCAAATGTAAAAACAGCTCCAGTATCTGAAAGTAAAATAAATTATATGATGGAGCTTGTAAACTATTTGTATTGAATCAATAACATGTTCTAATGCTTGCTATGGTATAAAATAAATTTCCAGAAATTCTGCAATTTTCTGGTAGCAGCTATAAACAAAGCATTTCCACTAATGATGCAGGGTGTTCCAATACTGTATCTTCATTCAATGTTATGTTGATCTAAGTATGTTACTAAATGTAATAATAAATAACACTTGCCTCCATCATGTTTTACTTTATTTACTATACTGCTTATGTAACAAATACTTGAGAAGTCACAACAGTTGCCTATTTCATTGACTGGTTTGAACAATTTATGTGCTAAATTCCTCACAAACCAGCAGAAGTTGAATATGAAATAACAAAATCTATCAACCTAATAAACATGAACAGAGTCTGTGCTGCAAGCCATATTGCCTTAAAAACATTTTTGCAGGGTTCAAGATATGTAATTATTTTGTACTAAGCCACTGCGCAGCATTTAGTCGTTGCCTGGAATCACTCCGATATATCTAACATTTTTTTTGAGGGAAGAGAATACACCCAGTACTGTTGCCTCAGCAAATCTGCATCATCTAGTGTTGGGTGGTAGCACTCTTGCCTCGGAGTCAGAAGGTCATGTTTTCAAGCCCCACTTCAGAGACTTGAGCACATAATCTAGGCTGACACTTCAGTGCATTACTAATGGAGTGCTGCACTGTTGGAGGTCTCGTCTTTCAGATGAGCCTTTGAACCAAGGCCCCATGAGGTTGACATAGAAAAGTCTCACAGCAGTATTCAGAGAAAAGCAGGGAGTTCTCCTGGCATTGCAGGCAGCATTTATCCCTCAAGCAACATTGCTAAAACAGATTATTTGGTGATTTATCTTATTGCTGTTTGTGAGATTTCGTTATGTGCAAATTAGCTGTCACATTTCCCTACATTACAACACTGACTACACTTCAATAGTACTTCATTGGATGTGAAGCACTTTGGAAAGGCATTATACAAGTGCAAATTATTTCTTTATCTATTAATTCACAGTACCCCTTCATGCCCTCACCCCATTGACCCCCGACATTCCCTTCCAGCAAACTGCCATGGTAACCAGTTGGGCCTTGGTTTTCTATCGGGTCCTCTTAGTTTAATCCACCTAAACTAGCAAGGCAGAGGGAATGTAAAATAGCAGATTATTTTAAAACAAGGATAGACATTCTCATCAGGAGATCATTCTGATCACTATGCCTCATCATTTGTCAACAAATGAACAACATTTGCTTTCAACGTGAGATAAATAGAATGTACAAATAAACAATTTCAAATAATCATCACAAACAACTCCCCACTGAGTTACCATATTAATGCATTTGTATACATCATATTACATTCCTCTCATAACATTATCCTTATATTAAATAATGATCCTGTAGTACTGTTGAATTATATATAGGAGTTGTTCTTTACAATCACTAATGGCTTAAAGGGAGTTCATAATTCTAATGAAAAAAGAATAGGTTGGATGACAAGAAACCAAGTTGAAAATAAATCACAAAGGGATTCACAAATAAGGTGGATGCCAGTGTTATTTGGTTGGAGAAAAAACAGATATGGTTAAACTGTATTTTTTTTAAACATTATTTTTGATTCTAGGGCAGAAAGTCAGTTCTCAAAGGGTTAACAGTCAAGCTTATTTGGCTGAATTTTAAACTAATTAGGTATGTGAGGAATTACAGACTCAACCAGACAAAGACAGCTCAGTCCTGTATGTCACTGCCAGATGTCTTTAATTCATCTCACTCATCTCAACTAGTAGCAGGAAGGTTGCTTTGTGGCCAGTGTTGAATTGTAGTTACCAACGAGGGAACACATTTTCTCATTTACAGTGCTCATTTCGAAACTTAGGAGTGTAGCAGCTTAGGTCACCGAGAAGTGCGTACAGCTGAGGTCCACGTGCACTTTTACAACTTACTAGCAATGTAGTTTGAAGGCTCCCCATCAAGGAAAGCCATGACTATACAATCAAATTGATCTGTGTGGAATATATATTTTTTATTACCACTATTCCCTTCACCATATTACCTTTCTCCACGGGGAATATAATCTGAAATGGGCACCTCCACAGCTACCATCCATGCCATACCATCATCAGCTCAGTATACTCAATGCCTGAGCATCCACAACCCTCTAGGCTAGAGAATCCCAAAGATTCACAACCCTCAATGAAGAAATTTCTCCTCATCTCAGTCCTTATTGGCCAACCCCTTATTCTGAGACTGTAACCCCTAGCTCTAGACTCCATAGCCAGGGAAAACATCTTCCCAGCATCTACCCTGTCAAGCTCCTTAAGAATGTTATACTTTTCAATGAGATCACCTCTCATTCTTCTAAACTCGAGGGAATATACACCTAATCTACCCAATCTCTCCTCATAGGACAATGCCCCCATCCCAAGAATCAGTCGAGTGAACCTTTCTTGCACTCACTCTAAGGCAAGTATATCCTTCCTTAGGTAAGGAGACAAAAACTGTACACACTACTCCAGATGTGGTCTCACCAAGGCCCTATATAATTGTAGCAAGACTTCTTTACTCGTATACTCCAATTCTTTTCGAACAAAGGCTAACATACCATTTGCTTGTTGTACCTGCATGTTAACTTTGTGATTCATGTACAAGGACACCCTTCTGATTACCAATATTTCCCAATCTCTCACCGTTTAAAACGTTTTCTGCTTTTCTATTTTCCCAACAAAGTGGATAACTTCACATTTCTCCACATTATATTCCATCTGTCATGTTCTTGCTCACTCACTTAACCTGTCTATATCCCTTTGCAACCTCTCTGTTATCCTCACAATTTACATTCCACCTAACTTTATACCATCAGCAAACTTGGATACATTTCTCAGTCACCTCATCTAAATAATTAATATAGATTGTAAATAGCCGAGGCCCAAACACTGATCCTTGCAGTACCCCACTAAGTGCAGCCTGCCAACTCAAAAATGACCAGTTTATTCTTACTCTCTGTTTTCTGTCCATTAATAAATCCCCAATCCTTTCTCATATATTACCCCCAATCCCATGAGCCCTAATTGTGTGTACCAACCTCTTGTGTGGCACTTCATCGAATGCTTTTTGAAAATCCAAATACACTACATCTACTGGTTCCCCTTTATCTACCCTGCTAGTTACAACCTCAACAAACTAACAGATTTGTCAAACATAATTTCCTTTTATAAATCAGTGTTGACTTTGCCCAATCATAGATGATTTTCTAAGTGCCCTGTTACCACAATAATAGATTGTAGCATTTTCCCTATTACCACCAGTTACAGGCTAACTGCTCTATTGTTCCGTTTTCTCTCTCCCTCCTTTCTTGAATAGCTGGGTTATATTTGATACCTTCTGATCCACGGGGAACGTTCTAGATCATTAAGTAAATGAAAGAAGCAATTAAAACTTCGAGACACACAGAAGGGCTTTGGGTAAGCAGGTCAACTGGAGACAAGTTCTCAGTGCTTTGCCAATGCTATTTTGTAATAATAGATAGGACGTGCTTACAAGAACACCTCAAATAATTGGTCATTCTATTTGCATTGCCTTGATTCGGAGCAAAAGATCATCTCTACTCCTTGGCAGCTCAGCTGAGATAGGCACTCGATAATTCGGGAAACAGTAATACGAGCATCAGAGATCATCCAAATTGTTCCAGGATCAAATCATGAAAACTGCATTTATGGTCAATTATTCCGCAACTTTCAAACTGCAGTTCCTGACTGACTTCTGACCCATCACCTGGTTCACTACCGTCTGATTCTCTCTCTATATATTAGAACTCACCTCTGTCCATAATAAATGAGTCAGATTTGACACCTCATGAGTTTTTTTTTAAAGTGGAATTTCTTCCTGTAATATATATAGCTCCACCTGTGGACTCCTGTGGCACTACAGCCAGTGCTATTTATAATAAAGAAGGGGACAGGTCACCTGACGGAGTTCCGGAGTGTTCTGCCACTTAAGGCTGTGTGTGTGTGTGTGTGTGTGAGTTACTGAAGATATAACAATGGTGACAAGGATGGGATAAAGCAGATTTTAAAAAGCTGCAAATTTTGTTGGTGGAGGATTCAGCCAACTGACAGAGACTTTGAGAGATTCTCTGTTTTGATTAACAGCTACAAATCCAAGATAAATTACAAGCACACTTTTTTTGAACTGCCAGAGTCCAGATTGCCGCAGCTATGGGAATAATAGGGCATTTGGGGGAGTTTCAACGCGACCGTGAAAGTTTCGGAGCATATGTGGAGCGGCTAGAAATGTTTTTCACCGCAAATATCATCGAAGTCCCCAATGATGAAAACCATAACCGGGTGGTGGTGGAACGACAAAGGGCTATTTTCTTAACTGAAGCAGGGCCCGAGGTGTATGAAATCTTGAAAAATTTGCTTGTGCCTGTTAAGCCAAAGGATACAACTCTTAAGCAGAATTAGAACAGCACTGCAGCCCTGAGCCCCTGGAAATTGCTGAAAGTTATCGTTTCGGATTATGAAATCAGTTAACCGAAGAAAAGATCAGTGAATACATTGTAGCATTAAAAAACTATCTATTCACTGAAATTTCGGAAACTTTCAGGTCCGAGCATTGTGTGACCATTTTGGCTGTGGGATGAAAAATGATGCGATCAGAAGGAAGTTATTGACAACGCCTAACTTTAGCTTGTCAGACAGCTATGTCAATGAACATGGTCGATCAATATTCCCGAGAATTTCATACTATTTCCAGTCGTCAGACAACGAAGTGAATCGCCTGCAGGTTAAAAGTAAAAGGCAGTTGGGCCCTAAGGTCTCAGAAACTGGCAATGGTAACAGAGCACTGAAGTCCTGCTATCGGTGCCTGGGACAACACATTGCTCAAAGTTGTCCATATGTGAAGGCAGAGTGTTTCATCTGCAGGAAAACTGGGCATCTTGCAAAGGCATGCCGACTGAAGGGTAAACTGGCTTTCAAAGCTATGAGTAGAAATCGCCAGAGACTACATAGCATGGAAGAAAAACAACAGGACGAGGAGGTTTTAGAGTTACACATCAGGAGCACAAGGTTAACTAACAGCGATTCGAAAAGTATCATAATCCACATAGATGCTGCAGGAACCAAGATACCCATGGAAATTGACACTGGTGCATCCGTGAGCGTAGTACTGGAGTCGCTATACCCTCGACAAATTGCGTGATTTCCCATTGGAGAAATCCAAGATAGAGCTGCGAGGCTACTCGGGAGAGAGCATTCCTGTGGTAGGTCGTATCACCGTACCGGTGAAATACAAGGATCAATTTCAGAGCTTGCCTCTAGTAGTAGTGGCAGGAGACAAGCCTGCCTTACTAGAAAGAAATTGGTTGGAATCGCTGAAGCTGGTTTGGAGTGAGATTTTTCATGTTGAAATGAGATTTGCATCAACGGATTTGCTATCAAGAGTTATCCGAAGGTGTTCTGCGAAACAGGCAGTCCGATCCAAGGCTTCAAGGCGAGTGTCAGGGTACAGAAGGATTCTAGATCGGTTTACTGCAAGCCACGTTCCGTACTATATGCATTCAAGGAGAACGTTGAGCGAGAATGCAAAAGACTAGAGACTGAGAACATTATTTCTAAGATAGATCTATATAATTGGGCTACACCCATTGTTGTTGTACCCAAGTCCGATGGTAAGGTAAGATTGTATGTTGATTATTTTGTTATAATTACTTCTTCATTAAGGAGGGAGAAGTGTAATATATATATAACTCCACCTGTGGACTCCTGTGGCATTGCAGCCAGTGCTGTTTATAATAAAGGGAACAGGTCACCTGACGGAGTTCCGGAGTGTTTTGCCACTTAAGGCTCTATCTGTGTTTGTGAGTTACTGAAGATATAACACTTCCAAATTATAATGGGCTGAAAATTGCTCATGCACCCAAAGAGGCCTCGCGAATGCCAGTGCTCGGCGTGTGATGCGCATGCGCTGAGAACTGGCATTTGTGATCTGTCAAGACAGATCGCACGCATCCCCGGGAGAAGGACAATCGCACGCAGAGATCTGGGCTATTTGTCCAACTCCTGCCCAGCGAATGTCCTTCAAATTCTTACACCTGGTAAAAGCAGGCGTATAGAAAAATATTTTTTTTTATCACGTTTTGTATTAAAAACCCTGTCCATTAAGGCAGGTTAATATTTATCCCTATTAAAACATAATAAAAAATAAAATAAAAAAAATGTTTGTTGTCTAAAACATTTAATAAATTCAAATTCAATTAATTTTAAATATGTGAAGTGCTTTTTTTATTTATTGTGTTGCGTTTCTGTGTTTTGGGTATTATTCTCATTGATAATAATGCAAACGGAACTCCCATTATTATCAATGAGAATATTACATTGTGATTGGTAGTCCAGGTTCACATGATCCCAGGTTGCGCTTACGTTTCTAGGATGTGACAGCCCATACGCTGGGCAGCGAAAGGCGGCCTCGGACTGTAAGTATACGGTCCTCCGGGACCACCAGATACTTTTGTAAAAAAAAATTCGGTCGGAGGCGTCCACCTGCAGGAAGCAATTTTTGCCCCAGTACTTGCTCAGATAAAAGCTCCAATAAATGGCCTGGACTGCAAATTTGCCATCTGCAGAAGAAAGATTTTACTGTTGCTCATCTGTGCGTAACGGCCAAGAACCAGCAGAAAGTCCATACACGGGACTGTTGTTTCTCTCGTACACAATGTTAACATGCTAATAAAGTAACAGTGTCATTTTTTTTAAACTTGTATTTACATGTGGGCTCATCACAACTCAAATGTCTCAAGATGCTTCACATTCAACTAATTGCTTTGAAGTACAATCACTGTTCTGTAAGCAAACACAACAGCAATTTTGCACACAGCAAGATCTTACAAACATCAAAACAGATGAATAACCAGCTAACCTATATATTTTTAAAAGCTTATAAGCTAATATGCTGTAGAAATGTCCCTGGCATACTGAAGAGCTCATGTTTCCCTCAGCCCATAAGAACATAAATTATTAACATTCATTAGACTATATCAATGGATACATCAAAAACACTGCAGAAGTAATCATTCTGGGGCCATTCTTGTTTTCCCTTCACTTCTACCAACAATTTAAAATATCAACCAATGCAATATCACACGACAATCTATAATGACCCAGATGTATTAACAGCCATTAAATAGCTAGAACATTGTATAAATACCAACATTGAGAACAGAGTGTATATGAGAATATTACCTTGTAACAAGACACTTCTATTGTAAATTTTTAAAGTTATTAAAAAAGTTGACCGAGTCACAATGAATGCTCATTTCAAATACTTAAAACTGTACGCACTTCACTCGCCCCAGAAAATAAAGCAGCTGCTCCACATTCCCAGAATACAATATACTTCCAGATGATAAAATAATTCACATAATATACAGTTCTGCTAATTCAATATCCTTAATGTTTCAAATCAGTGACTTTCAAACTAGCATCCATGAAGTCATAACATGTATCTAAATTTCTGTCAATGTACAAGTAATTCCAGCAAATTGGCATTGTGTGTGGCCCACCTAATTCCAGATGGTAACTGGGAGGAACTACACTACAACCATGTAAATGTGACTGTCTATTTATCACTTAGAGTAATTGGAGGGCATCGGATGATCAGTCACATTGCATCACGGTATGTTGCTTCACTCTTAGTGTCAGTTCAGTCAAGCAGATTTTCGATAACAGGAGTAATGATGTACGATGTTAGTTAAACCATGCATTGAAAATGGGACGTTCAGAGAAGGGTAAATACAATAGTCTTCTGTTGAGGAGTTGCTCCCACTAAGAAGCACAATTAACCTCCAGTATGGGTTTACCTTCCCATGGCCACAATTCACAATCCTCGCTAACAATGCGCTCAAAGCTCAACCAACACAACTCCATACCTTATGGATTGCTGATAATGTCTTTCAAAAGTTTGAAGACCAGGAATTTCCAGGAGTGAGTGGATTTTTGTGAGTGGGAGGATCTCTCCATAATGAAAAATTTGCAAACAAACATTTTACAGAAAGTATTAACAGGCAAAATATTAATAATAATTTTAAAAACAGCAATCTTGACTCTTGGAAAATAGTAATTACTTTTTAAGCATTTGTTCCCACTTTTCATAACCAACTAACAAATAAGATCAACAAACCAGTCTCTGGAATAAACACAATAAGGATGATGCATACCAATCGCACAAAACAGCATATGACATGACAATATTGAAGTCCTTGAAAATTCAACAAAAATGCATTTAAAAACAAGAATTCAATGCACTATCATCCAAAGTCCCTTTAAGCCTAATAAGACAACAACGAACATCCATATTATTTTGATTGGGACAGCAGGCACTCGTTGCTGAAACTGTATTTAATCACGGTGTAGAAATTACATCTTCAACATGTCATTTGGCACCTTTATCTAAAACATTAGATATTAAATCTAGTTCAACCTGTATCCGCTTGATAAAAGTCTGCTCCAGGGGATCATGTTTAACAGGTTAGAAAAGTCTGACCCCAGCTCCCCAACAGCATAAATCGGACCATAAATAAGAAACTAACGGAACTAATTTATCAATCTCATTCAGAGAGACCGCAGACAATAGGGCAAACTAATGCTGCTGAACCGTCAAAACACTAGTTTGCCAAGAAGCTGGCAATAAAAAGGATGCAGCTTGGACCAGGATATCGAGAGAGCAGAGGAAAAACTGGGAAACTGTACAAACAAAACTGCAGGAAAAAAAATGAAGATATATTTTGCACAACATTTATTAAACCTCCATAATGTGCTATTGTTGGGTGCAATTGATGGACCAACTATATTATTCATGCTTCATGGTTTAGGGACATTAAATATTTGGATCAGGAATTCTATGCAATAGTAAGTAGGTCAGATTAGTACATTGGAACAGTAAGCTCTAAAGTGTCCATTTAACTGGTAGCCAACAAAATCGTGTGTAGTGGGGAGTGGCTCCTCTGTGATTATCCAGATAATCTTGGAGAAGTTATCTGGTTCATCCAATGCATTTAACCCTTCCTGGAAAGTGTGTATTGGTATTGGTGTACATCAGGTGAGGAGAGTTCAATCTTGGTTGCCTTGTCCTTCATAACTGAACACTCACTATTTACGCTTACACAGGACTAATGGTTGATTAGGCAAGGTATCTGTGGAATCATATCCCAGCACAACTAAGAATCTTTAGGCTGTACGTTTTAATGTGGCAGAAATGCAGGAATTCGAGACAAATCATATTTTCTGTTTTAGTTGCACTTATGGGCCAATAACCAAGGCACTTATTAATTATCAACAAAAGGATTCTCCAAACTCAGCTGGGGAAAGTAGGGAAATAAAGGTACACAACCATTGCCAAAACTCACTTGTGCAATACCAAAATAATTTTACATTTTTGAAAAATTTCCATCTCATGCACATACTTACACTTCCAATTCTGTCCCTAAAAGTAACATTTTCTTCTTCTGTCAATTTATTTTACTGGAATAAGGCTATGTCACACGGTTTAGCGAACTCCTTTTCTAGTCTCAGTGGTTGTGCAAAGGGTTAAATGTGTTTTTAACAAGTTGCAAATCAGTGAGAATTAGAATACTGGATGGAGTTGAACTCAGAACACTTGGTATCATACACAGTGGCGACAGCTTTGTGGTGGTGCTCTTGCCTTGAAGGTTGTGTGTTCCACTCCAGTCTTGAGCAAGTAATCTAGTCTGCCATGAGTGCAATATAGAGGGAGTGCTGCACTTTAGGAGGTGCTGCCTTTTGGATGATAGTTTATCCTGAGGTCTGCCCTCTTAGGTGGACAGAAAAGATTCCATAGCACTATTTGAAGAAGAGCAGTGAGTTCTCCCTGTGTCCTGAACAACATTTATCCATTCCTGAACCTACAGCCATGTTTAGAATCAGAGAAATCTACGCAAATCATAGGCAGTTCAATCCCAAACAGCCCAATACTATTTAAACTTTTTTCCAAAAAATTCCGAGAAGACAAATGTTGATGGTAAATTTGGTGTTAATGTGGAGTACTTATTACTCAGCAGAGATGAGAACTGATCCTGAGAAAATTATGATGAGATTCTATAAAAAAAATTTAATTGCTGTTAACCAAAATAAATCACTGAATTAACAAAATAAGTGCGAATGAAAACAACCCCCAGAATATGGAAAGCAAACTTTTAAGAAATATAAAATTGGTAGTATTACCATCAATATCTTACCCACTCTTACACCAATGCATTACCTACTCCTGTTCTAAGTGCTTCTTTTAATGCCTACCAATCCCAGTATCAACAAGTTGACCCTTTCAATATCTTAACTACCACAGCACCAATTAGTGCTTCCTTGAGTACTTCAAAATAAAAACAGAATATGTTGAAAATACATAGTAGGTGTATCAGCTTCTGCATAGGGGAAATACATTTTAGATAATAAGTTCTGATCAAGGATCTGCATTCAAAACTATCTTTTTTTTTAAACAGAAGGTAATAAACATTCTGCATATTTTCAACATTTTCAGATTTCTAGCATTTGCAGTTTTTTTTTATTAGTACTCTTTAATACTTAACTATCCAATACCAATTATTAATCATTTCAATTGTCCCCATCCACACCATCAACTAGTGACCCCTTCAATACCTTGTCCACTCCAACATCCAATACATTGCCTACCCCGACACCATCTTACCTACCTCGCACTAACTGGTGACCACTTCAATATCTTTCCTCTCCTAAACCAAGAAAGTGATCTTCACTTGGAACTCTGTTGATACCACTGAATCTCATTCCAAGTCAAACTTTTCAATTGGATTTTGCACATCAGTCTGACACATGAAAGGGTAGGTAGTATTGTAAGCAACCCATAATTACCTGCCTTGCCAGGCATACTGCCATCACCCAATATATCCATTCAATACTTGGTTCTGGACAAGCACTCACAGAACTCCATTGGATGTTCATGCAAATTCAAAACACTTGAAAAAAATGACGGGTCACTATGGAGGGATATCAGTTGTGGCTGATGTTGAACAGTGCTGGTAAGGAGAGAAGAGGAGGTGGGAAAAGACAATACTGAACTTAGGGGAGGGGAGCAGACCACAAAGGGGAGCGCTGAGGGCACCTCGACTCAGTCTTGCTCCATTAAATATCTCTCTTTACCAGCATTTTCAATCCAAGTGCTGCAACAACCACACAGACATTGCCCCCAACCCGTTTCCCTCAATCTTTCCGCCAGCTGTGGACAGGAAACCACAGGCCAACATCAACAACTTGTATTTACATAGCGCCTTTAATGTAGGTAAAATCAAAAAAATGGATGCTGAACCAAAGGAGATATTAGCACGGGTGACCAAAAGCTTGGTTAAAGGGCAGATTTTAAAGAGCATCTTAAAGGAGGAAAGGGAGTTGAAAAGGCAGAGGGATTTAGGGAGAGAATTTTGGAGCACAGGGCTTAGACAACTGAAGGCACAGCTGGTGAGGCGAAAGAAAGGGGAGGATGCATATGACGCCAGAGTCAGAGGAATGGAGAGTTCAGAGAGAGGGTTGTAATGCGGGATACAGACATAGGAAGCAGTGAGGCCATGGAGAGATTTAAACACAAGCATGGGAGTTTCCAATTTAACGTAATTGGTGATTGGGAGTCAATGAGGGTCAGCTCAGCGAGGATATGGTTGATAGGCGACCAGGACTAGTTGCTTGATGAGACGCGGGCAGCAGATTTGTGGATGAAATTAAGAGTGTGTAGGATGGGAGTCCGACCAGGAAAGCATTGGAATAGTTGAGTCTGGAGGTGACAAAGACATGATGGATGAGTGTTTTAGCTACAAATAAGCTGAGGAAGAGGCAGAGGTGAAAGTAGGCAGTCGGGGAGGAAATGTGGTCAGAAGTTCAGCTCTGGGTCCAATAAGGCACCAAGGTAGCAAACAGTTTGTTAAGCCTGACAGCAAGTGAGGAGGGGAATACAATCAGTTGCAAGGGTACAGAGCTTTTAGCTGTTGTTGATGGCTTCAGTCTTCCCAATGTTTAGTTGGAAGAAATTGTGGCTCATTCAAGACTGGATGTCGGATAAGCAGTCTGACAGCACAGAGGCAGTGGAGGGATTGTAAGACATGGCGGAGATCTAGATAGAGCTGCATATCAACTAGCATGGAGGACAGGAAGGGATGTTGGGTGGTCAGCTGTAAAGTTGGAATGGGGTCAAGGGAGCAGGAGGTCAGTCTCATGGATGTGTAAACAGTGAGGATGATAGTAGCAAACTTGAGGACATAGTCAGACTGGTGTAATGGGCAGATACATGGTAGATGATATTGAATGCAGAGAAGTGTGAAATGATGCAATATGGAAGGAAGAATGAGGAGGCAAGATAAACTAAATGGTACAATTTTAAAGGGGATGCAGGAAGAGAGATAGCTAGAGGTTCATATACACAAATCTTTGAAGGTGGCAGACAAATTGATAAAGTATACAGGATCCTTGACTTTATAAATAGAGCCTGAACTACAAAAGCAAGTAAGTTATACTAAGCCTTTATGAATCACTGGTTCGGGCTTAGTTAGAGTATTGTGTCTAATTTTGGGCACAACATCAGGAAGGATGTCAAGGCCCTGGAGAGGGTGCAGAAGAGATTTACCAAAATGATACTGTGGATGAGGGACTTCAATTATGTGGAACAACTCGAGGAGCTGGGGTTATTCTCCTTACACTAGAGAAGGTTAAGGGGAGATTTAATAGCGGTGTTCAACATTATGAAGGGTTTTGATATAGCAGAAAGCGAGAAATTGTTCCACTGACAAGTCAGTCAGTAACCAAAGGACACAGATTTAAGATAACTGACAAAAGAACCAGAGGGGTGATGAGGAGAATTGTTTTTACATAACAAGTTGTTATGATCTGGAATGTACTGCCTGAAAGGGTGATGGAGCAGATTCAATAGTAACTTTCAAAAGGGAATTAGATATATACTTAAAAAGGAAAACTTTGCAGGACTATGAGGAAAGATCGGGGGAGTGGGATAAATTGGATCATTGGCTCAAAGAGCCGACACAGGCATGATGGGCCAAATGGTCTCCATGTCCTGTAAGATTCTATGATTCTGAGCTGAGAGGGCATGGGGAAAATGGGAGAGATACTAGAGACAGGTATTCAATGCTCGGGTGTGGGGGTTAGGCCTGGGAGGAGGTTTGTTTTCATGGGTAAGGGGCAAGGGACAAGGAGGAAGCAGCAGGCGGCTGAATGGGTCTCTCTCTGGGTGACAAAGAAGTCCATAAACTCCTCACATTTGTTGCTAGAGACCATGCTAGAGGAGCAGGGAAGAGAAATTTAAAGAGAAAATTGGTATTGGAGAAAAGGTTATCTTTGCTCTCCACGCTGATCCGTGGGGCTGAAATTCCCTATCGCCCCAGTTGGGGGCGGTAACCTCTCCAGGGTCGGACATTCTGCGCCTGGCACCAAAGTCCCGCTTTGGAAGTCAAATTCGGGTTACCAGCCCTCACAGCAAGTGAAGCGCGATGTCACGTGCTCCACTTCCGTTTGGGGCAGGATCGGGGGAGCTACCCAGGCGCATTGAGGAGCGCAACGCAGCCTCTCTGCATAGCGTGACATGTTTCAACGCCCCTCCCCTTCCGTTAAAGAGGAGGGACACTGGGAGCTCTACAGGTCCTTTGATGGCTTCCACTGGGCCACCAGGGCTAAGGGGTGCCGTGGCTGCAGCCCAGCACCGAAACAGCTGCCAGGCTGCACGATCGCGGCCTGTAACATGCAACATCATTCGACTGCGGCCCGACCGGTAAGGGGTGGCAAATAAAAAAGATGGCGTCGCGTGGCACAGCCCACCGCCCCTTTATTTTTTGCCCCACAATGGGTGCGCGGCCCAGTTCGCAACCCGTGAGGCTAGTGTGAGCACTGGCCAATTTCCACCGCGAGCGAAAAGGGGGCCACCAGCAGGTCATAAGAAGTAGGAGCAGCAGTAGGCCATTTAGTTCCTCGAGCCTGCTCCTCCATTCAATAAGATCATGGCTGATCTGGTCACAGCACTAATACATTCGCGTCTCCGCTAACTCCCACGCAATTTCGCGGGAGGCGGGAGGCAGGAGGCAGGAGGCAGGAGGCAGGAGGCAGGAGGCAGGAGCTGGTGGAGCTGGTGGAGCTGGTGGCACTCTCCCCTCTCCCCCTCCCTCCTCTCCCCCCCTCTCTCCTTCCCCCCCCCTCCCTCTCCCCCCACCCCTCCTCCTCTCCCCCCTCTCCCACTCCCCTCCTCCCACCCCCCCACTCCCCTCCCCCACTCTCCTCCTCCCCCCCCCACTCTCCTCCCCCCCCCCACTCTCCTCCCCCCCCCCACTCCCCTTCCCCCCAACTCCCCTCCTCCCTCTCCCCCCACTCCCCTTCCCCCCCACTCCCCTCCTCCCTCCCCTCTCCCCCTCCCTCTCCCCCCAAAAACACTTTTGCAGCCTTGGAGGCGCACAATAGGGGAGTTTCAGTCCCCGAGAGTGGTTTTGGCAGAGGAGAATTATATTGTAATCCAGCCAGATCGGATGATGGATGGCTAAACCAATTATGCACCAGCTATGCTTCGGTCTGTAGCCCTTGGACTTAAGGGACTTTTGTACTAAACCCAATAACTTCACCAGACTTCAGGCCTGTACTACCTCCACTTGTATATGCCATCAAATTCCCAACAAACAAGCAGAGGGAGGGGAGCAGAGCAGAAGCAGGGACCAGCGAGAACACACATCTGGAGCAGCACAAGTTACAATTCATCTGATTAAGAAACTGCCCTGTAAAGAAGTTGGTACTAAGACAATAAAACAGTTGAATGAAAAAATAAACCATTCCTTCTCAGGCTACACACGTGGTATAAATAGTTTTTGTACAATATGGGCTTTAATCTAATATCAAGCACATGTGCCACAAGGAGATTACAAATAAGCAGTTCATACAACATCGGTCAATCTGATAACTTCCAATGAATCAGTGGGCTATGAACAGAATAAAATTAGAATTTGCCATTTCACCATAATAACAAAATACCATATTTGCCAAAAAATTATCCAACATCGTTTTTTGTTTGTTTACAAATACATGGTAGAGGTTGCACCATCCTGTCACCTGCATCTGACCTCATTGGTGGAAGAATTCTGCTGTTCTTTATTTGCGGGAAATGTGTAAAGAACGGTTTCACTACGAACAATGAAAATCTTCCTCTTTTTCCTTTTGTCCAAAACTTACACCTTTAGGTGTGCCACAAAAGTGAGTAGTGTGCCACAGATTAACAATGACCTTTTTACCATAAGTTTTCACACTTGAGGATACACTGGCCATCTACATCACGTTCTGCTCCCTATTACCTCTGTTCTCACCAATCTTCATTGGTCCTGCTTCCCCTATTTCACTGAATTTAGAGTCCGCATTTATAAATCCCTCTATTTCCCCTTCCCACCTCTACAACCTGCTGTAACCATACATGCCAGTACATGTGTCTGAGTGTCAGCCAGTGGTCAGTGGATAGTACTCTCACCTCTGAGTCAGAAAGTTGTGGGTTCAAGTCCCACTCCAGAGACTTGAGCACAAAACTCTAGGCTGACATTCTAGTGCAATACCGAGGGAATACTGCACTATTGGAGGTATCGTCTTTCAGATGAGACATTAAACCGAGGCCCCACCTGCTCTCTCAGGTGGATGTAAAAGATCTCATGGCACTATTTTGAAGAAGAGCAGGGGAGTTATCCCTGGTGCCCTGGCCAATATTTATTCTTCAATCAACATCACAAGAACTGATTATCTGGTCATGATCACGTTGCTGTTTGTGGGAGCTTGCTCAGCGCAAATCGGCATTACATTACAACAGTGATTACACTTCAAAAAATATTTAGTTGGCTGTAAAGCACTTTGGGATATCTGGTAGTCGTAAAAAGCACTATATAAATGCAAATCTTTCTTTTTTTCTCATGCCATCTGAATCCTCCTGCCTCTTCTCCACCTTCAGCAGCCAAGTCTGGATAAGCTGGGGTTGATCTCCTTGGGGCAGAGGCGATTTGATAGAGGTGTTTAAAATTATGAAGGGTTTAGATAGAATAAAGAACGAGAAACTGGTTCCACTGGGTGAAGGGTCGATAACCAGAGGGCACAGGTTTAAGGGAATTGGCAAAAGAACCAATGGCGACATGAGGGAAAACTTTTTATGCAACAAGTGGTTAGGATTTGGAATGCATTGTCTGATAGGGTGGTGAATACAGATTCAATAGTATCCTTCAAAAGGGAATTGGATAAATACTTGAAGGAGAAAACAAGTACATGGGGAGAGCAGGGAGTGAAACTAACTGGATTACTCTTCGGAAGAGTCTGCGCAGACTCGATGGGCCAAATGGTCTCCTTCTGTGCTGTACTATTCTATAAAAACAGACTTGCATTTATATAGCGCCTTACATGAGCACCAGACGTCCCAAAGCGCTTTATAGCCAATGAAGTATTTCTGAGGTGTAATGCAGGAAATTGTTGTAAGGTAGGAAACACAGCAGCCAATTTGCACACAGCAAGCTCCCCAATGTGATGGTGAATCTGTTTTTGTGATGTTGATTGAGGGAATAAATATTGACCAGGACACCGGGGATAACTCCCCTGCTCTTCTTCAAAATTGGGATCTTTCACTTCCACCAGAGAGAGCAGATGGGGCCTCAGCTTAACGTCTCATCTGAAAGAGGGCACCTCCGACAGTGCAACACTCCCTCAGCACTGTACTGGAGTGTCAGCCTAGATTTATGAGCTCAAGTCCCTGGAGTGGGAGTTGAGCCTGTGGTGTCCCTGCACCTTACTACAAATTCACACGAGGCATGTACTGCAGACACAGTTACTACGTGACCTTAACCTTTATTCCCAGGACCAAGGAGTGCTGACCCTGGATGGGACCTCCCCTTTTATACCTGGAAACCCAGGTGAGGAGTGTCTCCCACAAGTTCACCCCCTGTGGTCAGGGTGTGCATTTCTAGGGTACAAGTACAGTGTACAGGAGTTGCATGAAGGTTACAGTTACATGAAGATTACCGTTGCATGATGGTTACATACATGACATCACCTCCTCCCTTAGGTCTTTTTGTGTCAAAGGTGAAGTCTTTCAGATGATCGATGCTCTCTCATGGAGCGCCGCAGTTGTGGCTCTGGTGGCTAAGCCTCGACACGTGTCTCTGTCACCTGAGGTGATTCCGGCCTGTCCGGGCTGGCCGCAGGGACTGTGCATGCTGTGGATTGTCCTCGTTGCTCATCCACTGGCAGTGATGTGGGTGACATCTCATGCTCTTCTTCAGGTTCCTCCGTGTCTATGCTGAACCTTTTCATTACTTGTTCCAAGTGTTTGCGGCATATCTGCCCATTCTTTAGTCTGACCACTATGACCCTATTGCCTTCTTTGACGATTACTGTGCCCTCAAGCCACTTGGGTCCCAGAGCATAGTTAAGAACAAATGCCGGGTCATCCATTTCTATACACCTCCCCCTTGAGTTTCGGTCATGGAACTCGATTTGGGACTGGCGCTTGCCCTCAACAATGTCTGCCAGGGCTGGGTGAATGAGGGACAGCCGCGTTTTAAGCGTGCGTTTCATGAGGAGTTCCGCATGAAACTCCTCATGCGGGCGGGCGGGCGGGATCTGTAGGCCAGCAGGAGGCGTGATAGGCGGTACTGAAGGGAAGGTCCTTGGATGTGTAGCATGCCCTGTTGTATGACTTGGACCGCACGTTCCACCTGGCCATTGGAAGCCGGCTTGAACGGCGCTGTCCGGGCGTGTTTGATATCATTGCCCGACATGAATTCATGGCTGGTGAAACACGGGCCATTGTCGCTGACCAGGATGTCCGGCAAGCCGTGGGTCGCGAAAACCGTACGCAGACTCTCCACGGTGATGGATGTCGTGCACGAGTTTAATATGATGCACTCGATCCATCGACAACGATCAGGAACATTTTCCCCATGAACGGGCCCGCATAGTCTGTGAATACGTGACCATGGCCTGGTGGGCCAGGGCCACGGGCTGAGTGGAGCCTCCCTGGGGGCATTGCCCAGCTGGGCACATGTCGTGCACCTGCGAACCCAGTGTTCCAGATCTGAGTCAATCCCCAGCCACCATACATGTGACCGGGCAATGGCCTTCATTAACACAATGCCAGGGTGCTCGCTGTGGAGTTCCCTGATGAATGCTTCCCTTCCTTTCAGGGGCATGACTACCCGGCTGCCCCATAGCAGGCAATCGGCTTGGATGGAGAGCTCATCCATCCGTCTCTGAAACAGTCTGACCTCGTTGGGGCACGCCCCGTGTGCAGGCGCCCAATCCCCAGTCAGAACACATTTTTTTTTATCATGGCTAGGAGGGGGTCTCTGTTGGTCCAGAGTTTGATCTGGCGGGCTGTGATGGGGGAGCCTGTGGTGTCAAAAGCCTCAACGGCCATGACCATCTCATCGCTTTGCTCCGACGTCCCCTCGGTGGTGGCCAGTGGGAGCCTGCTGAGCTCGTCATCGCAATTTTCGGTGCCTGGCCGGTGCCGTATGGTGTAGTCATACGCGGCCAGCGTGAGAGCCCATCGCTGTATGCGAGCTGATGCATTGGCATTGACAGCTTTGCTGCCTGACAACAGTGACGTTAACGGCTTGTGGTCCATTTCTAGCTCGAACTGTCTACCGAAAAGGTACTGGTGCATCTTTTTCACACCGTAAACACAAGCGAGTTCTTCCTTTTCGACCATGCCATATCCACGCTCTGCCTGGGAGAGTGACCTTGAGGCATAAGCCACCGGTTGGAGTCGGCCGTCATCATTACCCTGTTGCAACACACACCCAACCCCGTAAGAAGATGCATCGCACATCAAAACCATTTTTTTTTTTTACAGGAGTCATACAAAATCAACAATTTGTTAGAACACAGCAGGTTCCTCGCCTTATTGAAAGCCCGTTCTTGACAGTCCCCCCAAAGCCGTTCACAACCTTTATGCAGGAGCATGTGTAACAGCTCCAACAATGTGCTTAAGTTCGGCAGAAAGTTCCCGAAATAGTTCAAAAGTCCCAGGAATGATCGCAACTCCGACGTGTTGCCAGGCCTGGGCGCCCGGCGGATCGCCTCCGTTTTTGATTCAGTGGGCCGGATCCCATCTGCAGCAACAACACACACTTGGCCTTTTTCAGCCGCAAGCTTACCCGGTCCAGTCGGCGTAGCACCTCCTCCAGGTTGTGGAGGTGTTCTTCAGTGTCTCGACCCGTTATAAGGATGTCGTCTTGGAATACGATTGTTCCAGGAATGGATTTGAGCAAGCTTTCCACGTTTCTCTGAAAGATAGCTGCCGCCGAATGAATGCCAAACGGACACCTGTTGTAGATGAATAATCCTTTGTGCGTCATGGTGGTGGTCAGAAGCTTGGATTCTTCAGCCAGTTCCTGAGTCATGTAGGCCAAAGTGAGGTCCAGCTTCGTGAACAGTTTGCCACCTGCCAGCGTGGCAAAAAGGTCCTCCGCTCTCGGGAGCAGGTATTGGTCTTGCAGCGACACTCGGTTGATGGTGGCTTTGTAGTCGCCACAAATCCTGACCGAGCCATCTGCTTTAAGGACAGGAACGATAGGACTTGCACAGTTGCTGAATTCAATGACCGAAATTATGCCCTCTCTGAGCAGTCTGTCCAATTCACTTTCAATTTTCTCACGCATCACATACAGCACCGCTCTGGCTTTGTGGTGCACTGGTCTGGCGTCCGGAGTGATGTGTATCACTACTTTGGTGCCCTTGAACGTTCCGACACTGGGTTGAAACAGTGACCCGAATTTTTGTAGGACCCGTGAGCATGAACTTCGCTCCACAGATGAAATGGCGTGCACATCCCCCCCATTTCCAATTCATCTCGGCTAGCCAACTCCTCCCCAAGAGCTCAGGGCCATTTCCCGGGACGATCCAGAGCGACAGCCGGTTCTGTGATCCATTATGTGTTACCACCAAGTTTGCAGTGCCTAGCACTGGGATGATCTCTTTGGTGTATGTCCGTAGCTGCGTGTCAATGCGTTCCAGTTTGGGCCTGTTAGCTCTATGTGGCCATAGTCTCTCAAATTGTTGGGCGCTCATAAGTGACTGGCGAGCTCCCGTATCCAGCTCCATGCGCACCAGGATGCCATTCAATAAAACTTTCATCATCATGGGTGGCATTTTAGTGTATGAGCTGTGGACGTCGGCCACATGAACCCGCTGAACTTCAGCATCCAAGGCTTTTCCCCAGGCATCATCCTGCATTGCAGACCCCTCGTCTGGTTCCTCTGTCTCGCAGATTAGCCTGGCGACAGCCTTTCTGCACATCCTGGCCAAGTATCCACTGACATTACAAATCCTACAGGTATATTGCTGAAACCTGTAGTTTTTCGCAGTATGTCTACCCTCGCACCTCCAGCATGAGTTGAGATTGTTGTTAACAAAAGAACTGTTACCAGGCATTCCTCTCTGATTGCTTAGAAACAACCAAATGGGCACTCTGATGGTGGGTGTTAATGGTCCATTGTGGGACGCATCGTTCCTCGTGATGGCGTGAATTGCCGATCCCCTTTCCATTGTCCCTGTTGCGGGCCCACCCTGGAGTCTGTTGCTGCCTGGGCGGTTTCGAAATGCCCTTGCCTGCCTGCGGGGTCCCGAGCCGCATTCACCATGTTAACTCCCTGGTCCATCGCCACGTTGGGACCAGGGCTGCGCACGTAAATTCGCTTGGTCTCCTCTTCCCCTGCCATGAAGATCTGAGCTATCAACGCCGCCCCTTCTAAAGTCAAATCCTTGGTTTCTATGAGCTTCCTGAAAATCCCGGCATGATTAATGCTCTCAATGAAGAAATCTCTTAACATCTTCCCCCTGCAGGCGTCTGTGAACTTACAGAGACTGGCCAAGCACCGCAGGTCCGCAATGAAGTCAGAGATGTTTTGTCCCTCCCGACGCCGGTGTGTGTAGAATCGGTGCCGGGCCATGTGTACACTACTTGCCGGCTTGAGATGCTCACTGATCAGCTGGCTGAGCTCTTCAAAGGACTTGTCCGCTGGCTTTTGGGGTGCGAGCAGGTCTTTCATCAGCGCATACGTCTGTGATCCACAGCTGGTCAGTAGATGCGCCCTCCGCTTGTCAGCCACTGCCGCTCCCAGCCAGTCCTTCGTGACAAAGCTCTGCTGAAGTCTCTCCACGAAGTCGTCCCAGACCTCACCCACACAGTAACGTTCCTCTGTGCTACCGGTGGCCATCCTCGTGGTTCAGTGATTCCCGTTTCTCGTCGCCAAATGTGGTGTCCTTACACCTTACTACAAATTCACACGAGCCATGTACTGCAGACACAGTCACTACGTGACCTTAACCTTTATTCCTGGGACTGAGGAGTGCTGATCCTGGGTGGGACCTCCCCTTTTATACCTGGAAACCCAGGTGAGGGGTGTCTCCCACAAGTTCACCCCCTGTGGTCAGGGTGTGCATTTCTAGGGTATAAGTACAGTGTACAGGAGGTGCATGATGGTTACATACATGACAGAACCCACAAGCGAGGGTGCCACCCACTGAGCCACAGCTGACACTGTGAACCTCCTTCATCTTTGGTGGCATTCTGGCACCTTCTCCCCAGAGTCCCTGCAAGCCTGCCCCACACACGTGAATACTAATGCCCTAGGAGGCGGTAACCGCTGTCCCGGGTCACCGAAGGCTAAGCGGGGGAATGGGGTTTACATTCACAGAGCTCATCCTATTTCATGGTTTTTATTTATTTGCAGGCAGAGGCGGCCCGGGTTCAGTGACAGTTGAACAGGTCGTGCCCTGGGCGGAGGGCTCTTAGTCCTCTCCGGGCCCGGTGTACTCAGCACTCTTGATGAGTCTCACTCACCCGGCACGTCGTGTCCCTCCGCCTCCGGCTCGGCCGCCATCTCCTCGCGAGCTCACTCTCCCACCGTCTTTGGTGCCGACCCGGAAGTAAACAAACCCGCCTGCCATTAGCAACCGAACAAACCGGCCGCCGCAGCGTCCTCCTGCGGCTGACCGACCAACTGCAGCTCCGGCCGCCAGCGCCGCTCGGCGGCCACACCCGCCAATTGCAGCTGCCAGCCGGTTGCGCTTTACAGGAACCACAGCAACAAGCAGTCACCCAGCAAAGGGTGGCCATCAGACAGTGGCTATCCATACTTGTTTTTTTGCGGTTTTGGGGAGGATAGCAAACTGAACGAAGAAAGGGAAAATTCAATTTTTCAGCGTGGTTGGAAGTGGGTAGTGATGCCCCCACAGGATTCTGTTCTGGGTCTACTACTGCTTATATATTGTAATGATTTGGATATAGTCCTAGGGAGTGTGTGTGCAGATGATACCAAAATAGGAAGTATAGTTAATTGTTTAGAAGACCAAAGGAAGTTGCAAAGGAATAAGAACATAAGAATAGAATCATAGAATGGTTACAGCACAGAAGGCGGCCATTCTGCCCGTCGAGCCTGTGCCAGTTCTCTGCAAGCTAGTCAGTTAGCCACTATCCCCATAGACCTGCAATATTTTTCCTTCAGGTATTATCCCTTTTGAAAGCCACAATTGAATCTGCCTCCACCACCCTTTCAGGTAGTCAATTCCAGATCCTAACCACTCTGCGTAAAACACAGCCTTCATGTCACCTTTGGTTCTTCCATCAATCACCTAAAATCTGTGTCCTCTGGTTCTTGACCCTTCTGCCAATGGGAATGGTTTCTCTCTACTCTGTCTAGACCCTTCATGATTTTGAGAATTCCAAAGATTCACAACCTCTGAGTGAAGAAATTTCTTCTCATTTCAGTCTTAAATGGCTGACCCCTTATCTTGACACTATGCCCCCTAGTTCAAGAAGCTTCAGCCAAGGGAAACAACCTCTCCGCATCTACCGTGTCAATCCCTCTCAGTATGTTGTATGGTTTAATGAGATCTCCTCTCATTCTTCTAAACTCCAGAGAGTATAGGTCCTTTCAACTCACACTTACCTCATAGGACAACCCTCTCACCCAAAGGTTCAATCAAGTGAACCTTTGTTGCACTGCCTCTAAGGCAAGTATGTCTTTCCTCAGATAAGGAGACAAAACTGTGCACAGTACTCCAGATGTAGTCTCACCCAAGCCCTGTACAATTATAGTAAGGCTTCCTTACTCTTGGACTCCATCCCCCTTGCAATAAATTAACATGCAATTTGCTTTCCAAATTACTCCTGTACCTGTGTGCTGACTTTCTGTGTTTCCTGTACGAAGACACGCAAATCTCTCTGAACACCAACATTTAATAGTTTCTTACCATTTAAAATCTCACATTTCTCCACATTATGCTCCATCTGCCACCTTATTGCCCACTCATAGAATCACAGAATGGCTATAGCACAGAAGGATGCCATTCAGCCCATCGAGCCCGTGCCAGCTCTCTGCAAGAACACTTCAGCTAGTCCCACTCCTGCGCCCTTTCTCCATGGCCCTGCAATTTTTTTTCCTTCAGGTATTTATCCAATTCCCTTTCGAAAGCCGTGATTGAGTCTGCCTCCACCAACCTTTCCAGCAGTAAATTCCAGATCCTAAACACTCACTGCGTAAAAAAGTTTTTCCTCATGTCGCCTATGGTTCTTCTGCACCTTAAATCTTTGCTCACTTAACTTGTTGATAAGATGGGGGAATGGGCTAAAAAGTGTCAGATGGAATTCAGTGTCAGTAAGTGTAACCTGATGCATTTGGTACAACAACAACTTGTATTTATATAGCGCCTTTAATGTAGCATGGGCTTCACAGGAATGTTGTAAGACAAAACAAATAAATTTGACACCGAGCCACATGAGAAGAAATGACGGCAGTTGACTAAAAGCTTGGTCAAAGAGGTAGGTTTTAAAGAACATCTTAAAGGAGGAAAGAGAGGCGGAGAGGTTTAGGGAGGGAGTTTCAGAGCTTGCGGCCTAGGCAGCTGAAGGCATGGCCACCGATGGTTGAGCAGTTATAATCAGGGATGCTCATGAGGGCAGAATTTGAGGAGTGCAGACATCTTGGGGGGTTGTGAGGCTGAAAGAGATTAGAGAGCTAGGGAGGGGCGAAACCATGGAGGGATTTGTAAACAAGGATGAGAATTTTGAAATCAAGGCGTTGCTTAACCAGGAGCCAATGTAGGTCAGCGAGCACAGGGGTGATGGGTGAGTGGGACTTGGTGCGAGTTAGGACACGGGCTGCTGTGTTTGGGATGACCTCAAGTAAAGAAAATAACAGCAGTAATTTTATCTGAATTGAAGTAAACTTAGTGCTATAGAAGATCAGAGGGATTTGGGGGTACAAATTCATGTTAAAGGGAATACCTTTGGTTGATATGGCTGTTTAAAAAAAATACTAATAGGATTTAAAGTTTTATTTCAAGGGTATAGAATATAAGAACATAAGAGCATAAGAAATAGGAACAGGAGTAGGCCATAAGGCCCCTCGAGCCTGCTCCGCCATTCAATAAGATCATGGCTGATCTGATCATGGACTCAGCTCCACCTCCTTGCCCATTCCCCATAACCCCTTATCCCCTTATCATTTCAGAAACTGTCTATTTCTGTCTTAAATTTATTCAATGTCCCAGCTTCCACAGCTCTCTGAGGTAGTGAATTCCACAGATTTACAACCCTCTGAGAGAAGAAATTTTTCCTCGTCTCAGTTTTAAATGGGCGGCCCCTTATTCTAAGATCATGCCCTCTAGTTCTAGTCTCCCCATCAGTGGAAACATCCTCTCTGCATCCACCTTGTCAAGCCCCCTCATAATCTTATAGATTTCGATAAGATCACCTCTCATTCTTCTGAATTCCAATGAGTTAGAGGTCCAACCTACTCAATCTTTCCTCATAACTCAACCCCCTCATCTCCGGAATCAACCTAGTGAACCTTCTCTGAACTGCCTCCAAAGCAAGTATATCCTTTCGTAAATATGGAAACCAAATTTAAAAGCCATGTTTAATGATAAACCTATTTAGTGGAGGAAAAGCAATGTGTGAGGAGGACACAAAACATCTGCAAAAGGACATAGGCTAAGTGAATGGGCAAAAATTTGGCAGATGGAGTATAATGTTGGAAAGAGTGCGGTCATGCACTTTGGCAGAAAAAATCAAAGAGCAAGTTATTATTTAAATGGAGAAAGATTGCAGAGTGCCGCAGTACAGCGGGACCTGGGGGTACTTGTGCGTGAAACACAAAAGGATAGTATGCAGGTACAGCAAGTGATCAGGAAGGCCAATGGTATCTTGGCCTTTACTGCAAAGGGGATGCAGTATAAGAGCAGGGAAGTCTTGCTACAGTTGTACAGGGTATTGGTGAGGCCACACCTGGAATACTGCGTGCAGTTTTGTTTTTCTATTTACGAAAGGATATACTTGCTTTGGAGGCAGTTCAGAGAAGGTTCACGAGGTTGATTCGGGGAATGAGGGGGTTGACTTATGAGGAAAGGTTGAGTAGGTTGGGCCTCTACTCATTGGAATTCAGAAGAATGAGAGGTGATCTTATCGAAACGTATAAGATTAGTGGGAAAGCGGATTGTGTAGGGGACACAGAGAGGCTGCAAAGAGATTTAGATAGGTTAAGCGAATGGGCTAAGGTTTGGCAGATGGAATACAATGTCGGAAAATGTGAGGTCATCCACCTTGGGAAAAAAAAGCAGTAAAAGGGAATTTTATTTGAATGGGGAGAAATTACAACATGCTGCGGTGCAGAGGGACCTGGGTGTCCTTGTGCATGAATCCCAAAAAGTTAGTTTGCAGGTGCAGCAGGTAATCAGGAAGGCGAATGGAATCATTGCGAGAGGGATGGAGTACAAAAGCAGGGAGGTCCTGCTGCAACTGTACAGGGTATTGGTGAGGCCGCACCTGGAGTACTGCGTGCAGTTTTGGTCACCTTACTTTGGAGGGGGTACAGAGACGATTCACTAGGCTGATTCCGGAGATGAGAGGGTTACCTTATGATGATAGATTGAGTAGACTGGGTCTTTACTCGTTGGAGTTCAGAAGGATGAGGGGTGATCTTATAGAAACATTTAAAATAATGAAAGGGATAGACAAGATAGAGGCAGAGAGGTTGTTTCCACTGGTCGGGGGGACTAGAACTAGGGGCACAGCCTCAAAATACGGGGGAGCCAATTTAAAACCGAGTTGAGAAGGAATTTCTTCTCCCAGAGGGTTGTGAATCTGTGGAATTCTCTGCCCAAGGAAGCAGTTGAGGCTAGCTCATTGAATGTATTCAAATCACAGATAGATATAGATTTTTAACCAATAAGGGAATTAAGGGTTATGGGGAGCAGGCGGGTAAGTGGAGCTGAGTCCACAGCCAGATCAGCCATGATCTTGTTGAATGGTGGAGCAGGCTCGAGGGGCTAGATGGCCTACTCCTGTTCCTAATTCTTATGTTCTTATGTTCTTATTATGAGGGGGCTTTACAAAGTGGATGCAGAGAGGATGTTTCCACTGATGGGGGAGACTAGAACTAGAGGGCATGATCTTAGAATAAGGGGCCACCCATTTAAAACAGAGAGGAGGAGAAATTTCTTCTCAGAGGGTTGGAATTCGCTGCCTCAGAGAGCTGTGGAAGCTGGGACATTGAATAAATTTAAGACAGGAATGGACAGTTTCTTAAACGATAAGGGAATAAGGGCGGGGAAGTGGAGCTGAGTCCATGATCAGATCAGTCATGATCTTATTGAATGGCGGAGCAGGCTCGAGGGGCCATATGGCCTGCTCCTGTTCCTATTTCTTATGTTCTTGTGTTCTTATGTAAACCTGAATACAACCTCAGTTATATTCTGTGCAGTATTGAGCTACACATTATAGAAAGGATATTGCGGGTTGAGAGAGAGTACAACACAAATTCCCTGGATACTGCCTGATATGAGAAAGTAAAAATACAAAGAAAAACATCAGAAATTGGATCTCTTTTAATTAAGACAACACAGATTACGGGGCAATGTGATAAAAGTGTTTAAAATTATGAAAGGGTGGGACAGGGTAGATAGAAGCAGACTGTTTCCAGTAGCTGAGATGTCAAGAACAAGGGGCCATAGATAAAAGATTAAATGTAAGATGATTTAGAACAGAGGGTAGGAGAATATCTTTAGACAGTGAGTTGTAAGGCTATGGAATTCACTTCCAGGATTAGTGTTGAGTCAGAAAGTATGTCGACATTCAAGATTAGATTGGAAAGGTCGATGAATTAGCAATGGGTTGAAGGGACATAGTAACAGAGTGGGCATAAGTCATCAGAACTATTTGCTTACATAGAGGGTAAACCCCAACATGGACTGGTTGGGCCAAATGGTCTGTTTCCATGTTGCAACATATGTATTTCTATGTATTTCATATGATTTAGTTCAAAACGTGCTGAATACAAACAAATCTTAATTGCTTTCATCCATATCTGTCCATATCAAAATTGGGAGTCACATATTTTGTTTTTAGAGGGTGTGTGGCCTTCTAATTTTTCCCACATCATCCTTCGCTCTCAGATCATGGATCATCAGCAGCAAAAAGACAAATGGGCTCTCCACCTTAGCTTCTGCCATTGTCACTACCAAATCGGCCACAAGGAGACTCCTTGGATCTGCTCAGTGTCACCTCCCACTGCACAAAATCACATTGAGATCAGTTTTGAAAGGGAAGGGGTCAGTGGTTGAAGAGAACTATTTACAATACAGGGACTGTAATACAGCTCACCCCAGTCTCCTACATTATTATAATATGCTGTGCACTTCACAATATAACAAGACATCACAATGGAGCACCCAGCGAAAGGAAGCAACAAACAACAGGCCAGAGATGACATAAAGGAGACAGACTGCAATTGCAGCTGTTGAATGTCCTTTGCTAGCTGCTGAAGCCATTTAACAGTATTTCATTGTCAACCCATTTTCCTGATTACCTCTTCTATCCATTGAATTAATAATCTTCCTTACATTTGTGTTTCCCAGACAAATCATTACAAAAGTAGGGTTACATAAGGGTGACCTCATTTGGAGCACTGTGTCCAGTTTTGGTGCATCCTTCTCAAGAAATGACTGTAGAAATCATCCAGAGAAGGACAAGAGGGATGATACCCGTTCTGATATCATTGAGCTGCAAAGGTACTTGATGCCTCACTGGATAGATACAGAATTAGAGAAGCTCTGATCCAGATATTTAAGATTATTAACGGTATGGACATTGTGGGAGGAGATAATGGCCCTAGAAAGCCGATGGCCCCCCAGAATCATGTGCAGGGGACGGGACATGCACTACATGCGCCTGTTGAAAGTAATGTGATATTCATGCTTACTGCCTGATCATTTGAATGATGTAGGCATGCAGGCAGCTCTACCCACACTAATCATTGGCTGCATGCCTGTAGGGTGGGCCAGATATTGGGCAGCTATGACACCACTTAAAGGCAGCCAGCACATCTTAAAGGGGTGGTGCATTCTTGCTGCAGAAAACAAGGAAACATTTCTGATTGAAGAAATGGCGGCAGGATCCCATCTGAGCTGACCCCCATTCGGACGGAATTTCTCATCGGCACCTCTGCCTTGCAACTTGAGCCGTCTTTTGGAAATCCTTCCGTGCCTTTTCACTCTGCTCGCAGGGGTTCCTCCAACAACTGCTCCTGCACAATCTTCACTTCTTCGCCCTCATCTCCCATCTGGACATGCTCTTGTTATGTATGTAACTATTGTAACTGTGTAAGACTTGCCACCAGAGGGTGCAACTGTTGGAGGCCCAAGGGTCACCTGCACACCTCATGCAAGGGAGTATAAAAGGTTGTCTGCCATGCTGCTTAGGCACACTGGAGTTGTTTTAAAGAGACTAAGGTCACATCAGTTTTAGCTCACAGTACTCAGTCTTGTGGAGTTCTTCCATACTTAACAATTGGCGACGAGTAACAGATAATGAACTTTCACGCGGTCATGGCTGCCTTTTGGTATTTTAGAGAGATTTGTAGAAGGTGATGATTGGGAAGCCTTCGTTGAGCATCTCGACCAGTACTTCGTGGCCAACGAGCTGGATGGGGACGATAAAGTGATCAAGCGCAGGGCGATTCTCCTCACCATGTGTGGGTCCACAATATACGGCCTCATCAAGAATCTGTTAGCACTGGAGAAACCAGCGGAGAAAACATATACAGAGTTGCGTACGCTGGTTCCGAACCATCTCAAGCCGAAGGAGAGCGTCTTAATGGCCAGGTATCGCTTCTACACACACCACCGCTCTGAGGGCCAGGATGTGGCGAGTTATGTCGCCGACCTGAGACGCCCTGCAGGAACTTGCAAATTTGCTGGATTTTTGGGGGAAATACTGCGTGACTTTTTTGAGCTTGGCATCGGCCACAAGGTCATTCTTCGCAAGCTGCTGTCCGCCGAATCCCTAGATCTGAGCAAGGCCATCACGATAGCCCCGGCATTCACATCCACGAGCGATAACACCAGACAGATATCTTCCCAGCATCGAAGCTCACCGGCAAGTACTATGCATAAAATAACATCGCTAGCAGGCAGAACTGCATATGGCAGGGCCTACACATCTGCAGCTACAAGATCTTGGATGACTCAGAGTCCGCCATCGGGCGTGAATGCAAATCCATTAGCACTGTTGGCGCTGCGGGGTAATCATCAAGCCCATCAATGTCGATTCAAGCACCACATGTGCAAAGGCTGCGAAACAATGGGGCACCTCCAATGAATGTGCAGACATGCTGTGACTCACCACTTGGCAGAGTCGGCAGAGAATGCTCGATCCGGCGCGGATCAAGCAGAACAAACAAGACAGGCAAACTCAACCCGAGGAAGAAGTGTATGGGGTACACACCTTCACCACCAAGAGCCCTCCTATCATGCTGAAAGTCAAATTGAACGGAATTCCGGTATCAATGGAGTTGGACACGGGGGCAAGTCAGTCAATTATGAGCCAGAAGGCTTTTGAGAAACTGTGGGGCAACAAGGCACAAAGGCCCAAATTGAGCCCGTTTCAGACAAAGCTGCGCACTTACACCAAAGAGCTCATACCAGTCATTGGCAGCGCGGCAGTTAAGGTATCGTATGATGGAGCTGTGCATGATTTATCACTGTGGATTGTATCAGGTGATGGCCCAACGCTATTCGGCAGAAACTGGCTGGGAAAGATTTGATGGAACTGGGATGACATCAAAGCACTATCTTCAGTGGATGATGCCTTGTGCCCCCAAGTGCTGAGCAAGTTTCCAGTGCTATTTGAACCAGGCATCAGCAACTTCACAGACGCCAAGGTGCAGATCCATCTAGTCCCCGATGCAAGGCCCGTTCATCACAAGGCTTGAGCGGTTCCATATATGATGATGGAGAAAGTCGAGATTGAATTGGACAGACTTCAACGAGAGGGAATCATATCGTCAGTCGAGTTCAACGAGTGGGCCAGTCCGATTGTTCCGGTGTTGAAAAGCGATGGCATGGTCAGAATCTGCGGAGACTACAATGTAACGATCAACTGAGTCTCGTTACAAGACCAGTACCCGCTACCCAAGGCAGATGACCTGTTCACAACGTTAGTTGGGTGAAGTCGTTCACCAAGTTGGACCTAACTTCTGCCTACATGACACAGGAGCTGGCTGAATCTTCGAAAAGATTGAAGTGCATCAACACGCACAAAGGACTGTTTATATACCACAGGTGCCCTTTTGGGATTCGCTCAGCTGCTGCCTTCTTCAAGAGGAACATGGAGAGTCTGCTGAAATTGGTTCCACGCACCGTTGTGTTTCAAGACAACATCCTGATCACCGGTCGTGACACCACCGAACACCTGCAGAACCTGGAAGAGGTTCTAAGTCGACTAGACAGAGTGGGACTCAGGCTGAAATGCTCCAAATATGTTTTCCTGGTGCCAGAGGTTGAACTGTTGGGGAGAAAGATTGGGGCAGACGGTATCAGACCCACGGACTCAAAGACAGAAGCCATCAAGAATGCACCCAGACCACAGAACGTGATGGAGCTGCGTTCGTTCCTAGGACTCCTCAACTATTTTGGTAACTTACTAGCCGGGTTAAGCACTTTGCTGGAACCGTTGCACATGTTGCTACGTAAGGGTGATGACTGGGTTTGGGTTAAATCTCAAGAGACAGCCTATGAGAAGGCCAGAAACCTACTTTGTTCTAATAAGTTATTTGTACTGTAAGGCCCGTGTAAACGATTAGTGCTAGCTTGTGATGCATCTTCGTATGGGGTCGGCTGTGCGTTACAGCAAACCAATGTATCGGGCAAATTTCAACCAGTTGCATTCACATCTAGAAGTCTGTCTAAGGCTGAAAGAGCCTACAGTATGGTCGACAAAGAGCGTTAGCATGTGTATATGGGGTTAAGAAAATACACCAATACCCAGTTGGACTTCGGTTTGTTATGTATGTAACCCTTGGCAACCTGTATCATACCACCACCAGAGGGCCTACCTGTTGGAGTCCCAAGGGATCCCAGCATCCCTTGGGAGCACTGCATATAAGCAGGCCTCCCATGCTGTACCAACACTCTGGAGTTTAAATAAAGGAGCAGGACATTGCGAATTTGATGGATTCCTTGAGCAAATGCTAAGAGACATTTTTGTGCTTGGCATTGGCCATGAGGTTATCCTTCCCAAACTATTGACTGTTGAAACACCGAATCTGAGCAAAGCCATAACAATAGCCAAGGCATTTATGTCCACCAGCGATAACACCAAACAAATTTTGCAGCATAAAGAGGTTTCGGCCAGTACTGTGCACAAAGTAACATTGTTTTCAAGCAGGAATGCATATGGCAGAACGTACACACCGGCAGCTGCACGACCTCAGATGACCCAGAGTCCGCCATCAATCGTTAATACGTGGCAGTATAAAAGGCCAGCTAGTTCAGCTGCAGCACGGGCAGAAGGTAAACAAAGAAGTAGAAAGAAATCGAAAGGTGACATCACAGCCAAGGGGGTAAGTGATTGGCTGGTGATTGGTGAGTAGTTTTTCTTTTCTTTCCTTTATCAGTAGATAACCTTTAGCATTGTTGTTGCCAAATTAAGTTAATCTAGGAGTTAAGTCATGGCAGGAGAGCTCTGACATGTGTTATGCTCCTCCTGTGCTATGTGGGAACTCAGGGACGCTTCCAGTGTCCCTGACGACTACATGTGCAGGAAGTGCATCCGCCTGCAGCACCTGACAGACCGCATTGCGGCACTGAAGCTGCGGGTGGATTTACTCTGGAGCATCCGCGATGCTGAGGATATCGTGAATAGCACGTTTAGTGAGTTGGCCACGCCGCAGGTAAAGGGTACACAGCCAGATAAGGGATGGGTGACCAACAGGAAGAGCAGTGGAAGGAAGGTAGTGCAGAGGTCCCCTGCGGTCATCCCCCTGCAAAACAGATACACCACTTTGGGTACTGTTGAGGGGGATGACTCATCAGGGGAGAGCAGCAGCAGCCAAGTTAATGGCACCGTGGGTGGCTCTGCTGCACAGGAGGGCAGGAAAAAGAGTGGGAGAGCAATAGTGGTAGGGGATTCTATTGTAAGGGGAATAGATAGACGTTCCTGCGGCCGCAATTGAGACTCCAGAATGGTATGTTGCCTCACTGGTGCAAGGGTCAAGGATGTCTCAGAGCGGGTGCAGGACATTTTGAAGGGGGAGGGTGAACAGCCAGTTGTCGTGGTGCATATAGGTACCAACGATATTATGGGTACAAAAACGGGATGAGTTCCTACAAGCTGAATTTAGGGAGCTAGGAGTTAAATTAAAAAGTAGGACCTCAAAGGTAGTAATCTCAGGATTGCTACCAGTGCCATGTGCTAGTCGGAGTAGGAATCGCAGGATAGCTCAGATGAATATGTGGTTTGAGGAGTGGTGCAGAAGGGAGGGATTCAAATTCCTGGGGCATTGGAACCGGTTCTGGGGGAGGTGGGACCAGTACAAACCAGACGGTCTGCACCTGGGAAGGACCGGAACCAATATCCTAGGGGGAGTGTTTGCTAGTGCTGTTGGGGAGGGGTTAAACTAATATGGCAGGGGGATGGGAACCTTTGCAGAGGGAAGTAAAATAGTGGCAGAAGCGAAAGATAGAAAGAAGAAAAGTAAAAGTGGACAGCAGAGAAACCCAAGGCAAAAATCAAAAAGGACCACATTGCAGCAAAATTCTAAAAGGGCAAAGTGTGTTAAAAAGACAAGCCTGAAGGCTCTGTGCCTCAATGCGAGGAGTATTCGTAATAAGGTGGACAAATTAACTGCACAGGCAGCAATTAATGAATATGATATAATTGGCATCACTGAGACATGGCTCCAGGGTGAACAAGGCTGGGAACTCAACATCCAGGGGTATTCAACATTCAGGAAGGATAGACAGAAAGGAAAAGGAGGTGGGGTAGCGTTGCTGATTAAAAAGGAAATTAACGCAATAGTAAGGAAGGACATTAGCTTGGTTGATGTGGAATCTGTATAAAAGGTTGTCTGCCATGCTGCTTAGGCACTCTGGAGTTGTATTAAAGAGACTAAGGTTACATCAGTTTTAGCTCACAATACTCAGTCTTGTGGAGTTCTTCCATACTTAGCAGCTCTGGTATTTCGTCTTGCCGTACAGCTGGGGCTTGGGGAGTCCCTGTTCGAGAGCTAGCCACACATCATGGATCTGGTGTGGAGAGCATTGCTTGGAGTGGTCGTGTGCAACGGGCTTTTAACTAAATTAACGGACCCCCTGGCCGCCTGCAACTATTTTGTTGAAAACTATAAATCAAGTGCCCCCTTATTAAAGGGGCACTAAAACTGACAAATTAAACAAATTAAACTTTTAACATTAAAGGATCAAATTAAAATTTAGTTGCCAGTGATGATGCACTCCAGTCCCTCCGGCGCCCACCTCTCGCGGAAGGCTGCGAACGTACTGGTGGACACCGTGTGCTTCATCTCCAGGGATACCCTGGCTCGAACGTAACCGTGGAAAAGAGGCAGGCAGTCAGGCTGAATGACTCCCTCGACTGCCCACTGCCTGGACCAGTTAATGGCCACCTTGGCCATGCCCAGGAGCAGGCCCACGAATTCCCCACCAGGCCAAGTCCCCAACAAATAAAGGGAGGACTCCCACATAGTGAGCACTCCATTAGGGACCCCCGCCTCCTCTGGATGTCAAGATGGTGCGCCATGGCGTGTTCGGACGGCAGACGATGATGGCAATGTGGAGAGTGTGCAGGAGCAGCCCGTACAGCAATCCCCTCCATGCAGAACTGAAAGGCACGGAGGGGATTTCCCGGAGGAGGCTCAAATTGTGAGGCGCCGGCACCCAAGGGAGGTTTCAGGGCTTGGCGCCGATGAGGAATTCAGTCCGGAGGAGGGTCAGTTCGAACGGCATCGTCTCACGCGCTTGAGCCTCCTCGACGCACCTAGTGGAGTCAGGGCCCAGTGCTGTTTTTAGCGACTCGATGGCATTGGCCGCGCGCCGGATGGCCCAAGATAGGCACCGTGCCAGCTCTTCTGGCGCCATGCAGTAGGTCCCTGACCCTGGTCACTTCGCCAAACACAGCCCTCTCGTCTGCCTGCCACCAGAACCGCACTCGTGGAGGTACGGATTCCTGAGCAACGACTCCCGAAGGACAGCCGCCACTCCAGATGGAGGAGAACTGTGCTTGGTGGTGACTTTGTTCCAAACCCTGATGAATTCCTGGTAAAGGACAGGCAGCCCCCGCATAGTGGTCAGGACACCTCCCTGGTTTACAAACAGGAGCTGCTTGTCTTAATTGAGGCTGTACTGCTGGCGGAAGAAATACGTCGCCAGCGCACACCATTTGGGAGGATGCTCGACATACAGTTATCTCTGCAGGGTCTGAAGACAGAAAGTTGCAGCCTGGGTGCTCACGAACACCAACGCCTGACCGCCCTCCCTAAACGGGAGACTCAGAACCGCAGCAGAGACCCAATGTTTCCTGTTGCTCCAGTAGAAGTCGATGAGTTTCTTCTGTATCTTGGTGACAAACACAGAGGGAGGAGTCAAAATGACCAACCGGTATCGCAGCATTGCGGCCACCAGCTGGTTTATGACTAGCGCTCGACCCCTGTAGGACAGTACTCGGAGCAGTCCTGTCCAGCACCCTAGATGATCGGTGACTTTGGCCTCCAGCTCTTGCCAGTTCACCGGCCTGGCTTCATTGGTAGGGCTAAGACAGACACCCAGATAGAGGAGATGGGTCGTGCTCCAGGCAAAAGGTCTGAACTCCTCTGGCAGGGAGTCCAACCGCCACTGACCCACCAGGTGTCTGCAACATTTCTCCCAGTTGATCCTGGCAGAGGATGCGGCCGAGTAAATCTTCTGACACTCACGAATCCTCCGCAGGTCAAGAGGATCCGTGACCATGAGGAGCACATCATCGTCGTAAGCTGAGAGGACGACCTCCATGCCCGGCCCTTGCAGAGCCAGTCCCATCAACCTCTTTCACAAGAGATGCAGGTAAAACTCCACGCATATGGCATATAACTGGCCGGACATGGGGCATCCCTGGCGCACCCCTCTCCCAAAGTGAAGGGACGCTGTCAAAGATCCGTTAACCTTAATCAGACACTCAGCGGCGGCATACAGAAGTCGGATCCGGACGACTAAAGCGCACAGAGCCCCAAAAAGATACTCATGATCCACCCTGTCGAACGCCTTCTCCTCATCGAGGGAAAGGAAGGCGACCGACAGACCAGCCTTCTGGGAATGGTGTACCAGGTCCCGGACCAGATGGATGTTATCGTGGATTATCCGGTCCGGGACCGTGTAGGATTGGTCAGGGTGAATCATGTGGTACAGCACAGCACCAAGGCAAGCAGACATGGCCCTGGCAAAACTTTTGTAATCCATGCTGAGGAGGGAGACCGGGCGCCAGTTCTTAAGTCGGCGGAGATCGCCCTTCTTAGGCAGCAGGACGATGACTGCCCTGCGCCAAGAGAGGGGCATCTCCCCGGTCGCCAGACTTTCCCACAGAACCCACACGTAGTCATCCCCCAGGATGTCCCAGGATGTCCTGTGAAACTCCACAGTCAGCCCATCCAGCCCCGGGGACTTTCCCCTCGGGAGTTGGTTGAGGGTATCAGTCAGCTCCGTCAAGACTGGCGGAGTGTCCAGATTTTTGGCGCCCTCTGGGCCAACTTTCAGAAAATCCTCTCACAAAATTCTGCGTGCTTCCTCGCTGGACAGATCTGGAGAGAACAGAGCCCCGTAGTATGATCGGGCTCTGTTACTGCTGCCCTCCGGATCTGAGACCAGAGCTCCATCGTCGGCCAGCAGAGTCAACAGCTGCTGACGGACTTTCCGTCTTTTTTCCAGCTAGAAGGGGGAACCACGGTCCAGGTCCCGGAGGTACCGGATGCGCGAGCTCACGAACACACCTAAGGACCTGACCAGCTGCAGGTCCTTCAGCGCGGCCTTCTTCGCTTCGTACACCATCCGCAGGGCCAGGTCCTTGACGACTTGACAGAGACGGAACTCCAGGTCGAGCACCTCCTTCTCCGGGTGACCCACCCTGGTCCCCCGCCTCTTGGTCAACTCCTTCGCATACTCTTGACGGAAGAGATAGACGTCAGCCTTGCCCACGCCCCACTGTAACCTCAAGGAGGGGAAGCCCCCCCACCTCCTTCTCCAGTCGGCGCAGAACCGACGATACGAATCCCAGAACTGCTCGTCCTCCAGCAACAGGTTGTTAAAGTGCCAGTACGTGGACCCCACCCGCGGTGGAGTGAAGCAAGCTCCGCCCACATCAGGAAATGGTCCGAGCACAGCACTGGCCGCATGGAGGCCATCAGAATTCAGGAGACGTACGCCCATGAAACATACAGGCGGTCGATTTTGGACCATCCGCTTCCAGGCCTCACCCAAGTGAAGGCGCTGGAGTCGGATGGAGATTTCGCCAGACATCCACCAAGTCGAAGAACCCGAACAGGTCCCTCAACTTCTCCATCGCCACCATGCTCTGCAAGGCACCGGAGCAGTCCCTCGTCTCGAGTGTGCAGTTAAAATCCCCCCCGAGGACAATGCAGTCGCCTAAAAGAGTGGACACTTCTTCGAAGAAGTGCACTTGCTGCGCACCCGGATGAGGGGCGTACACATTTACTAAATGGAGCGGTATGCTCCCCAGGCGAACAGTGACATGGAGCAAGTGGCCTGGCAAAGGCACCTTGACCCCCAAGATCCCATAATCCCTTGGGAGCACAGGTATTTAAGGAGGCTTCACAGGTTGGAGAGACACTCTGGAGACCTGCAATAAAAGACTACGGTCACACTTTACTTTAAGCTCACAATGTTCAGTCTGACTCCTTCTCCATAAACTACAACTGGCGATGAGATACAGATAGCGAACCCAAAGATGCAGAGAACAGTGGAAACTTTACTTTGAGCTCACAGTGTTCAGTCTGACTCTTTCTCCATAAACTACAACTGGTGACGAGATACAGATAGCGAACCCAAAGATGCAGAGAACAGTGGGCATCCTGGAGAAATTTTTGGAGGGAGATGATTGGAAAACTTTTGTGGAGCGACTCGACCAATACTTCACGGCCAACGAGTTAGATGGGGAAGAGAGTGCTGCCAAACGAAGGGCGATCCTCCTCACCGTCTGTGGGGCACCGACATATGGCCTCATGAAGAATCTGCTCACTCCAGCGAAACCCACGGAGAAATCGTACGACGATTTGTGCACATTGGTCCGAGAGCATTTGAACCCGAAGGAAAGTGTTCTGATGGCGCAGTACCGGTTCTACACCTACAAAAAGTCTGAAGGCCAGGAAGTGGCGAGTTATGTCGCCGAGCTGAGACGCCTTGCAGAACATTGCGAATTTGAAGGACATTTGGAGCAGATGCTCAGAGACTTTTTCGTACTTGGCATTGGCCACGAAACCATACTTCGCAAACTTTTGACTGTAGAGACCCCAACTTTGAGTAAGGCCATAGCGATAACCCAGGCATTCATTGCCACCAGTGGCAATACTAAGCAAATCTCTCAGCACACAAGTGCTGCTATAAGTACTGTGAACAAAGTGATATTGTTTTCGAATCGTAACCTACAGGGCAGGTCACACATACCTGCAGCTACATGTCCGCAGATGTCTCAGAGTCCACCATCAAGGGTGATGAATGCAAGGCCATTAACACCTTGCTGGCGCTGCAGGGGTGATCATCGTTTCCATTCATGCCGATTCAAAGGATTTGTTTGCAAGGGCTGTGGAACAATGGGACACCTCCAACGAGTGTGCAGGCAAGCTGCTAAGCCTGTTAAACCTGCAAACCACTACGTTGCAGAGGAGAACAGATCCACGGAGGATCACTACGAACCAGAGCCTCAGATACAGAGGTACATGGGGTGCACACATTCACCACGAATTGTCCCCCAATAATGCTGAATGTTGAACTAAATGAACTCCCGGTGTCAATGGAGCTGGACACAGGCGCGAGCCAGTCCATCATGGGCAAAAAGACTTTCGAAAGGTTCTGGTGCAACAAGGCCTCAAGGCCAGTCTTAACTCCAGTTCGCACGAGACTAAGAACTTACACTAAGGAACTGATTCCTGTAATCGGCAGTGCTACCGTAAAGGTCTCCTACGATGGAGCAGTGCACAAACTACTACTCTGGGTGATACTGGGCGATGGTCCCACGCTGCTCGGCAGGAGCTGGCTGGGAAAGATACGCTGGAACTGGGACGACGTCCAAGCGCTATCGCCCGCTGACGACACTTTGTGTGCCCAGGTCTTAAACAAATTTCCTTCGCTGTTTGAACCAGGCATCGGGAAATTCCAAGGAGCAAAAGTGCAGATCCACCTAATTCCGGGGGCCCGATCCATCTATCACAAGGCGAGAGCAGTACCTTACATGATGAGAGAAAGGGTAGAGATTGAGCTAGACTGGCTGCAACGAGAGGGCATCATTTCACCGATTGAGTTCAGCGAGTGGGCCAGTCCTATTGTCCTAGTACTCAAGGGAGATGGCACTGTCAGAATCTGTGGCGATTACAAAGTAACTATCAATCGTTTCTCCCTGCAGGACCAATAGCCGCTACCAAAAGCTGACAACCTCTTTGCAACGCTGGCAGGAGGAAAGACGTTCACAAAGCTGGATCTGACTTCAGCCTACATGACGCAGGAACTGGAGGAATCATCGAAGGCCCTCACCTGCATTAGGATGGAGAATGAAACAGTTAATTCAGAGACCATGGTCCAGAACTTAAAGAAGGGTAACTTTGAAGGTATGAGGCATGAATTGGCTAAGATAGATTGGCTAATGATACTTAAGGGGTTGACTGTGGATGGGCAATGGCAGACATTTAGAGACCGCATGGATGAATTACAACAATTGTACATTCCTGTCTGGCGTAAAAATAAAAAAGGGAAGGTGGCTCAACCGTGGCTATCTAGAGAAATCAGGGATAGTATTAAAGCCAAGGAAATGGCATACAAATTGGCCAGAAATAGCAGCGAACCTGGGGACTGGGAGAAATTTAGAACTCAGCAGAGGAGGACAAAGGGTTTGATTAGGGCAGGGAAAATGGAGTACGAGAAGAAGCTTGCAGGGAACATTAAGGCGGATTGCAAAAGTTTCTATAGGTATGTAAAGAGAAAAAGGTTAGTAAAGACAAACGTAGGTCCCCTGCAGTCAGAATCAGGGAAGTCATAACGGGGAACAAAGAAATGGCAGATCAATTGAACAAGTACTTTGGTTCAGTATTCACTAAGGAGGACACAAACAACCTTCCGGATATAAGATTGGTCAGAGGGTCTATTAAGGAGGAAGAACTGAGGGAAATCTTTATTAGTCGGGAAATTGTGTTGGGGAAATTGATGGGATTGAAGACCGATAAATCCCCAGGGCCTGATGGACTGCATCCCAGAGTACTTAAGGAGGTGGCCTTGGAAATAGCGGATGCATTGACAGTCATTTTCCAACATTCCATTAACTCTGGATCAGTTCCTATCGAGTGGAGGGTAGCCAATGTAACCCCACTTTTTAAAAAAGGAGGGAGAGAGAAAGCAGGGAATTATAGACCGGTCAGCCTGACCTCAGTAGTGGGTAAAATGATGGAATCAATTATTAAGGATGTCATAGCAGCGCATTTGGAAAATGGTGACATGATAGGTCCAAGTCAGCATGGATTTGTGAAAGGGAGATCATGCTTGACAAATCTTCTGGAATTTTTTGAGGATGTTTCCAATAAAGTGGACAAAGGAGTACCAGTTGATGTGGTATATTTGGACTTTCAGAAGGCTTTCGACAAGGTCCCACACAGGAGATTAATGTGCAAAGTTAAAGCACATGGGATTGGGGGTAGTGTGCTGACGTGGATTGAGAACTGGTTGTCAGACAGGAAGCAAAGAGTAGGAGTAAATGGGTACTTTTCGGAATGGCAGGCAGTGACTAGTGGGGTACCGCAGGGTTCTGTGCTGGGGCCCCAGCTGTTTACATTGTACATTAATGATTTAGACGAGGGGATTAAATGTAGTATCTCCAAATTTGCGGATGACACTAAGTTGGGTGGCAGTGTGAGCTGCGAGGAGGATGCTATGAGGCTACAGAGTGACTTGGATAGGTTAGGTGAGTGGGCAAGTGCGTGGCAGATGAAGTATAATGTGGATAAATGTGAGGTTATCCATTTTGGTGGTAAAAACAGAGAGACAGACTATTATCTGAATGGTGACAGATTAGGAAAAGGGAAGGTGCAACGAGACCTGGGTGTCATGGTACATCAGTCATTGAAGGTTAGCATGCAGGTACAGCAGGCGGTTAAGAAAGCAAATGGCATGTTGGCCTTCATAGCGAGGGGATTTGAGTACAGGGGCAGGGAGGTGTTGCTACAGTTGTACAGGGCCTTGGTGAGGCCACACCTGGAGTATTGTGTACAGTTTTGGTCTCCTAACTTGAGGAAGGACATACTTGCTATTGAGGGAGTGCAGCGAAGATTCACCAGACTGATTCCCGGGATGGTGGGAGTGACCTATCAAGAAAGACTGGATCAACTGGGCTTGTATTCACTGGAGTTCAGAAGAGTGAGAGGGGACCTCATAGAAACGTTTAAAATTCTGACGGGTTTGGACAGGTTGGATGCAGGAAGAATGTTCCCAATGTTGGGGAAGTCCAGAACCAGGGGTCACAGTCTAAGAATAAGGGGTAAGCCATTTAGGACCGAGATAAGGAGAAACTTCTTCACCCAGAGAGTGGTGAACCTGTGGAATTCTCTACCACAGGAAGTAGTTGAGGCCAATTCACTAAATATATTCAAAAGGGAGTTAGATGAAGTCCTTACTACTCGGGGGATCAAGGGTTATAGCGAGAAAGCAGGAAGGGGGTACTGAAGTTTCATGTTCAGCCATGAACTCATTGCAGGCTAGAAGGGCTGAATGGCCTGCTCCTGCACCTATTTTCTATGTTTCTATGTTTCTCACACGAACAGAGGTCTTTTTGTTTATAACAGGTGCCCGTTTGGAATCCAATCAGCGGCGGCGATATTCCAAAGAAACATGGAAAGTTTACTGAAGTCGGTCCCGTACACCATGGTCTTCCAGGACGACATCTTGGTCACAGGTCGGAACACAGCCGAGCATCTGCTAAACCTGGAGGAGGTTCTTAGTCGACTCAACTGCGTGGGGCTCAGGTTAAAATGCTTGAACTGCGTTTTCCTGGCGCCTGAAGTAGAGTTCCTGGGAAGGAGGATTGCGGCGGACGGCCTCAGGCCCACCAATGCGAAGACAGAGGCAATCGAGAACGCACCAAAGCCACAGAACGTAACGGAGCTGCGGTCATTTCTGGGACTCTTGAACTACTTTGGTAATTTCTTACCGGGTCTCAGCACACTGTTAGAACCACTACATGTCTTACTACGAAAAGGGGGCGAATGAGTTTGGGGCAAAAGCCAAGAAAATGTCTTTGTAAAAGCGAGAAAATTGTTATGCTCAAACAATTTGCTTGTGTTGTACGATCCATGTAAGCGTTTGGTACTAGCATGTGATGCGTAGTCATATGGCGTCGGGTGTGTAATGATTTCGGGATACTCCAACCGGTTGCTTATGCATCCAGGAGTCTGTCTAAGGCCGAGAGGGCCTACAGCATGATTGAAAAAGAAGTGTTAGCGTATGTCTGTGGGGTAAAGAAAATGCATCAATACCTGTTTGGGCTAAAATTCGAATTGGAAACTGTCCATAAGCCACAGATATCCCTGTTTCCCGAGAGTAAAGGTGAAGCAATGCAAAATTCACAAGACTGCCCCCCCCCCACGCCCCCCCGCCCCGTGTTTGGGCTCATTTGAAAGGAAATTTAATTTGGGACTATCTACCGAAAAGTTTGGAACTCTAAAGTGCTTGTGGAAGAAACTACGAACTTTAATAGAATTATGAACTTTTAAAAGACAAATTCAAGCCTGTGGGCGGACTTAGGGAACAAAAGAAGCCCATTTGATTATTGGAACTGTCTGGGTATGAGGACTGAGTTAACCTGTCTGGAAGAATGAGTATTTGAAAATACTTCTCCACAATAGACAGTACCATCACAAAATCACCCAGAGGTAGCTCTCCATCAACATGGGTCTGGACAAACCATTTCAGCATATACATCACAAAGAGGCCCAATCCAGCCTGTATGCGAAAAACAGTTTTCGAACATCAACCCACCCAAGACATATCAACTTTAACGAGCCCGACAAAACATTACAAAGAAGAACCAAGCCCGCCAAAATTATACAAAAGATTTTGAAGAGATTTGGTGGCAAGATTAGAACACTGAAATCATATAACTGCCCCTGTTTTCAACAGAGGTTAGAGGGGAGAGAGGTGGTGGCTATTACCTGATCAAGACAAGGAGAGAAACCAACGCGACAGTTGTAAACTAACTTCTCCAGCCTCGAAGTCTTGAAGTCCTGAAGGAAGGAAGAACATCACCATCTACCATTAACTATCAAAAGGATTGGTAAGCATAAATCCCTGCCGCCCTGGAGTTTAACCTAGCTAGAATTAGGTATTTGGAGGTGGGAGGTATAATTTTACTGCAACCCCCTTTGAAAGTGTAGTGTATGGTACTTTATTAGAGTGATTATAAGTTTGACCTTGTACCTTTCCTTGTACTGTCCTTTATTAGAGTGATTGTAAGTTTGGCCGTGTATCTTCTGACTCGAGAATAAGCATGTATTGCCTTGACTGTAATAAAACCAAAGTTCTTTGCATGATAACCAGTGTCCTCTGCACTTTTGTTACACCCCCCCAAATAAATCCAGAGTACAGAACCTAAGGGAGTGGGAGTGATTCGAAACTGCTCAAGCTGGTCAGAAGGGAACCTGACCCCCCCCCCATAGAGACACCCCACCCCCCCCCGGCTTACAAAGTGATAAATACCAACGCATCGGCTCGCATCCAGAGATGGGCGCTCACATTGTCCACATACAACTACACCATCTGCCACAGGCCAGGCACAGAAAAGTACGCCGATGCTCACAGCAGGCTGCCATTGCCCACCATGGGGGTGGAAATGGCGCAGCCCGCAGATCTAGCCATGGTTATGGAAGCATTTGAGAGTGCGCAATCACCTGTCACTGCCCGGCAGCTCAAAACCTGGACAAGCCAGCATCCCTTATTATAAGAACATAAGAACATAAGAATTAAGAACAGGAGTAGGCCATCTAGCCCCTCGAGCCTGCTCCACCATTCAACAAGATCATGGCTGATCTGGCCGTGGACTCAGCTCCACTTACCCGCCCACTCCCCGTAACCCTTAATTCCCTTATTGGTTAAAAATCTATCCATCTGTGATTTGAATACATTCAATGAGCTAGCCTCAACTGCTTCCTTAGGCAGAGAATTCCACAGATTCACAACCCTCTGGGAGAAGAAATTCCTTCTCAACTCGGTTTTAAATTGGCTCCCCCGTATTTTGAGGCTGTGCCCCCTAGTTCTAGTCTCCCCGACCAGTGGAAACAACCTCTCTGCCTCTATCTTGTCTATCTCTTTCATTATTTTAAATGTTTTTATAAGATCACCCCTCATCCTTCTGAACTCCAACGAGTAAAGACCCAGTCTACTCAATCTATCATCATAAGGTAACCCTCTCATCTCCGGAATCAGCCTCGTGAATCGTCTCTGTACCCCCTCCAAAGCTAGTATATCCATCCTTAAGTAAGGTGACCAAAACTGCACACAGTACTCCAGGTGCGGCCTCACCAATGCCCTATACAGTTGCAGCAGGACCTCTCAAGTCAAAAGCTGCGTGCTTCACGGGAGCTGGTCCAGTGTCCCAGTGGAAATGCAGGAAGCGATAAAGCCGTTCCAGCGGCGTAAAGATGAAATGTCTATACAGGCAGACTGCCTTCTGTGGGGCAATTGAGTCGTGGTCCCCAAGAAGGGCAGAGAAACCTTCATCAATGACCTCCACAGTACCCACCCAGGCATCGTAATGATGAAAGCAATAGCCAGATCCCACGTGTGGTGGGCAGGTATCGATGCGAACTTAGAGTCCTGCGTTCACAGATGTAATACATGCTCGCAGTTAAGCAATGTACCCAGGGAGACACCGCTACGTTTATGGTCTTGTCCCTCCAAACCGTGGTCTAGGGTACACGTCCACTATGCAGGCCCGTTCTTGGGTAAAATGTTCCTTTGTGGTTGTAGACGCGTACACCAAGTGGATTGAATGTGAGATAATGTCGGCTAGCACGTCCGCTGCCACCACTGAAAGTCTGCGGACATGTTTGCCACACACTGCTTACCTGATGTCCTGGTGAGTGACAACGGGCCATGTTTTACCAGTGCTGAGTTCAAAGAATTCATGACCTGCAACGGGATCAAACATGTCACATCTGCCCCGTTTAAACCAGCGTCCAATGGTCAGGCAGAGAGAGCAGTGCAAACAATTAAGCAAGGCTTGAAGAGGGTAACTGAAGGCTCACTGCAGACTCGTCTATCCCGAGTCCTGCTTAGCTACCGCATGAGACCCCACTATCTCACTGGGATCCCACCTGCTGAACTGCTCATGAAAAGAGCACTTAAGACAAGGCCCTCGTTAGTTCACCCTGATCTACATGAATAGGTAGAGAGCAGGCAGCTTCAACAAAGTGCATACCATGATAGCGCAAATGTGTCACGCGAGATTGAAATCAATGATCCCGTATTTGTTTTAAATTATGGACAAGGTCCCAAGTGGCTTCCCGGCACTGTCGTGGCCAAAGAGGGGAGCAAGGTGTTTCGGGTCAAACTTTCAAATGGACTCATTCACCGGAAGCACTGGGACCAAATCAAACTCAGATTCACAGACTATCCTGAGCAACCCACCTTGGACCCTACCTTTTTTGATCCCCCAATATACATACCAGTGGCAACCGGCACCACGGTTGACCACGAAGCAGAACCCATCATCCACAGCAGCCCTGCAGGGCCCAACACACCAGGCAGCCCAGCAAAGCCAACTGCACAGTAGCCCAGTAAGGGCCCAACAAATGATTCAACAACACCAGTTTTCACACCGAGACGATCAACCAGGGCAAGAAGGGCCCCAGATCAACTCACATTGTAAATAGTTACACTATTGACTTTGGGGGGTGGAGTGTTGTTATATATGTATACTTGCATTTACTCTGTACAGACACCAGAGGGCTCATCCCCTGGAGTCCCAAGGGATCCCATAATCCCTTGGGAGCACAGGTATATAAAGAGGCTTCACAGGTTGGAGACCTGCAATAAAAGACTACGATCACACTTTACTTTGAGCTCACAGTGTTCAGTCTGACTCCTTCTCCAAACACTACAACCCCAACCTCTGTCGTTGAACTGCAGTACGCAGATGATGCCTGCATCTGCGCACATTCTGAGGCTGAACTCTAGGATATAGTCGATGTATTCACTGAGGCATATGAATGCATGGGCCTTACGCTAAACATCCGTAAGACAAAGGTGTTCCACCAGCCTGTCCTCGCCGCACGGCACTGCCCCCCTGTCATCAAGATTCACGGTGTTACGTTTAGAATAACTCCACTAGACTGTGTACTGTAAGCTCAAACTGTTGTGACCTTGGTCTCTTTATTGTAACTCCAGAGTGAGGAGGCAGCATGGTAGTCTGCCTTTTATACCTGCTTACCCAGGGTGTGCAGATGACCCTTGGGTTTCCCACAGGTGCGCCCCTGGTGGCAAGTCTAAAACATTGGTAATGTTTACATATATAACATCATTCCCCCCCCCACCCCCCAAAGTCTTATGTACAGGTTATTTACAAGTTGAGGCAATCCGGGGCTCTGCGTTGCCGGGTTGATCGCTTGAGTTGAAGTCCTGGCATGGGTGAGTTGGTCGGATCATTGCTGCACTGCAGCGCGGCTGGTCTGGTCGGACTGTCGGGCATGGTGGATTCAACCTCGTGGTTGACCGCGAGATCGATTGCTGGTTGGGTGTGTGTGGGTGGATCATTGATGGTAATGTCCTCTTCAAACTGTTCTTGGTTGTCAGTGAACCACAGTTTTGTCTGATCCAAGTGCTTTCTACACGTTTGTCCATTCAAATGTTTGACAACAAACACTCTATTCCCCTCCTTGGCTAACACAGTGCCAGCAACCCATTTGGGACCATGACCATAATTAAGAATAAACAGAAGGTCATTAACTGCAAAGTCACGTGATACAGCCGCACGATCGTGATACATATTATGCCGGGTTTCAACATGATCATTGAGATCCGGGTGGACTAAGGAGAGCCCGGTTTTGAGTGCTCTCTTCATTAGAAATTCTGCAAGGGGAATCCCAGTAAGCGAGTGGGGTCACATGCGGTAGCTGAGCAGAATCCGAGATAACTGGGTCTGCAAGGAACCTTCCGTCACGCGTTTCAAGCTCTGCTTGGTGGTTTGGACTGCCCGTTCCGCTTGACCATTGGATGCGGACTTAAATGGCGCAGACCTGACATGCTTGCTTGCATTGCGGGTCATGAACTCATTGAATTCCGAACTGGTGAAGCAAGGTCCATTGTCACTAACAAGAACGTCGTGCAAACCATGGGTGGCGAACATGGCCCGGAGGCTTTCAATGATGGCAGTAGACATACATGATGACATTGCTATACATTCAATCCATTTGGAGTAAGCGTCCACTGCTACTAGGAACATCTTTCCTCGAAAGGGGCCAGCGAAATCTACATGAACCCTTGACCACGGTTTTGAGGGCCATGACTACAGAATCAGTGGGGCCTCCCTTGGTGCATTGCTCAACTGTGAGCAAGTGTTACATCGGTGTACGCATGACTCGAATTCCGAGTCAATGCCGGGCCACCAAACGTGTGACCTGGCGATAGCCTTCATCATGACTATGCCTGGGTAGGTACTGTGAAGGTCGCGCATAAAAGTTTCCCTGCCTTTTTTTGGCAAAATTACATGATTCCCCCATAGGAGGCAGTCCGAATGGATGGACATTTCATCCTTGCGTCGGTGGAACGGCTTAATTTCGTCTTGCATTTCCCCTGGAACCGCCGGCCAGCTCCCATTGAGGACGCAGCTATTTACTAGTGATAGCACCGGGTCCTGGCTAGTCCAGGTCCTGATCTGGCGAGCCGTGACGGGTGACCCCTCACTCTCAAAAGCATCCATTACAAGGAGCAAGTCTGCGGGTTGCGCCATTTCCACCCTGGTGGTGGGCAATGGTAGCCGACTGAGGGCATCCGCCCAGTTCTCAGTGCCTGGTCTGTGGCGGATTACATAATCATACGCAGATAACATTAGTGCCCATTTTTGGATGCAGGACGAAGCGTTGGTGTTAATAGCTTTGCTTTCTGAGAACAATGAAATGAGTGGGCTTGTGGTCGGTTTCGAGCTCGAACCGGAGCCCAAAGGTATTGGTGCATTTTCTTAACCCTGTATACGTATGCTAATGCTTCTTCTCAACTATACTGTTGGCTCTTTCAGCCTTAGATAAGCTTCTGGACACACATGCAACCGGTTGCACTTTGCCTGACCCATTGACTTGCTGTAACACACAACCGACCCCATACGAAGACGCATCACAAGCTAGTACTAAACGTTTACATGGGTCATACAATACAAGTAACTTGTTCGAACATAGCAGGTTTCTGGCCTTGTTAAAGGCTGTCTCTTGAGATTTACCACAAACCCAGTCATCACCCTTGCATAGCAATAAAAGCACTGGTTCCAGCAAAGTGCTCAATCCTGGTAGAAAGTTATCAAAGTAGTTGAGGAGTCCCAGGAATGAATGCAGCTCCGTCACATTCTGTGGTCTGGGTACATTCTTGATGGCCTCCATCTTGGAGTCCATGGGTCTGATGCCATCCGCCGCAATCTTTCTCCCCAGAAATTCGACCTCTGGCGCCAGGAAAACACACTTGGAGCGTTTCAGCCTGAGCCCCATTCTGTCCAGTCGCTTGAGAGCCTCTTCCAGGTTGTGCAAGTGTTCGGTGGTGTTGCGGCCAGTGATCAGGATTTTGTCTTGGAACACCACGGTGCACGGAACCAATTTCAGCAGACTCTCCATGTTCCTCTGGAAGATGGCTGCAGCCGAGCGAATCCCAAAGGGGTATCTGTGGTTATATGTGTGCAGATGCACGTCAATTTTTTCAAAGATTCAGCCAGCTCCTGTCTCACATAAGCAGAGGATAGATCCAGTTTGGTGAATGACTTCCCCCCTGCTAGTGTTGCAAGCAGGTCATCTGCTTTGGGTAGTGGGTACTGGTCCTGTAACGAGACTCGGTTGATCGTTACCTTGTAGTCCCCGCAGATTGTTCTTCAACACCGGCACAATTGGCCTGGCCCACTTGTTGAATTCGACTGGCGATATGATCCCTTCTCATTGAAGTCTGTCGAGCTCAATCTCGACTTTCTCTCGCATCATGTATGGAACCGCTCGGGCCTTGTGATGACCGGGTCATGCATCAGGGACTAGATGGATCTGCACTTTGGCACCTGTGAAGTTGCCGATGCCTGGCTCGAATAATGACGGGAATTTGTTGAGCACTTGGGCGCACAAGGCATCATCCTCCGAAGACTGTGCTTTGATGTCGTCCCAGATCCATCGGATCTTTCCTAGCCAGCCTCTGCCGAACAGCGTTGGGCCATCACCTGGTACAATCCATAGTGGTAAATCATGCACAGTTCCATCGTACGATACCTTCACTGTCGCACTGCCAATGACTGGTATGAGCTCTTCAGTGTGAGTGCACAGCTTGGTGTGGATCAGGCTTAGTTTTGGGCTTTGTGCCTTGTTGCCCCACAGTTTCTCAAAAGCTTTCTGGCACATAATTGACTGACTCGTCCCCGTGTCCAATTCCATAGAAACTGGAATGACGTTTAATTTGACTTTTAACATTATCGGAGGGCTTTTGGTGGTGAAGGTGTGTACCCCATACACTTCCTCTTCAGCCTCAGGTTGAGTTGCCTCTCTTACTCGTTCAGCGTGATCCGCGCCGGATCGGTCATCTTCTGCCGACTCTGCCACGTGGTGAGTCGCAGCACGTCTGCACATTCGCTGGAGGTGACCCATTGTTCCACAGTCCTTGCACACGTAGTGCTTGAATCAACATTGATGGGGTCGATGATTATCCCCATGGTGCTAATGGATTCGCATTCATGCCCCACGGCGGACTCTGAGTCATCCTAGGTCTGGTCTCTGCGGGCGTGTGGGCCCTGCCATGTACAGTTCTGCCTGCTGAAGGCATTATTTTATGCACAGTACTTGCCGATGAGTTCCGATGCTGCATCGATATTTGTTTAGTGTTATTGTTCGTGGACATAAACGCCTGGGCTATTGTGATGGCCTTGCTCAGATCTAGGAATTCGGCATACAGCAGTTTGCGAAGAATGACCTCGTGGCCGATTCCAAGCACAAAAAAGTCCTGCAGCACTTGCCCCAAAAATCCAGCAACTACGCACGGTCCCGCAAGGTGTCTTAGGTTGGCGACATAGCTCGCCACGTCCTGGCCCTCGGAGTGGCGGTGCGTATAAAAGCAATACCTGGCCATTAAGATGCTCTCCTTCGGCTTGAGGTGTTCCCGAACCAGCATGCACAGCTCTTCATATGTCTTCTCCATTGGTTTCGTCGGTGCTAGCAGATTTCTGACGAGGCCATATATCGTGGACCCACAAACGGTGAGGAGAATCGCCCTGCGCTTGACCGCGGTTTCTTTCTTTTCCACTTGATGGCCATAAAGTATTGGTCAAGACGCTCAACGAAGTCTTCCCAATCAACACCCTCAACAAATCTCTCAAGAATACCAATGGCAGCCAAACTGCATGAAAGTTCATGATCTGTTACTAATCGCCAATTGTTATGTTTAGAATAACTCCACAAAACTGTGTATCTTAGGCTCAAACTGTTGTGACCTTGGTCTCTTCATTGTAACTCCAGAGTGAGGAGGCAGCATGGTAGTCTACCTTTTATACCTGCTTACCCAGGGTGTGCAGGTGACCCTTGGGTCTCACACAGGTGCGCCCCCTGGTGGCAAGTCTTACACATTGGTAATGTTAACATACATAACATACGGCACTGCCCTCGACAATGTGGGCCACTTCCCATATCTCGGGAGTCTCTTGTCAACAAAGGCAGCCATTGATGCGAAGATTCAACATCGTCTCCAGTGCGCCAGTGCAGTCTTCAGCCACCTGAGGAAAAGAGTGTTTGAAGACCAGGCCCTCAAATCTACCACTAAACTCATGGTCTACAGGGCTGTAGTAATACCTGCCCTCCTCTATAGATCAGAGGCAAAGACGATGTACAGAAGACACATCAAGTCGCTGGAGATATATCACCAACGATGTCTCCGCAAGATCCTGCAAATCCCCTGGGAGGACAGACGCACCAACATCAGTGTCCTCGTCCAGGCCAACATCCCCAGCATTGAAGCACTAACCACACTCGATCAGTTTCGCTGGGCAGGCCACTTAGTTTGCATGCCAGACATGAGACACCCTAAGCAATTGCTCTACGCGGAGCTCTTTAATGGCAAACGAGCCAAAGGTGGGCAGTGGAAACATTACAAGGACGCCCTCAAAGCCTCCCTGGTGAAGTGCGACATCACCACTGACACCTGGGAGACCCTGGCCGAGGACCGTCCGAGGTGGTGAAAGTGCATCCGGGAGGGCGTTGAGCTCCTCAAATCTCAACACTGCGAGCATGAAGAGATCAGGCGCAGGCAGCGGAAGGAGCGTGTGGTAAATCAATGCCACCCCCCCCTTCCCCCGACGAATGTCTGTCCCACCTGTGACAGGGTCTGTGGCTCTCATGTTGGACTGTTCAGCCACCAAAGAACTCACTTTAGGAGTGGAAGCAAGTCTTCCTCGATTCCAAGGGACTGCCTATGATGATGATGATGATGATGATGAGTTATCTTAGCATAGTGCAACCTCTAACTAACTGACCTCCACTCCTTCAGCAACCCAATGAGGAACGTTTTGAGCCAGCGCAGCTCACGACTGTCTTTTTGACAGCGGCGCGGACGGACCTGATGAGCAACGCCGACTCGGACTATTTGTCGAGGGCCAGCTGGACTTTATTGCAGCGACCCTGGCATTCCACCATCCATTCCCAGAGTTCCCTGACAGGGATGAGGGGGGACTCGGTGATGGGCACGAGGAGATCCACCGCCTCACTTGCGATGGACTCTAAATCTTCTCCCGCGCCCACCATCGAGCCCCCGTCCTCCTCTGGGGGGGTCGCCGCTAACGGCCTTCCGTCGACCGCACAGGGTGCGGTGAACGGCCCGGCCGCACCATCCAGCTCTAGCTCTGTCACGATCCCACCCCCAGGATCGACGGCAGAGGAATCCCCCCTGGGCTCGTCCTGGGGTGCCAGATCAGGAAGTGGCAGCGGATGGCACGGAGAAACTGGGGAGAAAAACCTTTCCGGTTCCTCCAACCTACCCGGCATCAACGTCAGGGATGTAGATAGGGGGTCCTCACCCTCCCCGCCACCACCCTCCGACCCAGCGGGCGGGGGTACCTGGGAAAGTTTTTCTGCCAGGTTGAGCATTTCCCAGGCTGCCTGCAACTTTTGCGGCCTGGATGAGTCCGTGTTCCATGTTTATATGGAGTGTGAGAGATTCCAACCCCTCTTCCACTTCTTGAAGGGGCTGCTCCTCAGCTTGAACAATGACAAATGTAAAAAATGCAAATTATTTTTAAATTGCAACATTGATTTATCTATTGCTCCTCTAGGTTAGTAGAAAGTTAGTAGAAAGAACGACTAATTAGCATTTAAGCATTTTTAATTGGATTCAAGCACCATAATCTGATACTTTAATGACACATAATATTGTCTAATATAAAAACAAAAAATGTTGGAAATCTCAGCAGGTCAGGCAGCCTCTGTGGCGAATCTCATTGAGTCTCATTGCCGAGAACATGCAGAAATCAAGCGCAGGCAGCGGAAAGAGCGTACGGCAAACCAGTCCCACCCACCCTTTCCCTCAACGACTACCTGTCCCACCTGTGACAGGGACTATGGCTCTCGTATTAGACTGTTCAGCCACCTAAGGACTCATTTTAAGAGTGGAAGCAAGTCTTCCTCGTTTCCGAGGGACTGCCTATGATGATGAAGATGAGAGGAAGCAGAGTTAATGTTTCAGGTCGATGAACCTTTGTCAGATTCAAAACGTTAACCCTGCTTCCTCTCCACAGATGCTGCCTGACCTGCTGAAATTTCCAGCATTTTTTGTTTTTATTCCAGATTCCAGCATCCGCAGTATTTTGCTTTTGTATAATATTGTCTATGATGCATGATACCTGTACATTGGAGTTAAATGTGCAGGATCGTTTTAATATTCAGTTGGTGTAGTACTACTGTATTCTCACAAAAGAAAGAACTGGGATGGGGAGCATTGCTATCACTGAGTATGGAATTAATAGATTGTACACACTGCAGTTTAGACAGCTGGACAGCTCAAGGTTTTTAAAGGATTTCTCTCCTGTACTTTTGGTAAATATATATGTTTTTTGGTAAAGGGGAGAAATGATCACAGTTAAAATTCTCCAATTTTGTCTATAAGGAAAAATGTTATATTTGTATTTCCAGCTTCCCCCTCCCGAGCCTGTTAACAAACTTTGTAATGAATGAGTACAGCAGAAATCAAGTCATTAGGGGTTAGAACTACAGCCGTTTAAGTTTCAAAATAGTAAAATGACAAATAATAAAGGTTGGAGGAATAAGGTTCTTTTTAAAAAAGAACTTCCCCAGAGAATGGAATTTTTGTTGGATTATGTTTCGTAATTATTTCAGCAAATGGGTATGTTAAATCAGTGGTTATTTGAGCCAATCACCATAGGAACAATTGCATCATTCCACGATGCTATCTCTGTTGTGTCCTTACACAGTACAGCAAATCAACACGAGGCACACACTGGAGACAAGGTCACTCTGTGACCTGTACCTTTATTCACAGGACCAAGGAGTGATGACCCTGCATTGGACCTCCCTTTATATACCTGGATGACCAGGTGAGGAGTGTCTCCCACAAGTTCACCCCCTGTGGTCAAGGTGTGCACCTCCCCCCAACGTCTTTGGGTCAAAGATTGAGTCTTTCAGGCGGTCGACGCTCTCTCGTGGAGCGCCGCAGTTGGGGCTCTGGTTGTTGAGCCTTGGCATGCGTCTGTGTCACCTGTGGTGACTCCGGCTTGTTCGGGCTGGCGGCAGGGACTGTGCATGCTGCTGACGGTTCTTGTTGCTCGTTCACTGGCGGTGGTGTGGACAGCATCTCATGATTTTCCTCAGGTTCCTCAGTGTCCATGCTGAAACTTATTTTTTACTTGGTCTAGATGCTTGCAGCATATCTGCCCATTGTTGAGTCTGAGCACTATGACCCTATTCCCCTCTTTACCAATTATAGTACCCTCGAGCCACTTGGTCCCCACAGCGTGATTAAGAACAAATACAGGGTCATCGATTTCTATCCATCTCCCCTTTGAGTTACGGTCGTGGCACTCATTTTGGGACTGGCGGTTGCCCTCAACAATGTCTGACAAGACTGGGTGAATGAGGGACAGCCAAGTTTTTTGTGTACGTTTCATGAGTAGTTCCGCTGGCGGGACTCCCATGAGCGGGTGCGGTCGGGACCTGTAGGCCAGCAGGAGGCGCGATAGACGGTATTGAAGGGAGGGTCCTTGAATCCGGAGCATGCCTTGCTTTATGATTTGGACCACACGTTCTGCCTGGCCATTGGAAGCCGGCTTGAACGGTGCTGTCCTGATATGTTTGATGCCATTACCCGACATGAACTCCCGGAATTCATAGCTAGTGAAACACAGGCCGTTGTCGCTAACTAGGATGTCCGGCAAGCCGTGGGTCGCAAAGACCGCACGCAAACTTTCCACTGTGGTGGATGTCGTGCACGAATTCAATATGATACACTCGATCCATTTCGAGTACGCATCAACAACAATGAGAAACATTTTTCCCATGAACGGGCCCACATAGTCTACGTAAATACGTGATCATGGCTTGGTGGACCAGGGCCACGGGCTGAGTGGGGCCTCCCTGGGGGCATTGTCCAGCTGGGCACATGTCGTGCACCTGCGAACACAGTGTTCCAGGTCTGCATCAATTCCCGGCCACCATACTTGTGACCGGGCAATGGCCTTCATAAGCACGATGCCTGGGTGCTCGCTGTGGAGTTCCCTGATGAATGCTTCCCTACCCCTCTGAGGCATGACTACCCGGCTGTCCCATAGTAGGCAGTCGGCTTGGATGGAGAGTTCATCCATCCATCTGTGAAACGGTCTGACCTCTTCAGGGCATGCTCCGTATGCGGGCACCCAATCCCCAGTCAGGACACATTTCTTAATCAGAGATAGGAGGGGATCTCCGTTTGTCCAGGTTTTGATCTGGTGGGCTGTGATGGGGAAGCCTGCGCTGTCAAAGGCATCGACAGCCATGACCATCTCCGCGCTTTGCTCCACTGCCCCCTCAGTGGTGGCCAGTGGAAGCCTGCTGAGCGCGTCAGCGCAATTTTCAGTGCCTGGCCGCTGCCGTATGGTGTAGTCATACGCAGCCAGCGTGAGAGCCCATCGCTGTATGCGAGCTGACGCAATGGCATTGACAGCTTTGCTGTCTGACAACAGGGATGTTAACGGCTTGTGGTCCAATTCTAACTCGAACCTTCTGCCAAACAGGTACTGGTGCATCTTTTTCACCCCATAGACACATGCGAGTGCTTCCTTTTCAACCATCCCATATCCCCGTTCTGCTTGGGAGAGCGACCTGGAGGCATAAGCCACAGGTTGGAGTTGGCCCTCATCATTACTCTGCTGCAACACGCACTCAACTCCATAGGATGATGCATCGCATATCAAAACCAATTTCTTACAGGGGTTGTACAGGGTCAATAACTTATTCGAACAAAGCAGGTTCCGCGCCCAATTGAAAGCCCGTTACTGACAGTCCCCCCAAAACCAATCGCAACCTTAACGCAGGAGCACGTGTAGCAGCTCCAGCAATGTACTTAAGTTCAGTAGAAAGTTCCCGAAATAGTTCAATAGTCCCAGAAATGAACGCAACTCTGATGTGTTGCCGGGCCTGGGCGCGCGACGGATCGCCTCCGTTTTGGATTCGGTAGGCCAGATCCCGTCTGCGGCAACCCTCCTGCCCAAAAACTCAACCTCTATGGCCAAAACCACACACTTGGACTTCTTTAGTCGCAGGCCTACCCGGTCCAGTCAGCGTAGCACCTCCTCCAAGTTGTGGAGGTGTTCCTCGGTGTCTCAACCCATGATAAGGATGCCGTCCTGAAATACGATTGTTCTGGGGAAGGATTTGAGCAGGCTTTCCATGTTCCTCTGAAAGATGGCGGCTGCTGAACGAATGCCAAAAGGACACCTATTGTAGACAAACAGCTCCTTGTGCGTGATGATGGTGGTCAGTAGCTTGGATTCTTCGGCCAGTTCCTGAGTCATGTAGGCCGAAGTGAGGTTCAACTTGGTGAACAGCTTGCCGCCTGCCAGTGTGGCAAAAAAATTATCCGCTCTCGAAAGCGGGTATTGGTCCTGAAGGGACACTCGGTTGATGGTGGCCTTGTAGTCACCACAGATCCTCACCGAGCCATCCGTTTATAGAACTGCGACAATGGGGCTTGCCTAGTTGCTGAATTCAACGGGCGAAATTATGCCCTCTCTTAGCAACCTGTCCAACTCACTCTAAATTTTCTCCCGCATTACATACGGCACAGCTCTGGCTTTGTGATGTACTAGTGTGGCATCCGGGGTGATACGTATCCTTACTTTGGTGCCGTTGAAAGTCCTGACGCCAGGTTGAAATAATGACTTGAACTTTAGTAGGACCTGTGAGCATGAACTTCGCTCCACAGATAAAATGGCGTGCACATCCCCCCATTTCCAGTTCATCTCGGTTAGCCAGCTCCTCCCCAAAAGCACGGGACCATTTCCCGGGACAATCCAGAGTGGCAGCCGGTTCTGAGATCCATTATGTGTGACCATCAACATTGCACTGCCTAGCACTGGGATGATCTCTTTGGTGTACGTCCGTAATTGCATGTCAATGCGTTCCAGTTTGGGACTGCTAGCTCTGAGTGGCCACAGTTTCTCGAATTGTTGGACACTCATAAGTGACTGGCTGGCTCCTGTGTCCAGCTCCATGTGTACCGGGATGCCGTTTAACAGTACTCTCATCATCATAGGTGGCATTTTGTGTATGAGCTGTGGATGTTTGCCACCTGGACCCGCTGAACTTCAGCATCCATTGCTGTGTCCCAGGCATATCCCTGCCTTGCAGACCCCTCGTGGTTCATCCACTTCGTAAACCAGCCTCGCTGCGGGCTTCCTGCACATCCTGGCTAAATGTCCGCTCAAGTTACAATTTCTGCAGATGAATTGTTGAAACCAGCAGGTCTTCGCAGCATGTTTGCCCCCACACCTCCAGCATGAGCTGAGATTGTTATGAACAAAAGAGCTGTTACCAGGCATTCCTCTCTGATTGTCTCTTTGATTATTCTTGAGCACTCTGTTTGTGGGTGTCAATGGTTCCATCCCAGGACGTATTGTCCCTTGTGATGGTGTAAATGTCCGTTCAAGCTGCCATTGTCTCTGTTGTGGGCCCACCCTAGAGTCTGTTACTGCCTGGTTGATGTCGAATTGCCCTTGCCTGCCTGCGGGGTTCTGAGTCGCGTTTACCATGTTAACTCCCTGCTCCATCGCCACGTTGGGAGCAGAGTTGCGCGCGTATATGATCTTGGTTTCCTCCTTCCCCGCCATGAAGGTTTGAGCCATCAATGCCGCTGCTTCCAAGATCAAGTCCTTGGTCTCAATTAGCTTCCTAAAATTCCTGGCATGACCAATGCCCTCAATGAAAAAAATCCCGTAACATCTCCCCTCGGCAGGCATCTGTGAACTTACAGAGGCTGGCCAAGCGCCGAAGGTCTGCAACGAAGTCTGGTATGCTCTGCCCTTCCCAACGTCGGTGCGTATAGAATCGGTATCGGGCCATGTGTATACTACTCGCCGGTTTGAGGTGGTTTGCTAAGCTCCTCGAAGGTCTTGTCCGCCGGCTTCTCGGGTGTGAGCAGGTCTTTCATCAGCGCGTATGTCTTAGGTCCACAGCTGGTCAGTAGATGCGCCCTTCGCTTGTCAGCCGCTGCCGCTCCCAGCCAGTTCTTCATGACAAAGCTCTGCTGGAGCCTCTCAACGAAATCGTCCCAGTCCTCACCAACACAGTACCGTTCCTCCGTGCTACCGGTGGCCATTCTCTTGAGTCGTTGATTCCCATTTCTCGTCGCCAAATGTTGTGTCCTTGCACACTACAGCAAATCAACACGAGGCACATTCTGCAGACAAGGTCACTCTGTGACCTGTACCTTTATTCACAGGACCAAGAAGTGATGACCCTGCGTGGGACCTCCCTTTATATACCTGGATGACCAGGTGAGTAGTGTCTCCCACAAGTTCACTCCCTGTGGTCAAGGTGTGCATTTCTCAGGTGTATACAGTGTACAGTGTTGTTACATAAAGGTTACAGTTATGTGAGGTTACAAACATGACAATCTCCATTCCAGCTCTTCACTCCCCTTTCTACTGGACCTCTCTCCTTACCCCTTTTGTGAAATTTTGGAGAAATTTCTTCACTCAGAGGATTGTGAATCTTTGGAATTCTCTACCCAGAAGGTTGTGTAGGTTCAGTCGAGTATATCAGCAAAGCAATTGATGGAAACCAAAATACACTCAGCACTATTTTGATTTAATAAAAAGCAAAACATTGCAGATGTTGGAAACGCAGTCAGCATCTGTGGAGAGAACAGAGACGAAATGATTTCAGCTAGATCATCCTTCAGCGGATGAAGGGCTAACTTGTCTATTCTGACCACATAAGTTTATTGACCTGTTGAGCGTTTCCAGCATCCACTATTTTGGTCGAGTGATATTATGCAAACAGCACGTGAATATTTACATACATAACCACCACTAACAACATGCATGTCTATAGCGCCTTGAAGATAAAAGATAGTCCCAGGGCGCTTCACGGAAATGTAGTGAGCCCAGGTAACTTTACACTACTTTTGCAGCTGTTTACCCAGAGGCACAAATACGTCATCGACGCCTGGCTGGCGCTTTCATTGCATCAGCTTTTGGACCAGTTGAGCAATAAAACTCAGCTCGGAGGGGACAATATCACTCAACACTTGCGGCAGGCGCTGTTTGGTGCAGATCAGGACACGATCCGAACCAAAAATGATGATCTTCACTTTCAGGAACCTTCTGGGGCGCTCGGTTTCACTGAGCAACAAGTGCCCGGTGCGTTCATTCCGGTGAGTTTTATTGATATCCTTATGTGGAGAGAATTAACCCAAGAACATGAGGTGGTGGGGGTGGTATCGTGGCTGAACTCGCTCCTTAATCTCTTACTGCACCCCTATAATTTAGGTCTTTTTATCTGTAATAAACAGAATTTTGCCCAGCTTATTTTGAGGCTGAGATTTTTAATATCGCGATGATTGTAACACAATCTGCACCATAGACATTGGATCCGAGCTGCAGGATTTCACCAGTGTGCGAGAGGTCAGCAACACGACAGTCTTTGGGTTTTTAAAGGGAATCTGTACGGCGCAGAACAACAGCCAGGCAGTTACAAGTCTCTATCCTTGTTTCATAATAAGAGTCCTAGCTTTCAAATTAAACCTTAAAATATAATTACACTGTAAGCGAATATTTATTAAAGGGCCACAGTCTGTTTAAAAAGCGTATGAGAAATCTTATTTATTTGCCAATAAAACCACAGCTTTGAAATGTTATGGTGTGCCTTATGGGTGCCAAGAAAATGACCATTCTTTACTTTCCCACAGCGAGGATAGTTTGTGAAATTGGTCTTCGGCGAAGTACGATGATAACGAATTGGCAACCAGTTTTATACTGTCTCTGATTTTCTTTTCCATTTTTGCCTGTCTCCTGCTTGCCGAAGACCAATTTAATCCTTGTATCTTTTAAACCTCCCACCCCGCCGCTGCGTGGGTTACATACCGATTTGAAATTTGCTCTGTCTGCTGGCTTTGATAAAACCAGCAGAAACTATCAGAAACTCTAGTGCCTAGTTTATGACCCAGAAATTCCAGCCTCCCGAGTCTGTGCGGAGTGTGTACGGACCCAGGAAGGCATCGCAAAAGCCGGTTTTCAGCGCACAATGCACATGCACTGAAAACCGGCTTTTCCGATCTGTCAAGCTGGAGCTTGACCGATCCAACGTATCTCCACGTCCAGGACACTTGCAAGGGCAAGATTGCGGTATTTACCCATATCTTGCCCAGTGGATGTCCTGAAAACTCTTGCGCCTGATAAAAGCAGGAGTAGCGAGGTTGGGGACAGCATCAAACAAGAAATAAGGGATGTGTGCAATAAAGGTACAGCAGTTACCATGGGCAACTTTAATCTACATATTGATTGGACTAACCAAACTGGTACCAATGCGGTGGAGGAGGATTTCCTGGAGTGGATTAGGGATGGTTTTCTAGACCAATATGTCGAGGAACCAACTAGAGAGCTGGCCATCCTAGACTGGGTGATGTGCAATGAGAGGGGACTAATTAGCAATCTTGTTGTGCGAGGCCCCTTGGGGAAGAGTGACCATAATATGGTAGAATTCTTTATTAAGATGGAGAGTGACACAGTTAATTCGGAAACGAGGGTCCTGAACTTAAGGAAAGGTAACTTCGACGGTATGAGGTGTGAATTGGCTAGAATAGACTGGCAACGGATACTTAAAGGATTGACAGTGGATAAGCAATGGCAAACATTTAAAGATCACATGGATGAACTTCAGCAATTGTACATCCCTGGCTGGAGTAAAAATAAAACGGGGAAGGTAGCTCAAGCCTGGCTAACAAGGGAAATAAAGGATAGTGTTAAAACCAGGGAAGAGGCATATAAATTGGCTAGAAAAAGTAACAAACCCGAGGACTGGGAATTATTTAGAATTCAACAGAGGAGGACTAAGGGTTTAATTAAGAGGGGGAAAATAGAGTACGAGAGGAAGCTTGCAGGGAACATAAAAACTGACTGCAAAAGCTTCCATAAATATGTGAGGAGAAAAAGATTAGTGAAGACAAACGTAGGTCCCTTGCAGTCGAATTCAGGTGAATTTATAATGGGGAACAAAGAAATGGCAGACCAATTGAACAAATACATCGGTTCTGTCTTCACGAAGGAAGACACATATAACCTTCCGAATGTACTAGGGGACAGTGGGTCTAGTGAGAAGGAGGAACTGAAGGATATCCTTATTAGGCTGGAAATTGTGTTAGGGAAATTGATGGGATTGAAGGCTGATAAATCCCCGGGACCTGATAGTCTGCATCCCAGAGTACTTAAGGAAGTGGTCCTAGAAATAGTGGATGCATTGGTGATCATTTTCCAACAGTCTATCGACTCTGGATCAGTTCCTATGGACTGGAGGGTAGCTAATGTAACACCACTTTTTAAAAAAGGAGGGAGAGAGAAAATGGGCAATTATAGACCGGTTAGCCTGACATCAGTAGTGGGGGTAATGTTGGAATCAATCATTAAGGATGAAATAGCAGCGCATTTGTAAAGCAGTGACAGGATCGGTCCAAGTCAGCATGGATTTATGAAAGGGCAATCATGCTTGACAAATCTTCTGGAATTTTTTGAGAATGTAACTAGCAGAGTGGACAAGGGAGAACCAGTGGATGTGGTGTATTTGGACTTTCATAAGGCTTTTGACAAGGTCCCGCACAAGAGATTGGTGTGCAAAATCAAAGCACATAGTATTGGGGGTAATGAACTGACGTGGATAGAGAACTGGTTGGCAGACAGGAAGCAGAGAGTCGGGATAAACGGGTGCTTTTCAGAATGGCAGGCAGTGACTAGTGGAGTGCCGCAGGGCTCAGTGCTGGGACCCCAGCTCTTTACAATATACATTAACGATTTGGATGAAGGAATTGAGTGTAATATATCTCCAAGTTTGCAGATGACACGAAACTGGGGGGTGGTGTGAGCTGTGAGGGGGATGCTAAGAGGCTGTAGGGTGACTTGGACAGATTAGGTGAGTGGGCAAATGCATGGCAGATGCAGTATAATGTGGATAAATGTGAGGTTATCCATTTTGGGGGCAAAAGCACGAAGGCAGAATATTATCTGAATGGCGGCAGATTAGGAAAAGGGGAGGTGCAACGAGACCTGGATGCATGGTTCATCAGTCATTGAAGGTTGGCATGCAGGTACAGCAGGCGGTGAAGAAGGCAAATGGTATGTTGGTCTTCATAGCTAGGGGATTTGAGTATAGGAGCAGCGAGTTCTTACTGCAGTTGTACAGGGCCTTAATGAGGCCTCACCTGGAATATTGTGTTAGTTTTGGTCTCGTAATCTGAGGAAGGACATTCTTGCTATTGAGGGAGTGCAGCGAAGGTTCACCAGACTAGTTCCAGGGATGGCTAGACTGTCATATGAGGAGAGACTGGATCAACTGGGCCTTTATTCACTGGAGTTTAGAAAGATGAGAGGGGATCTCATAGAAACGTATAAGATTCTGACGGGACTGGACAGTTTAGATGCGGGAAGAATGTTCTCGATGTTGGGGAAGTCCAGAACCAGGGGACATAGTCTTAGGATAAGGGGTAGGCCATTTAGGACTGAGATGAGGAGAAACTTCTTCACTCAGAGAGTTGTTAACCTGTGGAATTCCCTGCCGCAGAGAGTTGTTGATGCCAATTCATTGGATATATTCAAGAGGGAGTTAGATATGGCCCTTACGGCTAAGGGGATCAAGGGGTATGGAGAGAAAGCAGGAAAGGGCTACTGAGGGAATGATCAGCCATGAATGATGGTGCAGGCTAGAAAGGCCGAATGGCCTACTCCTACACCTATTTTCTATGTTTCTATAGCCTATTTTTACAAGCATAAGAGTTTTAAAATTCACAAAAACAAAATAAAATTAAAAAACACATTTTATTGTTTAAAAACCCTCCCCAGTACAGTAAGTGTATTTTAAACCTTAATTTAAAAAACTTTTTTAAAAATCAGAAAAATATATTTTTTTATAATACATAAATAACTAACTTAAATTAATAAAAATATGTGGTGTATTTTTTCTATTTTTTTATTAGAATTTTGTGTGTTTTGGGGAGGTTTCTCAAGTTCCCATTATTATGAATGAGAACATACTTTACCTTGATTGGCTGCCCAGAGCCATGTGACTGCAGCTCCAGCGCTGTGCACGTCCCGACATGCACGCGCTCTGATGCGCAGTCAGTGGAGGCCTCAGGACTGGGAACTCGCATGGGTGCAGCAGCTTCAGGTAAGTGCGCTTCTTTTTAAACTTTTTTACCCAATCGCCCGCAGGAAGCAGCCGACCAGGATTTCTGGGCCTATTTGTCTGGAATCTGGCTAACCAGCGTAAAAGACCGAGGAATTTTAAGCACAAGTTACATTGATCGTAAATCGAGATTCCGTGATCTTTAACACTAGTTTAAGATACATTATGCTGGAAGCCAGCCCCGCCCATAAAATTGGCCAACCCCCCTCCTCTCCCCCCCTTCCCCCACCCCCCCACCCCCCAATAAAAATACTGAGCATGACGAATTTCCACTGATTGTGCCCATTGTGAGTTCTCGGTGCTGTCACTGAAATGGGAAGAATTCAGTTTTTCAGCCCTCCCCTTGATATCAAAACATTTAAAAGTGACCTTCCATGTTATCTTTATGTTGCTAAAACTGACAGCAAAATCCGAGATTTTCACTGGTCTATGAGTGATGCAGAGAGGTGGCACACAGACCTTACTCTACCATGACACAAACTAAATAAGTGCTGAGTGTAGAAGGGCCTTAAAAGTCCCCTGATGGCATCATGGGTTTGATTCTTGGTTTGAACTGATCTCAGCCAGGGCAACAGTTGGGGCAATACAAACGGCACCAGCATCCTTGAACTAAGGAAGAGGGAGGAAAAGACTGATATTGTGTTCCTTTTCCTGATCGTACTTCCTGTAGGGGGTTGCTGGATGGCAATGTAGCAACTAATAGCGGTGCTGCCCTCCACAGTTGAATAGCCTGTTATCTATTTAAGCTCAAATGAAAAGTGGACCTGGTTGAGATATTGGCGAGCTGCCACCACCTGTGAAATCATACACCAGCAAAAGATAGGAGGTGGGTGGGGTGGATTGACCCATCCACCTCCACGGAGGTGTGTGGGGGGCCTGACCCATCCACCTCCATGGCACGAACCTGGTATTGCAGTACTTCCAGGAACGGTGCAGTGGCTCTCGGCCTTTTGGCTAAGAGCATTGGCGCAGAGTGATCCTTGATGTGTGCAAGGTGACCTCTGGCGTTTGTGATTTGACAAAGAATTGGAAAGATTGGCTACGAATTTAAAAAAAAAGATAGCTCCTTCGGGCGGGGAGAATGGGGATGGAGAACACTCTGTTAATGCAGCAGATTGGCCAGCTTAATGCTGTATGTAAATAGCACCCTGGCTGCCAATTCAATTTTTTTTTCAATGGCATTAAAATCAATGTGAGCAAAGTACCTGGTGTGCTCTAACTAAAGTGTAGAGGAAGAGGCTTGAAAGTGTCTTTATAGTTTAAACAATCACTAGCAGATAAGTTTTTGAATTAAAAAAAAAATAAATAGGATGGAATTTTTAGGCACATCAGAATCAAGTTGTATTGTTCCCCAAATATTGATTGTTCCTCCCCTCTTAAAGGGAGATCATTCAGCCAAGGAAAGATCTATCGTGTCCATATTGCATTTACATCTTAAACCTTGAAGAGTTTAATCTTTAAACTGAACTTGTCATTACCAATCAGCTGGGTAAATCATATTGCCGGCATTTATAGGCCTTCGTTTCATACTGTACGTCTTTATTCTGGTTCTGCCTGGTGCCCATAGTAATGACTTGTGGAAATATAATTGTTGGGAAAGAAATTGAGACAAATAGGAAAACACACTGGTCAATTGGATTCTAAAGACAGAAATCTTTTGGCTAGTGTTAGCCTGCCTTTTTTTCTCTCTACAGATCCACGTCACCTGCTGTCTCTAACAGTATTTTCTGTTTCTGTAATGAAATGTGGTCTGTTTTTAGATGAATTTGCAACAATAACTGTTTGCTGCTCCCATTATGGCACAAAATAAATACAGGCATATTTTACTAAATTCAGGGTTATATTTTAAGGTAACAGAATTCTTTGGGTTCTGATTGCAGATGTGGACAGGCTGTGCTAGGTGCTGGTGCTCTAAAAGGGCGGCACCTGTTGACTCTCAAGGATTTTAATGGTGAAGAAATAAAGCAACTATTGTGGACAGCTGCTGATCTGAAAATGAGAATAAAACAGAAAGGAGAGGTAAATGGCAGGATAATATCACTGATACTACAAATTCCTTTGTTGTATAGATTCACAAAGGTCTCCTGTTCTTTTGAGTGGTTTCCTCTCGGTTTTTATTTCTAATGTTGCCATTCAGGTATACATCCTACTCCAGCCAGGCTATGGTACAAAGTTGAGCCCGGCTGGTGCTGTTCCACGATTGGTCAGCCATCTATCCTTAATTTGGGTTTTAATCTACTCCTTACTAGGAAGAGCACCATGCATCATTTCATCCATCTTCTTGGTCTGGTCAAGAACTATAAGTTCAAGTGAGAGAAAGCCCACCAGTTCGAATTGTGACTTGATTTGGGCGCCTTGCGCATGATACCTTGAGCTCTCGGAAAAGCTGCCCTCATAAATGAAATCACTTTCTCCTGCCCACTCCAATATAATTCAACGCAGAGGTCAAAACTCCAAAATATTAACTGAATCTGAAGTGAAGCAATTTAGATTGAACTGTATATGGATTCTTCCAACTTTGGGCACCACTAGTATCTGTTCCAGGTGAGTTACATTGGATTACATAGGATATATGGCACAGAAACAGGCCATTTGGCCCAACCAGTTCATGCCGGCGATTATGCTCCATTGGAGCCTCCTCCCATCTTTCCGCATCTAAATCTATCAGCATAACCTTCTATTCCCTTCTCCCTCATATGCTTGTCTAGCCTCCCCTTAAATGCATCTATACTATTCGCTTCAACCACTCCCTGTGGTAGCAAGTTCCACATTCTCACCACAAGTTTCTTGTGAATTCCCCTGAATTCTGAGTTCAGTGACCGACACTGTGACAGACAACCCCTGAAGCTCGTATAAAGCTGATTTGAAGTTTGAGTTGGGATTCCTCTCTTGCTCTTCACCATTTCTCTAGGAACTTTGAGGTGCCTGAGTCCAGCAAAATACAATGTATTCTAGTATGGAGATATTATAGGAGTTGTAAAGCTTCTAATATTTTGCTTTTGTTCCCCTTTGCGGGTTATAACAGATACTCCCTTTGCTTCAAGGGAAATCCATTGCCATGATATTTGAAAAAAGAAGCACCAGAACAAGAATATCTACAGAAACAGGTGAGAGATCTCCAAAAAAATAAAAGGTGGTGACCTTTTCTAGAGGGACTGTATGCATATTTTACAGTAGATCTTTCTAGTTGCACAATGGTAATTTATTTTTTCAAATTAAGAAATACTTCGGTGAAGGTCCATAATGCAGGACATCAACAGTGAGGAGAAAGAGTACCTCCCTAAATACAATGATTCAAGTAAAATTAACAACTTTGTGAAATGGAAGTTTGTGACTGAATAATAAAACTCAAAATAAAATAAATCTTGCGGTTGAGTGATATTTATTTCCAAGTACTAAGAGAGTGAAAGTCTGAGATTTGTGAAACACATGTTATTAGGAAGTCAATGAACACTGAATGAAACAGGCTAACATGGTGCCCTTTTTAAAAAGGATGACAAAACAGACCCAAACACTTGAGACCCATTGTCCGGTGTTCCTCACAAAAGGCTACTATTTAAGCTTAAAGCATGATAGACTCGGAGTAAAACCTGGCAATGAATCAGACATTTGTTGAATGAAGAGTAGCAGTGGGTTCTTGGTTAGAGGAGTTACATCAAAGTTGGGGCAACTGCAGAGTTGGGGGCCCAGAAGGACCGCTACTATTTTTAGATAATACCAAACTAGATAGGGCAGTTGAATCTGAGAAGACCGCTCAGGAACTACAAAATATGTAAGTGGACAAATTAATAGCAGGTTAACCATAATTCCAGATGTGTATAAATTATTCTACATAGGGAAAGATGGGTGGTATGAATACTTCAACAATTGTATTGATCCATGAATTATCGCAAAATATGAAGTTACTATAGATTATGATTTTAGTAGACTGCCCTCTTCTTCTGTCCTGAGGGTGTTGACAACTTGCTGAGGTATGGTTCTTTTGGGTGGCAGCTGCCCTCTGTTCCCAAGTAACTATTATTCATATGTGCCCCTTGTTAGCAGGCTATACAACTGTGATGATCGCTTGACATTCAGACAGGCACATTTTACAGCAGAATAATTTTCAGAAGCAAGAAATATGGCAGAATTTTTTTCCTCTCCCTAACCCTAGGGCCTCAAGGCTAACAGTAACATTGGTACCGCTGCCCGACCTGAAAGCCACTAACTCAACATAGACCAGGGATTGAACCTGGGAACTTTTTGATTTGTTTGGCTCAGATAAAAACAGTCAGAATTCAGGCAATATTTTGGTAATCTCTAAATTTATTTTAGCAACACAGTGTAGTGCAAATAAAATGTTCTGTTCATTTCCACCTGCAGTCATTCCACGCATGAATTCACAAAAATTTACAGTCTGCCATTTAGCTCACCATCATTCAGGGGCATGAAGGGACTGTAGAAAGTACATAAATGTTTTACTTGAGATACTCTTTTGCTCCTATTTCTACTAAAATGCTAACCACCCAACTTCCCTTTCTGGCCCTCATGCTAGTTGATCTTGTTAACAGTTCCCTCTTCTGATACTGCCTGCACCCCCGCCCCCACCCACCCCATCCCCTCCCCTTCAAGTATCTGTCATTACCCCCTTCCTCAAACCTCCTGATCTATAACCTCCCTTTACGCTCAAGTCCTTGAACATGTTGCCTCCCAAATTCTTTCCTGTAATTCGATGTTTGAACCTCTTCAATCCGGTTTCCGCCTATGCCACAGCACTGAAATGGCCCTTATCAAAGCCACAAATGACATCCTATGTGACATGGTAAACTATCCCTCCTCATCCTTCTCTACCTGTCCGCAGTCTTTGACATGGTTGACCACACCATCCTCCAATGCTTCTCCTCCGTAGTCCAGCTGGGTGGCACTGTTCATGCTTGGATCCATTCTGATCTGTATAGTCGTATCCAGAGGATCACCTTCAGTGCCTTCTCTTGCTGCTCCTGCACCATTACCTCTGGAGTCCCCCAAGGATCTATCCTTGGCCCCCTCCGATTTCTCATCTACATGCTGTCCCTCAGCAACGTTATCTGAAAACACGTCCGTATCCGCACATACACTGGCAACACCCACCTCTCTCAACCCCTCCACTGTTTCTGATTTGTCACGCTGTTTAGTCGACATCCAGTACTGGATGAGCAGAAATTTCCAACAATTAAATATTGGGGAAGGCCAAAGCCATTGGCGCTGATATTTGCGGGTGAGTGCCATAGCATGGGGGAAATCCTGTGAGGCCAGGGACGCGGAGACCTGCCAATAATGGCAGGAGATCTCATTATAACTTTTTTTTCCCGTTTCCGGCCCGGTAGACGACCAAATTGACAGGCTAGCCAGCTGCCCTTGGGAATGGTCCTTGGCAATCAGGGTCACTGGGCAGGCTGCAGATTGAAGCTGGAGCAGGGGAGGTCGTCTTTGCAGCATTGGCTAGAGAGAAATGTTCCCACAGTATGGGAAAGGCCCCCTGCAGGCTGCTAACCGACTTCTCCATTGTAAATACTCTGCATGCGTGGAAATTTGAAGAGATCGCTCACTAAAAGAAACAGGTCACGCAGAACAAAGCACAATTTACAAGGAACATTGCTCGAGAGGGGCTGTGATTGGCAGAAGGGAGGCCGAAGGCTTCCTTGAGGGGAGCAACTCGGGAGCAGCAAAGCAGCATTACAGATGGCTTATGGCCGAGGTCCAACAAAAAACCCTGGACCTAAAGAATAGATGGTGGGTGGAGAAAACACAGGAGATTCAGCAGCTGGCCGATAGCCATGATGTGCGACGATTCTTCACCACAGTCAAGGCTACCTACGGCCCAAGTACCCAAGGCCCCACCCCCACTGCTGGCCAAGAACGGGGAGACACTCCTCAAGGATACCGAGGCAGTCAGGACTCGCTGGAAGGAGCACTTAGAAGATCTCCTTAACCGAGACTCTGCCTTTGACTCGAGTGTCCTCAACTCTATCCCGCAGCATGCTACCCGCCACCATCTCGGCAGAACCCCAGCCCTGCACGAGGTAGATAGGGCCATCCGCCAGCTCAAGAACAACAAGGTAACGGGTGCAGGTGGACTCCCCGCTGAGGCACTAAAGTATGGCGGAGAGGCACTATTGGCACGAATGCATGACCTCATCTCTCTCACCTGGAAGGAGGAGAGCATGCCGGGAGATCTCAGAGATGCAATAATCGTGATCATCTTTTAAAAAAGGGACAAGTCCGACTGCGGCAACTACAGAGGAATCTCCCTGTTATCAGCCACTGGGAATGTCATCGCTACAATCCTTCTCAACCGTCTTCTCCCTGTGGCTGAGGAGCTCCTCCGGAGTCACAGTGCAGATTTCGTCCTCTATGGGATACTATGGACATGACTTTTACAGCACACCAGGTGCAAGAAAAATGCAGGGAACAGCACCAACCCTTGTACATGGCCGCCTTTGACCTTACAAAGGCCTTTGACACTGTCAACCATGAGGGACTATGGAGCATCCTCCTCCGTTTCGACTGCCCCCAAAAGTTCATCACCATCCTCTGCCTGCTCCACAATGACATGCAGGCCGTGATCCTTACCAACTGATCCATCACAGACCCAATCCACGTCCGGACCGGGGTCAAGCAGGGCTGTGTTATCGCCCCAAACCTCTTCTCAATCTTCCTCGCTGCCATGCTCCACCTCACAGTCAACAAACTCCCCGCTGGAATGGAACTAAACTACAGAACCAGTGGGAAGCTGTTCAACCTTCGCTGTCTCCAGGCCAGATCCAAGACCGTCCCAACCTCTGTTGTTGAACTACAGTACGCGGACGTACTTGTATCTGTGCATATTCGAGACTGAACTCCAAGTCCTAGTCAGTGTCTTCACTGAGGCGTATGAAAGCATAGGCCTTACACTAAACATCCATAAGACAAAGGTTCTCCACCAACCTGACCCCGCCACACAGCACTGCCCCCCCCCCCCCCCAGTCATCAAGATGCCCGGCCCTGGACAACGTGGACCACTTTCCATACCTCGGGACCCTATTATCAGCAATGGCAGAAATTGACGCCGAGATTCAACACTGCCTCCAGTGCGACAGCTCAGCTTTTGGCCACCTGAGGAAAAGAGTGTTCGAAGATCAGGCCCTCAAATCTGCCACCAAGCTCATGGTCTATAGGGCTGTAGTCATACCCGCCCTCCTGTATGGCTCAAACGTGGACCATATACAGTAGACACCTCAAATCGCTGGAAAAATACCACCAACGATGTCTCCGCAAGATCCTGCAAATCCCCTAGGAGGACAGACACACCAATGTTAGCTTCCTCGATCAGGCCAACATCCCCAGCATCGAAGCACTGACCACACTCGACCAGCTCCATTGGGCGGGTCACATTGTCCGCATGCCTGACACGAGACTCCCAAGACAAGCGCTCTACTCGGAACTCCTACACGTCAAGCAAGCCCAAGGTGGGCAGAGGAAATGTTTCAAGGACACCCTCAAAGCCTCCTTGATAAAAATGCAACATCCTCACCGACACCTGGAAATCCCTGGCCAAAGACCGCCCTAAGTGGAGGAAGTGTATCCGGGAGGGCGTTGAGCACCTCCAAGTCTCATCGCCGAGAGCATGCAGGAACCAAGCACAGGCAGCGGAACAAGCATGCGGCAAACCAGTCCCACCCACCCTTTCCTTCAACGACTGTCTGTCCCACCTGTGACAGAGACTGTAATTTCCGTTTTGGACTGTTCAGTCACCTAAGAACTCACTTTTAGAGTGGAAACAAGTCGATTTCGAGGGACTGCCTATTGATGATGATGATGAGGGGTCTGGGGGAAGCACAGCTGCTCCTCCTGGCCCACAAGTAGTGCTATAAAAAGGACTTTCCTTCTAGAGCTAGCACAATATTGAGGGCATTGTCTTCAGTCCCTGCCACAAACTCCATTCCCTAGCCACTGATTCCATCTCCCTCCCTGGCCACTGCCTGAGACTGAACTAACTTGTTGACATTAGCATCCTACATGACCCCGAGCTGAATTTCCAACTCTATATCCTCTCCATCACCAAGACCGCCTATTTCCACCTCTGTGACATCGCTCATCCCCACCACTGCCTCAGTGCATCTGCTGCTGAAGCCCTCACTCATGCTTTTGTTACCTCCAGACTCTACTATTCCAATGCTCCACTGGCCAGCCTCCCATCTTCCACTCTCCGTAAACTTCAATTCATCCAAAACCCTGCTGCCCGCACCAAGTCCTGTTCACCCATCACCCCTGTGCTCGCTGACCGACATTGGCTCCCTGTCCAGTAGCACCTCAAATTTAAAATTCTCATCCTTGTACTCCAATTCCTCGATGGCCTTGTCCCTCCATATCTCTGCAATTTGCTCCAGCCCTGCAACCCTCTGAGAACTCTGCGTTCCCCCAATTCTGGCTTCTTCTGCATCATTGATTTCTTTCACCCTACCACTAGCAGCTGTGCCTTCAGCTGCCTAGGCCCTAAGCTCTGGAATTCCACCTCTCCACCTCGCTCTCCTCCTTTTAAGACACACCTCAAAACCTACCTCTTTGACCAGGAATGGTAGCATAGTAATTAAGTTACTGGACCAGTGATCCAGAGGCCTGGACTAATGATCCGGAGACGTGAGTTCAAATTCCACCACGGCAGCTGGAGAATTTAAATTATTTTTAAAAATTAAAATAATAAAAAGTAACTATCAGTAATGGTGACCATGAAACTCCTATTTTGTAAAATCCTATTTGGTTCACTAATGTCCTTTTAGGGAAGGAAATCTGCTATCTTTACCCAGTCTGGCCTATGTGTGACTCCAGACCCACAGCAATATAGTTGACTCTTAACTGCTTTCTGAATTGGCCCAGCAAGCCACACAATTGTAACAAACTGTTATGAAAAGCATCACACGGACTGCAGCGGCTCAAGAAGGCAGCTAACCACAACCTTCTCGAGGGCAATTCGGGATGGGCAATAAATACTGGCCTTGCCAGCGACGCCCACTTCCCATGAATTAATTTTTTTTTAAAAGCTTCATCACCTGTCCTAATAACTTCTGTGAAACGCCTTGAGACATTCTATTATGTTAAATGGGCTATATAAATTGTTGTAGTTTAAGTATATTACAACAGAATTGTTGGACTAACCCTCTATTACCACTCTGCTACTCCACAATGCTAAAGATTTCGAAACTACCTACACATACTGGGAGAACCATCTGACTAGGATGTAACGTACCCAAAAGATTTTTAGAAGCAAATGTTTTGTTTTCAGTTTTCTCCCCACCTCTCCTGAAGGTGATGATTAAATCTTGTGCTCGGCTACGATTTCCATGGAGCTTTTTGGTATCTCTCCAAAAGTGGTCACCTTTATGTGTGAACCTACAGAGTGCTGGTAGCTCCTCATCTAAAGGGGACATCATCGCTGAACCCAATCCTGTCCTTGCCTTGCAGCAGTGAAATTCCTCTTTTATTGAAAAGTAAGAGATTATTTGTTTTTCCTCTAAATTAATGACTCATTAATAACATCACATTCTCAAAAATATTGGGCCCGATTTTGCTGTAAAAGTAATGGTGAGGCTAATGGCGCTCATTGTTGTTTGTACATAAGTGGTACAGCAACTTTAGACGAGGAGCTGATGCAGGGTTTAAATGTGCATCCAAAAGTTGCTGTCTGAGTTGCTATTTGCTTTGGGAAAACGGCACCTGGCTGTCTCTCTCCATTGGCATGCATTGAATGTCCTGAAGTTGCTGTCATTTTATGGTAGATACGAACTAAACTCGTCACAGAAAGTTAAATCTTCTCATTAGAAGTACGCATGCTTTTAACTACGTGATGATTGTTAATTATTGCCATTCAACCTCTCTGCCACTGAAAATTAATTCTTACCAGTGTGGAGTCTCAATCCTTCAGGCTTTAATTGTTGGAAATTTTTAAAATCTCATTAATTTTTAACTTTTCTGTTATCTTTCTCTCCCTCTCTTGTTCCAATTTTTCTTTCCCTCTCTTTATTTCTCTTTCTGTATCTGATATGACATTGTATTCACCCATTCAAATTTCCATCTCTGTCCTGCTGCTGTTTATTTCTCAATCCATCAGTCTGATTGGTTAAGGAGATACACAGTTGCTTGTCCTGTTCACTCGGGTTCCAGATGCCCTGTTCCCCTCGCTGTGATGTTATCACCTCGCACTTTCAGAAACTTAGTACGCAAAACTGTTTTGAGCTTAAAAAGTGCTGGGACAAGTGTACCTAATGGGAGATGTCATGCTAGAGCAAAATCTGGCCCATTATGTTTTAAAGATAAAATTGTCGATCATTATTTGCAGAGGTAAACCAAGTATTCTCCCATTTTTGTTTGGATGCCCAACTGATCTTTGGGCAGCAATTACACACATGCACCATACAGAGGAGTCACCGTATACCATCAGGCGTGGGATGCCCGGGAGGTTGTTTGCCTTCATAACCCAAAAGTGAGACCAACTGTAATCTCCAAATGTTGTTCTGCTCAGAGCAGCTAATTCAGTGCAAACCAGTTATCAACCCTACAATTCTGAGTAATGAATGAGGTAATTCCCAGGGGGAAAAACACCCAAGAGCACTGAAAGGTCACCATGGCTGAAAAATAAGCAGAAAATAACTTGTATTCATCTGAAATTTAATGCCTTAGAAATGATCAGTGAAAAACATCTGTCCATGGATAAAATTTACCCTTACTTTTTGTTTTACTGGAATCCTCTTAATAATTATTCATACCTTTCCCCGCCCTTACAAAGCCTCCAAAGTATGTGGTTTTATTATTTTCTTGTTCTACAAGTAGCTCAGCTGACACTTAAAAAAGAAAATGGTGTTACTGCATCAGCACAACAAAACTGCATATTTCTGGAATCTACTGATCTTTTAGTTGTGCTAACTCTGATGGGCCGTTTTTTTTGTTGCAAACTTTAAAAGCACTAACACATACATGCAGTTCCTGAATGAAAGAACTTCCATATCAAGACAGTCCTCCAATATGTAATTATCTGGTTACTGATTAATAACATTTTAAAAGCAGCTCCAAAACCCAAAGGAAAGCTTGCAACATTATTTGTCTATTTCACAAAGGTAACTGACTCTCTGGACAAACCATTAAATCAATTACTTTCATATCATGTAGTGAGTCCACAATAGAATGACAATTTGCAGCACAGTAAATGTAAAGACAATGGGCTAGAACCTCCACTTTTGAGCTTATCGCCCAAAAATGGGCGGTATTTCCGGCACGGGCGGTAAAAAAGGGTTTTTAGATCGCCGGCTTCTCGCCCATTCTCAAAATACCTAGTTTACATTTTTGAAAATAGGCATTACTGTGAGCGATATCAAATGGGCGGTAGCGTTAAATTTTTTTGACCTTCTGCCGTAAAGTGTGGCCGTCCTTAGCAACGGCATGGCAACGCTCGATTCCCGTGATTCTGGAGGTCAAGGGTCATCATGACATGCGCAGAAGAGGAGACAGAGAGAGAGAGAGGGAGCTCAGAGGGACTGAAGGCGTGGCTGGGTGTGGTGTGGCTGATTTGGGAGGAAGGAGGGGGACTTTAGAGCTTCACAGCAAGTAGACAAACAAAAAGTAGCTGTTAACAGTCACATATTTGACCGAATTTGCCCTATAATGGAGGGAGAGGAGGAGGCATCACAGCACACTGTGGAGACTGACGCTGTAGAGAGCAGTGAAGTGGGAGAGGAGCACACTGGAGGCCACAAAAGAGCCAGGCGGTTCTCGGACAAGGCAAATGCCTCCCTCCTGCAGGAGATCGAGTTACACTGGGATGATTTGACATGGGGAGGGCATGGGAAGCCCACCCCAAAGGCCTACCAGAGGATATGGACCGAGATAGCAGAGGTGGTCTCGTCAGCGACCAACGAGGTGCGTGAGGGCAACCAATGCCGCCAACGATGGAACGACCTTGTGGGATCCGCAAGAGTAAGTATTACATTGATTTACATGTACTTATGTATTTATATAATTTGATTTGTAACAGTCATGAGTGACTATCAGCAGATGTGAAGTCTTGCACTTCTACTGGGAATGTTTTACTCAAAGCCTGCAGTCACGGTGTACGTCTTTAGGTAAAGAATGATAATCATAAACGACAGATGTAATCATGATTATTATGTGTTGTATCAGTGTGTGTGACAGTACCTAGCAATGATATCACGCAATGATCTCATGCCATGTCGTCCTGTCACCTTTTACAGAAGAAGCTATCGACGATGAGGTCCATGCAGAGGTGAACGGGTGGGGGGCCACTAGTCCCCAGCGACATCAGAGATGGAGGAGCGGGTGTGAGCACTCCTGGGGAAGCAGCCCACGTATAGCCATGGACACATCTGCAGACCCTGAAGTGATGCCACGTGAGTAAAGCTTACGCCATTGCGTGGTATAAAGTCAATAGATGCCACATCCACTCATATCCGACAAATCATATATGATAAATTATTTCTAAAAATGTCGTAGAAATAATGCTGGCCTAATGAAAATCATTGCAACGCACAATGTGTTGATGGTCATGAAATATGATATCTGCGATGATTTTGAGAGCAGTGGTGCTTTTGTCGTGTATATGCTGTGTATAGTGCTGGACTCATCTTGTCACCCTAGCATCCCCTTCTCTTCTAACAACCTCATTTGTGTCTTGCAGCTCAGCCAGCAGCGCTGCCTCAGGCAAGGCCACAGAGGCCAGAAGGTGGGGGCGTGGGGTAGGAGTCGCACGTCAATCCGCTGGGTCTGTTCTCGACGGATGAGAGCACGGACTTCGAAGAACCTGCATCATCATGCTCCAGAACCCATTCCACCCCAAGGCCATCTATTGGTCCTCCGGTCATTCCCGCCGCCTCTGGAGGTGCCGGCCCCAAGCACCTCTCCACAGGGCACCCCATTTGTCCCCAGGATGGCGGCAACCCCATGGAGGTCTCGTGGACATGGCAGGTCTGTTCCACGAGCGTGACATGACAGCGGAGAGATGGTACAGTTGTCCAGGAGGACTGTAGACATTGGTGACCAGCTCATCGAAGCTTTGGGGGCATATCCCGACACCTGGCCACCATGACCGAGTACATTCCGCACATGGCGGAGTCCCTGGATGCGATATCCAGGAACACTGCTGCCACAGCCCTCCCAATGGTCCCAGAGCGCAGCACTGCACCCCGAGGTTACGCACCACCGCTGCGAATGACAGATGAGAGCAAGGACCAAGATCCTACTTCTGCATCAGAGAATGTTGCCCCCTCAGCACCCTCCGCTCCTGTACCTGTGCAACCAACGCATCTGCCTTCATCCCCCCCCCTCCCCCCCCAATGAGGCACCGCCTGAGGAGTTCCTCGGCGAAGCACCGTGGAGCGAGGAGGGGAAGGGGTAGAGTTGGAGAGAAGGGGAGGGGGTAAGGAAAGTGAGGTGCATGTGCGCAGGTGATGGCTGTGTTATATCTCTATCTGGGTGTATGCAATTTGTTGCAATATATGGGGGCTGGGGACCACGCTCCTGCTTTGCCTTTGTATTCTGTGTTGCTGGACATGTTAAACATGTGATTGAGGTCAATGGTGGAAAAAGCGGGGTGTGGGCGGGAGTTGGATGATATTGGCTGTGATACTTATGATTTCAGGCCAATGTTGGTATTAAACTTTTGTTATTGAACGTAACCTTGTTGCACATTGTCTCAGATAGCTGGACCATTACACACTGGTGACTCCTTACCATGAAATGGTTAAATATAACTTAACATAAATCAACATAAACTTTAACTGGCACCAAGGTTATGGGCACCATTGATGTCTGAGCTGCATACACACAGCAGTGTGTCAGTGTTGTCACTCACATCAGCGTTCTCTCAGTCAAATCTTTCCGATATCAGTTCCTCACGTAAGTGTGGGATTTAACAAATGCCAGCCACACCGCTGGCATTCGTTCCAGTTAGTTCCTCAATTTGTGGGTGGTTTTTTGAGCGAGCGATATTGTGGGCGATATGTGTGCGAGGTAGTTAAATTGAAGATGGGTGATCTCCATGACTGCTAGTTTGGGTAAATATGCTCTTTGCAACAAAAAACAGTCGCTGGGCATTAATATTGAATCTCGGCGTTAATTCCATTCGGAAAGTAATGCTGGCTGATATTATGGGCGATTCGCCCATCATGCTGATTCCACCCAAACAAAATGGGCAGGCGGTGACATTTTTTCTCGGCATTAAGCCCATTGGGAAAATAACGCTCGGCAATAAGTCTCCTAAAAAAAGCCCGTCAATTTCCATTTTGTGTCAGAATGGGTGATATCTGGGCATTATACGTCATTTCAGCAGTAAAATGGGCATTAAGCAAGCAAAAAAAGTGGAGTTTCTAGCCCATAGACAATTAAAAAGTTGCAGTAAAACTACCAAAGTGTGTTTTTTAGATTAATTGAAGTACAGATATTTTAAAATGTATCCCATAGAAGTTTATGGTACAGAAGGAAGCCATTCAACCCATTGTGTCCATGCCAGCTGAAAAAGAACTAGCCAGCCTAATTCCCCTTTCCAGTTCTTGGTCTGTAGCCCTGTAGGTTATGGCACAAAGTGTACAGCCAAGTACTTTTTTAAATGTGATGAGGGTTTCTGCCTCTACCACCCATTCAGGCAGTGAAGTTCCAGACTGGCACCACCCTCTAGGTGAAAATAAATTCTCCTCAACTCCCCTCTAACCCTTTTAACAGTTACTTTACTCTCTAGGCCTCTCATAATTTTATATACCCCAATTTAATCTCCCCTCTGCCTCCTCTGTTCCAAAGATAACAATTCCAGTCTATCCAATGTTTCCTGATAGCTAAAATTCTCCAGACCTGGCAACATTCTCGTAAATCTCTTCTGTACCCTCTCTAGTGCAATCACACCTTTCCTATAATGTAGTGACCAGAACTGTACACAGTACTCTAGCTGTATATTTTACACAGTTCCAGCTACCCTTGTATTTGATACCTCGGCTAAAGTATCCCGTATGCCTTCTTAACCACCTTAACGGCCCTGCAACCATCAGGGATCTGAGGACATGCACTCCAAGGTCCCTCTGTTCCTCTACACTTCTAAGTAGCCTACCATTTATCATGTATTCCCGTGCCTAGTTAGCCCTTCCCAAATGCATTCCCTCACACTTCGCCTAGATTGAATTACATTTGCCACTTTTCTGCCCAGCTGACCAGTGCATTGATATCTTCCTGCAATCTACAGCTTTCTTCCTCATTATCAACCATACGCCCAACTTTTGTATTATCAACAAACTTCTTTAGCATGGCCCCCACATTGAAATCTAAATCAGTAAACATACAACACAAAAAGCAAGGGACCCAGTACTGAGCCCTGCGAAACTCCACTGGAAACTGCCTTCCGTTCAAAAAATACCCGTCAACCACTACCCTTTACTTCCTGCTACTGAGCCAATTTTGGATCCAACTTGCCACTGTCCCTAGGATTCCATGGGCTTTTACTTTTCTAACCAGTCAGCCATGTTGGACTTGTCAAAAGCCTTGCTCAAATCCATGGAGACGACATCATATACTCTACCCTCATTGACCCTCCTTAAAAATTCAGTCAGGTTAGTCAGACACGACCTTCCCTTAACCAATCTATGCTGACTGTCCATGAATATTCCGTACCTTTCTAAATGACGATTAATTTTTTCCAATAATTTGGTCACCACCGAGGTTAGGCTGACTGGCCTGTAAATACTCAATCTATCCCTTTCTCCCTTTTTAAACAAAGTTAGCAGTCCGCTGACACCATGCCTGTAGCCAGAGAGGATTTGAAAATGATGGTCAGACCCACCGCTCTTTCCTCCCTTGCTTCTCTTAATGGCCCGGGATGCATTTCATCCGCCCCTACCGATTATCTACTTTCAAAGATGCTAAACCCCTTAATATTTCCTCCCTCTATGTTTATCTCATCTAATATTACATACTCCAGGACCACTGTCCTGGCAAATCGAAAAACTAGGGCTGTAGATAGGGTTTTAAACTAAATAATGAGGGGGGAGGTTGGGGGGCGGGGGGGGGAGGTCGGGGGGGGGGGGGAGGTCGGGGGGGGGGGAGCGATGGGGAAGTGAGTGGAAATTCAAAAAGTCAAAGAGAAAGGAGTATTGCAATAGTGCAGGGTAGCGATAGGGGTAATGATAACCAGAGTGTGACAGGAAGGGACAGTGTGTATAAACATCAGAGTGCATCAGAAAGTGAGGTCACAGTAGGGAAAATGGTAAAAAGACAAAATTAAAAGCTCTTTAACTGAATGCACACAGAATTTGTAACAAGATCGATGAGTTGACGGCACAAATAGAAATAAATGGGTATGATCTGATAGCATTACAGAGACATGGTTGCAAGCTGGTCAAGGCTAGGAACTGAATATTCAGGGATATTTAACATTTCAGAAGGATAGGCAGAAAAGAAAAGGAGGTGGGGTAGCTCTGTTAATAAAGGATGAGATCAGTGCAATAGTGAGAAATGATATTGGCTCAGAAAAGCAAGATGTAGAAATAATAACGGAAAGAAGTCCCTGGTGGTAGCACTGGTGGTAGTAGTCTATAGGCCCCTGAACAGTAGCTGTACTGTAGGACAGAGTATAAATCAACAAATAATGGAGGTTTGTAAGAAAATAACCGTAGGCGATTTTAATCTTCATATAGATTGGACAAATCAATTGGTAAAGGTTGCTTTGAGGAAGAGTTCATAGAGTGTATTCGGGATGGTTTCTTAGAACAATACATTGTGGAACCAGCCACAGAACAGGCTATTTTAGATCTGGTCATGTGTAATGAGATAGGATTAATTAATGATCTCATAGTAAAGGATCCTCTAGGAAAGAGTGATCATAGCATGTTAGACTTTCAAATTCAGTTTGAGGGTGAGAAACTTGAATCTCAAACAAGTGTCCTGAAAAATAAAGGCAATTACAAAGGTGTGAAGACCGAGTTGGCTAAAGTGGACTGGGAAAATAGATTAAAGGTTAAGATGGTAGATAGCAGTGGCAGACATTTAAGGAGATATTCATAACTCTCAGCAAAGATATATTCCAGTGAGAAAGAAGGACACTAAAAGAAGGATGAACCATCCATGGCTAACTAAAGAAGGTATCAAATTGAAAACAAAGGCATACAATGTTAAGATTAGTGGTAGGCCAGAGGATTGGGACATTTTTAGAAACCAGCAAAGGATGAGACTGGAGAATTAATAATGGGAAATAAGGAAAGGGCAGAGACATTGAACAAATATTTTGTATCAGTCTTCACAGTAGAAGAAACTAAAAGCATCCCAATAATAGATAATCAATTTATGATTGAGGAGGGGGGATCTTAAAACAATCACGATCACTAGAGAAAAAGTACTAGGCAAACTAATGGGACTATAGAAACATAGAAACATAGAAAATAGGTGCAGGAGTAGGCCCTTCTAGCCTGCACCGCCATTCAATGAGTTCATGGCTGAACATTCAACTTCAGTACCCCATTCCTGCTTTCTCGCCATACCCCTTGATCCCCCTAGTAGTAAGGACCTCATCTAACTCCTTTTTGAATATATTTAGTGAATTGGCCTCAACAACTTTCTGTGGTAGAGAATTCCACAGGTTCACCACTCTCTGGGTGAAGAAGTTCCTCCGCATCTCGGTCCTAAATGGCTTACCCCTTATCCTTAGACTGTGACCTCTGGTTCTGGACTTCCCCAACATTGGGAACATTCTTCCTGCATCTAACCTGTCTAACCCCGTCAGAATTTTAAATGTTTCTATGAGGTCCCCTCTCATTCTTCTGAACTCCAGTGAATACAAGCCCAGTTGATCCAGTCTTTCTTGATAGGTCAGTCCCGCCATCCCGGGAATCAGTCTGGTGAACCTTCGCTGCACTCCCTCAATAGCAAGAATGTCCTTCCTCAGGTTAGGAGACCAAAACTGTACACAATACTCCAGGTGTGGCCTCACCAATGCCCTGTACAACTGTAGCAACACCTCCCTGCCCCTGTACTCAAATCCCCTTGCTATGAAGGCCAACATGCCATTTGCTTTCTTAACCGCCTGCTGCACCTGCATGCCAACCTTCAATGACTGATGTACCACGACACCCAGGTCTCTTTGCACCTCCCCTTTTCCTAATCTGTCACCATTCAGATAATAGTCTGTCTCTCTGTTTTTACCACCAAAGTGGATAACCTCACATTTATCCACATTATACTTCATCTGCCATGCATTTGCCCACTCACCTAACCTATCCAAGTCACTCTGCAGCCTCACAGCATCCTCCTCGCAGCTCACACTGCCACCCAACTTAGTGTCATCCGCAAATTTGGAGATACTACATTTAATCCCCTCATCTAAATCATTAATGTACAGTGTAAACAGCTGGGGCCCCAGCACAGAACCTTGCGGTACCCCACTAGTCACTGCCTGCCATTCTGAAAAGTACCCATTTACTCCTACTCTTTGCTTCCTGTCTGACAACCAGTTCTCAATCCATGTCAGCACACTACCCCCAATCCCATGTGCTCTAACTTTGCACATCAATCTCTTGTGTGGGACCTTGTCAAACGCCTTCTGAAAGTCCAAATATACCACATCAACTGGTTCTCCCTTGTCCACTCTACTGGAAACATCCTCAAAAAATTCCAGAAGATTTGTCAAGCATGATTTCCCTTTCACAAATCCATGCTGACTTGGACCTATCATGTCACCTCTTTCCAAATGCACTGCTATGACATCCTTAATATAGGTGGACAAGTCCCCTGGACCTATTGGCCTGCATCCTAGGGTCTTAAAAGAAGTGGCTGCAGAGATAGTGGATGCATTGGTTGTAATTTACCAAACTTCCCTGGATTCTGGAGAGGTCGCAGCGGATTGGAAAACCGCAAATGCAACACCCCTATTTAATAAAGGAAGAGGAGAGAAAGCAGGAAATTATAGACCAGTTACGAAAATGTTGGCATCCATTATTAAGGAAGTAGTAGCAGGACATTTAGAAAATCATAATACAGTCAAGCAGAGTCAGCATGGTTTTATGAAAGGGAAATCATGTTTGACAAATTTGCTGGAGTTCTTTGAGGATGTAATGAGCAGGGTGGATAAAGGGGAACCAGTAGATGTAGTGTATTTGGATTTCCAGAAGAATTCGATAAGGTGCCACATAAAAGGTTACTGCACAAGACAATAGCTCATGGAGTTAGGGATAATATATTAGCTTGGATAGAGGATAGACTAATTAACAGAAAACAGAGAGTCAGGATAAATGGGTAATTTTTCAGGTTGGCAAACTGTAACTAGCGGGGTGGCACAGGGATTGATGCTGAGGCCTCAACAATTTACAATCTATATTAATGACTTGGATGAAGGGACCGAGTGTAATGTAGCCAAATTTGCTGATGATACAAAGATAGGTGGGAAAGCAAGTTGTGAAGAGGATACAAAAAATCTGCAAAGGGATATAGACAGGCTAAGTGAGTGGGCAAAAATTTGGTAAATGGAGTATAATGTGGGAAAATGTGAGGTGATCCACTTTTTGTTAGGAAAAATAAAAAAGCACATTATTATTTAAATGGAGAGAGATACAAAATGCTGCGGTACAGAGGGATCTGGGGGTGCTTATACATGAAACACAAAAAGTTAGTATGCTGGTACAGCAAGTAATAAGAACATAAGAACAGAAGAAATAGGAGCAGGAGTAGGCCATTTGGCCCCTCAAGCCTGCTCCACCATTTAATAAGATCATAGTTCCCTCCCCACTCCCCATAATCCTTTACTCCCTTGTCGTTTAAATATCTGTCTATCTCCACCTTAAATATATTCATTGAACCAGCATCCATTGCTCTCTGGGGCAGAGACTTCCATAGATCTACAACACTCTGAGAGAAGAAATTCCTCCTCATCTCAGTTTTAAATGGGTGGCCCTTTCTTCTGAGACTATGCCCACTAGTTTTAGTTTCCCCTATGAGTGGAAATATCCTCTCTACATCCACCTTGTCGAGCCCCCTCATTATCTTATATGTTTCGCTAAGATCACCTCTCATTCTTCTGAACTGCAATGTGTATAGGCCCAACCTTCTCAACCTATCTTCATAAGTCAAACCCCTCATCTCCGTGAATCTTCTCCTGAAGAGTCTCCAATGCAAGTATATCCTTCCTTAAATACGGAGACCAAAACTGTACGCAGTACTCTAGGTGTGACCTCACCAATAGCCTGTACAGTTGTAGCAGGACTTCCCTGCTTTTATACTCTATCCCCCTTGAAATAAAGGCCAACATTCCATTTGCGTTACTGATTACTTGATGGATCTGCATACTAATTTTTTGTGTTTCATGCACAACGAACCCCAGGTCCCTGTGTACTGCAGCACTTTGCAATTTTTCTCCATTTAAATTATAATTTGCTTTTCTATTTTTTTTGCCAAAGTGGATGACCTCACATTTTCCCAATTATATTCCATCTGCCAAATTTTTGCCCATTCACTTAACCTATCTATATCTCTCTGCAGATTTTTTGCAGAATTAGGAAGGCAATGGAATGTTAGCCTTTATTGTAAGGGGGATAGAGTATAAAAGTAGGGAAGTCCTGCTACAACTGTGAGACTACACCTGGAGTTCTGTGTGCAGTTTTGGTCTCCTTATTTAAGGAGGGATGTGTTATATATGTAACCCTTGGCAACCTGTATCACACAACCATCAGAAGGCCTACCTGTTGGAGTCCCAAGGGATCTCAGCATCCCTTGGGAGCACGGTATATAAGCAAGCTTCCCACGCTGTATTAGCAATCTGGAGTTTAATTAAAGGGGCTAAGGTCACACTTACTCATTGCATACAGTACTCAGTTATACCATTTTATTATGAGTGTAACAGGATGTATTTGCATTGGAGACAGTTCAGGGAAGGTTCACTAAATAGATTCCTGAGATGAAGGGGTTGTCTTATAATGAAAGGTTGATCAGGTTGGGCCTATACTCCTTGGAGTTTAGAAGAATGAGAGGTGATCTTATTGAAACGTATAAGATTAAGAAGGGGCTTGACTAGGTAAATGCAGGGAGGGTGTTTCCCATCGAGGGGAAATCTAGAACTAGGGGACATAGTTTCAACATAATGGGTCGCCCATTTAAAATGGAGATCAAGAGGAATTTCTTCTCTCAGAGAGTCGTGAATCTTTGGAATTCTCTACCCCCAGAGAGCTGTGGAGGCTGGGCTGTTGAATATCTGAATCGTCCCTCTCTTTTGTTAAGACAGACACAAAGTATTCATTAAGAACCATACCCACATATTACCCCTCAACACAAAGGTTATACCATTTTGGTCTCGAATAGGCCCTATTCTTTTCTTAGTTATCCTCTTGTTCTTTATGTATTTATAAAACATCTTTGGGTTTTATTTCATTTTACTTGCCAATATTTTTTCATGCCCTCTCTTTGCTTTCCTAATTTCCTTTTTTAATTTCACCCCTGCACTTTCTATACTCCTCTGGGCTTTCTGAAGTATTGAGCTCCCGATGTCTGACAAAAGCTTCCTTTTTATTGCTTATACTACCCTCAAAGCTCCTTGACATCCAGAGGGCTATAGGTTGGGAGTCCCACCCTTTTTCTTGTGGGAACATTTTTGCTCTGAACCTCCATGAATGCCTCCCACTGCTCTGAAACTGCTTTTTACCTTCAGGTAGATGTTTCCAGTCCACTTTTGCCAGATCACATCTCAGCATAGTAAAAGTGGACTTTCCTCAATTGAGAACTTTTATTCCTGGTCCATCTTTTGTCTTTTCCATAACTACCCTAAATCTAACTGAATTATGATCACTACAACCAAAATGCTCTCCCATTAATACCCTTTCCACCTGCCCAGCTTCGTTCCCTAAAACAAAAGTCCAGAACTGCCTCCTCTTGTTGGCCTTGCTATACTAGCTAAAAAAGCGCCCTCTATACCTTTTACACTGATGATATCCCAGTTAATATTAGGATAGTTGAAATCCCCTACTATTGCTGCCCTATTGTTTTTGCACATCTCAGAAATTTGCCTCCATATTTTCTCTTCTATCTCCCATCCATCGTCCAAAATTCTTCCGTCTAGTGTGTGTCCGATAGTGTTATAACTCTAAAGTTGCAAGTCTGCCCGTAGGCATCCATAGCAAATAAAAGGAAAAAGTCAAGCTTACAAGGAAAAGGGAGAAATTGCATTCATATAGAGCCTTTCATACCCTCTGAACATTTTAACATTTCTTGAATTATTTTTGAGGAATAGTCATTGTTGTTATGTAGCAGGGTGGCAGACAATTTGTATACAACAACGTCCCTCAAACCGTAATAAGATAATGGCCCTGAAATCCCGGCCTTGCCGGGTCCGTACGGAATATGTCCGGACCCGGCAAGGCATGCACTGAAAACCAGCTTTTCCGATCTGTCAAGATATCTCTTGACAGATCTTCCGCATCCCCACAGGAAGGACGTTCGCGCGGGCGATATTGGGCTATTTGCCCAGCGAATGTCCTTCAAACTCTTGCGACTGGTAAAAGCAGGCGCATAGCTTACTTTTACCAGTGTAAGAATTTTAAAACGTTAAATTTTATTTTTATAATGCACATTTTTATGTTTAAAAACCCTGTCCGCTAAGGTAAGTTTATTTTAAACCCTATTAAAATAGTTTTTTTTAAATCCCCAAAATATATATTTTTTCGATAAAATGTAATTAACTTTAATTTTAAATAAGTGAAGTGTTTTTTTAATTTATTATGTTGTATTTGGGTGTTTTAGGGTTATTTTCGCATTGATTATGGACTCTGGATCAGTTCCTATAGACTGGAGGGTAGCTAATGTAACCCTACTTTTTAAAAAAGGAGGGAGAGAGAAAATGGGTAATTATAGACTGGTTAGCCTATCATCAGTAGTGGGGCAAATGTTGGAATCAATTATTAAAAATGCAATAGCAGCGCATTTGGAAAGCAGTGACAGGATCAGTCTAAGTCAGCATGGATTTATGAAAGAGAAATCATGCTTGACAAATCTTCTAGAGTATTTTGAGGATGTAACTAGTAGAGTGGACAAGGGAGAACCAGTGGATGTGGTGTATTTGGACGTTCAATAGGCTTTTGACAAGGTCCCACACAAGAGATTGGTGTGCAAAATTAAGGCACATGGTATTGGGGGTAATGTATTGACGTGGATAGAGAACTGGTTGGCAGACAGGAAGCAGAGAGTCGGGATAAACGGGTCCTTTTCAGAATGGCAGGCAGTGACTAGTGGGGTGCCGCAGGGTTCAGTGCTGGGACCCCAGCTATTTACAATATACATCAATGATTTAGATAAATGAATTGAGTATAATATCTCCAAGTTTACAGATGACACTAAGCTGGGTGGCGGTGTGAGCTGTGAGGAAGATGCTAAGAGGCTGCAGGGTGATTTGGACAGGTTAGGGGAGTGGGCAAATGCATGGCAGATGCAGTATAATGTGGATAAATGTGAGGTTATCCACTTTGGTGGAAAAAACAGGAAGGCAGAATATTATCTGAATGGCATCAGATTAGGATGCAATGCAATGAGACCTGCGTGTCATGGTACATCAGTCATTGAAAGTTGGCATGCCGGTACAACAGGCAGTGAAGAAGGCAAATGGCATGTTGGCCTTCATAGCTAGGGGATTTGAGTAAAGGGACAGGGAGGTCTTACTGCAGTTGTACAGGGCCTTGGTGAGGCCTCACCTGGAATATTGTGTAGTTTTGGTCTCCTAATCTGAGGAAGGACGTTCTTGATATTGAGGGAGTGCAGCGAAGGTTCACCAGACTGATTCCTGGGTAGGCAGGACTGACATATGAGGAGAGATTGGATCGACTGGGTCTGTATTCACTGGAGTTTAGAAGGATGAGAGGGGATCTCATCGAAACATATAAAATTTTGACGGGATTGGACAGGTTAGAGGCAGGAAGAATGTTCCCGATACTGGGGAATTCCAAAACCAGGGGTCACAGTCTAAGGATAAGGGGTAAGCCATTTAGGACTGAGATGAGGAGAAACTTCTTCACTCAGAGAGTTGTTAACCTGTGGAATTCTCTACCACAGAAAATTGTTGAGGCCAGTTCATTAGATATATTCAAGAGGGAGTTATATATGGCCCTTATGGCTAAAGGGATCAAGGGGTATGGAGAGAAAGCCGGAAAGGGGTACTGAGGTGAATGATCCGCCTTGATCTTATTGAATGGTGGTGCAGGCTCGAAGGGCCGAATGGCCTACTCCTGCACCTATTTTCTATGTTTCTATGATAGTAATGGGAACTCGTAAAATAGGAGTTCCCATTACTCGCAATGAGAATACTGTACCGTGATTGGTTGTCCAGTCCCACGTGACTCCAGCTTCTCCGTCCGTATACCAAGACGTGGACGCACTGCGAAGCACGGGAAAGAAAGGCCTCTGACCAGAACCCAAGGTGCCTCCAGGACTACCAGGTACTTTCGCAATTTTCAGGTCGGAGGCATTACCCCCAATAAAAACGAAAATGCTGGGAATACTCAACAGGTCAGGCAGAATCTTTGGAGAAAGAAACAGAGATAATGTCAACCTGAAACATTAACTCTGTTTCTCTCTCCACAGATGCTGCCTGACCTGCTGAGTATTCCCAGCATTTTCTGCTTTTATTATTTCCAGCATCGGCAGTATTTTGCTTTAGTAATCAGATAATGACCATTTAAGCTTTATTTTATTCGTTCTTGGGATGTAGGCGCAAGGTCAGCATTATTGCACATCCCTAATTGCTCTCGACAAGGTGGTAGTGAGCCGCCTTCTTGACCCGCTGCAGTCCGCATGGTGAAGGTACTCCCACAGTGCTGTAAGGGAGGGAGTTCCAGGATTTTGATCCAGTGACGATGAAGGAACGGCCATATATTTCCAAGTCGGGATGGTGAGTGACTTAGACGGGAACTTGGAGATGCCGGTGTTTGCATGCGCCCACTGCTCTTGTCCTTTTAGGTGGTAGAGATCGCAGGTTTAGGAGATGCTGTCGATTGAAGGGTAAATGTTGACGAGGACATCGGAACACTCCTGCCCAACTTCAAATAGTGACAAGGTATCTTTTATGTGCATCTGAACAAGCAGATGGGGCCCAGGTTTAATGTCTTTCCAAAATATGGCACCTGAGACAAAGTAGCACCCCCTCAGTACTACACTAAAGTGGCAGTCTACATTATACACTCAAATCCTGGAATGGGACTTGAACCCTCGATCTTCTGCCCAGCTGGCACTACAATTTTTTTGGAGGGATACACTGTGTAGGAAGGTAAAACATAGATGAAGAAAGTGAGATACTGTGTGAGAGGCATACAGAATTAGGACACGGAAAGACTTGCGGAATGGAGAGAGTGAGAAACAGAACAAAAACTTGTCGAAATGAGAACATATCTAGGGAAAAAGAGAAACTCTGGCCCCAAGTTTCGGCCCGGGCCGAAAACGGCGCACCTCCGAGCTGGACGCCTATTCTTCACGCCTAAAAGTGCGCTCGAAAAAACTTCGATATTCTCCGGCTCCTCGAAGCTCGATCTAAGCTTGGCGCGATGCGTTCTTCACAGCGGGGGGTGGAGCCAAACACTTGCGCCGATTCTGTAAGTAGTGGGGAGCCAACGTGGTGCCGGCAACCCTGCGCGTGCGCCTTGGAACGTGCATGCACGCGCAGTGTCAAACAAACATTGGCACTCGGCCATTTTTAAAAGGACTCGGCTGCCGTCGAGCCACTGACGGCGCCCCTTAAGCGTGGCCGAATGGCCTCAACCCCCTTGAAAAGCTGCGTGCGTCCGGTGTTGATCCTTCTGCTGCCGGCCAGCCACTGACGCTGCTCCTATCCCATGGCCGAATGGCCTCAGCCCCCTTGAAAAGCTGCGTGCGTCCGGTGTTGATCCTTCGGCTGCCGGCCAGCCACTAAGAGAATGAAGGCCTGCCTGCAGCACAGCAGCTCAGCTCGAAGGCTGCTTGCTGCCGCTGTTGGGGCTGCTGTCGAGACACTGACGCCACACCCCTGCCTGTCTCCAACATGAAAGGCCTGCCTGAAGCACAGCAGCTCGAAGGCTGCTGCTGTTTCACACAGGTAGGAACATGGTTTATTTAATCTTTTCTTTGCTTATAAATTTTTATTCAGGTTGGATTTATTTGTATAATATTTGTATAAGTATAACTAAGGATTGATTGTAGAATTTAATGACTTCCCTTCCCCCCCCCACCTCGTTCCCTACGCCTGATTTGTAACCTACGCCTGATTTTCTAAAGTGTAGACAAGGTTTTTCGAGCGTACAAAAATCTTCACTTACTCCATTCTAAGTTGGTTTGGAGTAAGTTTTCACTGCCGAAACTTTGAAAACAGGCGTAAGTGGTAGGACACGACTCCTTTTGAAAAAAAAAATTCTGTTCCAAAGTGAAACTGTTCTAACTGACTAGAACTGGAGCAAACTAAATGCCGAGAATTTGAATTTCTAAGATACTCCGTTCTACACCAGTTGCTCCAAAAAATCAGGAGCAACTGAGGCCGAAACTTGGGCCCTAAGAGTGGAAAGAAAGAGGGAAAGACAGAAAGTATTGGAGAGTGGGAGAAAAGTCCGCCATTACAGTACAAACGGCCCTGAAATTGCAGTCTGAGGCTTCCTGCTGGCGGATGCCTCCGACCACAAAAGTATTTACAAATGTACCTGGTGGTTCCGAAGGAGCGAAGCCTTCTGCTGTGAGGCCTTGCTGTGCAGCCCAGCACAGAGGCCCACGAATTCCAGGAGCGTATGGGCATCCTGGGATCATGTGGACCAGACCAACCAATCACAATGTAGTATTTTTATTGATAGTAATGGGAGCTCCAAGCTCAATGAGAATACCCCTAAAAACAAATAAAACATAAACCTAAATTAAAAAAACACTTCACTTTTTAAAAATTAATAGAAATTGCATTAAATTAAATGTTTGAAAAAAAAATTTTAATTTAAAAAAAATGTTTTAATAGTGTTTAAAAGCTAATATAAAAATAAATAATAAAATGTATTTTTTCTTTCTATTAAAATTCTTACGCTGGTTTTTACCAGGCATACAAATTTGAAGGACATTCGCTGGGCAAGAGATGGGCAAATAGCCCAACTTTATGCCCGCGAAGGCCCTTCTCCTGGGGATGCGTGTGATCTGCCTGTCAAAGTTTGGCAGATCGCAAGTGCCAGATCCAGGCGCATGCGCTTTGCGCGCCGAAACCCAGAACTTGCGTGGCCTCTTCAGGCACATACGCAACCAGAGAGGCCGGAATTTCAGGGCCAACATTTTTTTTCTTTTTTTCACAAGTGAGCAATGTCATAGGAGATCAACTCCATTATACGTGTGATCAATTCACAAAATATATCCAAAAAGGAGTTAGATGAAGTCCTTACTACTAGGGGATCAAGGGGTATGGCGAGAAAGCAGGAATGGGGTACTGAAGTTGCATGTTCAGCCATGAACTCATTGAATGGTGGTGCAGGCTAGAAGGGCCGAATGGCCTACTCCTGCACCTATTTTCTATGTTTCTATATTTCTATACAGGTTGAACCTCCCTTATCCGGAACCACCCCTCGTCCGGAACCATTCCCGGCCACCGGGTGGCGCATGCACAGAACAAATTGAAGTCCTTCCTCGCTGCCGACTCCCACAATCGCTGGCCTCACCCCGCGATCCACTGCCGCCAACGCCCCCCCCCCCCCCCCCCCCCAGCCATGATCTCCCTGCCGCACTCCCAGCCCCAAGCCAACTTCCCCGATATCCCCTTGTTCAGTACCTGTACCTTCCAATTTAATATGACCACCTCTTGTCCGGAAAAATTCCTAATCCGGAATAGGCCAGGTCCCAAGGGTTCTGGATAAAGGAGTTCAACCTGTACAACCAGACAGTTTGCTTTAAGAAGCCAAATGTACCACTTGGTATAAATCTTCCGCCTTATTGCCATGGCACATGTGCAAGTTGAAGATAATTTAAATCCCCAGAGAGTGCAAATTACAAAGTTCAACAACCAAGCCAATTACCATTGCATACACAGATTATAATCTAGTAAAAAAAAAAGACTTGGATTTATCTTGTGTCTTTCACGACCACCGGACGTCTCAAAGCGCTTTACAGCCAATGAAGTACTTTTGGAGTGTAGTCACTGTTGTAATGTGGGAAGTGCAGCAGCAAATTGCGCACAGCAAGCTCCCACAAACAGCAATGTGATAATGACCAGATAATCTGTTTTTTGATTGAGAGATAAATATTGGCCAGGACACCAGGGATAACTCCCCTGTTCTTCTTTGAAATAGTGCCATGGGATCTTTTACATCCACTGCAGATGGGGCCTCGGTTTAACGTCTCATCCAAAAGACGACACCTCCAATAGTGCAACACTCCCTCAGCACTGCACTGGAGTGTGTTCTTCGATTTTTTTTGTGCTCAAGTCCCTGGAGTGGGATTTGAACACACAACCTTCTGACTCGGAAGGGAGAGTGCTATTCTCTGAGCCATTAATTATTATTAATTCAAATGATCTATTAATTTGATATGAAATTGTGAAAACAGCACGATCATTGAAAATTAATTGCTTAACTTGAACCTCTTAAGGTGAATCACTGGTTAATTCAAACTTCCACCCGACATGGATCAGAACCAGTGAAAGCTGCTGCTGAATCTGTTCAACCAGGTCAGAGCAGTTAATCATCCTGGACCATCAGCCTGTGCCTTGCTGTAAAATGTGAATAAATTCACTGAAGAATTTGTCATCAACTTGTTCTTGTACTGTCGATAAACCAAGCTTACACAAGAGAGACAAACCATGTTCCTACAGAAAGCATAGATAACAGGATATGTTGTAAATTTCATGAAATTTTATCTTGTTATAATCCTGAAGACATCTTCATATAGCAATTTCTAAGTTCCTGTGATCAATTTAACTGAAGAACGGCATCACAAGGCAGAAAAGTTGTCTTGGTGGTTGATGTGTGCCACCATTTGTGCCAATGTCTAAAAGCAGAATCCATTATCAACTGGAGAGCAACGAAATGTTTCTGGATTTTTAACTTTTTAATCTGGGAGGAATTTGGGGTAATTTATATCAAGATGTTATTTAAATTAAATCTGGCACTCGCAAGATTACAGTATTCAGTTTACATAACCAGGGACCTTACTGTTATGAACTCCAGACAATGCTATTACTCGATCGTGGACTGTATTCTGGATTGTAAAGGGCACTGCATTCACGCTCCTTAAAACCTACCTCTTCAACCATGCTTTTGGTCATCTGCTTTAATTTTTTTTTATGTGGCTCGGTGTCAAATTTATCTGTTTTGGCTTAACACTGCTGTGAAGCGCCTTGGGCTGGTTCACTATGTTAAAGGCGCTATATAAATAAATGTTGTTGTTAATTCGATCTATTGAATAATTAGCAAAAAAGGACTTCAACTTAACCAGAGTAAGCTGTTTTTATGGACACAATCAAAAATAATTTTTGAAATGGGTAAAAGTGGCATACTATATGATGCAATAGCATCAAACAAGGAAAGGAATCCATTCCACTGCATTGTAGTAAGCGGAGTCCTCTCTTCTATTTGTATTCAATTACAGAATCATTATCAGTATAAAGGAAAACTAGCGATTAAAAGTTAATGAGTATAGCTTAAGCTGATTATGAAAAGTTAAGGAAAACTATATTTTGTTAAATCCAGTAAATGGCTTTACTGGGCATATTTTTTTGACTGCTAATAAGAGCCTTGCTTATCTTTAAAATCCTGGTTAAAATAAAATTAGCAATCAAAGTGCAGCTTTACTGTTGGTGGAAGCAAGTACTATTTTAACCTACTTCAAAGAGATGAGAACAAAAATTACAAATTATTTGTGGTGCTGCAAAATTCTTAGCTTCTAACACCAAATTAAAAATCTTTTGTCCGCCTTGCACAGAAATTGGTGGGAAAGGCTTGTGAGGTACAGTACCATAAAGTTATGGGAGTAGTAGGAAATTTGCATCACTCCTGTTATGTCGGGGATGTGTTTGGTGATGGGGCACTGTGCAGCAAAGAAAACACTTAAATTGGGGAAAAAAAATGAAAATTCTGTCGGAAACATTTTTAAAAACCAACTTGACACATGAGATCTGAAGCTATTTCATCTGCGAGCTCATTCTCTAGAGGTGGCCTTTGAAGTGAACTCCGCTGCCAATGTGTCAATTAGCACAGATGCAGAAACCTGTTTAGAATGGGCACTGAGACTGTACCAGCAATTATAGTAAATGGAATGGACAGTAGGAGATGCTGATGGAATTAATGTACTGAAAAAGATTGTTGCACTTTTAATAAGTGGTGATCCGACAAACCTGCTGAGCTCTCCAATATAACAGTAAAGTGCAAATAATGAGGACTTAATTTATTTTTGTACAAGTAAAAATGTACAAGTAAAAATGTGGTACTGCTGGTCATAATGCTGCGGTTTGTTTGTTTTTTTTGGGGGTGGAATGGAATGTTGGTTATTTATTGACTTCAATAGAAAAACATTTTTAAATCAGGGAGAGATGTAAAACGAGCAGCCGATTGTCTATCACCCATTTTATGCTATCCCACAGTCAAAATTACCCCCTATAGTTTTGCACCATATTGAAAAAGCATGCAACAATTTATGTTCCATCGTGAATCTAGCAGCACAGGAATTATTTGATACTAATTACTAAACCAGAGAAAACAACAGAGGTCAATGGCGAGTAAAATTGGGCGGGGTATAAAACTGGCCATTCGATTCAATCCTGTCAGTTCCCTGCTGGGAATTGTTAGTTTAAGATAACTCCTATAGTGAACATAGTTACTAACCAAACAGCAGATCATCTGTGGACTTGTGAAGTAGAAGCTCTAACAATGGCCCAAAAATTGCAGACCACGGTCCAGAGTACGCCGCGGACCTGTGAAAAGAATATGCACCTACCTGATAGCTCTCCTTTCAGCTCTCTGATGCTGCATCCTCGAGGGCAGCGTAATGGGCCAAGGACCCCAGGGCGCAGCCTGTGCGGAAGCGTACCTGGGATCATGTGGTCCTCGTCCTCCAATTAGGAAACAGAATTACATTTCAAAAGGGAATCCCGTAATCAGATTTAACTACAATTATTTTAGAGGATTGGAATTTAATTCCTAATTAGATTCATCGCACCAACTTCAGCTCGTCTTAAATCTGTTTGTAAAAATGTAAGTTTGCTAATAGATATCGACATAATTAAAACCCCAGTCATTGCAGAAACAAGAACATCTCATTTGATACAACTAAACAATCCGACTTCCAATATGAGAATGGTTAAAACATGCCTGAGGTATTCCCTTACACTGATGCAAACAGGTCCTCATCTGTGTACATCAACCGTTAAATTTTCGATCGCCGTTGATGGACAAATAGCTCAACTCTGTGCCAGCAATTGATTATTCTTTGGCCGTGCAGATGATCTGTCAACCGATCGCAAGTTCGGGATTTAGCGCAAGAGCATTCGTAAATCCCGAACTTGCGGGCCATTTCAGAGAACACTGTCATACCCATCACAAATTCTGGTCCATTCTTTCAGGATATGATGGGAGGGGGGAGTTCTAACCCACCCCACTCAGCGGGAACATTCAGTCTGACCACCCCGTTTTCACTGGAATCTTGCTGGTCGCCATTTTACATGGAAACATAGAAAATAGGTGCAGAAGTAGGCCATTCGAGCCTGCACCACCATTCAATAAGATCATGGCTGATTATTCATCTCAGTACACCTTTCCTGCTTTCTCTCCATACCCCTTGATCCCTTTAGCCGTAAGGGCCATATCTAACTTCCTCTTGAATATATCCAATGAACTGGAATCAACAACTCCCTGCGCTAGAGAATTTCACAGGTTAACAACTCTCTGAGTGAAGAAGTTTCTCCTCATCTCGGTCCTAAATGGCTTACCCCTTATCCTTAGACTGTGTCCCCTGGTTCTGGACTTCCCCAACATCAGGAACATTCTTCCTGCATCTAACCCTGTCCAGTCCCATCAGAATGTTATATGTTTCTATGAGATCCCCTCTCATCCTTCTAAACTCCAGTGAATACAGGCCCAGTCGATCCAGTCTCTCCTCATATGTCAGTCCTGCCATCCCGGGAATCAGTCTGGTGAGCCTTCGCTGCACTCCCTCAATAGCAAGAATGTCCTTCCTCAGATTAGGAGACCAAAACTGAACACAATATTCCAGGTGAGGCCTCACCAAGGCCCTGTACAACTGCAGTAAGACCTCCCTGCTCTTATACTCAAATCCCCTTTCTATGAAGGCCAACATACCATTTGCCTTCTTCACCACCTGCTGTACCTGCATGCCACCTTTCAATGACTGATGTACCATGACACCCAGGTCTCGTTGAACTTCCTCTTTTCCTAATCTGATGCCATTCAGATAATATTCTGCCTTCGTGTTTTTGCCACCAAAGTGGATAACCTCACATTTATCCACATTATACTGTACCTGCCATGCATTTGCCTACTCAGCTGTCCAAGTCACCCTGCAGCCTCTTAGCATCCTCCTCACAGCTCACACCGCCATCCAGCTTTGTGTCATCTGCAAACTTGGAGATATTACACTCAATTCCTTCATCCAAATCATTGATATATATTGTAAACAGCTGGGGTCCCAGCACTGAGCCCTGCGGCACCCCACTAGTCACTGCCTGACATTCTGAAAAGGACCCGTTTATGCCGACTCTCTGCTTCCTGTCTGCCAACCAGTTCTCCATCCACGTCCGTACATTACACCCAATACCATGTGCTTTAATTTTGCACACCAATCTCTTGTGTGGGACCTTGTCAAAAGCCTTTTGAAAGTACAAATACACCACATCCACTGGTTCTCCCTTGTCCACTCTACTAGTTACATCCTCGAAAAATTCTAGAAGATTTGTCAAGCATGATTTCCGTTTCATAAATCCATGCTGACTTGGACCGATCCTGTCACTGCTTTCCAAATGTGCTGCTATTTCATCTTTAATAATTGATTCCAGAATTTCCCACACTACTGATGTCAGGCTAACCGGTCTATAATTACCCGTTTTCTCCTTTTTTAAAAAGTGGTGTTACATTAGCTACCTTCCAGTCCATAGGAACTGATCCAGAGTCGATAAGATTGTTGGAAAATGATCACCAGTGCATCCACTATTTGTAGGGCCACTTCCTTAAGTACTCTGGGATGCAGACTATCAGACCCTGGGAGTTTATCGGCCTTCAATCCCATCAATTTCCCCAACACAATTTCCCGCCTAATAAGGATTTCCTTCAGCTCCTCCTTCTCACTAGACCCTCGGTCCCCTAGTATTTCCGGAAGGTTATTTGTGTCTTCCTTCGTGAAGACAGAACCAGAGTATTTGTTCAACTGGTCTGCCATTTCTTTGTTCCCCATTATAAATTCACCTGAATCTGACTGCAAAGGACCTACGTTTGTCTTCACTAATCTTTTTCTCTTCACATGTCTATAGAAGCTTTTGCAGTCAGTTTTTATATGTTCCCAGCAAGCTTTCCCTCATACTCTAACTGCTCACTACAGTTAGGTGGCTGAGACACCTGCTAGCAACAGATGAGAGCCTCATAAATTTATGGAAATCGAGGTCTCGTTCCGTCACGGGAACCTGATTAAATTAACGTGGGCCTCCTGAGTGGGAAAGCTGCCATGGCTTTTCTGCCAGGTGAAGGCTGTCTGGAGGATGACGAGGTCCTCCAATGTAAGTGGGAAATGTTTCCTTTGTGGAACGAGATGCTCCTCTGAGCCCCACAAGGAAAGTTGTGGCCTCCCCTGCTCCTTTCCCTTCTGCAAGGCATTAGGTAAGGACAGTTTAACCCAAGAGGAGAGAGAAGTTATGTAACAAATGTTTCGTCTTGCCTGAAGGGCAGGTAGTGGACTGTGGAGCTTGAGAGGGCAGTCAGTAAGCAAACTGTGGAGTGCGGGGTGGGGGAAGAGGTTATATAACTTTTTGTGGATGATTGACTGTGGTATTTTGGAATTGCTCAGTTACGACTTGAAAACCCTGTCATGTGCAGCTGCAAAGCCAGGAGTGAGCTTCATGCTTAAAATGGCTGCACCAGCACCACAACATGATGGGAAATATCAAAAATTTCCATTAAGGGGATTTGTAGGGTTATTTTGGATGTATGGGTACTTTACATTCAGTCACTGAAGTTACATATAATTGCTGTACTGTGCATTTTGCATGAGTTGTAGCTTTCAAACACGAGGGAGGTATCAGCTTATTCAGTCAGGCATGTACACAATTGCATTGCTTTCTTTTAGTGCAAAACACCATGTCATGTAAGCCTTCTCTTCCCTGTGTTAGGAATGCTAAATGTGGTTAGCACATTCGATTGTAGGCATGTACCTCTTCCTCCATTACACCTGTTAAGACTGTCCTCGCATACTGCTAGAGTTCCTATTTCACATGCACAGATGGTCTGCAGTGCCGGAGGCAAATATTTTAATGCAGTAACACACTGACCAGGGAGCATACATGATCCCTTCATGTGGCAGAATTGCTCTGAGATTCGAGTTTGTGATTGATTTTGATGAGGGAGGCAGACAGACTCCCAGCTGACAGAGTATCCATTCAATTGTCACTCACTGGCGCCTGTATGTTGTCCAACTCCCAAAGCAAGACTAAAGTTTTCAATTTAGAAATGCACAGGCATATAAACTAAATCATCATGTATAAAAACAGAGACTGGGAGCTCAAACTGAGGAAGTGAGTTCACTAGCCATATCAAACTAGGTGCTGTAATCTTTAAATAACATCATTGGTGGAAGAATATATATTTCACTGAATAATCAACCTTGACCATGAACTGTAAATTATTTTCACAAAGTTCTTCATGAAAAATTTGTTATTTCACTGTCAATCAAAAAATTCAAACTCTTCGAGAATTTACAGCTTCTGTTTGCGGTTAAAACAATGCCTCTTATTTCATATACTTTCAATCAAAGCTGAAGGACTCAGCTGAGACACCAAAAAGCTGCCTATTTTAAAAATGCTTCTGTAGATAATGGCTAAGGTAATTAATAGCAATGCAACTCGAGGAACTGCATCTGAATGAAGATAAACAACTCCAAATCCAGTATTACAAATGTTGACTTCCATTGTGAACAACAATCATTCAGAGAATAGTTTCCATTAATAGTTTTTCAAGCTGTCTATCCTATTACGGACCAAATCTCATGGTCATCTCAGACTAAATAAATTAACGTCACGTGGAAGAGACTTCACTTTCTTCATGCAAATAGGACAAACTGTAATAAAATGGGTGTCACAAATTAGCACTTTCACCTCAAACTTGGCTTTAATGTAATTAAAGGGGCAGTGACAGGAGAAAATGTCAACTCTCAAATCAGAAATGCCAGCTTATGGACACTGATCAGTATCAAAACAACAGCAAAAAATGTAAATGAACAGCAGTTCTTCCTAAAAGTTATTTTCAAGATAATGGGAGTAATTTTAATCTAACCTGTCCAGTGGGAAACTTACTTAATCGGGCCAAGCTGAGGATTTACAGCCCATTTGATTTTAATATTGATTTACTTCAATGGAGAGTAAAATCATGTGGTGTGTAAAACCGAAGTTGGCCTGATGCTGTAGGGTGGGTTGGGTTTACAATGATCTCCACTCTCTAAATCCTCAATTAGCCTTTTTGACTTGCTATACACCCTGTAATCACCTCCGTTCACCTTCTGCATACTTTGTTTTTACCCAGTCCATGTTATTCTTGTTATTCAGCTTCCTATTTTTGTCAAACCTTTACAGCAAATTTCACCCGTTCCATTGTACGTTTTTCAGTGATAGCTTTAATACAGATGAAACACCTAAAACATGCTTTGTTCATTACTGACAGGGAGGGAATTGAATAAATGCATTATTCAAAGGGCAACACTGCTTTTGACCTTGGAGCTACCTCATATTAATGTCTGCTCGCACTGCCTGCAGTGCTACTAACAATCCTTAGACACCTAATAGAAAATCGTACAAATAATGCTCAGCAAAAAGCTATGTAAGTTTTGGAGAATTCAGTAAAGATCTTGTGCACAAACTTTAAAATGCATTGTTTGCGTGTCGGTTCACTATTAGTTTTATATATAGCCACTGAATTCCTTCTGTTTTTCTCCTGAAGGATTTGCATTGCTTGGAGGGCACCCATGCTTCCTTACAACACAAGATATTCATCTCGGGGTAAATGAAAGTCGTAAAGACACAGCAAGGTTAGTGGCAACGTAAAAATTGAAAGAGAAGGAGTAAAGTCAATATGATGTTGACTGTGTTACAATAATTGAAATTAAAGAAAAGTCTGCCTCCAGTACTAAAGTCAAATTGCAAGGGAGCAGCTGGAATGTGATGTTCTCCAGAATTTATGGTCTTTAATAAAATAATCTAATAGAATTACCAACAAGTGAAAAATATGTAAGTATCAAGAGACTGAACTATGTGTCAGCTTACCTCTCCGTACCACATTGAATCCATGTTGATGTCCGTTAAATATGAAGCAGTAATTTTCTTCTCCAGTTGGCAATATATTAATAAAAAATAAATGGTAGCAGTTCAATCATGTATAGAAAGATTACTGAATGTAGTATGTGTTATAAATTACTTATCACTTCGACACTTTATCCTCATGCAGGATCAGCAGCTTAATCATACTTTGCCACAAGCTTCTGGGAACATTACCTAAAAATTACCTTTTGCCAAATAAACAGTCCAGATACTCCAAATTAAGTTCCTATCAAACTATCAGCATTTACTGGACAAATGCAGTCCCTCTAATAAAGAATACATACCCAGTACAATAAATGCAGTTTTTTTAAGGCACAAAATAAAGAAGCATTTCCATCTAGTACTTTGAAAAATATATAAATGTTCCTTTTTTTTGTTTTCATGTATATTGTAGGATAAAGTTGCTTCTCTCTCTCACCCCCCGCCCACTAATTATATCCCTCCTCTTTCATTCATCTGGCCTGAATCCTCTGGCAGAGAGGACAGACGCCTACTTTAAAGCTTGTTACCAATGTTCCCTGTCGTTGGCCACCAGATGGTGCCAGGCACCACCCAGGGTGACTCCCTTTTGATTTTCTTTCGCCATGCAGGGAGATAGCGTAACCTCTACTTAGGGGCCTTCTCTTTTAATGCAGCTAAGTTCGAGTAGAGCAAGATTTGAACCATCTTTGTTCCCTCTTCGTGGCACTGGTAGTCGACACACTAATGATCAGCAACAGCCAAACAATGCAGATTTTCATAAATACACCTATCCTTAAATAAGAGTTTATGCGAGTTACAGCTTTTGTATTATTAATAATATGGAGATTGTGTTCATATTGTAAGCTCAAAATTAAGAAATTGAGCAATCTGTTTTTTTTTTTAATCTGTTGGTTGTATCCAAGCTCCTAAAATTAGCATTCGTTTCACTGTCATATTTGAAAGGAATTTTTTGAATTGAACTTTCTGTTGGATTGGAGTTGATCAGATTTAGAATCGACTGCAACTTCGAGCCAACTTATTTCTAATGTAATGGTTCATTAGTAACTAGTCTTTCAATAGGGAATAAGAATTGTAAAGTGAGCATGGCATTTTATAGTAGTCCACTTTTACTCAGCAGTATAATCCTCTGGCTGGTACTCCACGTGATTGCACTTCATTTTATTTATCACCATAATTTTTCCATTGTTTTCCCTTCCTGTGCTGCACTCTGAGTAGTCAGGATGGACCATTTGTGCCCTGACTGTGAAATAAGCAAAAAGCAATCAACAGGGATGCTAGTGCAACAGAACTTAATTACACACTGTACTATCCAGTTGCTTAATCCTCTGTTTACTGTATGAACAGAAACTCCATACAATTAGGAAGGGGGAGGGGGAGAAGGGGATAAAGGGGAGAAGGGGAAGAAAGAAGATGGGGGGAGAAGGAGATTGGGGGGGAGAAGGAGATTGGAGGGGTGGGGAAAGAGATTGGGGGGGGGGGAAGGAGATTGGGGGGGGGTGGGGGGGAAGGAGAAGGGGGAGGGAGGCTGAACGGGCCGGGCCCGAGACTTCGGGCAGGGCCCGTCCCCAGCACCAGATTTACAGGTAGGTGGCGTTGGGTCGGGTCAGGGAGGTGGTGGGAGGGAGGTTGGTTCGGTTCGGGTCGGGGAGAGAGAGGGAGGTCAGGTCGGGGAGAGGGAGGTCAGGTCGGGGGGAGGGAGGTCAGGTTGGGTCCGGTCCGGGGCGGGGGGGGGGGGTAGCGGGTTTCGGATCCGGTCCGGGGGCGGAGCGGGTGTCGGGTCCGGTCCGGGGGGAGCGGGTGTCGGGTCCGGTCCGGGGACGGGGGGGGAGCGGGTGTCGGGTCCAGTCCGGAGGCGGGAAGCGGGAGTCGAGTCGGGTCGGGAGGAAGCAGGAACTGGCCGTGGGAGGAGCCTTATTTACGCAGCCCCAGTGAGGCCATTCGGCCAGGGCTAGGGGCTGCGTGCTTCGGGCCCCTCACACACAGTTTCGGGCGCCTGGAGCTACTGCACTTGCGTGCCCACTGTAGCGCGCATGTGCAGAGGTCCCGGCACTGTTTTCAGCGCAGGGACCTGGCTCCGCCCCCTACAGCTCCTGCTGTGTGCGCCGAGGGCCAGAGGACCTGCAGGAAAGTGGAGAATACGGAGGATTTTTTTAGGCGCACTTTGTGGCGCGAAAAACGGGCGTCCAGGTCGGGACTGCGCCGTTCTAGGCGCGGCTCGAAACTTGGGCTCATAGTGAGGTAAGGTGAGCTAATCCTAATTTATGGTATTGTGTATAGTGTCACAAATCTACAGCACCTCACCAAACATTTCCAGCCATTAAGACCACAATGTAAAAAAAGTCAGGACAATACCATCATCTGTTAAATCTTCTTTATTTTCCTGCCTATGCAATTGAAAACATTTGGTTAAATAATGGTTTTGCATTACTGTAAAAACTCAAAAATATCCCACAGTCCAATGCTGAAGCCAGAGTATAAATGCACTGAATGCAAGCTGGTGGGTGTGCTGTTGCTCAGCAACCTCCATTGCAGTGTTGTTTAGCCTGCTGAATCTAATAAGGTTCTCTTGAGGGAACAGCTAGGACTGAGCCACCTAATATTGCTTTCTACTTGCTGTACCAACAATATCCTCTCATTTATGTTATGCTGATTTCAATGGAACAGATGCAGCATTTTAATTCATTGTTGATGCTGAAATTGCACTACTAATCTTTCTAGTCTGTGCCGCAATAACCCACTGAAAGAAAAGCGAGCCTAAAGTAGCTATTTCGTATTCTTTTTCTTGGGCCCTTGTGGCAATAAATATAAATGGGCCAATTTTCCTGGACAAGCACTGCCCCTGGGGCACTGTAAGCACAGCATTCCGGAAGTGTGCTGCACTGTGGGCCCGAAACAGCGCAACCATTTGCCTTTGGCCGTCGTTACTGTGGAAAGGGCAGACATTAGGAGCAGCTGGAGCCACACTATTGGTTCAGAGCCTTTTTAGGAGAGGAAGTCTGAGCACTGCCTGAGCCTTAAAGGCAGTGGCAATATTAAAAGGCAAGTAAAATGACGGCCCATTGGTGGGCCAAAAGCACTTTGATCTTTGCACATAATGAGGGAGGATTGTTTTATGAGGACAGCTACTGATAAAAGTGGAAAGTAGTTTATGTGTGACAGAAGCCTTAATTTGCATGTTTGATTTAAAGATCCCATCCCCAGTAAAAGTGTTCATGCTGCTGTTCCATAGCTGGAATATCAGCAGCAGTTGAGGTATCCCCTGCAGTCTGCGTGGTCGGGGGTTGGTCAGTGGGTGGCACTGTGGTGTTGAGCATTAATTGGAGGAAATGCAAGTGTGCTTATGAGCAATAATGGTAGAGGAAAACGAGGAGGTTGTTGGTTTGACTGTTTATTCAAGATGCCGTGAAACCGGAATGGAGGGGGGACGGAATTCCAATTCTTTGATTTGGGAAACGGTTACTAGTCCCTGTGGGGAGGCCCAGGCGGATGACCTTAGCAGCTGGATTTTGGTTGTTTCCCCTCTTCTGCCTCCAAATAAGCCATATTGCAAAAGATGAGATCCACAGTACTCAACATGTGGGTAGAAATTAGTTTGGGTTCCGACATGGCGGTGCACGAATAGCGCACACTCGAGCCCAACGATCCATGGCCGATCGAAATTGCCTCGAGCCTCATTTTTATATTCCGAGCGAGCTGCTGGCACCTTTTTGTGTCTCCCACAGTCAGCTTTCCCTTCAGGAGGGTTGAATTTTGAGCCTCATCTCTCTAGCGGCGGCCTCTGGTAAGTCCCAGGAGAGGAGGGGAAGGTCAGCAGGAGAGGTGATCGAGAGTTGCAGCCGTTAGGAGTGCCATGGAGCCAAGGAGCACTCCTGCTCCACATACTTTTTTTGGTGGTGCCCGCTTACTAGACCGCATCCACCCCCCAGCCCCCCCATATCCCTTAGCCTGCTTTAGGTGGCTGCCCCGGTCTGAGGTCAATAAGGCATTGGATGTTTTTCAAGCGTTCTTGGGGTGCAGGACGTAGCACTGCAAAACTAGTCATTTTTGTCTCCGTTTTCCACCTGCAAAACGGCACAACGATGATCAATTTCTACTCACGGTATCATTCAGTAAGAGAAAAAGACCAACAGCATTCTGCAACGAGCACTGAAGCAACTAAACCATTTTATTTTAAGCAGAAAATAAAAGCCTTTCTTGACTATACCAACCTGTCCCCTTTAAAAGACAGTTCACACCTAAGGTGGCAGCTCCAGAAGTTGTAGCACCAGGTTTTTCTGGGAGTTCCCCTGAACTACACCCAGCACGATTACAGATCTGTGTCCAGATGCATCTGACATTCATTTGTATTTAATTTACATTGCTGTATTCTCAATAGGTGCAGCCACCTGAGAAGCCAGATAGGAAAACTTGGGGGCACTGCTATTTCAGTGCAGAATGAGAGGCGCTAAAGGACTAATGCCCAATTTCCCTGTGCACCATCCCAGTTTTTCAGATGCAATTTGAGCACTAAACTCAGGAAAATCTGCACTAATGTCCTTTTAACCTAACTACTTTGTTTTTCTTTGAAATGGTTCCTTAAAATGTTGCAGCAATTATGTGTAAGGTATTAACAGAGTGCGTTGTGACCTATCATTTTTACCTAGGTTATTTCTTAAGTGATCTAATTTTTTCTTTAATCCAGGTTTTAGAATGTCTGGTTCTCTTGGCGTGGTTTGTAAACACACTGCTTGGCATGTACTCAGCCTTACAGACCGGGAAGACACCAGGTTTAAACCTCGGGCTGTGCCGAGTTAACTGATCTCACTAAGGTGCCAGTTGAGGTGGTGTGACAGTTGGTCACACTGCCCTAGATTGGGGAGGGGAAAGATGAGCCAGGATTCCAGCTCCTGATTACTGTCGAGTGACCCCTGCTGAGAAGTGCACATGTGTGGATGTTGGAGAAGGCCAGAACTAACTTGGCTATGATGCTCACTGGCCAAGTATTCTGCTTAACAGTGTCTTGATTCAGACATAAAGAATGGCCTTATGGGAGAGGTACTGAAGGCTGCAGGCCCCAAGGGAACCGTATGTCAGCAAGAGCACTATGTTCAGGTGGAGAGAACAGTGAGAAAACTGGGAGAAGAGAAGTTATAAAGATGAGCATATTTTGGAATCTTCAGTGATATTTTTAACCTGTTTTCTTGTTTTGCAAAGTTGCTTTCTTTTCATTTCAGTAATCGATGTAATTAGTTAAATTGACCTGAGAGCAATGCATATAATATAGTCAGGTTGGCTTTGTTTGTGCAATTGATTTTATACTGGCAGATGATTGGTCAAGAAACACCTGAGCATTTCTACAAGTCCCTTGTAAATCATTACTTGCCAAGGTCACCAGTGTCAAAAAGAACATATTTCAGACTAGACTATCTTAGTACAGAAGCTGCTTTGCTGCTTTTTTACTATGAAATTGTGAGTTGGATATCACAGTGCATTTAAATATCTGTTCACATCTGTGATCTGGATTCCAATTAAGTCAAACAGATGGGCTAAAATGCTCTCTCATTTGATCTGGTAAGCGATCCCAAGAGAAACGAGATTAACTGGCTCTGAATGTGAATTCAAAAGTTGTCAGACATATAACTGATGCATTCAAAAAGAAAAAAATGTTAACTTTTCATTTCATTCTTGCTGATTTTGGTTTCTAAATTTTAGATTGTTTGCTAACATTTGGGTCTGCTTGATTCATGTTCCAGGGTGTTGTCTGGGATGACTGACCTGATCCTGGCCCGGGTTTACAAACACTCTGATCTTGAGCAGCTAGCAGAAGATGGCACAATCCCTGTGATCAATGGGCTGTCAGAGCTATACCATCCTATCCAGATCCTGGCTGATTACCTTACTATTCAGGTATCTCCAAAGAATTTCAGATGGTTGAATTTAACAATTTCACAGGGAGAAAAAATTGCTTAGTAATCTAGCATTTCATTCATAATTATAGTTTGACTTGTATGATGAGTGGTCGTACCACAGAGTTCTATTCAGTACAGATTAATGACCTTGGTTATTTTGGCAGCTTTTTTTTTCCCATTTCCTGCTTTGTCATTAACTTCCCCTTTCCTTACTACCTGTTTCACTCTTCCTTCTTCACTGCTATTCACTTCCACTTTCAATGTTATCTACGCCCTCAAGAGGGAGGAGAACATCAGCAATCCATCCTGATTAATCTTGCTGGTAAGTGTTGAAATTGGAGGACAGTATTAAATTCAGCTGTGATGCCCCCCACAGATGAGATGCCTGCAGAGACTTGAGCACTGAATTTCTGATTAGGCGTAAACCTGGCTGGAAGTGAGATGGTGTGCAAATTGCCTATGTTTGACCCATATTTCACTGACTCCGCCCCACTGCATCATTCCCAGGTGATGTTAATTTTAACATAATGGTGAGTTCCAATTATGGAAAATGTTTGGTCCTAGGAACTCTCTCCTCAGTGGGAAGGAAACTGATTTGCTGCAGAATTTGAAGTGCTGGAGTAGCTTATTTCTTTCAGAAATTCAGAAGTTAACAATTTCCTGTAAATGCAATATTTGGAAGGAGTGCAGGAGGCCAGAGAGTGGAAAGTTTCTCTGGTGGGGCCTTAGAGAATCTCCTGGGGGATGTGAAGCAGAGGAGAGCTCTCATCGGCAGTGAGCGATGAAGGCCCCCCCAAGAAGGACAGCCCAGAAGGAGCTGGTTACTAGTATGAATGCCACCTCAACCATACTATGCAGCTGGAACAGTATCAAAAGTGGAAAAAAAAGTTCAGTAATTTTATCAGGTCAGCCAAGATAGAAGAACCCACAATGACTCTTCATTAACCAGTGTATTAAGTATGTATGGCACTTACGATTACAACCTTCCCCATACTTTCAAAATACTTTCAACCTTACCACAAATGCTATGACACCATAGAGTACTCTTTAGACACCCTGCCTTCAGTCAGAAATGTTCCTTCAATCGATCTGACATGCATTTAGCCCAAAAGAGTGTGCTGTGTGCTAATACTGGGTATTACAGCATGTCATAGAAACATAGAAACATAGAAAATAGGTGCAGGTGTAGGCCATTCGACCCTCCGAGCCTGCACCACCATTCAATAAGATCATGGCTGATCATTCACTCAGTACCCCTTTCCTGCTTTCTCTCCATACCCCTTGATCCCTTTAGTCATAAGGGCCATATCTAAGTCCCTCTTGATTATATCCAATGAACTGGCATCAACAACTCTCTGCGGTAGGGAATTCCACAGGTTAACAACTCTCTGAGTGAAGAAGTTTCTCCTCATCTCAGTCCTAAATGGCTTACCCCTTATCCTTAGACTATGTCCCCTGGCTCTGGACTTCCCCAACATCGGGAACACTCTTCCTGCATCTAACCTGTCCAGTCCCGTCAGAATTTTATGTGTTTCTATGAGATCTCCTCTCATCCTTCTAAACTCCAGTGAATACAGGCCCAGTCGATCCAGTCTCTCCTCATATGTCAGTCCTGCCATCCCGGGAATCAGTCTGGTGAACCTTCACTGCACTCCCTCAATAGCAAGAAGGTCCTTCCTCAGATTAGGAGACCAAAACTGAACACAATATTCCAGGTGAGGCCTCACTAAAGCCCTGTACAACTGCAGCAAGCCCTCCCTGTTCCTACCCTCAAATCCCCTAGCTATGAAGGCCAACATACCATTTGCCTTCTTCACCGCCTGCTGTACCTGCATGCCAGCTTTCAATGACTGATGTACCATGACACCCAGGTCTCGTTAAACCTCCCCTTTTCCTAATCTGATGCCATTCAGATAATATTCTGCCTTCCTGTTTTTGCCACCAAAGTGGATAACCTCACATTTATCCACATTATATTGCATCTGCCACTCGTTTGCCCACTCACCTAACCTGTCCAAGTCACCTTGCAGCCTTTTAGCGTCCTCCTCATAGCTCATACCGCCACCCAGCTTAGTGTCATCTGCAAACTTGGAGATATTACACTCAATTCCCTCATCCAAATCATTAATGTATATTGTAAAGAGCTGGGGTCCCAGCACTGAGCCCTGTGGCACCCCACTAGTCTCTGCCTGCCATTCTGAAAAGGACCCGTTTATCCCGACTCTCTGCTTCCTGTCTGCCAACCAGTTCTCTATCCACGTCAGTACATTACACCCAATACCATGTGCTTTAATTTTGCACACCAATCTCTGGTGTGGGACCTTGTCAAAAGCCTTTTGAAAGCCCAAATATACCACATCCACCAGTTCTCCCTTGTCCACTCTACCAGTTACATCCTCAAAAAATTCTAGAAGATTTGTCAAGCAGGATTTCCCTTTCATAAATCCATGCTGACTTGGACCGATCCCGTCATTGCTTTCCAAATGTGCTGCTATTTCATCTTTAATAATTGATTCCAACATTTTCCCCACTACTGATGTCAGGCTAATCGGTCTATAATTACCCGTTTTCTCTCTCCCTCCCTTCTTAAAAAGTGGTGTTACATTAGCTACCCTCCAGTCCATAGGAACCGATCTAGATTCGATAGACTGTTGGAAAATGATCACCAATGCATCCACTATTTCAAGGGCTCCTTCCTTAAGTACTCTGGGATGCAGACTATCAGGCCCCGGGGATTTATTGGCCTTCAATCCCATCAATTTCCCTAACACAATTTCCCGCCTAATAAGGATTTCCTTCAGTTCCTCCTTCTCACTAGACCCTCAGCCCCTTAGTATTTCAGGAAGGTTATTTGTGTCTTCCTTTCATGAAGACAGAACCAAAGTATGTGTTTAACTGGTCCGCCATTTTTTTGTGCCCCATTATAAATTCACCTGAATCTGTCATCTTAATAATAGGAATTTCACTTTTACTTGCAGGAGAAGACAGTTCAAAACAACCATTTGAGATCCACTTGCAGAAGGAAGATCCCCTAACTAATCCCATATGAGAAATAAACCCTCAAAATCCCTTGAAGGGAGGTGAGAAGGTCCTCGAGGTGGGGATATAAGAGGATTTGCCATCGGCTCATAAGCATGTGCTGCTCTTCCTTCTTATCCTACTCTTTAATTCATTTACTGCCAGCAAAATAGGGAAGCCGTTTATACTATCAAAGTGTAAGTGAATGATGTTCATCACGACACTATTGTAACTTGTCTTCCCCTTCTAATCTCCAGCTGTGCCACAGAAAGACGATCTAGGGTCCCACTGTATTCAACCATGCCAACATTTCACACCATACATCGTCACTCACTCTGTGTCTCCCAAACGCCAGCACAGAAAAATCTTTGCGATGGATTTAGAGGGTAATCTGAAGGAGACAGCACACGATGAGAAACACCGCCTGTGTGAGAAGGTGGTGATAGCAGAGGAGGAGGGAGAACATTTTTTCCACGGGGCAGCTTGTATCCCACTTCAACTGCTGAGCCTGGGGATCTGGACCTCCACAGAGCCTGTTTTTAAAAGATGCTTTCTGTGCATCAACATTTGTGCAAGCATTGGGGTCTATGCTAAGCAGAATGCGGCAGATGATGGCTTGCGTAGTGGAGACCACTAACTACATGTATATAATGGTTTTCCAACACCGTGATCTATTAGCCAAGGCGCTAAGGACAGTCTAAGCTTCTCTCCAATGCTTAGACTGGTGCCAGAAAGCATGGAGGACCAGTAGCGAATTCCTGCAGCAGCTGCTTCTCTGGACTCCACTGGCAGGAGGCGAGACCTGTTTCAATCCCAGAGGGCTCCCATGCATACATAGCAACCAATGATTTCATGTAACCTTGCCCTTATGGTAGGACCAGCTGTAGCACAAGGCTAGAGTTAAGAGTACATGCATTACACATTTGCCAAAAGGATGCATTGTGGAAGCAAACATTAGTCACTCACGCACACCTGGATTGATGTTAAAAATGTAGTTGCGGTGAAGTGTATACAAAGAATGTTGCAAAGATTTGTGAACATGTTCCTTCAGGTGATGTTTGGGAGGTGCCTGCAACATTTAAGGCATTGTAGATGAAGGCACATTTGTGGAATGTGGGGGAAGATATAGACAGACTGTTAATGTTTGCAAATGAATAGGTGTCCTGTATTAGGCTTGCTGAATGATCTCTGAGCTGGCATCAGGTGGTGCTCTACAAGGTTTTCCTTGTCCTCAACATTGGTCCCTTGTACTTGGGTGCCTTCATTCTCCATGATGCCTCTTTGCAAGGTGAAGCTGTCCAGCTTACACTACACTGCACCAATCCTCAAAACCTTACCTAGGCTGTATTTCAAATGCTCCCATCTATTCAGGCACTGAAGTGCTGCCTCAACATGCCAATGAAATGCTCAACAATTACTCTGGTGGATTCAAGCACCTTATTATACCCATGCTCAGTTGGTATCCCAGGATACAAAGCCCTGGTTCGACCACACCTGGAGTACTGTGTTCAATTATGAGCATCACACCTTAGTGAGGATATATTGGCCTTGGAGGGAATGCAGCATAGATTTACAAGAATGATACATGGGCCCCAAGTTTCCGCATGATTTGCTCCTGATTTTTAGGAGCAACTGGTGGAGAACGGAGTATCTTAGAAATCGCAATTCTCCACATTTAAGTTTTCTGCAGTTCTACTCAGTTAGAACAGTTTCACTTTTGAACAGAATTTTTTTTTCAAAAGGGGGCGTGTCCGGCCACTGACGCCTGATTTGAAAGTTTCCACAGTGAAAACGTACTCCAAACTAACTTAGAATGGAGCAAGTGAAGATTTTTGTGGGCCTGAAAAAACCTTGTCTACACATTAAAAAATCAGGCGCAGGTTACAAATTAGGAGTCCGGAACGAGGTGGGGGGGGGGGGGGGGGGAAGGGAAGTCATTACATTCTATAATAAATCCTTAGTTATACTTATACAAATATTATACAAATAATTCCAACCTGAATAAAAATTTATAAGCAAAGAAAAGATTAAATAAACCATGTTCCTACCTGTGTGAAAATGCTTCAGGCAGGGAGAAGGCTGCAGGAAGCCTCACAAGTTGAGGCAGCCGTTCCCGACGGCAGGGGGGGGGGGGGGGAGGAGGCAGTTAGGGCCCGACCGACCGCAGCGGGGGGCAGGCAGAGAGGAGGCTGCAGGAAGCCTCAGAAGTTGAGGCAGCCGTTCCCGACGGCAGGGGGGAGGGGGTGGACCCCTGCCGTCGGTCAGGCCCGTCGGGAAACGGCTGCCTCAACTTCTGAGGCTTCCTGCAGCCTCCTCCCTGCTGCAAGAAGCCTCAGTGCTGATCATGGAAGGGCAATGTGCTTTTATTAAAAAATGATAAAAAATGAACAGCTGCAAAGAACTACAAAAATGGCCGAATGCCAATGTTTCCTTCACACTGCGCGTGCGCGAACGCTCCAACGCGCACGCGCAGGGTTGCCGGCACGAAAAAAACTCATTTAAATGGTACCCGCCCCCTCCTACTTACAAAATCGGCGCGAGTGGTAGGCTCCGCCCCCTGGGCGCCGCGCCAAGCTGACATCGAGCTGCAAAGCGCTCGAGAATAGCGCGTTTTTTTTCAGGCGCCGTTTTCGGCGCGAAAAACGGGCGCCCAGCTCGGAGGGGCGCCTGTTTTGCCGCGTGTGGAAACTTGGGGCCATGATTGACTCCAAGAGTTAAATTATGAGGTGAGATTACACAAACTAGGGTTGTATTCCCTGGAATTTAGAAGATTGAGGGGTGAAAGATATTAAGGGGAACTGATGGAGTGAAACTATTTCCGCTGGTTGAGGAATCTAGGACTAGCCATAGCCTAAAAATTAGAGCTGGGGATTCAGAGTGAAATTAGGAAACACTTCTACACACAAAGGGTGGTAGAATTTTGGAACTCTCTTCTGCAAACGGCAGTTGATGCTGGGTTAATTGTTCATTTTAATCTGCGATTGATAGATTTCTGTTAACCAAACGTATTAAGGGATTATGAGGCAAAGGCGGATATGTGGAATTAGGTCACAGATCAACCATGATCTCATTGAATGGCAGAACAGGCTCAAGGGGCTAATTGACCTACCACATTGGTGTCATGAGCTGTATCTCTGCCTGGAGTCAGACTGCCTGGAGCATCCTGACTTAAAACCAGAAAATGCTGGAAATACTCAGCGGGTCAGGCAGCATCTGTGGAGAGAGAAACAGAGTTAACGTTTCAGGTTGATGACCTGACTTGTCTTTGTGGATTAAATATTGATGGGACAGTGGTCTGTTTCAAAAATGAATGAATTGTGACAGCTGCTTGGAAAGTGAGCATTGACTTTCATAATCAGTTACTGAACATGGGAAGAGGAATTTTGTTATAACTCATGCAGGTGGCACTATGGAATGGAACAGCAATACAGCCTCTAACCGCCAGATCTTTTAGGAATCTTCCCACTCTATAAAATTACAAACCCTCTTATGCTCCTGTCACTTGTCCATGGGGAAGGAGAAGAAACTGCTTGCTTGAGCAAGCAAAGCATTGATCACTTGCTTTACATATCTACAGATTGGTTTAGATTGCTGATGCCCCAGTGGAAACCTGAAATGCTCCCGAAGCATAAAACTTTAAGCCGTTGGTCGTCCTCACTTCCACTAACTGTGTTATGTCTGCAGTGGAGTTAGGCTGTAGCATGCAATATAAATCTCTCCATGATATCCCATGTAAACCACAGCCTCAGCAAGCACTGCTCTTCTAATCAATGGAGTTGTGTGTGCATTGCTTTAGATTTTGGTTTGGGAGCACAATGCAGAACATCTCTCTGTTGGCCCTCTTTCTCCTTCAAAAAGCACAAATAAAGGAGGAGTCCCATCGGGAAACCCATTTTAGCACACTTGAGAGCTGTTAGAGGGACAAAGGCATCGACACAATAATTGCCAAAAAGGCTTCTGAAAACCTGGTGCTAACAGAAGAAAACTGATGGATAAATGGCCTGAAAATCATTCACTGAATCTTTTTACTGGGCCCTTTAAATTAACTTGTGTATACAGATCAGTTCCTGGTGACCCGAGACATTATTTATAATGATGGGTTGATTCATCGGATTAGTTTGTGCACATATGTGAGGAAATCACATGCATGTCAAAATGATAGCACTGCAGCTTCATTTAAGTAGCACCCCCAAATCGACTTTGCTCTGTACTCAATCTTTGCTCTTAGTTCTGACGAAAGGTCATCGACCTGAAATGTTAACGTCATGTTTCTCTCTCCACAGATGCCGCCTTATCTGCTGAATGTTTTCAGCATCTTTTTTTATTCCTCGCTCCTAGGTAGTCGTTGGCTTGCCCATTTTAGATGCTGCAGCCATTGAAGTGCTGCAGCAGCAGGAGATTTACTTCCTCCTCCCCTCCCCCCATCCTATGAGGCAAGCTCCCAATAGAGATTTCAAATAGTGCCGGGAGCCGGCCCTCAATATTAAAATTAAGCTGATCCGGGAAAATGTGACCGGGTTTGCCCCAGCAGGTCAAAGTGTAGTCCCGACCTATTTCCTGTGGGAACCTCACCACTGAGGACAATTTAGCCTTCATCATATGCAGTCCCTCGGAATCGAGGAAGACTTGCTTCCACTCTCAAAGTGAGTTCTCTGGTGGCTGAACAGTCCAATACGAGAACCACAGACCCTGTTACAGGTGGGACAGACATTCATCGAGGGAAGGAGCCGGTGGGGCTGGTTTGCCGCGCGTTCCTTCCCCTGCCTGCGCTTGACCTCTTCACGCTCTTTGCGTTGAGACTCGAAGAGCTCAACGCCCTCCCAGATGCACTTTCTCCACCTCGGGCGGTCTTCGGCCAGGGTCTCCCAGGTGTAGGCGGTGATATTGCACTTTATCAGGGAGGCTTTGAGGGTGTCCTTGTGATGCTTCCACTGCCCACCTTTGGCTCGTTTACCATGAAGGAACTCCACATAAAGCATTTGCTTAGGGAGTCTCATATCTGGCATGTGAACTATGTGGCCTGCCCAGCAAAGCTGATCAAGTGTGGTCAGTGCTTCAATGCTGGGGATGTTAGCCTGGGCGAGGACACTGATGTTGGTGTGCCTGTCCTCCCAGGGGATTTGCAGGATCTTGCGGAGACATCGTTGGTGATATATCTCCAGCGACTTGAGGTGCCTTCTATACATCGTCCATGTCTTAGATCCATACAGGAGGGTGGGTATTACTACAGCCCTGTAGACCATGAGCTTGGTGGTAGATTTGAGGGCCAGGTCTTCAAACACTCTTTTCCTCAGACGGCCAAAGGCTGCACTGACGCACTGGAGGCGATGTTGAATCTCCGCATCAATGTCTGCCTTTGTTGATAAGAGGCTCCTGAGATATGGGAAATGGTCCACGTTGTCGAGGGCCGCGTCGTGAATCTTGATGATTGGAGGGCAGTGCTGTGCGGCGAGGACAGGCTGGTGGAGGATCTTTGTCTTACTGATATTAAGCTTAAGGCCCATGCTTTCATATGCCTCAGTGAATACATTGACTATATCTTGGAGTTCAGCCTCAGAATGTGCACAGACACAGGCATCATCCACGTACTGCAGCTCAACGACAGAGGTTGGGGTGATCTTGGACCTGGCCTGGAGGCGGCATAGGTTAAACAGCTTCCCACTGGTTCTGTAGTTTACTTCCACTCCAGCGGGGAGCTTGTTGATTGTGAGGCGGAGCATGGCAGCGAGGAAGATTGAGAAGAGGGTTGGAGCTGTTTGACCCCGGTCCGGACGTGGATTGTGTCTCTAAAGGATCCATTGGTAAGGATCACAGCCTGCATGTCGTCGTGAAGCAGGCGAAGGAAGTTGACAAACTTTTGGGGGCATCCAAAACGGAGGAGAACACTCCATAGACCCTCACGGTTGACAGTGTCAAAGGCCTTTGTAAGATCGAAGAAGGCCATGTATAAGGGCTGGCGCTGCTCCCTGCAATTTCCTGCAGCTGTCGCGCTGCAAAGATCATGTCCGTTGTGCCCCGTAGGGGACGAAATCCGCATTGTGATTCCTGGAGGAGCTCCTCTGCCACAGGGAGAAGACGATTGAGGAGAACTCTAGCAACAACCTTCCCAGTGGCTGATAGCAGGGAGATGCCCCTGTCGTTGCCGCAGTCGGACTTGTCCCCTTTTTAAAAAAAAAATGGTCACAATCACTGCATCTCTGAGATCTCCCGGCATGCTCTCCTCCCTTCAGATAAGAGAGATGAGGTCATGTATCCGCGCCAACAGCGCCTCTCCGCCATACTTTAGCGCCTCAGCAGGAATTCCATCCACACCCGTAGCCTTGTTATTCTTGAGCTGTTTTATGGCTTTGCCTACCTCGTGCAGCGTTGGAGTTTCACTGAGTTGGTGGCGGGTCGCACGCTGCAGGATGGAGTCGAGAACACTCAAGTCAAAGGCAGAGTCTCGATTGAGGAGATCTTCAAAGTGCTCCTTCCAGCGGGCCCTGACAGCCTCGGTGTCCTTGACGAGTGTTTCCCCGTTCTTGGCCAGGAGTGGGGTGGGGCCTTGAGAGTTTGGACCGTAAGTGGCCTTGACTGCAATGAAGAATCCTCGCATATCATGGCTGTCGGCCAGTTGCTGCATCTCCTGTGCTTTCTCCATCCACCACCTGTTCTTTAGGTCCCGGGTTTTTTGTTGGACCTGAGCCTTGAGCCGACTACATTGTTGTTTAGCAGCTCCCGAGTTGGGTTGTTGCTTGAGGCTCAGAAATGCTTTGCGCTTGCGATCTATATGCTTATTTCTGTGGTAAAAGCTTCAAGTCTAAAAGGCTGTTCAGAAAGTACAGATTTTTCTGGATCTTTTAACATTTATCTTGTGCATGTGCTTTGTAGGAACATTTTGGCTCACTGAATGGTCTGACTGTGACTTGGATAGGAGATGGAAACAATATGCTACACTCTTTCATGATGAGCGCTCCTAAATTTGGAATGCATCTTCGTGCTGCTACACCTAAGGTAAGCTCTCTGGTATAAGAGGTACTTTCACAAGACTGATGACCATTAATTAGTCCATTATTATAAATATACACTGGCTAAAAGGTAATCATTTGTACATTCTTGGGATTGTATGTTACTGTATTAACTCCCGAAGGTACATTAGGAGAACATATGACCTCTTGAAAAAAAGTGGCTGCTACAGGGAAGGAACGATGGAGTAAACACGCTCCAAACATCACCCCAAATTTCACAAAAGATACAACCAACCCCAATAAGTGCACACATAAATATATGCAAGTGTGTACAAACATGTTATTAAGCTTGCAGACCAAAGTGACACATTGACTGATCAATAATCACACCCAAACCTATTGTAGCTACTTTTATTTGCTAACAAAATGGCGGTGACGCGCATGAGGGTAGAAATTCACCTCCGCCGGAAACGGGTTGCACCTATCGTTTTTCCTGTGTTTTCATCGCCGTGGTGGATGCGGTGGCCTCTTGCACGAAATTCAGTTCTTTTGTCTTTTTTTTTTCGAGCGGAGCGGAAATCGGTCATAATGGGGGCGGAAGTGGAGGCGGGCCGGACTCTCTGCTGCTGTCAGTCATCAGTGTAATGCTGATGACATCATCACACTGGCGCGTCCCCACATCTCTCCCCTTCACTTAAAGGGGAGAGCCACAGTGAGCTCTGATTATTTTAGTTAGGTCCACTGGGTTACCAGGGAGGATTTCGGCTGAGCCAGCAGCCTGGCACCCAAGAGGGGGCATAATTGTCGGCCCAACACATCAGTCAGGCGACAAAAGTAAGATGGCGGCCATGGCAGTAGGTCCTCCCCTTTAATGGCAGCCACACCACCATTTTGCAAGTAATCCAAAAACACTGCACCGTCAGAAAAAGCTGCTGGTGGCACCGAGCGGCAGGAGCAAAATTTTCTTGCCGTAATTTCTCGATCGGGGGTGGGGGGGGGGGGGGGGGAAACATTGGCAGTGCGCACTCTGGTGATGCATTTAGGACTGATCGGCAGGAGTGGAGCGGTGGGGGGGAGGAGCGGGTCACCGCCAGGCTTACCACAGGAGTGGAATTTTCAAAATGGTGGCCGTTCCACGAAAAATCAGCAGCCAATGCACGCCACAGCATGGCCGCTGATTTCCGGCAGTAACAGGCCTTAAGGGAAGAGGCCTTTTTGGCCCCATAGAGTACATTTCACACCACCATTTTGCACACACTGCAAACACAGTGCACCGAGGCCTCGAGATTTTGTTTGGTGAATTTTACTTGCGGGGCGGGAGATATGCGGTGCGCGCTTTGATGACTCATTTAGGAGGGTTCGGCAGCAGTGGGGCGGAAGTGGGGACCCCCGGAAAAACCACCGAGGAGAATTTCGTGAGCGGCAACAATTCGACAAAAAATCACCGCTTTGCGGCAGCAACAGGCTTTATCGGGAGGCTGAATTTCGGCCCCACGGTTTTGAACCATGGGCTTCATGAGAAGATCGTAACAGTCTGTTTGCACTTTGTACCATTGTTTACTCATGTCTACCTTTTTGCTAACCTTATCAAAGAAAGGACAATATGATGCAATATGTCCTTTGCGAACTCACTGCAATCGCCATTTCTTTTTCTCTTCAATATTTGGCAACATGATCAGCTGCTGGCCTCAGAGTAGCAAATTTTTAAAAAATTTGACGACCTAGAATAGTCATTTCTAACTTCGTAGATAAGGCATCGCCCCCACCTTGACTCCGCTGAAGAAGCTGTGGTTCTACTTAAATAAAATTTGTAATAAACCAACTTAGTATGTGCTTCAGATTTTGCATGTCCTGTCATGGGGATTTTCCTTGACAGGATGGTTTTATTTGCATTTCCATTCAGTGCAAGTTAGTCTCCAAGGTTAATCTGCAGTTCAAATATAGCCAGATGCATTAAGGTAAATGTTCCCCTTGACTGGTGCTCAGGTTACCGACTGGTGCACTAGGTCTGCTCAACAGTCCAGATAAAGGCTCGGACCATTTGGAGGGCTGGACCTCATTACCTTAAGGTCAGCGGATCTGTGGGCACAAATACAGTGCCCCTGGGCAACCTGCTGAGACTGACTGCTGCAATATTACAGGCCTGAAAAATGTATTGGGGGGGATCGGATCACTTATCAAGAGGACGGGGAATCTGGTGTGGTAGTGGCCCAGGTTTTTATGGAGAAGCAATTCTACTCCTGACCATAGAAAAATAGATTAAAACTCACTTTCTGGGAAATGGAGTAAGCTCTATTCGTATGGGTCAATGTAGCCATTATGCATCAATGCACCTGTTTTACTTGCCCTCATGTAAGTTTGTGGAACAGTAACAAAAAGCCAGAGAGTGAGCAGTTCTACTTCACTCATCATCACAGGCAGTCCCTCTGAATCGAGGAAGACTTGCTTCCACTCCTGAAGTGAGTTCTTTGGTGGCTGAACAGTCGAATAGAGAGCGACAGACTGTCACAGGTGGGACAGATAGTCGTTGAGGGAAAGGGAGGGTGGGACTGGTTTGCCGCACGCTCTTTCCGCTGCCTGCGCTTGATTTCTGCATGCTCTCAGCATTGAGATTCGAGGTGCTCAGCACCCTCCCGGATGCACTTCTTCCACTTAGGGCGGTCTTAGGCCAGGGCCTCCCAGGTGTCAGTGAGGATGTGCTGTACACCTGACCTATCCACAGTCTATTCGAGTGCTACCATGTAATGCTCTATTCACCGCCTGCACTAGGAATTGACCACGTTTACCAAGGCAGACAAATTTAAGTGTCTGGCAACCATGAGACAAACTCTCAATCTACTGATTCGGATTATATAGTTTGAGCTGCCAGTCTTCTACAACCCCATTAACCAAAGTCTACTGTCAGCACATCTGCCGAATGGATTGTGAGTGTTTGAGAAATTCTACGCAGAGATCTACAGAGATCTATTTAATGCCTTGTGAAAACTTGTACTATCACCAGCCTACAGCACCAACTGAAAAGATCTATAAAGTTATTTTTTCTCAATAGGGCTTTGAACCTGATGCTGATGTCACCAAGTTTGCTAAGTCATTGTCTGAAAAGGTAATTTATTCTGTTTTATTCTCATTGTAAGGATTTCAGGTGTTGGTGATCTTTCCATTTTGTCGATGAAGTTGCAAGTTCCTAAGAGCTTTTCCTTTTTAAATTATGATTGAAATTAGTGTGGAACCGAGTTATTTTTCACCAATGATCCTCTGGAAGCAGCAAGTGGAGCCAATGTTCTGGTCACAGACACATGGATCAGCATGGGACAAGAAGAGGAGAAAGCAGAGAGGCTGAAAGCATTCCATGGTTATCAAATCACCATGAAGGTAGGACGTGTGAAATCTGAAAAATATAAAAGGAACAAAGCATGGATAGCCATTTTCTCTTCATCAGATCATTTAATATCCAGTAATTGTAATTATTCCTTTGATGCTGCTTCTCTGCCTCAGGTTACTCCTGCTCCCTACACCTTACCTCAGTGCATGCATCCCAGCACTTTACCTCTCTGCTAAATGGTTTTCCAATTCCTAAATCAACTAGAATTTATTCACCAAGGTCTTGAACATTAGTCACTCCAAGTTGGTGTTATCCAGTATTGAATTTTTCCACTGCTATAGCAGACAGAATTTTCACAGATTTCCAAATAGTACTGTTAACCGCAGCACAGTTTGCAATACAATAGTTTTTGTTTTGTTCAGTTTTTAAAATGGTCTTGTATTAAAGTCAACTTTCTAAATGCAGATTTAACGGGCGATTTTATTGTATTAATGATTGATATTGCTTATCGATTCATGTACAGATCTTCCGGTGTTGATTAGCATGCTTTAGAAGGTGAGTCTATCTTAACCCTTTCAATGCATCAATAATCATCATAGGCAGTCCCTCGGAATCGAGGAAGACTTGCTTCCACTCTTAACATGAGTTCTTAGGTGGCTGTACAGTCCAATACGAGAACCACAGTCTCTGTCACAGGTGGGATAAATAGTCGTTGAGGGAAGGGGTGGGTGAGACTGGTTTGCCGCACGCTCTCTCCACTGCCTGCGTTTGATTTCTGCATGCGCTCGGTGATGAGACTCGAGGAGCTCAGCGCCCTCCCGAATGCACTTCCTCCACTTAGGGCAGTCTTTGACCCGGGACTCTCAGGTGTCACTGGGGATGTCGCACTTTATCAGGGAGGCTTTGAGGGTGTCCTTGTAACGTTTCCTCTGCCCACTTTTGGCTTGTTTGCCGTGAAGGAGTTCCGAGTAGAGTGCTTGCTTTGGGAGTCTCGTGTCTGGCATGCGAACGATGTGGCCTGCCCAACGGAGCTGATCAAGTGTGGTCAGTGCTTCAATGCTGGGGATGTTGACCTGGATGAGGACGCTAACGTTGGTACGTCTGTCCTCCTAGGTGATTTGTAGGATCTTGCGGAGACATCGTTGGTGGTATTTCTCCAGTGACTTGAGGTGTCTGCTGTACATGGTCTATGTTTCAGAGCTATACAGGAGGGCTGATATTACTACAGCCCTGTAGACCATGAGCTTGGTGACAGTTTTGAGGGCCTGGTCTTCAAATACTCTTTTCCTCAGGCGGCCGAAGACTGCACTGGCGTACTGGAGGCGGTGTTGAATCTCGTCGTCAATGCCTGCTCTTATTGATAGGAGGCGCCCGAAATAAGGGAAGTGGTCCACATTGTCCAAAGCCACGCCATGGATCTTGATGACTGGGGGGTAGTGGTGTGCGCGAGGACAGGCTGGTGGATGACCTTTGTCTTACTGATGTTTAGCGTAAGGCCCATGCATTCGTACGCCTCAGTAATTGCGTCGACTATGTCCTGGAGTTCAGCCTCTATGTGCACAGACGCAGGCGTCTGGAGCTCGACGACAGAGGTTGGGGTGGTCTTGGATCTGGCCTGGAGACGGCGAAGGTTGAACAGATTCCCACTGGTTCTGTAGTTTAGTTTCTCTCCAGGAAGCTTGTTGACTGTGAGGTGGAGCATGCAGCAAGGAAGATTGAGAAGAGGGTTGGTGCGATGACGCAGCCCTGTTTGACCCCGGTCCGGACGTGGATTGGGTCTGTATCGGATCCATTGGGAAGGATCACGGCTTGCATGTCGTTGTGGAGCAGGCGGAGGATGGTGACGAACTTTTGGGGGGCATCCGAAACGGAGGAGGGCGCTCCATAGACCTTCGCGGTTGACAGTGTCAAAGGCCTTTGTAAGGTCGAAGAAGGCCATGTATAAGGGCTGGCGCCGTTTCCTGCATTTTTCCTGCAGTTGTCGCGCTGCAAAGATCATGTCCATTGTGCCCCGAAGGGGACGAAATTCACACTGCGACTCTGGGAGGAGCTCCTCGGCCACGGGAAGAAGTCGGTTGAGGAGGACTTTAGCGATGACTTTCCCAGTGGCTGATAGCAGGGAGTTTCCTCTGTAGTTGCCGCAGTTGGACTTGTCCCCTTTTTTAAAGATGGTTGCGATCACTGCATCTCTAAGAGCTTCTGGCATGCTCTCCTCCCTCCAGATGAGAGAGATGAGGTCATGTATTTGCGCCAGCAGTGCCTCTCCGACATAGGTGGGTGATGTGTAATGAGAAAGGACTAATTAGCAATCTTGTTGTGCAAGGCCTCATGGGGAAGAGTGACCATAATATGGTAGAATTCTTTATAAGATGGAGAGTGACACAGTTAATTCAGAAACTAGGGTCCTGAATTTAAGGAAAGGTAACTTCGACGGTATGAGGTGTCAATTGGCTAGAATAGACTGGCAAAGGATACTTAAAAGGTTGACGGTGGATAAATAATGGCAAACATTTAAAAATCACATGGATGAACTTCAGCAATTGTACATCCCTGTCTGGAGTAAAAATAAAACGGGGAAGGTAGCTCAACCATTGCTAACAAGGGAAATTAAGGATAGTGTTAAAGCCAAGGAAGAGGCATATAAATTGGCTAGAAAAAGCAACAATCCTTAGGACTGGGAGAAATTTAGAATTCAACAGAGGAGGACAAAGGATTTAATTAAGAGGGGGGAAATAGAGAGGAAGCTTGCAGGGAATATAAAAACTGACTGCAAAAGCTTCTATAGATATGTGAAGAGAAAAAGATTAGTGAAGACAAACGTAGGTCCCTTGCAGTCAGATTCAGGTGAATTTATAATGGGGAACAAAGAAATGGCAGACCAATTGAACAAATACTTTGGTTCTGTCTTCACGAAGGAAGACACAAATAACCTTCCGAATGTACTAGGAGCCAGTGGGTCTAGTGAGAAGGAGGAACTGAAGGATATCCTTATTAAGCAGGAAATTGTGTTAGGGAAATTGATGGGATTGAAGGCCGATAAATCCCCAGGGCTTGATAGTCTGCATCACAGAGTATTTAAGGAAGTGGCCCTAGAAATAGTGGATGCATTGGTGATCATTTTCCAACAGTCTATCGACTCTGGATCAGTTCCTATGGACTGGAGGGTAGCTAATGTAACACCACTTTTTAAAAAAGGAGGGAGAGAGAAACCGGGTAATTATAGACTGGTTAGCCTGATATCAATAGTGGGGAAAATGTTGGAATCAATCATTAAGATGAAATAGCAGCGCATTTGGAAAGCAGTGACAGGATCGGACCAAGTCAGCATGGATTTATGAAAGGGAAATCATGCTTGACGAATCTTCGGGAATCTTTGAGGATGTAACTAGCAGAGTGGACAAAGGAGAACCAGTGGATGTGGTGTACTTGGACTTTCAAAAGGCTTTTGACAGGGTCCCGCACAAGAGATTGGTGTGCAAAATCAAAGCGCATGGTATTGGGGGTAATGTACTGACGTGGATAGAGAACTGGTTGGCAGACAGGCAGCAGAGAGTCGGGATAAACGGGTCCTTTTTCAGAATGGCAGGCAGTGACTAGTGGAGTGCCGCAGGGCTCAGTGCTGGGACCCCAGCTCTTTTGAATATACATTAACAATTTAGATGAACGAGTTGAGTGTAATATCTCCAAGTTTGTAGATGACACTAAACTGGGTGGCGGTGTGAGCTGTGAGGAGGACGCTAAGAGACTGCAGGATGACTTGGACAGGTTAGGTGAGTGGGCAAATGCATGGCAGATGCAGTATAATGTGGATAAATGTGAGGTTATCCACTTGGGGGCAAAAACACGAAGGCAGAATATTATCTGAATGGCGCCAGATTAGGAAAAGGGGAGGTGCAACGAAACCTGGGTGTCATGGTACATCAGTCACTTAAAGTGGGCATGCAGGTTCAGCAGGCGGTGAAGAAGGCAAGTGGTATGTTGGCCTTCATAGCTAGGGGATTTGAGTATTGGAGCAGGGAGGTCCTACTGCAGTTGTACAGGGCCTTAGTGAGGCCTCACCTGGAATATTGTGTTCAGTTTTGGTCTCCTAATCTGAGGAAGGACGTTCTTGCTATTGAAGGAGTGCAGCAAAGGTTCACCTGACTGATTCCAGGAATGGCTGGACTGTCATATGAGGAGAGACTGGATCAACTGGGCCTTTATTCACTGGAGGTTAGAAGGATGAGAGGGGATCTCATAGAAACGTATAGGATTCTGACGGGACTGGACAGATTAGATGCAGGAAGAATGTTCCCGATGTTGGGGAAGTCCAGAACCAGGGGACATAGTCTTAGGATAAGGGGTAGGCCATTTAGGACTGAGATGAGGAGAAACTTCTTCACTCAGAGTTGTTAACCTATGGAATTCCCTGCCACAGAGAGTTGTTGATGCCAGTTCATTGGATATATTCACGAGGGAGTTAGATATGGCCCTTACGGCTAAGGGGATCAAGGGGTATGGAGAGAAAGCAGGAAAGGGGTACTGAGGGAATGATCAGCCATGATCTTATTGAATGGCAGTGCAGGCTCGAAGGGCCGAATGGCCTACTCCTGCACCTATTTTTCTATGTTTCTATGTTTCTATACTTCAGTGCCTCAGCAGGGATTCCATCAGCTCCCGTAGCTTTGCTTTTTAGCTGTCTTATGGCCTTTTTTTACCTCATGCAGTGTTGGGGGTCTCACTGAGGTGGTGGCGGGTAGCATGCTGCGGAATGGAGTCAAGAACACTCGAGACAAAGGCAGAGTCTTGATTGAGGAGATCTTCAAAGTGCTGATGTGAGGCCTTGGGTGTTTTGTCCATAGGTGGCCTTGATTGCGATGAAGAATCCTCGCACATCTTGGCTGTTGGCCAGCTGCTGTATCTCCTGTGCTTTTTCCATCCACCACCTGTTTTTTAGGTCCCGGGTTTTTTGTGGACCTCAGCCTTGAGCCATCTGTAATGCTGCTTTGCTGCTCCCGAGTTGGGTTGTTATTATTTAAGGCTCAGAAATGCCCTGGGCTTGCGATCTATTAGCTCTTGAATCTCCTGATCATTCTCATCAAATCAGTCCTGGTGTTTCCTGGTTGAGTGACCGAGCGTCTCTTTGCAGGCATTGGTTATGGAGGCCTGGAGGGCAGACCAAGCGCTGTGGGCATTCTGTGTCTCAGGGTCATCAAGGCATGCCAGGTTAGCTGTGAGGCACTGGCTGTATAGGACTCTCTTAGCTGGGTCCTTAAGTGCCTCGGCATTGACTTTTTTGCGGCACTGCTTCTGTTGCCCCCTTCGCTTTAAGGCTATGTTAATGTCAATGATGGATCGGATTAGGTGGTGGTCTGTCCAGCAGTCGTCAGCTCCTGAGATGGCACGGGTGATGCGCACTTCCTTGCGATCCCTGATTCGAACAGTGACATAGTCGAGCAGGTGCCAGTGTTTGGAGCGAGGGTGGTGCCACGATGCCTTGTATTTGTCCCTCTGGTGGAACAGGGTGTTGGTGATGACAAGTTCGTGCTCTAGACATTTTGTCAGGAGCATGGTACCGCTGGAATTGGCTTTTCCTCCCCATCTCTGCCAATCATGCCTCCCAGAGGTCTGTGTCCTTGCCGACCCTGGTGTTGAAATCACCGAGGAGGATCAGCTTGTTGCCCGCGGGGACGCAGGACAGGAATTTTTTGAGGTTGGAATAAAAGCCCTCTTTGGCTTCATCTGTTGCATCGAGTGTTGGTGTGTACGCACTGATGACTGTGGTGCACTGGTTCCGGGATAGGGTGAGTCGACGAGTCATGAGGTGTTTGTTAGCCCCGCAGGGAGAGTCTTTGAGGCGGTCGACCAGCTCGTTTTTGATAGCGAAGCTGACTCTGTGGAGGCGGCATTCTTCCTCTGGTTTCCCTACCCAGAAGAAGGTGTAACCTCCACCTTGTTCCTTGAGCTGGCCTTCCATTGCCCGCTGGGTCTCGCTTAGGACGGCGATGTCGATGTCAAAACGTCTAAGTTCCTGGGCAACTATGGCGGTGCGGCGTTCCGGTCTGACGCTGTTGGGGGTTGTCAATGAGGATCCTGACATTCCAGGCCCTGAACTTCATGTTAGGGGAGTGGAAGATGTCTGTGCCTGAGTTCTTTTAACGTGGGGTGGTCATTGCACACCGGCTACCACACGGGCTTAGCTGAGCAAGGTCTTGGTCCGATGGCAAGGGGGTCCAGGACGACTGGAGACCAGGCATTGCTGTATGGGCCTGGTTACCTATGGCAAGATGTTGTATTAATAAGTTACCAGGATGACATCCTGTTGCTAATTTATTTTTTTTGAATTTGAAAATTTACATTACTGTCCCACAATATTGGCTGCTTCATATTTGTTGAATTCCACATTGAGGTTTAGGGGTTATTCTCTGTACAGTTATTTGTTGATTAAATCCATCGGGTCTGATTTTGCATTAAGAATAACAGTGAGGCTAACAGCGCTCACCGTTATTATCGAGTAAATCGGACAGCAACGTCTGGAGTCCACACATGCGCAGTTAAATGCAGAAATCAGGAAGTTGCTGTCTGATTTGCCCTGCTCCTCCACAAGCTGCGCTCCACCAGTACCTCTCCGATAGACTTGGCATTCAAATCCATGTAAAGATGTGAAGTTGTGGTACTTACCCATTAAACACGACAGAAAAAGTTAGGGCTGGCGCAATCAAGTGTAAGTGAATTTTAAATGGCATAAGTCTTAATTACTGCCAAACTTCTCTGGCACTGAAAATTAAATTTTACAAGTGTGGAGTCTCATTCCTTCAGAATTTAATTATTGTTCGGAGATTTTAAAAAAAATTAAGTTTAAAAACTTAATTTTTTTTTTACAGTTTCTTTCTGTTTCTTCTCTCTCTCTCTCTCTCTCTCATTCTCATCTGTCTTTCCTTTCGCTCACTTTATTTCGCTTTCTGTACATGATTTTACAATGTATTAAAATTTATACTTCTTGGTTTAGACCCTGTTGGGGGGCGGGGGGGGGAAATTTTACCTAAAAAAAAATGAATGGACTGGATTTTCATGAGGAAGGTGGGTTGGGGGCATCGATGCGGACGGAAAACCCGGGAGAATGGCAGAGCCTGATTTGCATCTGAGGCCTCTGTATCCCTCCCGCAGCCAGCCAAGATGGAGAGGTTGGCTGGCTCCGGGCAGGCAGACCTGGGATCTAGGTCTCATCGAGGAGGGAGGGAGGGATCGGGTGGGGGCCGGTGCCGGCCTCCAGCGGATCGTGGGTGTGGAGTGGAAGAGGGAAGATCGGGGCCTCCGGAGGATCGTGGGGTTGCGGGGAGGTGGGGGGAGACAGGGTGGGGGGAGGCGGGGTGAAAAGGGAAGATCGGGGCCACCGGAGGATCGTGATCGGCCTCGGGATCATCAGTGGGGGGGCTCCAGGAAGGCACTCGTGGGGGTGTCTGCGGTCACTGGAGGTGGTTTAGGCAAGGAATCTGGATCTAAAAGGTAGGTATAAAGACACGCCTCGTGGATGCAGCAGTCCCCGTTGTGTAGTAACTGCCAGGTTTTACCAAGTGTGTAAAACCCATCCACATGCAGTTTAAAAACAAAATGGTGGTTAAAGAGGCTTCCAGCTTCATGAAAATACTTAAATTGACTTCCCACTTGCTGGCAGCAAGTAGGCTGCCTTCCCATCCCACTTCTGTCCCGCCACTGTTAAAACCGGAAGTGGGTTCAGGTCGGGATTCCGATTTTTAACAATTTACCTACCCCACATTCCAAACCCACAGGTTTTGTCAGGTAACAATCCCCCCAGCATGTTTGGGTGAATAAAAGGGAATGAACAGACCCCCATTCTGGAAGTCGGCTTGAACCCACCAACTTCCGCTTTTAACTGCAGCGCTTTCGGCTGCATGCAAGAAACTCCCATGGGAGAGGTGGGTTGGCAATTGAGATTTGTTGAGAGGCAATTGGGAGCTGGTGTAACTGCAGATTTGAGCTTTAACTCTGAGTTCTCGGGCTTCCTGGAACTCGCCAGTGAAAGCAAGGTAGGGGACAGCACGAATTGAGGGGCCTGACCAGATGACAGGCAAACAATCCTCTTAAGTCCTCACCTCACATCTGCTTCCTTGCCGAAGTGAAAGACTTTCGGAGAGTATGTTTCACTACTTTGCAGCTGATTTCAACTACTTTGAAGGCCATTTCTGCTACCTTGGATTTTTGTGAGTCTGATCTAGACTTTCTGTTACGCTCATAATAAAGTGATACAACTGAGTACTGTATGCAATAGGTAAGTCTGACCTTGGCTCCTTGAATTAAACTCGAGTGTCGGTACAGCATGGGAGGCCTGCTTATATACTGTGCTCCCAAGGGATGCTGGGATCCCATGGGACTCCAACAGGTAGGCCCTCTGGTGGTGGTATGATACAGGTGGCCAAGGGTTACATACATAACATCACTCCCTCCCAAAGTCAATAGTACACTTATTTACAGGGTGAGACGATCTGGGGCATTTTGCTCCCTTGTCGATCGTCTTGGTGCAAATGCAGATGTAGGTGAGTTGGTTGGTTCTTCGCTGAGCTGCTGGGCAGCAGACCTTGCTGGGCTGCTGGGAATGGTGAGTTCAGCTTTGTGGTCAACCGTGATGTCGGTTGTTACTTGTGTGTGTGTTGGAGGATCAAAGTTGGTGGTGTCCTCTTCGGGTTGCTCGTGGCTGTTTGTGAATCGCAATTTGGTTTGGTCCAAATGCTTTCTGCACGTTAGTCCATTGGCCAGTTTGACCTGAAACACCCTACTCCCTTCTTTGGCTATGACTGTGCCAGCAAGCCATTTGGGACCATGTCCATAGTTGAGTACAAATACAGGGTCATTGACTTCAATATCACGTGACAAGTTTGCGCGATCATGGTACATGCTTTGTTGATGCCGCCTGCCCTCGACGTGATCATGGAGATCAGGGTGGACAAGAGAGAGCCCTGTTTTGAGCGCCTTTTTCATGAGCAGCTCGGCTGCGGGAACCCCGGTGAGCGAGTGGGGTCTGGTGCGGTAGCTGAGCAGGACTCGGGACAGGCGGGTCTGCAGGTAGCCTTCCGACACACATTTCAAGCATTGCTTGATGGTTTGTGTTATGTATGAATAAAGAGTCTGACCAGATACTGTGAGCTCAAAGTAAAGCGTGACCTTAGTCTGGAGAGTGCCTCTCCAGCCTGTGAGGCCTCCTTAAGTACAGATGCTCCCAAGGGATTGTGGGATCCCTTGGGACTCCAGGGGATGAGCCCTCTGGTGGTTCCACAAGTTATTTACAGGTTTACATATGTAACAACGCCCCCCCCCCTCTCCAATGTCAATAGTGTAACTATTTACAAGGTCAGTCGATCTGGGGCCTTTCTTTCCCTGGTTGATCGTCTCAGTGCAAATGCTGGTTTTAGTGAGTCACTGGGCTGCTGTGCAGCTGGCCTTGCTGGGCTGTCGAGTGTGGTGAGTCCTGCTGGGCAGCTGCAGGTGATGGGGTATGCTTTGTGGTCAACCGCTGTGTCGGTTGCCACTGGAGTGTGTGTTGGGAGGTCAAAAAAGTAGGGTCTAATGTGGGTTGCTCAGGATAGTCCATGACTTTGAGTTTGATTTGGTCCAAGTGTTTCCTGTGGATGAGTCCATTTGAAAGTTTGACCCGAAACACCCTACTCCCTTCTTTGGCCATAACAGTGCCAGGAAGCCACTTGGGACCTTATCCATAGTTCAACACAAATACAGGATCATTGATTTCAATTTCGCGTGACACATTTGCGCTATCATGATATGTACTTTGTTGAAGCCACCTGCTTGCTACCTGTTCGTGTAGATCAGGGTGGACTAACGAGAACCTTGTCTTAAGTACCCTTTTCATAGCAGTTCAGCAGGTGGAATCCCAGTGAGCGAGTGGAGTCTCGTGCGGTAACTAAGCAGGACTCGGGATAGGCGAGTCTGCAGTGAGCCTTCAGTTACCCTCTTCAAGCTCTGCTTGATTGTTTGCACTGTTCTCTCTGTCTGACCATTGGATGCTGGTTTGAATGGGGCAGATGTAACATGTTTGATCCCAATGCGGGTCATGAACTCTTTGAACTCAGCACTGGTGAAATACGATCCGTTGTCACTTACAAGGACATCACGCAGGCCGTGCGTGGCAAACATGGCCTGCAGGCTTTCAGTGGTGGCAGCGGACGTGCTTGCCGACATTATCTCACATTCAATCCATTTGGAGTATGCATCTACAACCACTAGGAACATTTTACCCAAGAATGGGCCTGCATAGTCGACGTGGACACTAGACCACGGTTTGGAGGGCCAAGACCATAAACTTAGTGGCGCCTCCCTGGGTGCGTTGCTTAACTGTGAACATGTATTACATTTGTGCACGCAGGACTCTTAAGTCCGCATGCACAAATACCGGGCCACCACATGTGGGATCTGGCTATCACTTTCATCATTACAATGCCTGGGTGAGTACTGTGGAGATCACTAATGAAAGTGCCCCTGCCCTTTTTGGTACCACTACCCGATTACCCCACAGAAGGCAATCTGCCTGTGTAGACATTTCATCTTTGCGCCTCTGGAATGGCTTTATCTCTTCCTGTATTTCTAATGGGACACTAGACCAGCTCCCGTGAAGCACACAGTTTTTTTTACTAAGGACAGTTGGGGGTCCTGGCTCGTCCAGGTTATAATCTGTCGGGCGGTAAAGGGTGATTGCTCACTCTCAAATGCTTCCATTACCATGACTAAATCTGCGGGCTATGCCATTTCCACCCCCGTGGTGGGCAATGGCAGCCTACTGAGAGCATCGGCACAGTTTTCTGTGCCTGGCCTATGGCGGATGGCGTAGTTGTATGTGGACAACGTGAGCGCCCATCTCTGGATGCAGTCCGATGCATTCTTAATTTATCCCCTTACTTTCAGAAAAGAGGGATATCAGTGGTTTATGGTCGGTTTCCAATTCACATTTGAGCCCAAACAGATATTGATGCATTTTCTTTATCCCATAAACACACGGTAATGCTTCTTTTTCAATCATGCTGTCGGCCCTCTCAGCCTTAGACAGATTTCTGGACGCATAAGCAACCGGTTGCAATTTCCCAGATTCATTAGCTTGGTGCAATACACACCCGGCACCGTATGACGATGCATCACATGCTAGTACCAAAAGCTTACATGGATCATACAACACAAGCAATTTGTTTGAGCATAACAGTTTTCTAACTTTTACAAAGGCATTTTCTTGGCTTTTGCCCCATACCCATTCATCTCCTTTATGCAGTAAGGCATGCAGTAGTTCTAACAGTGTGCTGAGACCCGGTAAGAAGTTACCAAAGTAGTTTAGGAGTCCTCGAAACGACTGTAACTCCGTCACGTTCTGTGGCCTCGATGCGTTCTTGATTGCCTCCGTCTTCGAATCGGTGGGCCTGATGCCGTCCGCCGTGATTCTTCTCCCCAGGAACTCCACTTCAGGTGCCAGGAAAATGCACTTCGAGTGTTTTAACCTGAGCCCCATGCGGTTGAGCCGACTAAGAACCTCCTCCAGGTTCTGCAGATGCTCGACTGTGTCCCGACCTGTAACCAAGATATCGTCCTGGAAGACCACTGTGCACGGAACCGACTTCAGTAAGCTTTCCATGTTTCTCTGGAATATCGCCGCGGCTGATCGAATCCCAAACGGGCATCTGTTGTAAATGAAGAGGCCTTTGTGCGGGTTGATGCAGGTGAGGCCCTTCAATGATTCCTCCAGCTCCTGCATCATGTAGGCCGAGGTCAAGTCGAGCTTCGTGAATATCTTTCCTCCTGCCAGTGTCGCAAAAAGGTCGTCTGCCTTTAGTAGTGGATATTGATCCTGCAGGGAGAAACGATTGATAGTTACTTTGTAATCACCACAGATTCTGACGGTGCCATCTCCCTTGAGGACTGGCCCACTCATTGAATTCGATCGGTGAAATGACGCCCTCTCGTTGCAGCCTGTCCAGCTCAATCTCAACCCTCTCTCATCATGTACAGTACTGCTCTCGCCTTGTGATGGATGGGTCGCACCCCCGCAATTAGATGGATCTGCACTTTTGCTCCTTGGAATTTCCTGATGCCTGGTTCGAACAGCGAGGGGAACTTGCTTAAGACCTGGGCACACGAAGTGTCGTCAACGGATGAGAGCGCTCGGACGTCGTCCCAGTTCCAGCGTATCTTCCCCAGCCAGCCCCTGCCGAGCAGCATGGGACCATCACCCGGTACCACCCAGAGTGGTAGCTTGTGCACTGCTCCATCATAGGAGACCTTTATGGTAGCACTGCCGATTATAGGAATCAGTTCCTTTGTGTGAGTTCTCAGTTTAGTGCGAATGGGAGTCAGGACTGGCCTTGAGGCCTTGCTGCACCACAATTTATTGAAAGTCTTTTTGCTCATAATGGACTGGCTCGCGCCCGTGTCCAGCTCCATTGACACCGGGAGTCCATTTAGTTCAACCTTCAGCATTATCGGGGGACATTTTGTGGTAAATATGTGCACCCCATATACCTCTGCCTCCTCGGTCTGAGGCTCTGGTTCATCGTGATCCGCCGTGGATCTGTCCTCCTCTGCAACATGGTGGTTTGCAGGATTAGCAGGGTTTGCAGCTCACCTGCACATACATTGGAGATTTCCCATTGTTCCATAGCCCTTGCAAACGTATCCTTTGAAGCGGCATGAATGGAAATGATGATCACCCCTGCAGCGCCAACAAGGTGTTAATGGCCTTGCGTTCATCACCCTTGATGATGGACTCTGAGACATCTGCGGACGTGCAGCTTCAGGCATGTGAGGCCTACCCTGTACATTGCGTTTTGAAAGCAACATTACTTTGTTCACAGTACTAGTAGCAGCACTCGTGTGCTGAGAGATTTGCTTGGTATTGTCACTGGTGGCGATGAACACCTGGGCTATTGCTATGGCTTTAATCAAGGTTGGGGTCCCTACAGTCAAAAGTTTCCGAAATATCACTTCATGGCCAATGCCAAGTACAAAGAAGTCCCTGAGCATGTGCTCCAAATGTCCTTCAAATTCGCAATGTCCTGCAAGGCGTCTTAGCTCGGCGACATAGCTCTCCACTTCCTGGCCTTCAGACCTTTTGTACGTGTAGAACCGGTACCTCACCATCAGAACGTTTTCCTTTGGGTTCAGATGCTCCCAGACCAGTGTGCACAAATCATAGTACGATTTCTCTGTGGGTTTCGCTGGAGCAAGCAGATTTTTCATGAGGCCATATGTTGGTGCCCCGCAAATGATGAGGAGAATAGCCCTTCGTTTGGCAGCCTTCACTTCTCCTTCCAGCTCGTTGGCCATGAAGTATTGGTCAAGTCGCTCCATGAAGGTTTCCCAATCATCTCCCTCTGAAAATTTCTCCAGGATGCCCACTGTTCTCTGCATCGTTGGGTTCGTCATCTGTATCTCGTCGCCAGTTGTTGGGTATGAATAAAGAGTTTGACCAGATACTGGGAGCTCAAAGTAAAGTGTGACCGTAGTCTTTTATTACAGGTCTCCAGAGTGCCTCTCCAGCCTGTGAGGCCTCCTTAAGTACAGGTGCTCCCAAGGGATTGTGGGATTCCTTGGGACTCCAGGGGATGAGCCCTTTGGTGGTTACACAAGGTATTTACAGGTTTACATGTATAACCGTTTGGACTGCCTGTTCTGCCTGGCCGTTGGATGCGGGCTTGAATGGGCAGATGTGACTTGCTTGAATGGGCAGATGTGACTTACTTGATCCCATTGCGGGTCATGAATTTCTTGAATTCAGCACTGGTGAAACACGACCCATTGTTGCTGACAAGGACATCAGGCAGACCGTGTGTGGCAAACATGGCTCGTAGGCTTTCGATAGTGGCAGTGGATGTGCTTACAGACATTATTACACATTCAATCCATTTTGTATAAGCATCCACAACAACCAAGAACATTTTGCCTCGGTGCCTTTCTGGGTGCATTGCTCAGTTGCGAGCAAGTGTTGCATTGGCGCACGCATGACCCGGGTCACCACACATGGGATCTGGCTCTAGCTTTCATCATTATTATGCCTAGGTGGGTACTGTGTAGGTCGCGTATGAACGTTTCCCTGCCTTTCTTAGGCAAAACCACGCAATTACCCCACAAAAGACAGTCCGCCTGTATGCACATTTCGTCTTTGCGCTGCTGGAACGGCTTGATCTCTTCATGCATCTCCGTTGGGACGCTGGACCAGCTCCCATGGAGGTCACAGTTTTTTACCAGGGACAATAAAGGATCCTGGCTGGTCCAGGTCCTGATCTGGCAGGCTGTAACGAATGCATTTTCGAATGCATCCATCACCAAGAGCAAGTCTGCAAGCTGTGCCATTTCCACCCCGTTGGTGGGCAATGGTAGCCGACTGAGAGCATCAGCGCAGTTCTCTGTGCCTGGTCTGTGGCGGATTACATAGTTGTATGCAGACAGCGTGAGCGCCCATCTTTGGATGCGGGCAGAGGCATTGGTGTTAATCCCTTTGCTCTCTGAGAATAGCGATATGAGCGGCTTATGGTCAGTTTCTCGCTCAAACTTGAGACCAAACAGGTACTAGTGCATTTTTTTCACCCTGTAAACGCACGCCAGAGCTTCTTTTTCAATCATGCTGTAAGCCTTTTCGGCCTTGGACAAACTTCTGGACGTATAGGCGACCGGTTGCAATGTTCCCGATTCGTTAGCCTGTTGTAACACACACCCGACCTCGTTTGACGACGCATCGCAAGCTAGCCCTAATCGTTTACATGGGTTAGACAGAACAAGCAGTTTGTTGGAACATAACAGATTTCTGGCTTTTTCAAAAGCATCCTCTTGTGATTTCCCCCATACCCAGTTTCCCTTGCGCAGTAGCACATGTAGGGGTTCTAGCAAGGTGCTTAACCCGGGTAGGAAATTACCAAAATAGTTAAGGAGCCCAGGAATGACCGCAGCTCCGTCATGTTCAGTGGTCTCGGCGCAATCTTGATGGCCTCCGACGGTGGGTCTCATGCCGTCTGCCGCGATTCTTCTTCTTAAGAACTCGACCTCTTGCGCCAGGAAAACACACTTCGAGCATTTCAACCTGAGTCCCACACGATCTAGCCGACTTAGAACCTCTTCTAGGTTCTGCAAGTGTTCGATGGTGTCCCGACCTGTGACCAGCATGTTGTCTTGGAAGACCACGGTGCACGGAACCGACTTTAGCAGGCTCTCCATGTTCCGCTGGAAAATTGCCATGGCCAAACGAATCCCAAATGGGCACTATTGTAGATGAACAGACCTTTGTGCGTGTTGATGCAGCTGAGGCCTTTCGAAGATTCCTCCAGCTCCTGCGTCATGTAGGCCGAGGTCAGGTCCAACTTGGTGAACGTCTTTCCTCCAGCCAGGGTCGCAAGTAGGTCATCTGTCTTGGGTAGCGGGTACTGGTCCTGTAGCGAAAAACGGTTAATCGTTACTTTTTAGTCCCCACAAATTATGACCGTGTCGTCACCTTTGAGAACCGGAACAATCGGACTGGCCCACTCGTTGAACTCCACCGGCGCGATGATGCCTTCTCGCTGCAGCCTGTACAGCTCAATTTCCACTTTCTCTCGCATCATATATGGCACTGTCCGTGCCTTGTGGTGTGGATGGGCCGTGTACCGGGAACCAAGTGGATCTGCACCTTCGCCCGCGAGAAACTTCCAATGCATGGCTCAAACAACGACAGGAACCTGGTCAGAACCTGGGCACATGAAGCGTCATCAACGGACAAAAGCATTCGGATGTCGTCCCAGTTCCAGCAGATTTTTCCCAGCCAGCTTCTGCCGAACAGTGTGGGGCCCTCTCCTGGCACAATCCATAGTGGGAGTTTGTGCACTGCTCCATCATAGGAGACTTTTACTTCTGTGCTGCCAATAACCGGGATCAGCATATTGGTATAAGTTCTTAGCTTGGTGTGAATGGGGCTCAGCTTGGGCCCATGTGCCTTGTTGCACCACAGCCTGTCGAAGGCCTATTTGCTCATGATAGACTAACTCGCACCCGTGTCCAGTTCCATGGATACTGGAATTCTGTTCAGTTCAACTTTTAACATGATCAGTGGACATTTCGTGGTGAAGGTGTGTGCCCCGTATACTTCTGCCTCCTCAGTTCGAATCTCTAGTTCAGCCTGATCCACCATGGATCGATCTTCCTCTGCAACGTGGTGGTTTGCAGGGTTTGCAGCTCATCTGCACATTCGCTGGAGGTGCCCCATTGTTCCACAGCCTTTGCACGCATAGTGTTTGAAGCGGCATTGATGGGCTCGATGATCACCTCCACAGCGCCAACATTAACTGCCTCGCATTAACGCTTGATGGTGGGCTCTGGGTCATCTGAGGTCGTGCAGCTGCCGGCGTGTATGTTCTGCCATTTGCATTCCTGCCTGACGATGTTACTTTGTGTACAGGACTAGCCAAAACTTCTTTATGCTGCAAAATTTGTTTAGTGTTATCGCTGGTGGACATAAATGCCTGGGCTATTGTTATGGCTTTTCTCACATTCGGTGTTTCAACAGTCAATAGTTTGTGAAGGATAACCTCATGGCCAATGCCAAGCACAAAAAAGTCTCTTAGCATTTGCTCAAAGAATCCATCGAATTCACAATGTCCTGCAAGGCGCCTTAGTTCAGCGACATAGCTCACCACTTCCTGGCCTTCAGACCGTTGACACATGTAGAACTGATACCTCGCCATCAAAACGCTTTCCTTCAGATTTAGATTCAAGGGTCCCGGACCAGTGTACAATTCTTCACAGGATTTGGCTGTTGGTTTCACCGGAGCTAGAAGATTCTTCATGAGGCCATAGGTTGTTGCCCCACAGACAGTAAGGAGATCGCCCTTCATTTGGCAGCCTTCTCATCCCCTTCCAGCTCGTTGGCCACGAAGTATTGGTCGAGTCTCTCCACGAAGGCCTCCCAATCGTCCCCTTCTGAGAACTTCTCCAGGATACCAACAGTTCTTTGCATTTTCACGTGGTTGTTCGTTATCGCATCGCCAATTGTTATGCTCATAATAAAGTGATAGAACTGAGTACTGTATGCAATGAGTAAGTGTGACCTTAGCTCCTTTAATTAAACTCCAGAGTTTCGGTACAGCATGGGAGGCTTGCTTATGTTCCATGCTCCCAAGGGATGCTGGGATCCCTTGGGACTCCAACAAGTAGGCCCTCTGATGGTGGTATGATACAGGTTGACAAGGGTTACATACATAACACTTTCCATCTGTCAAGCATCAGTTCAGCATGGGTGCCGCTTATGCCGCTTTACCTTGGCCCTCAGATGAGGACCAAGGTGAGCATCAGCTCCAGCAGCAGGAGAAGCACCAGCAGCAGCAACCTTCTCGTCACCGCCCTTCCGCTCCACAGAAGAGACGAGATGAGCACAAGGGTGCAGCTCGCAGGAGGCAATACCCCTAACACAGGTTATATAGGCAGAGGCATGTCAGAAGACCAGTGGCTCAGCGTATTGCGTCAGGTGATCACAAACATTTGCGGCCTCCGGGATGAAGACCTCTGTTTTGCCAGTGGCTGTCAAAGTCACCACAGCCCTCCATTTCTTTACCTCTGGCTCCTTTCAGGGATCTGCTAGAGATACCTGCAGAATCTCGCAATCTGCTGCTCACAAATGCATCACTCGGATGACAGCTATCATGTTTGCCAGAGCCGGCAATTATGTGCAATTTGCCACCGATGAAGCCAGTCAGAATGAACGGGCGCTCGGCTTTGCCACTCTGGCTGGCTTCCCACAGATCCAGGGAGTCATCGATTGCACACATGTGGCAATCAAGGCACCCCCAGAACACACTGGAGTCTTCATCAACCACTAAGGGCTTCCACTTCATCAATGTTCGGCTTGTATGCAACCACAAATAGATCATCATGCAGGTGTGTGCAAGATTCCCAGGCAGCTGCCATGATGCTTTCATCCTGCTTCCACCCTCCCAGACCGCTTTGGACCTCAAAGCAGAGTTAGCAGCTGACTCCTTGGAGAACAGGCTGAAGACGTGGTTGATGACACCGGCTAGGAGCCCAAACAATGAGGCCCTGGAGAGATGCAATCAAACCCACGTGACCACGAGAACTGTCATTGAGCAAGCAATCAGAATGCTAAAGATGCGCTTTAGGTGGCTAGACAGAAAGGAATGGGTGCATGTGCAAGGTAAGTATGTATTGGGAGTCATCTGCTGGAGTTGGCTTGGGTTGAGAATCTCCCTGCGGGCCCTTACAGACACAGCATCAGCTTTATGGAGGCATCATTTAAGCGAGGTGCGGCCTTGCCACATTGGGACTCCATTAATGCAGTTTCTTCCTCTGTTCTCCCAACTGGACAACCCTTCAACTTTCATCTTTGCAGGGTCCCTTTAAATAGACCCATGCGTGTTGTCATCTCGCCCACTTGCGTTAATTGGTCGGGGAAACCCGGAAGTCAGATGCTAATGCCTTGGCTTTGTTAAATGGCCACTGACAGGCGTGCTGCTGAAACTTCCAGGCTCCCCATGTGCAACAGGGCTCCCCGTTGTCAGCGCGCCAGGCAGGGAAAATTCCGGCCTGCATGTCTTGTGATGATTCTTCAATCTAATTGGTTGAAGAGCCACACAGTTGCTTTTCCTACTCCTACACATCCCAGACTCCTGTAGAGGGTGCCACACTGGATCAGACACCCGACAGCAGCAAGTTATCACTCAAAAGCCTTACAATGACAAAGCCTTTCCTTTCACACTGACCCACATTGCTGGAGGTAACGTTATATCTCCCCATTATTCCAACTCACTAAGGCACTTCCAAAGTTGTGGACACAATTGGTCATGTGGTGAAAATAAATAATTTTATACGTGACATAAGAGTAACGGCACCTTAACAGAAACACACAAGTGCTTACTCTTGCACATCTACTTGTGTGTCACCTTTCCCTTGCGTGTGCTTCTACGAGGTGCAACCCCTATGACTTCAGCAGAGGTAAAGACAGCTTCCTCACTTCCCTGCTGTGACTGCAGAGACATTTTTGGTGGACGTCCTCTAGGTTTTGGAGCCTCAGATTGTCCCGCCCAAGTCTGTGCCTCCTGCAACTGTGCAGGGGCAGACTCAGCCATCGCTGTCTGTGGAGGCATCTGGGGCTTGACTGAGGGGGTGGCAACAGGGGAGAAGTGTGATCGCTTTGAGAGGAGCCCACACATCCATATCCCCTCTCACCGTCATCCCTCTCACGGGCCACCAACACTTCCCTGCTAGCAAGGAGCTGGAGAACACCTTGCTGCTCATCAGTGGGGTCATGAGGACCCAAGTCTACATTAACACTCCTCTTCGACAGAAGGTCTATGAGCCTTTGCCATCTTCACCATAGATACCATGTGCTCATGTGAGTGGCACATTAGCTGCTCCATGCAGGTGGCCATTCTTTTCATGGAAGAGCCTACCATCGCCACCACCTGCGTCACAGTGGTGTTCATGTTGGAGATGGACTCCTCCATTCTCTGAACATTTGCAGACGTCGTGGTCGCAAAACCTGTCCGAGCCTCCTGTACTTCCCCCATCTCCACGATCGTCCTCTTTCTCGATGGTCCCTGAGGCTCAGTGTCTGAGCAGAGCTGGGAGCGTCCTGCGTCCTCTGGCGAGGAGTCTCCACTGCTGTCCCTGTCTCCACCATTTGCTCTTCCTCACTTGTGACTTGTGACACACCAGGTGACAACACTGCTCTATCTCGCGTAGGACCCACCAGTTATGTCTGGCGACGGTGTGCCCTCAGATGCAGGAGGCTCCTCTGAGGAGTCGTCTTCCTCTTCCTACTGGACAGTGGGAGGGGGGGGAGGTGCTCTTGATGGACCTGTGGGAGAGTAAAGAGATGATTTAGAAATGTCATATCAAGAATGGGTAATTATGCACATGATGAACATTCACTGACTGCTAACATCAAATGAGTGACTGCTATATGCTATGTGTCTGTATGAGATATAATTCTGTCACCAGGTTGCTGAGAGCTGCCCCTCTCTCCATCTCCCACCACCATCAGCTCTGCAACTCCTGACCTCACTGCTGGACTTAATGTGGCCAGTGATGAAGGCCACCTCCAGTTCTCGCCCTCTCCCTCTTATTGTGGGCTATCCTTCCCCTCCTTGTTAGAGAAGAAGAAGAGAAGTTTGAGTGAGAGTGGTGGAATGTGTGGGTTACATCTATAGAGGATGTATTGAGGGACTGTGGTGCCAATACCAAAGGGTGTGGTATCACTCGGTATGATTGCATTAGGATGAGGGTGAGTGTGAGGGGCGATTAGTCAGATGGGGATATGATAATGTAGATAGAGAAAGGGATAGATGGACATACAAGGTATGTTGGTGTAGTAATGATGTGCAGGAGTAGGCATGGGAAGGCAGGGTGATAGGGATGTGATGAGGATTAAGTTAAGTGTGGCTTTGCACTCACCTTTCCTGATTTAATCAAATTATTGAAACGCTTCCGGCATTGAAGCCAGGTCCTCCTCACAACATCCCTGCTATTCACCTCCTCTGCCAACTCCAGCCAAGCTCCTTTGGTCTGCTGGAGAGGTCTTTTGCGCCCATCAGAAGGGAAGAGGATCTCTCTGTGTGCAAGCATATGGAGAGAATCATCTGAGAAACCTGTGTGCAGCCCTCTGCCTCTGTGCAGTCATGTGTTGAAGGCTTAGCAAGACCCAAATGATAAAATATAACGTCTGCACACTCCGAGATGAATCTTCAAATATAATGTAGTCAAGGCTCCTTTAAATATCCTGAGTCATCAATGACGACATCAGACCCGCACCATTTAATAGGGCCGGGTAATGCATAGGCCTGCTTTAATAGGCCTCATTAAGGGAAAGACGTTCTGAGGAGTGGTGTGAAATTGGGAACCAGATCCCGACCTGCCATGCCGACCGCCTGCACCCAACCTGACCAGGTAAAGAAAATTCCGGCCAGAGAGTCCAGATACTCGGAGATAAAAATGTTCAGACAGAGACCGAGAGAGGAAAAGAGAGAGAAGTCAGACACAGACAGAGGGAAAGAGAAATGGATGTTAAGATACACAGGATGAGAGAGAAGTTCAGACCAAGGGAAAGTGAGATACAAGTTCAGGCACTGTTGGGAGAGAAATGCTCAGATGTATAAGGAGAACGGGAAGCACAGGCTCATAGGGCAAGAGAAGGACAGACACAAAGGAACCTAAAAAGAAAATGGCGGAGAGGGTACGATTTAGACACACAGACCCACAGATAGCGAGAGAGGGAGAGAAAGAGACGAGGACTGAGGAGAACCATAGACATATAGGGATATAGATTGGTTTTGCTCATGGATGGACTTGTCAAATGATTGAGCTGCCTATTAAGGTGTGCTTACAAAAGATTAAAATAAAATCATTTTGCAGCCTAAGCTTCAGGATTTTTATCTTTTGTACCATGATGGGCACGCCGAGCTGATATCTTACATCAATAGCTTTCAGACTGCAGAACACTGTCCACCTTTTTAAAAAGTACGCTCCTTTTCAGGTTTATTTCAGTGATGGGGAAACGGGGAAAATTGGCTGAATTAAAGCCAGGATGCATCTACATTGCTTCACTGTCGCTAGCCTACATTGGATGTATCATTTGTTTAGATTTATTTTTGCACCAACTTCTTTGCATGAAGTTGTTGGCATAAAAAATACAGAATTTTGTAGCGCATTTTGGTTTTTTCTCGCCATTTATTTTTGTGCTTTCTTCCTTGCCTTAGATTATACACCCAAATTCACCTTGTCCCTAGGCTCCTCCAATAATTTTCAACCAATCATTAGGGGTGCATAATCACCGATGAATCAATTCAATTCTGAATCTTTTACATCTCTTGGCAAAAGTGCACCTCCAGGGACACACTCTACTAATTGTGTCTGCTCCTAAAACCGGACACTGTCCAGGAGCAGCATCTACATGGCAAGTGGAAATGCCCACTGCATTAAACATCTGGACCACTAGGTGGCAGCAGGAGCCATCAGTAGGATCTGCCAATATGCAAGTCACTACTGCAACACAGAAGTAAAATCATTTCAGCGTAAATACCATTCAACATTGACATACAGCACTAGCTGGAGAGGCATTTTTTTATTTGTGTGTCGTTTCCATGGTAAAATACACTATCTACATAGGAGTTTACTTTCTACTAGCATTGCATTTATATATTTTGGACAATATCATGCCATTAATCAACAGAAAGGGTTACTGCTCCTGAACGTGACCATTGACAAAGAATTATGCAAGTCCCAATATCCCAGGGAGAGCTCACCTTACAAACATATTGATCGATTCAAAAGATGCCTAACTACTGAGGGGAAAACAGAATGCAAGGTTGGTTTCCTAGGAGACATGGGATACCTGCTTCAAACATAGCTCATGACGCCTCTGCAGTACTCACAGACTTCACAGGAAAGGGTTTACATCAGGGCACATTTATGAGGCAGAAATATAATAGAACAGGCCATTGACCTGCTAACGAAACATTTTAAATTTTTGGCTTATTCTGATCGTACCTTGCAGAATGCCCTGGATCAAGCTGGCAAAACATGTATAAATGCAGCACAACTTTGCGATTGAAAAAGACATACACATGCTTGCCAATGGGAAGAGCAACAAGCCAGACATCAACAGAAGCAGGTTAAAGGGTGGAAGGTGAGGGTGGCCCCCTCTCCCCTGTCAGTATCCAAAGTCACAAAGATGTGGTGGGCAATCACCTATGACTTTTCCCCTTGAAGGCTGCACATAGCCATTTTTGCAAAGAGAAACACCAAATTCAGATGTTCTAAATGTATTTGAAGTAAGGTTGCCTGGTTGTTTTTAAATATTTTTTTCTTACACAAGACAATTACATTTTGAGATAAATGACTACAATATTGATAATACTATTGAGCATTTGATTTTATTTATGTATGAGTGCTTGTTTGCAATATATTTAAGGGTACATGTTGCTGGCAGGGCCTTGAACTAGGCAGTTTGGAAAATCAGCTGCTCATCCTTGCTTGCCCAATTCCTAAGGTGCCTGATTTTATGACCAGTAATTTGGACAATTTCAAGCATACCAAGCTCCCAGCATGCGTGGGTCTCCTTTATATATTTCAATTAGCAATTGGGGGTATGGGGATCTGGTGTCAAATTGTAACAAGTTGGGCAAGGCTCTGGCCACAGCTCAAGCCTCATTCATTAAATACTGGGCGCACGAGAGTGTTTGGCAATTTACCCGCTTACAGGCCTCTTAAAAGGAGAAGGTAAGTGCTTTTATATTTTGAAGTTAGTATGTACTCTTGGCTACATTTTACTCATTGTATTAGTTGGTTTTACATTGAGGACCTCCATTTTCTTTCATTAATCTTACATATTCGTAGCTTTCACATGGCAACTTACAAAGAGGTAAGGAAGAATATTGCTCTGGGGTTCCAAACATACTGCTAAATTAAAATCGGGAAAAAGAGTTTGTGAGGTGCCCACAACCAAATAGCATACTCATACTAACTCTCTAGGTTTACACATGAAGGATGACCATTTGGTAACGGAAAACTAGCAGTGCCTGTGGAACCATACCCCATTATGAGTCATCAGTTTCAGGAAGAGATGGGAAGAAAATAGGTGGCAAGTGTACTTAGTATTTTTTAAATTGGGTATTTAAATGCTTGAGGATCAGAGCATTGTGGGTACCAATACTTAAGTGCAGTCCCCACCACTTATAGTAAGTATGGTGGTGTTCATGTAATTTGCCCGCAATAAGCAGTGGACGGCAAAACTGTTACTGGTTATTACAACAACATTCTGGTAGATGGAGGGAGGCACTCCGTGCAGTGTATATTTTGGAAAACAAGGAGGCTAGAAAAGAAAATTGGTGCCTTGCAAGAGAGTTAAAAAGTATATCTTGTAACATCTCTTTCAAGAACGGTCTGGTGACTGTGCTCTCCAAGGCAGTGTCTGGGGATAGCAAGGCTTTGATCCAGCAAAGGGCTCAAGTGCTGTCATAAGCAGTAGGATGTCATCCAAAAGCTTTTATTGGATTTGTGGTATATTATTTGGTATATTATGCAATATGGCAATTCTGATCCGCTGCTACCCAGAATAGCTTAAGATGTTAGAAGCAGAACCTTTGTAATTGACATAATGGAGTTCAGTTAGCGCCATTTGCCTGATATTGGCAGCTACCTGTGGTAAGTATTGTCGGTTTAAGTGGCTTGGACCGCAATTGAGTATGTTTTTGTAGATAAAAATCAACACTGGACTCTGCCTTAAAATTGTATGGGTGTATTCAATAACTGCTGATGCCTTTTATCTGTTTCATAGACTGGAAAGTCAGCGGCACCTAACTGGACATTCTTGCATTGTTTGCCACGAAAACCAGAAGAAGTTGACGATGAAGTATTTTACTCCCCAAGATCACTGGTCTTCCAAGAAGCTGAAAATAGGAAATGGACAATCATGGTAAGAGCACTGAGAATGTTGGATGTGACAAGTTTGTAAAAGCTGCAGCTACAATAAGAACAATAGGGTGCAGAGCGAACAATAAACCTTCTTGAAATATTTATAGCCCACATTAAAAACATAAAATAAAATTCATTATTTACTTCATGTTGCTGGCTAACATAATTAGTTAAAACAGTGTTGTTTGTGATTTTTTTTAAATGAGGCTTTTAAAGATTTGTTGCTACAGTCCACCTGCCTATAAGTCTATGTGTAAATATCATATGATAATAACTCATATATTAGTCCTAATACTTAACTTGCACAACCTGTTTTTGAGTTAGAATCCACGGTTTATTTAATGGGCCATTTATATTGCAGTTTCTGGATTAACTCAATATGGCTTTCACAAGATGTGTACCTTAACTTGAAGTCATCAATTTGAGAGTGATTCAAAATTTAGCAAGTAGTTTGAAACCACCTCTAAGAATTAGTTTTGCACTTCCTGGGCTTCGTAAAACCATATAATACTATTGTTTTAAACTTTATTTTTAATTTTTGAAAATATCCCAAGTTATTTGTTGGGCCTCCTTTACATTTCTAAAATGAGGAAAACACACAACAGTTGGCTCTTTTAATAACATTAAACATTTCAGCAACATTCCAACACTAGTGAGCAGACGTTTGTTTGTGCAGGTAAGTACACATGAAAAGGTCACAAGTACTGGCCAGTACGAAGCTGACTGTATAATTCAGCATTATGGGCTCATGGCACTAAAGCAGGTACAAGGGTCAAACTAAGATTTTCTGTAGAAAGAGAGCTTAAGAGAATTATGATTGCAGAAGTCACAACAGAATTTCAATTTAGTAATCTTTATTGACTACCATTTTTGCACCACAGAGCTCAGACTCTACTTGATTCAGCAGCATCAAGCATAATTTAGAGTACCACATTAATATTGCAATTGAAATTCAAATGTTCTATTACACTATTGTAACATTAAACAAGAAAAGCAGTACACATGTTCCCTGCCCCCTCACTGAACTCAACATAAAACTTTGCCAGTTTTTGTGAAGCTGAAAACTCCAGAGCTATTAGTACAAGGTAAAATCCAAGTTCAAACTCCGTTAAGTTTTAACTTAAGTTTTTCATAAGTAAGCCTTCTGATTTTAGTGTTAAACCTGTTAATTACACCCAGAAGATTAATTCCAAAATTAAGGTTAAACCTGCTGAAACCTGGCACCATTAATGTTGGTGCACTGAAGTGTTTTTGTGGTACATACAGCTGCTTTCTGGCCCAGGGGACAGATCATCTACTCTCTGTACCAACAAACATTATTGACGTTTAATGTACCTTCAGTCACCTGTGTCACATACAACACCTCAGCAAAGTTCCATGAGAGAGGAGATTTTGATGTTGGAGCAAATGATAGAAACATAGAAACATAGAAAATAGGTGCAGGAGTAGGCCATTCGGCCCTTCGAGCCTGCACCACCATTCAATAAGATCATGGCTGATCATTCCCTCAGTACCCCTTTCCTGCTTTCTCTCCATACCCCTTGATCTCTTTAGCCGTAAGAGCCAAATCTAACTCCCTCTTGAATATATCCAATGAACTGGCATCAACAACTCTCTGCAGCAGGGAATTCCACAGGTTAACAACTCTCTGAGTGAAGAAGTTTCTCCTCATCTCAGTCCTAAATGGCCTACCCCTTATCCTAAGACTATGCATCACATTGCAGGTCGATAAGCTCGAGTTGGAAGCCATGTGAAATGTTGTCAACATCAAATGTGAATGGCGAGAATACAGGTCATTTTCTACCATTCTAAAATCCTGGAATCGGCTAGAAAATTCAGCATGCAAGTAGAGCAGTGACGACGTGTACTTTTTCAGCTTTTCATCCCAAACAGTAATCTGTTGTCTTTTAGCAGTACACTTTGTGAAAACCGTTAAAGTTTTAGACCTAGAAATTGGCCCCCTTAACACCTCCAGTTATTACCTCCGAAAGCGATAACTGGGTGCTAACCATTTGCCGATTGGGCATGGCAAGATGAACAATTCCCACTAAATTCGGCGGAGGTCTGCAGCGGCGGTAAGACTTTGCGGCCTGATCTCCTTCGCTTGGAGATCGTGACGTCATCGTTGGGCGTAGCTCCCCGGACCCAGTTCCAGCCCCTGCAGCATCGCTGGGCGAAAACACCGGCAGCTGCAGGAGGCGTTGATCGGGAGGCCGGGTGCATCGGGGGCGAAACCTAAAGGCGAGGTGGCCGAGGTAAGTGAATACATTTCTACAATGGTATCTGTCAATTTTTTTCAATCCTCTTCGGCCACGATCGATCAGCCTGGCACTCTGCTGCAGTGTATTGGGCTGATCGAGCCGGATCATGGCTGCCGTCAGGGACCAGGTAAGTGGTCCCAATGCAGAGCCTGCGGCGATGGCCCTTCCCTTTAAGGGAGGGAATGAGCCTCCGAACATGGCAGCTCTGCCCCACCTGCGTCATGTTGCGCTCCAGGAAGGAAGCAAATGCTTGATTTAGCGCTCCACTTCCTTCCTGGAGCGCAAATCACAAATTTTTTTAAAGTTGAAAATCATTAGTGCCTAGCGCTAATTTTTTCAACTTTTAAAAGTTAGCGCCCAAATGGGGCGCTCCCAAATTTCTCCCCCTCAGTATTTCAAGTGTCTTCTTTTGTTCCTTCCAAATTAATTTTGCACGTATTTGTTGCAGCTAATTTCACTGTTTTTTTTTATTACCAAATTGAGAAAAAACTAAAACCTCAATCAAAATCATAAGCAACTTGCAATTACCGGAATTGTGCTCATAAATCGGGTTTCTTTTAGAATTTAATGGAGTATTATAATGGTAATGTCATGAAAAAGCTACTGAGTTTCACTGAGGAGTTATCTCTTTTGTGTCTGTTGTGCACTGAAACTACTCAGAAATCCACACCTGTAGAATCTCTGTTTGCCCAATTTATAGTGCACACTCGCCACACTTTCCCCATATGAACACATCCCACTTACCAAAATCCAGAGCTTGGGCATATATAAGCGAAGCCAAGGCGTATGAACCCCCAAATTTGTGTAGGGGTACTTTAGAAGTTTAACCAGCTGAAATTGCACCAGTAGAACACTGGTTAGCACCTTGCTGGTTTGTCCAACTAGGAACGTATAGTTATACAGCTGACGAGTCTGGATTTGCGCCTTCCCTAGTTGCTCAGCAGGTACAAGGAGCTCCTCGTGTGGCAAGATGAGCAGCACAATTCACCATAAAATGAGTGGTTGTATTATCACCATCCTCTGAGCAAAAAATTGTACCAATTCATATTTGAAAAGTTCTCAGCTATGATTATGTAATTTAACCTTGCAATTAATGTTCATAAAACCTTTTGAAGATTCATGTAATAATTAGCTGTGCAGGATTAATTACAAACTTTATGGAAATACTCAGATTTCCATTCTGTTTATTTAGTTACTTTATGGACAGAATGTTTAATACCAATTCAAAGTATAGGATTTAATCATTTGTCTTCATTTGACAGCTTTTTTTCCTTCCTGACTTAATTTTCTTTGCTGCAAGAGGGAGACCAGGGTGGCTTGAGCTGTCCTGTGTAACTTCAGTGATCCCTCATGATCACCTAAACAGGAGCTGTGTCTGCATTGGTGAGAAGCTGTCTCTATTTTGTTCCATTCTCCCTCCATGGTCTCGCCCCTCCCTCTCCATGGACTCACCCCTACAACCTTCCGAGAACTCTGTGTTCCTCCAGATCTGGCCTTTTGTATATCCCTGATTTATTTCACCTCACCATTGCCAGCCATACCTTCAGCTATCTCGGCCCTTGGTTGTGGTATTTCCTCCCTAAACCTTTCTGCCTCTCTACCTCTCTCTCCTCCTTTTAAGATGCTCCTCAAACCCTTGACTAAGCTTTTGGTCACCTGTCCGAATATCTCAAGTGGCGCAGCATCAAATGTTGTCTGGTAACACTCCTCTGAAGCACCATGTGACGTTTTAATATGTTATAGTTGCTATAGTTTTATTACATTCTAGGCGCGATATATATGCAAATTGTTGTTGTTGAAATGGATTGTACTCCAAGCAGTGCCGAAGTGAGAACTGGTAAATCTCGCTTCCAAAGGAGGCAAACCAGTTTAACTGGGATGGAGCTCCTGAATTAATCTGTCACGAGGCAGGCGCTCTATCAGGCCACTAAATACAATATTTTATTGGGTAAGGACAGAGATTTAAATATGTCCACGCTGAACAATCTCTGGGTTAAATATGTTGTTTGTATACTGTCCCCTATGTATCAGCCATTAGAGATAAAGTAAAAGTCATTAATTGAACCTGTTTAGATTTTGTGTAATATGTTTCTCCATGACAGTCCCTTTTCAGAGCCTTTGTCATCTTCCAGTGGACTTAACCATTGACTAACAGCAGGGATTCTTTGCAGTGTGAAACTGATCGCTCTACTTTTTGCAATATTGAATAGGATACTCCATTACAATGAGACATTCTATCTGCTGTTCTACCTGCAGAAGGTAGCTTACCTTGAATGCCTAACGGATAACATTCAATTAGAGGCCTTCTGAACAGGAGTCAGCATTGTACCACTGAAGAATTATTATCACTGTTTAAATATGAACTGTCTCTAATTTGTGTTTTTATTTTAAAAGGCTACAATGGTGAGCTTGTTAACAGATTATTCTCCATTGAGCAGCAAGCCAAAATTCTGAATCTTGTCGAACAACCCGACATCCACAATGCAAGAATAATCATGGAAGGATAATGTGAGAAAAATCAAGCAACTTTGTAACTGTACAATTCTTTGATACACAATTAAATTACACCATTTCACTACACTGATGGCAATGTGACTTATTACTAGTAATCGAAGAGAGACTGACCATTTACAAGAGGTAATTTCATCTAGAAATGTAAATATGATGTATGAGCATCTCATCCAGTCATTAATGGGCCGAGATTTCCCCAGGATTTGCTCCGGTTTTTTTGGAGCAACTTGATTTTTCTGGAGTATCTTTTTAGTTGCAATTCTGGCCATTTAATTTGCGCCAGTAAGTGAATTAGTTAGGTTCTTTTTTAGTTTTTTTTTCAAAAGAGGACGTTCCCAGCCGGTTACGCCTGTTTTGGCCATTTAAGCGAGTTTGGCCAGCAAATAGTTGCTCCAAACTAACTTAGGCCAGCATATGTTGCCACTTCTGTCCGCACAGAAAAACCTTCCCTAGAGTTAAGGAATCGGCGCATATAACCACATTTAAAGCACCATCAAGCACCAAACAAAGCACAAAAAGTAATAAGCATTCAATAAAAAATAAAGAACAGAAGTAAATAATTAAATTAACAAATAAAAAACTGAAGTAAATCCTACCTTCAACTAAATTCAGCAGTGGCTGGCCGTGCGGGAGTCCCTCCAGCCTGGGATAGGGGAGGGAGAATGCGGCATCTGAAGGGGGGGGGGGGAAGAGGGAGGGAGAAGGCTCAATGCGGCAGGCTGAGGTGGGGGGGGGGGGTGCGGGGGCTGGGGGTGGGGGGTAGTGAAGGCGGAATCTTAACGGGGGGGAGGGAAGAGATTCCCAGCGGGCCCACCCCGGCCGGGGCGGGAGCCCCCCCCCCCCCCCCGCCGGATCAAAACTCTTTCCCCCCACCCCGATTAAAACTCTTCCCCCTCCCCCCCCCACCCCAAAATTCTTCCCCTCCCTCCCCCCACAAAAACTCTTCCACTTCCCCCCCCAAAACTCTTCCCCTCCCCTCCCCACCCCAATCAAAACTCCTTCCCTCCCCCCACCAACTTGTCTCTTGTAGCCCTCGGCGCGGGAAGGCAGAGCCGGCCTGTGCAGCAAACCACTCGGCCCAGGATAGGGGAGGCAAACATTGCGTCATCCCTTCGGCCAGGGATAGGGTCGCCCGGAGCCAGGACGCGCTGGGAGTGCCAGGAGCTACTGTGCACGCGCGCAGACTCCACTGCGCATGCGTGCAGCTGCTGGCACTCTTTTCGGCGCAGGGCTGTAGCTCCACCCACATGTTCCAATGCGCTGCGCCACAGGCCACAGGCCCGGAACCAATGGGGAGAATACGGAGGTAAGAAATCGGCGCCGTTTCTGTACTACAAAGTCCGCGCACCTCATGGAGGTGCGCCGTTCTAGCAGAGGGGGAAAACTTGGGCCCATTATGGGTACAGTATCTGCTGGGCTATATTTTTGCAGCACATATTGTTTACTGATTAAAAGAAAATTATATTGAACTGTCGCATCATCTTGAGATATTGGTACACTTTATCTCTCAGTCACCTTTTGTTGCTCCCATTTATTCTTGAGAATTGTTGGTTCAAGACAGAGCAGAAGCAGACATTTTGTGTAGAACTTCCTCTCTGGTAACATGACTCAAGACAGTGGATTGTGATCCAGTAAATTAATTCTGACTTCTGATATTTTGCGGCCATCAGAGTGTAGGAAGGTCACAGACTCATCCTGGATCTTGACATCTGAAAGGGTAAACACAGTCTTGACAGTCAATGTCAGTCAATAAACTCATCATTAGCTACTTTCACATGGACACACAAGGGTTAATTTTCCGATTGCCAGGTCCTAGCATAGAGCCTTGCCGACCAGTAGCAAATGTCAGAAAATTGTGTGCGCATTCCAAGATTCTCCATCCACAATTTTAATGGATAGTAAAGCATACAATTTCCCAAAAGCTAGAAATGCATAATCAGAAAATCGACCCTGCGGTCTATGTGCCAAAAGTACTTATAGATGAAGTAATCATACAGTAAGTCAGCCATTGATACAACATACCCATTCAACCTGGTTGTAGCACCTAGGATATTCACTGCTGGAGTACCTGCTCAGAAAACCTTTGTACTCATCTTTTAGGGACTCAAACTCTCATCACTATCGTTTTCACTGACTGCACTCTCCCTTGCATTAGATGAAGGAATTAGAATTAGTTTTGGATTTTCTTTTCATAGATTATAGTGCTTTGGTGAGCACCAAGGCACGGCATTCACTATCTTAATCAATGGGCTGATCAGTGACATAGGATCAACCGAGAGGGATTATGGAGTGCCCTCCTCAAATTCAGCTGCCCTCAAAAAATTTGTCACCATCCTCCACCTGCTTTAGGATGACATGCAAGACGTAATCCTTACCAATGGATCCACCACAGACCCAATACAAGTGCAGACCGGGATCAAGCAAGGCTGTGTCATTGCACCAATGCTCTTCTCAATCTTTCTCGTTGCATTGCTTCATTTAGCCTCCAAAAGCTCCCCACTGGAGTGGAGCTAATCTACAGGACAAATGGGAAGTTGTTCAACCTCCATCGCCTCCAGTCGAGCATCAAGGTTGTCCCAACCTCTGTCATTGAATTACAGAATGCAGATGATGCTTTTATTTGCACACACACATACAGGCCAAACTCCAAGCCATCGTCGACACCTTCACTGAAGTGTACGAAAGTCTGGGCCTTACATTAAAGTATCTGTAAGACAAAGTTTCTCTACCAACCTGTCCCTGCCTCACAGTACTGTCCCCAATCATCAAGATCCACGACAAGACCTTGGACAGCGTGGACCACTTTCCATACCTTAGGAACCTCTTGTAAGCGAGGGCAGACATCGACAACGAAACCCAACACCACCTTGTGTGTGCCAGTGTAGTCTTCTTCGGTTGCCTGAGGAAAAGAGTGAAGACCAAGATCTCAAACCCGGTATCATGGTCTACGGAGCAGTAGTGATCCCCGCCCTTCTTTATGCTTTAGAGACATGGATAATGTACAATAGGCACCTCAAAGCACTGGAGAAGTATCACCAACTTTGCCTCCGCAAAATTCTGCAAATCCATTGACAGGATAGGTGTAACAACGTCAGCGTTCTCTCTCAGACTAACATCCCCAGCATCGAAGCATTGATCACGCTCAATCAGCTCCGATAGCCACATAGTCCACATGCCAGAAACAGACACTTCGAGCTCAGTCACGGCAAGTAAGCCCCAGGAGAGCAGAGGCCCTCAATGCCTCCCTGAAAAAATGTAACATCCCCACTGACTCTTGGGAATCCCTGGCCCAAGACCGTTCAAAGTGGAGAAGAAGCATGCGAGAAGGCGCCGAACACTTCGAGTCTCTTCGTCGGGAGCACGCGGAAGTCAAGTACAAACAGCAGAAGGAGCGTACAACAAATCAAGCGCTCGTCCCTTCAAACACCACTTGCCCCACCTGTGACAGAGTCTGTAGATCCCGCATTGGACTCATCAGCCATCTTAGAACTCATGTAAGTGTGGAAGCAAGTCATCCTCGAATCCAAGGAACTACCTAAGAAGAAGATGGTAATGGCTGCTTGGTTCAAGACAGGAATTCAAAAGTATTAATTGGAACATACTAACAGCTGTCTATTACAATTGTTTATTTATATTAGTACCTGGGAATAGTAGTGGATTCTAGCCAGCTTTAGTTTGAACAACAATAGCAACACTTACATTTCTTTAGCATTTGTTGCATAGGATTACATAGGATATACGGTACAGAAACAGGCCATTTGGCCCAATCAGTCCCTGCTGTCGGTTATGCTCCACTCGAGACTCCTCCTGTCTTTCCTCATCTAAATCTATCAGCATAACCTTCTATTCCCTTCTCCCTCATATGCTTGTCTAGCCTCCCCTTAAATGCATCTATACTATTCGCTTCAACCACTCCCTACAGAAAAACATCTCTGAGCACTTTACTGGACAATGGATGATGAGTAAAAACTGAGCATTAGTGGGAAAGAGAAGAGCATTCTGAAGGGGGAAGGGGGGGTGAAATATATTCACAGAAAGCAATTACATCTTTTGGAAGGAGTTCCATAGTGGCTGGAGGAGCAGCTAGCGACAGTGAAGTGGAAGGAACAGAGAATGAAAAATAGACTGGGGTGAGAAGAGCACAGGTTTTGTGCAGGAACATGGGGCTTGAGGAGATTGCAGAAGTGGAGAAGGGCACTGTTCTTCAGGACTACACTGAGAAGGGAGGGGAGGATGTCCTAGTCTTGCTTCCAAAGATAACAAAGTCCCGAGTGCAGGTTAAACCTGTGCTATATAAGTTGTCAAGATGGTTCTCCATGGTTCGGAGTTTTTTGGCATGCAGTGGAAGGGTTTTCACTGGCCCACTCAGGATTAAGTTGGGTCTTAGACATGTCCTCTGTTTCTTCAACACCAGGATACTTCTCAGTCCCCACTCCTGTGCTTCACCATTAGCGACAACTCGTTCAGCCAATATGCTTTCACTTTACCACCTCATTCCCTGTTTTCAACAGCCTCTTTAAGACCCCACTCTTTGGCCATGTAGAAAAGTGTTTGCAGGAAGGAAGGGCTATGGTCTACACTGGAAGGGGAGTCCATTATGGTGCACACGTACATGAGGATCTGGATTAATCAGTTGGTGATAAGTAAGCCTAGTACGCAGCATTGGTCTTAGATATCTAAAACATCAAAGTAGTTGGCACATCACAAGCTGTCCTTCATTGGTCTTCCACTATGCTGAAGTCAAATAGTTGATGAAGAAACTGAAGCTTGGGACAACAGGTGCTGGAGGGCATTATCTTTCAGTCAGGTATAGGAAACACATGCGTATCCAAAATTCAGTATCTACATGGTTGAATTTCAGAGAGACAATCGATTGCTGTGGAAGGCCCTCACCTTTAACTGGTAAAATTACTGTTTGATGGGGTATGATTGTATCCATACGAGAGTCAGGAGGATAACAATGCACTGACATATTTTATGGTGAATTGTACCGCTCAAGAGGAGTTTTTGGTACTGCAATATGCCTAGCCAGGAATTAAACTCAGACATTTTGTCTGGTGACAACTAATGACTATTCCCCTTGGGAGATTAAAATGGTCTCTTTGGAGGTGATGCACTTGGTGAAGGGAGATCAGAACTAATCTGACTTGGTGAACCAATACCTGAGCAATACAGTTCTGCAGTTCTTACAGGACATTGTTGATGATCGACTATCCAGCCAAGCTTATTAATGTCACTGGCGGTTAGGATTCTTTGCGCTCAGTTCCAGTTATCCCTGCTAGCCAAAGTATTTAAGAAGCAGGATGGTCCTAGCTAGACATGGTCCCAGCTAAACATGGTCCTAGCTGGACATGGTCCTAGCTAGACATGCCCCGGTTAAATTCAAGCAGCATCTCTATGCACACTTTGGATTCCCTATGATACGTCCTTACTACACAGTATAAATGCACACGAGGCCCATGCTTGAGAGAAGGTCAATCTGTGACCTGTCCTTTATTCCATAGCACTCAAGTGATGAAGGTGGGTGGAGCTTCCCCTTTTATACCTGAAGGTCCAGGTTAGGAGTGTCTCCCACAAGTTCACCACCTAGTGGTCATTGTTCTCACAGTGTACAACTTGTCAGTTTATACATGGGTTACAATGCTGGTTGAATACATGACATCACCTTCCCCCCCCAAAGTCTTATTGGGATCACAGGTTGAGTCTCTCTGGTGGTTTACGCTCTCTTGTAGAGCGCCTGAGTTGGGGCTCCGGTTTTTGGGCGCTGGCCTGAATGTCTGCTGTTTGCAGTGCCTCAGGCCTGTCCGGACTGCCCACAGTAACTGGGCTCTCCTCCCTTTGGTTCCGGTGTTCGGTCACCTGTGGTGGAGTGAACTCTATATCGTGTTCTTCCTCTGCTTCTTCTATGGGGTTGCTGAACCTCCTTTTTATTTGATCCACGCGTTTGCAGCAGATTTGTCCATTGGTAAGTTTAACTACCAGAATCCTATTCTCCTCTTTTGCAATCACAGTGCCTGAGAGCCATTTGGGCCCTGCAGCGTAGTTGAGGACAAAGACAGGGTCATTTACATCAATACATCGCGCCCTCGCATTCCTGTCATGGTAGTCACATTGTGACTGGCGCCTGCTCTCGACAATTTCTTTCATGGTGGGGTGTATAAGGGATAATCGGGTTTTGAGCATCCTTTTCATTAGCAGCTCTGCGGGTGGAACCCCTGTGAGCGAGTGTGGTCGGGATCTATAGGCCAACAGGAAGCTTGATAAGTGGCTTTGTAGGGAACCCCCTTGGATTATGAGCATCCCCTGTTTGATTATCTGCACTGCTCGTTCTGCCTGGCCGTTTGAGGCCGGCTTGAACGGTGCCGTTCTAACATGATTAATTCCATTGCCTGCCATGAAGTCCTGGAATTCAGTGCTTGTGAAGCACGGGCCATTGTCGCTGACCAAGATGTCTGGTAGACCGTGGGCGGCGAACATTGCCCATAGACTTTCTACTGTGGCAGACGATGTGCTTGAATTTAAAATGTCACACTCGATCCATTTGGAGTAGGCGTCTACTACAACCAATAACATTTTTCCCATGAAAGGACCTGCGTAGTCCACATGGATGCGTGACCAAGGCTTGGCGGGCCAGGACCAGGGGCTAAGGGGGGCTTCCCTGGGTACATTGCCCAGCTGGGCACACGTGTTGCACTTGCGAACACAAAGTTCCAGGTCTGCGTCTATCCCTGGCCACCAAACGTGTGGCCTGGCAATTGCCTTCATCATGACAATGCCCGGGTGCTCATTGTGGAGTCCTCTGATAAACACCTCTCTGCCCATTTGGGGCATGACTACGCGGTTTCCCCACGGTAGGCAATCGGCCTGAATTGAGAGTTCATCCCTGCGCTTGTGAAATGGTTTAAATTCCTCAGGGCATGCCCCGTACGTGGCTGCCCAGTCACCATTCAGGACACATTTCTTGACTAAAGACAATAGCGGGTCTCTATTTGTCCAGACTTTAATCTGACGGGCTGTCATGGGTGAGCCTTTGCTTCCGAAAGCTTCAACAGCCATGACCATCTCAGCAGCATGCTCGGTAGCCCCCTCAGTGGTGGCTAGTGGGAGCCTGTTGAGTGCATCGGCGCAGTTTTCGGTGCCCGGTCTGTGCCGAATTGTATAGTCATAGGCGGCTAACGTGAGTGCCCACCTCTGTATGCAGGCCGATGTGTTTGCATTTATGGCCTTGTTGTTGGCCAAAAGGGACGTTAGGGGCTTGTGATCTGTCTCCGGCTCAAATTTCCTGCCAAACAGGTACTGGTGCATTTTCTTTACCGCATATACACATGCAAGCACCTCCTTTTCTACCATCCCGTAGCCCCTTTCTGCCTGGGACAGACTTCTGGAGGCATAAGCTACCGGCTGTAACTGACCCTTGGCATTGACTTGCTGCAACACACACTCGACACCATAGGACGACGCATCGCACGTTAACACAAGTTTCTTACATGGGTCATATAGCGTTAACAGATTGTTGGAACATAACAAATTGCGTGCTCTATTAAAAGCCCTTTCCTGCCTGTCCCTCCAGGCCCATTTGCGACCTATGCGTAGGAGCACATGTAACGGCCTTTGCAGCGTGCTCAATTTGGGAAGAAAGGTACCAAAATAGTTCAGGAGCTCCAGGAACGAACGCAGCTCCGTCATGTTACGGGGTCTGGATGCTCTCTGGATCGCTTCCGTCTTGGACGCAGTAGGGCTGATCCCGTCTGCTACTACCCTCATCCCCAGGAATTCTACTTCTGGAGCTAGGAAGACGCACTTCGCCTTTTTCAGCCGCAGCCCTACCTGGTCCAGTCTGCATAGCACCTCCTCCAGGTTGTGGAGGTGTTCTTCAGTATCGCAAGGGTTGTGGAGGTGTTCTTCAGTGATGAAGATGTCGTCTTGAAAAACCATCGTCCTTGGAATCGACTTGAGGAGGCTTTCCATATTTCGTTGGAAGATCGCGGCGGCCGAGCGAATCCCGAACGGACATCTGTTGTACTCAAACAAACCCTTGTGTGTCGTGATGATGGTCAGCTTCTTTGACTCACTCGCCAGCTCCTGGGTCGTGTAAACTGAGGTCAGGTCCAATTTTGAAAAAAGTTTGCCACCGGATAGCGTCGCAAAGAGGTCCTCCACTCTCGGTAGCAGGAGTGACACAAGATTGATGGTGGTCTTAAAATCACCACATACCCTGACCGACACATCCGCCTTGAGCACCGGCACAATCGGGCTCGCCCAGTCACTGAATTCGACTGGCGAGATGATGCCTTCCCTCAGCAGGCGGTCCAATTCGCCTTCTATCTTTTCCCGCATCACGTACGGCACCGCTCTGGCCTTGTGGTGTGCTGGCCTGGCGTCCGGGTTTATGTGAATCACTACCTTGGCCCCCATTAAAGTGCCAATGCCGGGTTGAAACAGTGAGTCAAATTTGTCCAGGATCTGTGAGCATGATACTTGCTCCACAGAGGAAATTGCATTGACATCGCCCCATTTCCAATTCATGACAGCAAGCCAACTCCTCCCCAGTAGTGCGGGACCGTCCCCCGAGACAATCCAGAGTGGCAACTTGTTCTCCGAACCTTTGTGGGTCATGACTACCGTGGCGCTGCCTAGCACCGGAATGATTTCCTTTGTGTAAGTCCATAGCTGTGCGTCAATCGGCGATAATTTTGGCCTCCTGGCCTTGAACGCCCACAACTTGTCGAACTGTTTGATACTCATCAGGACCTGGCTGGCCCCCGTGTCTAGCTCCATTGATACTGGGATGCCATTCAGGAGTACTTTCATCATTATCAGTGGCGTCCTGGTGTATGAACTGTATACGTGCTCCACATGAACTCACTGAACTTCAGCTTCCAGTGATTTCCCCCAGCGTTCATTTCTGCAATTGCTGCACGTATTTTGTTCATCTCTGCAAATTCCAGCTGAGTGTGTGCCTCCACACCTCCAACATGAGCTGTTGTTGGAAACAAAAGGCCCCTTGCCAGTCGATCGCCTCTGACTGCCTCTGTGACTGTCCTTAAGTGTGCCATTAACAGGTGTTGATAGCCCCATTACTGGCTGCATTGTCCCTTGCAATGGCGTGAATCGCCGTTCGGCTAGCCATTGTCTCTGTCGAACTCCCCCTCTGATCTCGACTACATGTTGGGGCATGCCCAATTGCCCTTGTCTGCTTGGAGAACTGCGTGCTGCTTTAACAATGTTGATTCTCTGTCCCAACCATTCCTTAACACAGTACCTCTCATCTGTTCTGCTCGTGGCCATGCTCGCGCGGTTTAAATCCCAGTTTCTCGTCGCCATTGATATGTCCTTACTATACAGTATAAATGCACACGAGTTCCATGCTTGAGGGAAGGTCAGTCTGTGAACTGTCCTTTATTCCATAGCACTCAAGTGATGAAGGTGGGTGGAGCTTCCCCTTTTATACCTGAAGGTCCAGGTTAGGAGTGTCTCCCACAAGTTCACCGCCTAGTGGTCATTGTTCTTGTTATGTAATGATGTGTGTATCGTCCTGGTACCTTAAATGTAATGTAAGCACTATGCCACACCACAAAGGGCGCTGTGGTGGGAAACCTGGAAGTACCTAGAACAGGCACTATATAAGGCTGACCACCACACCTGAGAGGCACTCTGGAGCTGAACAATAAAGGACGAAGGTCACAGCAGTTAGACTTACACCAGACCGTGTGGAGTCAGTGATTTGTGTGCTACATACACCACATTGGCGACTAGGAAGCGGACGAACTCCACGCAACCATGGCTACTCTGGGCTCGCTAAAGGATTTTACCGTGGGCAATGATTGGGAGGCCTTTACGGAAAGGCTCGAGTACTACTTCACAGCAAACGACCTGACGGAGGACACGGACGCAATGAGAGAGAAGCGTAAGGCGATATTGCTCTCCAGTTGTGGAGATGAGGTTTACTGTCTCGTCAGGAATTTGCTGGCACCTGGGAGCGCCAGGGACAAGTCATACGAGGAGCTGACTGAACTCATTCGTGACCAGTTGAAACTGAAGGAGAGCATCCTCACGGCCAGATACAAATTTTACCATCACTGCAGACCTGAGGGCCAGGATATCACCAAATATGTTGCGGACCTCAGGAGACTCGCGGCGCCGTGTGATTTTTGGGGCACACCTTGACGAGGCTTTGCGGGACGTTTTCGTTATGGGGATTGGCCACGAGGGCCTCCTTCACAAGCTGCTGGCCACGGAACCCACAGTCACTCTGACAAAGGCCATCACCATCAGCCGGGCATATATGACCTCGACTTGCAGCACCAAGCAAATAATCCACAGGATAGCGCCCACCACGGACAAAACTGCAGAACGTGGCTCTGCCCAGGGCAGAGAGCACGGACCTCGGGATCCTGGAGCTCAGAGTCCGCCAAGGGGGGCCAATCAAGCAGCACCATGCTGGCGTTATGGAGGAAGCCATGAGGCTCACCGGTGCAGGTTTGCGGAGTACATGTGCAATACCTGCCATGTTAAAGGCCACCTTCAGCGTATGTGTATAAGAAATCAGACTCACCGTGTGGCTGAGGAGATGGGGGATGATCTACTGTTCAGCGAGGAGCAGGCAGAAGATGATGAGGTGTTGGGACTGTACACGTGTACTGATGATTCACCCCCAGTGATAAGGGATGTAAAAATCAACGGAGTCCCTGTGAGTATGGAAGTGGACACGGGCTCGGGTCCGTCGTTGATGAGTCGGAGAACTTTTGATAAACTGTGGATTAACCCAGCTGCACGACCCAAGCTGGTCCCGGTCACGGCGAAGCTGCGTACCTACACCAGGGAACTAATACCTGTTCTTGGCAGAGCGATGGTGCAGGTATCCCACGGGGACGAGACGCACGGTTTACCTTTGTGGGTCGTTGCAGGCAATGGGCCGACACTCCTCGGCCGGAGGTGGATGGGGACGGTCCGTGGGAGTTGGGAAGACTTCATTCCTCCACAGGCTGCTGCTCCCCGGGGTGCTGCCGTGCCCCGGGTCCCCAGAGAGCAGCACCGACCGAACTGGAGCTGCAGCCTCAATCCACCCACAGGCAAGTCCCAGGCCCGGACCTCACACAGAGATCCTGCAGCCCCAGCCCCCACAGGCAAGTCCCAGGCCCGGAACTCAAGCCACAGAGATCCTGCAGCCTCAGCCCCCACAGGCAAGCAGCCCTGCACAGAGGGGCCTAGTGTGGGGGGGGGGGGGGGTGAGCCAGCGGGGTGCGAGGGATCCAGGATGGCCGGCGGATCGGAAGAGCTCCGCTGAGGAAGTAACCGTCGGGCGGGCCCCGCTGAGGAAGTTGCCATCGGGTGGGCCCTGCAGAGGAAGGTGCCATTGGGCGGGCCCCGCCGAGAAGCTGTTAGCATCGGGCGGCAGCAGCAGCTGGAGGTCGGCGACCACGGCGACCGCATGGGAGGCCGCTATGGAGGCCGCAGGGGAGGTGGCAAGTGCAGCCGCTGGCCATGACAGCCGCAGGGGAGGCGGCTACGGTGGCCGCCGGAGAAGCGATGACGACGGCCGCAGGAGAGGCGGCAAGTCAGGTGGCAGCGGAGGGGAGCGGAGGGCATCCGGAGCAGCGGAGAGCAAGATGGCGGCGGCATCGTGTTCAGAGCAGCAGAGCATCAAAGATGGCGCCTTAAAAAGGAAATGCACCAGGGAGTCTTAAAATGGCCTTACCAAGAGGTGGTCCCCACAAAGGACTTCTGTAAGGCAGAGCGCGTCTAAAATGAGCTATGTTAATGTGAGATGGCGAATTTATAATAAAAATTAATTTTTTAATGCTGAATGGCCACTGTATTTGTGTAAAATAATGGATATGAAGTACAATTAATGATAAGGGCTAACAAGGAAATCAGAGATTCGTTACCAGTCAATAACTAGTTAATGAACCAGATAATATGTACCATACTAACGCACTGTCTATGCCTACCTGCCTTCCGTTGGACAAATGTGATGTTATGTAATGATGTATGTATCGTCATCCTGCGTCCTGGTGGCGGGGGAGGTGATGTTATGTAATGATGTATGTATCGTCCTGGTACCTTAAATGTAATGTAAGCACTATGCCACATCACAGAGGGCACTGTGGTGGGAAACCTGGAAGTACCTAGAACAGGCACTATATAAGGCTGACCACCACACCTGAGAGGAACTCTGGAGCTGAACAATAAAGGACGAAGATCACAGCAGTTAGACTTACACCAGACCGTGTGGAGTCAGTGATTTGTGTGCTAGATACACCACAGTTCTCACAGTGTACAACTTGTCAGTTTATACATGGGTTACAATGCTGGTTGAATACATGACACCCAAGCCTTGAATTTAATTTTCAAAATGTTATTGCTGCACCACGTTGATACACCATGAAGTGACAGGATCTAGATTGTTTTTGTGACTCTCCATAGTGCATTCTTGATCATTTGTTGGGCTGTCGGGAAAGTGCTGAGCAAAGAGACAGAAAGAAAAACACAGAGTGAATAACCAACAGGGTCATTTTTATTCATCTCCTCTGAAAGAGGAAAGGAGGTGATGAATCAAAAGATAGCAGTGCAATACAATAAGTTAGAATAGCATGAGAATCAGGAAAAAGATAAAAGGAAAAAGGCTATAGTAGACCTATTTCTGTCCTTTGTAAATATCTATCAATACGTGATATTCTTCATCTGACAACAATATTCCAAGGTTGTTCCAACTAGATTGGAACTCTAGTTTAGGTGTGAAGTAATGTTCCAATGAATTGGATGTGTGATAACATTACTTGTGGCGCTATCGGTATATATCTGAAGTAGTTCTGAGAAAGGCTCTTCACTCAAAACATTTCAAGGTGTTGACAGACATGCTATTTTTCCAGTCTTTTCTGTTTTTAACTCTTCTAATCAATTTCTGTTAATTTTATGTGAAATGTAAGATTCAACTCGTTTATTATTAACACTGATTTCAAAATAATTTTAATATAAATACATTAATGTCACTTCTTGGAAAGGGAAAATATGTCAATGTAATGTCCATTGGCATTGTATATAAAAACATGAATTACAAAACAGCTCATCTTTTTCTATTGCTAGCCTTTGGTAAGCAGAAACTATTTGGACTATTGAATTTTGTGATGAATCAAGGAGAATTATGCAAAACAAACAAAAGATTTTATGATTTTATACAGGCATGCTTTCACTGCTTATATGTTCACTTGTTTCCATGGAAACCATTTAGCCTTTGTGAACTCTGCTGAGATTCCCATACGTTCCCACTGACAACAGCTATTGTTTATAAATAGGATGAATGTATAACTACTGTGGGAATGTTTGTGACCTGGGAAGATATTAAAGATGCAGGAATGTATTGGAGTACACTGCATTAGAAAACAATGTGCGGTATAGAGTTTTTGGTTAATGCCTCATATATAGGTTACCTATATATAGCCAGAAATTTAAGATGTGTTGACAGACAGTTGAAATAGCTTAGAATCCACAAGGGGGCACATTGGCAATAGCATTGGCATGGAGTATTTCGAGACACAGCCATTACAATGTGTGCCATGCCAAATCAAACAGTAATAATATCTACACAGTATCCATTTGTGAAAAATACAGTACTTTTCCAATACTCTTCAAATTATTTTATTTGGGCGACAGTATCCCTTTTTAAGCAACATACTTTCTAATCCCAGAATACTTTGAACATTTTGGGATCAACCAGTACTCTAGTTCAGACAACCATAATAATTAAATAACAATCATCATGTTTAAATAATGTTCTGTAACTTCTGATGAATCACTTTCCTTTAACCTCCTTTCTTGAATGTCCTTGTATGAATACACATTGTGTATCTTAATAAAATTAAATTACATTTTCAACATTTTGCTGGTGCAGCATGTTGATATACCAATGTGATTTGCCATGATATTGTAGGATCTAGATCTGTGCTTGTGATATTCCACATTCTTGATTTTTGGTTTTGCTGTCCTGTTTTGTACAGAAGAGTGAATGATTTTGTGCTCAAGTTTCTCGAGCGGGACTTTGATCAAAGCCCAATCATCTATAATTGCCCCCCAAAATAAGGGCATCAATCATAAAGTAAAACAAACGCTCTGTCCAAGCCAAAATCAATATCAGGTCATTTTAAAATAATAATTGTAAAATTCAGGTTTATAACATATTCAATTCTCTACAGTGCCAGCTGATGATGGAGAACTCTTGACAAATTCACGGACACTGCACAGTCATCATTCATGGTCACCAGCGTGCCTCGTGGAGCTTTGAACATGGGAAAACAGCCTCAGAGAACCTGCCCAGTGCTTCTTTGCATCTTGGACTTGTAAATAGTTGGTTTCACCAAAGCAAGGAGAAAGGAGATCTCCCCAACTATTTGCCCAGCACATTAGGTGACTATAAATATGCAAGGATTGTTTGAAGTTTGTTGGGCTTTCAAAAGATTTGAAGCATGGGTGACGTATTTTTTCTAAAATATAGAAAGAAAAGCAGGGTGACTCAACAAGGTAATGTTTACTCATCCAGCAGTTGACCAAAATGTAAGAAAATAATTTTAATTTAACTATCTTTTCTTTGTTAAATGTATGGTACATGTATGGTACGGACGACGCCTGCATCTGCGCACATACAGAGGCTGAACTCCAAATCATAGTCAACGTATTTACTGAGGCATATGAAAGCATGGGCCTTACACTAAACATTCGTAAGACAAAGGTCCTCCACCAACCTGTCTCCGCCGCACAGCACTGCCCCCCAGTCATCAAGATCCACGGCGCGGCCCTGGACAACATGGACCATTTCCCATACTTTGGGAGCCTCTTATCAACAAGAGCAGACATTGATGACGAGATTCAACACCACCTCCAGTGCGCCAGTGCAGCCTTCGGCCGCCTGAGGAAAAGAGTGTTCGAAGATAGACCCTCAAATCTCCCACCAAGCTCATGGTCTACAGGGCTGTAATAATACCTGCCCTCCTGTATGGCTCAGAGACTTGGACCATGTACAGTAGACACCTCATGTCGCTGGAAAAATACCACCAACGATGCCTCCACAAGATCCTGCAAATCCCCTGAGAGGACAGATGCACCAACGTTAGCGTCCTCGACCAGGCCAATAACCCCAGCATTGAAGCACTGACCACACTTGATCAGCTCTACTGGGCAGGCCACATTGTTCACATGCCAGACAAAGCAAGCGCTCTACTCGGAACTCCTTCACAGCAAACGAGCCAAAGGTGAGCAGAGGAAATGTTACAAGGACACCCTCAAAGCCTCCCTGATATAGTGCAACAACACCTGGGAGTCCCTGGCCAAAGACCGCCCTAAGTGGAGGAAGTGCATCCGGGAGGTCGCTGAGGACATCGAGTCTTGTCGCCGAGAGCATGCAGAAATCAAATGCAGGCAGCGGAAAGAGCGTGCGGCAAACCAGCCCCACCCACCCTTTTCCTCAATGACTATCTGTCCCACCTGTGACAGGGACTGTGGTTCTCATATTGGACTGTTCAACCACCTAAGGACTGATTTTTAGAGTGTAAGCAAGTCTTCCTCGATTCCAAGGGACTACCTATGATGATGATGTATGGTACATTATCTTATTGCAAAAAGAAATTGTTCCATGTCAAAATGTGCTGTTATAAATTGCTACAAATCAAAATGACCTAGTAGCATAAGAGTACATGAGAACAAAAGAAATAGGAGCAGGAGTAGGCCACTTGGCCCCTCGAGCTTGCTCTGCCATTCAATGGGATCATGGCTGGTCTTCGACCTCAACTTCACTTGCCTGCACCATGCCCATATCCCTTGATTCCCTTAGTATTCAAAAATCTATCGATCTCTGTCTTGAATATACTCAACGACTGAGCCTCTACAGCCCTCTGGGGTAGAGAATTCCAAAGATTCACAACGCTCTGAGTGAAGATGTTTCTCCTCATCTCAGTCCTAAATGCCCGACCCCTTATTCTGAGGCTGTGACCACTGGTTCTAGACTCCCCAGCCAGAGGAAACATCCTTCCTGCATCGACCCTGTCAAACCCTATAAGAATGTTGTATGTTTCAATGAAATCATCTCTCATTCTTCTAAACTCTAGAGAATATAGGCCTTGTCTACTCAATCTCTCCTCACAGGACTATCCCCCCATCCCAGGAATCAGTCCGGTGAACCTTCGTTGCACTCCCTCTATGGCAAGTATATCCTTCTGTGGGTAAGGAGACCAAAACAGTACACAATACTCTTGGTGCAGTCTCACCAGGGCCCTATAGAATTGCAGTAAGACATCTTTACTCTTATATTCAAATCCTCTTGTAATAAAGGCAAACATACTATTTGCTTTCTTAATTGCTTGCTGTACCTGCATGTTAACTTTCAATGATTCGTGTACAAGGACACCCAGGTCCCTCTGAACACCAACATTTCACAATCTCTCACCATTTAAAAAATACTCGCCATTTCCCTTTCTCTGACCACTGTCCATACAGCTGCCAGCCTTGGCTTAGATGAAGCTCTCTCACCTCTGAATTGGATGGTTATGGTTTCAAGTCTGAACTCCAGTGCCTTAAACACACAATCTAGGCTGACACTACAGTGCAGTACTAAGGGAGGTGTTTTGGATGAGACATTAAACTAAGGCGCTGTCTGCCTTCTCAGGTGGACCTAAAAGACCCTATGTCACTTTTTTAAAGCAGAGCTGGGGAGTTCTCCCTGGTTTATTGGCCATTACTTTAAAAAAAAGATTGGTCATTATTATTTTGCTGTTTGTGGGACCTTGCTATGCACAAATTGGCTGTGCATTACCAACATTACTACAGTGACTACACATCTGAAGGGCGCTATATAAATGCAAGTTATTTCTTTTTACAGGTGGTGTTGGATTTAAGTCCCAGGGCTTTCACTCATTCTCAGCTACACTAAAAAAATGAACGAACATAAGAAATAGGAGCAGGAGTAGGTCGTATAGCCCCTCGAGCCTGCTCCTCCATTCAATAAGACCATGGCTAATCATTGACCTCAACTCCACTTTCCTGCCCAATCTCCATATTCCTTGATTCCCCTAGAGTCCAAAAATCTATCTATCTCAGCCTTGAATATACTCAAAGACTCAGCATCCACAGCCCTCTGGGGCAGAGAATTCCAAAGAATCACAACCCTCTGAGTGAAGAAATTCCTCCTCATCTCGGTCTTAAATGGCCTACCCCTTATCCTGAGACTATGCCCCCTAGTTCTAGACACGCAGGGGAAACAACCTCTCAGTATCTACCCTGTCAATCCCCCTCAGAATCGTGTATGTTTCAATGAGATCATCTCTCATTCCTCTAAACTACAGAGAGTATAGTCCCATTCGACACAATTTCTCATCATAAGACGGACCTCTTGTCCCAGGAGTCAACGAAAAACAATCAGTGGATTTGCCGCAACAATAAATTCAAAATAAGCTTTCGTACACAAGCTTCTGGTTTGAACCTGCATGACCATTTTCTGTGTAATAAGTATAGCTGGTGAGTGTTTGGTAATCGTTAAATTAATTGGTCAATTACAATACATTTGGAGTAACATTACAACAGTGGCTACACTCCAAGTTGGGGCTGGATTTTTGGATTTCGGGACGTTAATGATGACGGGCCAGTCCTGATACTGCTTGGAAAAAGTTTGTGCCTCAGGCAACAAAATTGGGCAGCTGGGCCCTGAGTGTGGGGTGGAGCGGTAAGGGAGGCATTGCACACTTCTGTTACTAAGCTGGCGGTGCATGCGAAAATCCCAAGCTAAGGAGCCGGCCTGGGAGCGTTCTCAGAGAGGTCTGCGGAGAAAAACAAAAACACCAAAAACATTCCCAATACATAGCCCATTCCGCCACAGCGTAAATCATTAAAAAAAGAAAAGAAAAAACAATCATACTTACCTCACTGCAGCCTCTACAGCTCGGAGCGCCTGATTTCAGGGTGCCACGGGTCGGCCGGGGGTCAAAAATCGAGCTGTTGTCCCAACCAGGGGTGTTGCACACCGGCTCACCTCTTCCGGATGGTAATGCTCTGCACCGCACAGAAACAGGCCCCAAAAACCCAGCGGAGCGCTGGAAGATGGCCGCCCACCAGAAGAGCTCATTGTCGATATTGCCGCCCTCCGGGGTGAAAACAGAGGCAGACAGCAGTGGAAAATCCGGCCCCAAAAGTACTTCATTGGCTGTAAAGCGCTTTGAGACGTCCGGTGGTCATGAAAGGAGCTATATAAATACAAGTCTTTCTTTTTTTCTTTCTAACTGAACTGAGCTCCATATGCTCCCCATCTAAATAATATGCATAGTAACAAAACTGTATCAATCTTCACATACTTCCCACATTTTCAGGGGAAAGAATAGAAAAATGACATTAAAAAGCACCCCATCTAACACCTTAATTATTCACCCCCTCCACCACTGGAGCACCGTGGCTGCAGTATGTACCATCTACAAGATGCACTGCAGCAACTCGCCAAGGCTTCTTCGGCAGCACCTCCCAAATCTGCGACCTCTACCACCTAGAAGGACAAGGCCAGCAGGCACATGGGAGCACCATCAACTGCAAGTTCCCCTCCAAGTTACACATCATCCTGACTTGGAAATATATCGCGGTTCCTTCATCGTCACTGGGTTAAAATCCTAGAACTCCCTCCCTAACAGCACTGTGGGAGTACCTTCACTACACGGACTGTAGCAGTTTGAGAAGGCGTCTCACCACCACCTTCTCAAGGGCAATAAATACTGGCCTTGCCAGCTACTCCCACATCCCAGGAACTAATATTAATAGAATGATGTTGAAATCAGGATATTTGTATGAACACTGACATGCTTAGTTATAGATTAGTTGATTGGACCAAAAATCAAATCATCCCCGATTCCTACTTCAACGAATGTTAACACTACAGATGGATTTTTATTATCACGGAGGAAACATTCGTATTTTCCAAAATAATGGTGGTCAATGATAGATGTAAAAATGGGCCACTGTATCACTGAACAATAGGTAACTATACATTACAGAGAAAAGAAAAGTTGTGTGACGACAAATGGCAGTACTACTGCATTTGTTTTTATTAGCCAGAAAAACGAGGTAGGCCCCCCGTTTAAAATTTTAATTCAGATCACATATTTCTAACTCTCCAAAACATCACTGGGGTAGAGTACTGCTGTTCGCTATTTTTGGTAATGTTGTATTTCCCAACCACGTGCTTATGATTTCATTATAAATAGCGAACAGCAGAAATCTTCCCCTAGTATCACAGAATTCTGGTGCTCTCATCGACCAGTGACATGTTAAATACCATCAATTAAGCCTGATGGATGTTTTTTTTTTGCAGGAAGATTATAGACTTCTGATTTGTGCATAACAAATTAGGCCCAGATTCTGTCTCTCAACAGAGACTTTTCCTGAGATGATCAGGATCTAAATACATAAATGGAACCTCGCCAGGATTGTTGTTTGTGGTATCAATATTTTAAAGACTTGTTTCTTCAGATAAGAATTACATTCTTGTTGACAAACATTAAATATGAAATAAACTTACATCTTACAGAATTCTCTTCTTCTTCTCAGTCACTCGGAATCGAGGATGACTTAGTTCATTATTTCATTACAGAATAACCAACTAAGGAGGCACTATAGTAGAACAAAAGCAGAAAATGCTGGAAATCTCAGTGGGACAAGCAGCATCTGTGGAGAGGAAGCAGAGTTAACGTTTCGGGGTTCGTCAGAACTGGAGAGTGTTTGGAAAGAACACAGTCTTAATAAGCACTGAAAGGGGGAGGGGAAGAAAGAACAAAAGGGAAGGTCTGTGATAGAGTGGAAGACAGGAGAGATTAGAGAGACAAAGGGATGATGGGTCAAATTGAAATGGTAATGCCAGGAGTTAGAAAAACATTAGTCAAGATAGGGTGTGAATGGCAGGATAATGACCAGCTGCCATTAGAGACAAGGAGGGAAAAAAAAGAAACAGGCTCGGGGGATGAGGGGGAAAAGAGTCAAAGATTGGCAGTGGTTACGCTCTGAAATTGTTGAACTCGATGTTGAGTCCAGAAGGCTGTAAAGTGCCTAAACAAAAGATGAGGTGCTATTCCTCGAGCTTGCGTTGAGCTTTGTTGGAACAGTGTAGGAGACCGAGCACAGAGAGGTCAGAGTGGGAATGGAGTGGAGAATTAAAGTGACAGGCGACCAGAAGCTCAGGGTCACACTTGCAGACTGAACGGAGGTACACCGCAAAGCGGTCACCCAATCTGCGTTTGGTCTCCCCAATGCAGAGGGGACCACATCGTGAGCAGCGAATACAGTATACTAAATTTAAAGAAATACAAGTAAGTCACTGTTTCACCTGGAAGGAGTATTTGGGGCCCTGGATAGTGGGAAGGGAGGAGGTAAAATGGCAGGTGTTGCATCTCCTGCGCTTGTACGGAAAGGTGCCGTAGGAAGGGGGGGAGCGGTGCTAGGGTGACTGCGGAATTGACCAGGGTGTCGCGGAGGGAGCAGTTCCTTCGAAATGCTGAGCGGGGAGGGGAGGAGAAAATGTGATTGGTCGTGGGATCACGCTGGAGGTGGCGGAAATGGTGGAGGATGATCTGTTGAACGTGGAGACTGGTGGGGTGAAAGGTGAGGACAAGGGGAACCCTGTCATGGTTCTGAGAGGGAGGGGAAGGGGATGAGGACAGAGGTGCGGGAAACGGAACAGACACGGTCGAGGAGCATGTTAATCGTGGTGGAGGGGACTCCTCGGTTGAGGAAAAAGGAAGAAATGTCAGAGGCAGTGGTGTGAAAGGTGGCATCGTCGGAGCAGATGCGACGGAGATGGAGAAGCTGGGAGAATGGAATGGAGTTATTACAGGATGCGGGTTGGGAGGAAGTGCCGTCCAGGTAGCTGTGGGAGTCAGTGGGCTTATAGTGGATACTGGTCGAAAGCCTTTCCCCAGAGATGGAGACGAGAAGTCGAGGAAGGGAAGGGAAGAGTCAGAGATGGACCATGTGAACATAGAAACATAGAAACATAGAAAATAGGTGCAGGAGTAGGCCATTCGGCCCTTCGAGCCTGCACCACTATTCAATATGTTCATGGCTAATCATTTTTGCAACTTTAGTACCCCATTCCTGCTTTCTCTCCATATCCCTTGATCCCTTTAGCCGTAAGGGCCACATCTAACTCCCTTTTGAATATATCTAACGCACTGGCCTCAACAACTTTCTGTGGTAGAGAATACTACAGGTTCACAGTTCTCTGAGTGAAGAAGTTTCTCCTCATCTCGATCCTAAATGGCTTACCCCTTACCAGTAGACTGTGACCCCTGGTTCTGGACTTCCCCAACATCCGGGACATTCTTCCTGCATTTAACCCATCCAATCCCGTCAGAATTTTATGTTTCTATGAGATCCCCTTTCATCCTTCTAAACTCCAGTGAATATAAGCCTAGTCGATCCAGTCCTTCTTCATATGCCAGTCGTGCCATCCCAGGAATCAGTCTGGTGAACCTTCGCTGCACTCCCTCAGTAACACGAATGTCCTTCCTCAGATTAGGAGACCAAAACTATACACAATATTCAAGGTGTGGCCTCACCAATGCCCTGTACAACTGCAGTGAACCTCCCTGCTCCTATACTCAAGTCCTTTCGCTATGAAGGCCAACATGCCGTTTGCCTTCTTCACCGCCTGCTGTATCTGCATGCCAACTTTCAATGACTGATGTACCATGACACCCAGGTCTCGTTGCACCTCCCCTTTTCCTAATCTGTCACCATTCAGATAATATTCTGCCTTTCTGTTTTTGCCACCAAAGTGGATAACCTCACATTTATCTACATTATACTGCATCTGCCATGCATTTGTCCACTCACCTAACCTGTCCAAGTCACCCTGCAGCCTCTTAGAATCCTCCTCACAGCTCACACTGCCACCCAGCTTAGTGCCATCTGCAAACTTGGAGATATTACATTCAATTCCTTCGTCTAAATCATTAATGTATATTGTAAAGAGCTGACGCCCCAGCACTGAGCCCTGCGGTACCCTACTAGTCACTGCCTGCCATTCTGAAAAGGACCCATTTATTCCTACTCTTTGCTTCCTGTCTGCCAACCAGTTCTCTATCCACATCAGTACATTACCCCAAATACCATGTGCTTTAATTTTGCACACTATCTCTTGTGTGGGACCTTGTCAAAAGCCTTTTGAAAGTCCAAATACACCACATCCACTGGTTCTCCCTTGTCCATTCTATTATTACATCCTCAAAATATTCTAGAAGATTTGTCAAGCATGATTTCCCTTTCATAAATCCATGCTGACTTGGACCGATCCTGTCACTGCTTTCCAAATGCACTGCTATTACATCTATAATAATTGATTCCAACATTTTCCCCACTACCGATGTCAGGCTAACTAGTCTATAATTCCCTGTTTTCTCCCTCCCTCCTTTTTTAAAAAGTGGGGTTACATTCGCTACTCTCCAATCCATAGGAACTGATCCAGAGTCTATAGAATGTTGGAAAATGATCACCAATGCGTCCACTATTTCTAGGCCACTTCCTTAAATACTCTGGGATGCAGACTATCAGGCCCTGGGAATTTATCGGCTTTCAATCCCATCAATTTCCCTAACACAATTTCCTGACTAATAAGGATGTCCTTCAGTTCCTCCTTCTCGCTAGACCCTCGGTCCCCTAGTATTTCCGGAAGGTTATTTGTGTCTTCCTTAGTGAAGCCAGAACCAAAGTATTTGTTCAATTGGTCTGCCATTTCTTTGTTCCCCATTATAAATTCACCTGATTCTGACTGCAAGGGACCTACATTTGTCTTCACTAATCTTTTTCTCTTCACATATCTATAGAAGCTTTTTCAGTCAGTTTTTATGTTCCCTGCAAGCTTACTCTCATACCCTATTTTCGCCCTCCTAATTAAACCCTTAGTCCTCCTCTGCTAAATTCTGAATTTCTTCCAGTCCTCAGGTTTGCTGCTTTTTCTGGCCAATTTATATGCCTCTTCCTTGGATTTAACACTATCACTAATTTCCCTTGTTAGCTACGGTTGAGCCACCTTCCCCGTTTTATTTTTACGCCAGACAGGGATGTACAATTGTTGAAGTTCATCCATGTGATCTTTAAATGTTTGCCATTGCCGATCCACCGTCAACCCTTTAAGTATCATTCGCCAGTCTATCCTAGCCAATTCACATCACATACCATCGAAGTTACCTTTCTTTAAGTTCAGGACCCTAGTCTCTGAATTAACTGTGTCACTCTCCATCTTAATAAAGAATTCTACCATATTATGGTCACTCTTCCCCAAGGGGCCTCGCACAACAACATAGACATAGAAACATAGAAAATAGGTGCAGGAGTAGACCATTCGGCCCTTCGAGCCTGCACCACCATTCAATAAGATCATGGCTGATCATTCCCTCAGTACCCCTTTCCTGCTTTCTCTTCATACCCCTTGATCCCCTTAACCGTAAGGGCCATATCTAACTCCCTCTTGAATTGCTAATTAATCCTCTCTCGTTACACAACACCCAGTCTAGGATGGCCAGCTCTCGAGTTGGTTCCTCAATGTATTGGTCGAGAAAACCATCTCTTATACACGCCAGGAAATCCTCCTCCACTGTATTGCTACCAGTTTGGTTAGCCCAATTTATGCAGATTAAAGTCACCCATGATAACTGCTGTACCTTTATTACACGCATCCCTAATTTCCTGTTTGATGCCATCCCCAACCTCACTACTACTGTTTGGTGGTCTGTACACAACTCTCACTAGCGTTTTCTGCCCTTTGGTGTTCCGCAGCTCTACCCATACAGATTCCGCAGAAGGTGAGGAAAGGATGGAAATTGGATGCAAAATGAATAAAATTTTCAAGTTCAGGACGCGAGCAGGAAACGGCACTGATAGAGTCATCAATGTTCTGGAAAAAGAGGTGAGGGAGGGGACCCGAGTAGGACTGGAACAAAGAATGTTCGACATATCCCACGAAAAGGCAGGCATAGCTAGGACCCATGCGGATTCCCATAGCAACGCCTTTAATTTGGACTCCCACATCTACCTGAACTACACTTCCTCCTATCCCGCATCCTGTAAGGACTCCATTCCATTCTCTCAGTTTTTCCGTCTCTGTCACATCCCAGATGATGCCACCTTTCACACTAGTGCCTCTGACATTTTTTCCTTTTTCCTCAACAGAGCATTCCCCTCCACCATGGTTGACATGGCCCTTGACCGTGTCCATTCCATTTCCCACACCTCTGCCTAAACCCCTTCCCCTCCATCTCAGAACCATGACAGGGTTTTCCTTGTCCTCACCTTTCACCCCACCAGCCTCCACGATCAACGGATCATCCTCCGCCATTTCTGCCACCTCCTGCGTGATCCCACCACCAATCACATCTTCCCCTCCCCTCACTTCTCAGCATTCTGAAGGGACCGCTCCCTTTGCAACACCCTGGTCCATTCCACAGTCACCGCCAGCAACCCCTCCCCTTCCCATGGCACCTTTCCATGGAAGTGCAGGAGATGCAACACCTGCCCTTTTACAAAAACAATATATTGCGGATGCTGGAATCTGGAATAAAAACAGAAAATGCTGGAAATCTCAGCAGGTCAGGCAACATCAGTGGAGGGGAAGCAGAGTTAACATTTCGGGTCGATGACCCTTCGTCAGGACTGGAGAGTGTTCGGAAAGAACACATTCTTAACAAGCATTGAAAGGGGGAGGGGGAAGAAGGAACAAAAGGAAAGGTCTGTGATAGGTTGGAAGACAGGAGAGATTAGAGAGACAAATGGGATGATGGCCAAATTGAAATGGTAATGCCAGGAGTTAGAAAAACATTAGCCAAGATAGGGTGTGAATGGTGGGATAATGACCAACAGCCAGTTGAGACAAGGAAAACAAAAGAAAGAAAGAAACAAACAAGATCTGAGGCGGGGTGGGAGGGGGCGGGGGTGGGTGGGTGTTGGGGAAAGGGAGCCAAAGATTGGCAGCGGTTACACTCTGAAATTTTTGAACTTGATGTTGAGTCCAGAAGGCTGTAAAGTGCCTAAATGAAAGATGAGGTGCTGTTCCTCGAGCTTGCGTTGAGCTTCGTTGGAACAGTGTAGGAGACCAAGGACAGAGAGGTCAGAGTGGGAATAGAGTGGAGAATTAAAGTGACAGGCAACCGGAAGCTCAGGGTCACACTTGCGGACTGAATGGAGGTGCTCCGCAAAGTGGTCACCCAATCCACGCTTGGTCTCCCCAGTGTAGAGGAGACCACACCATGAGCAGTGAATACAGTATACTAAATTGAAAGAAGTAACTATTAAATCACTGTTTCACCTGGAAGGAGTATTTGGGACCCTGGATAGTGGGAAGGGAGGAGGTAAAAGGGCAGGTGTTGCATCTCCTGCTCTTGCATGGAAAGGTGCCATGGGAAGGGGAGGGGGTGCTGTGGGTGACTGCGGAATGGACATGGGTGTCGCAAAGGGAGTGGTCCCTTCGGAATGCAGGGAGGAGAATATGTGATTGGTGGTGGGATCACGCTGGAGGTGACTGAAATGGCGGAGGACGATCCGTTAAATGTGGATGCTGGTGGGGTGAAAGGCAAGGACTAGGAGAACCCTGTCATGGTTCTGAGAGGAAGGGGAAGGGGTGCGAGCAGAGGTGTGGGAAATAGAACAGACACGGTCGAGGGCCATGTTAACCATGGCAGAGGGGAATCCTCTGTTGAGGAAAAAGGAAGACATGTCAGAGGCACTAGTGTGAAAGGTGGCTATGGAGCAGATGCGGCGGAGACGGAGAAACTGGGAAAATGGAATTGAGTCCTTACAGGATGCGGGGTGGGAGGAAGTGTGGTACAGGTAGCTGTGGGAGTGAGTGAGCTTATAGTGAATACTGGTCGAAAGTCTATCCCCAGAGATGGAGACGGAGAAGTCAAGGAAGGGAAGGGAAGAATTGGAGATGGACCATGTGAAGGTGAGGGAAGTGTGGAAATTGGATGCAAAGTGAATGAAATGTTCTAGTTCAGGGTTCCAAATACTCCTTCCAGGTGAAACAGCGATTTACTTGTACTTCTTTCAATTTAGTATACTGTATTCGCTGCTCACGATGTGGTCTCCTCTATATGGGGAGACCAAGTGTAGATTGGATGACTGCTGTGCAGAGCACCTCCATTCAGTCTGCAAGTGTGACCCTGAGCTTCTGGTCACCTGTCACTTTAATTCTCCACTCCATTCCCTCTCTGATCTCTCTGTCCTCGGTCTCTCACACTGTTCCAACGAAGCTCGAGGAACAGTATTTCATCTTTCGTTTGGGCACTTTATAACCATCTGGACTCAACATTGAGTTCAACAATTTCAGAGCGTAACTGCTACCAATCTTTGCCTCCTTCCATGCCCCTCCCAGCTTGTTTCTTTTTTTTCTCCTTATCTCTAATGACAGTTGGTTATTATCCCGCCATTCACACCCTATCTTGACTAATGTTTTTCTAACTCCTGGCATTACCATTTCAATTTGGCGCATCATCCCTTTTATCTCTCTAATCCCTCCTGTCTTCCACCCATCACAGATCTTCCCTTTTGTTCTTTCTTCCCCTCCCCCTTTCAGTGCTTCTTAAAAATTTGTTCTTTCCAAACACTCTCCAGTTTTGAGAAGGGTCATCGATCAGTTAACTCTGCTTTTTCGCCACAGATGCTGCCTGACCCGTTGAGATTTCCAGCGTTTTCTGTTTTTATTCCAGTTTCCAGCATCCGCAGTATTTTGCTTTTGTACTGTAGTAGAACAGATCTGTAAGGTGTAGTACCAGGTGGGATATCCGTTTGACCTTCCAGGTCGCCGATTTCCTGGTCGCAAACGTATCAATGACGGGAGATGCTGGTTGGAAGCTAAAGCAAAATATCGCGGATGTTGGGAAATCTGAAATAAAAACAGAAAATGCTGGAAATACTCAGCAGGTCTGGCAGCATCTGCGGAGAGAGAAACAGAGTTAATGTTTCAGGTCGACGCCCTTTTATCAGAACTGAGAGAAGTTAGATATTTAACAGTTTATAGGCAAGTACAGTGCTAGCTGTTTCCTTACAATAAAGAATATAGGAGACTGACAGCTGTCACTAAGCCACACTTGTGCATCTCCCAGCAATTTAAAGATACTTCTAGCCACATACTTGCCAATATTTTCAGCGTTATCTTATAGCAGCGTTGTAAAGACCTTAAAGAAGCTCACACATTGCTAGTCCACAGCCTGGGAGTCAAATTGTGGTAGTTTTCTGTAAATAAAATAGTCGCAGAGATAAAGTTGAGTACGCAAGCTTTTTACACTAAATGCTGGTTTCAACAGCCTTGGCTGAGGTTGAGATGTTGATAAGGATGAGGCAAGGATCACGAGGACGAGAGCAATGTTCTGGGGAGAGTGAAATGAACATAGAACAAATCAAATAGAAAAAGTGAAGGCGTAGAAAAGGACTGCACTGAGCCTCAGAAATAAACGTTTGGAATCAGATGTACAATTAGTAAAAATATTGAGAGTGATTTAAAAAGTGGATCTTCCAAAGAACTTGCTTTCAATTAAACTAATATTTCGGCAATTCCAACAACATTTATTGTGTGGAAATTAAAGCTCGCTATTGTGTTTACTGCTTTCTTGGGTATTATTATATAAAATGCCCTAAGTGATGAGAAACCTAGGTGAAACCCAAGGCTCAGTGGTAGGGGACAAGAAGAACCGGTTCAGTGCCGCCAAGCTGTTATGTCAATTGTTGGAAAAAAGGAAGAACACATGTTCAGTGTTCCCAACAAGAATGCCTTGCTTAATTAAGGACACGTCGGACAACTTATGAACATAAACATTTCTAACAAGCGGGAAACTTGAACTGTTACTCATGTTTTTTTATCCTGGAGATTTTCCAGCCAAACGTCTGGAATTTTATTTTTTAATAATATTGCCGATGCTACTTAGGAATGAGGCAAAGATAAAACCATTTTGAAATATTTCCTGGAACATGTTGGATCATTTTGAAGTAAATATTCGCTCAGATACTCCAAAACGATAGCTCTGCAACATATTTAAGTGCATCTTGTTCTGGGCCCCTAATATACCCCTTCTAATTTTACTTGTATGTGAGAAATCGGGTGTAACAACCCAGAAGTAAATCGTATTCGCCTTCATTTGTTCTCCACATCACATACCTGTCCCCTGCCATTAAACAGCTGCTGGGCGACAGGGTTACTCGGCCAGAGAGAGTACAAGGGAAATTGTGGGCAACAACACACATTTCGGTTGCAATGTTTCCCGTTTTATGGTTTGTTCTAATTTTGCCTCATATTTATTTGGTACTATTTTTGTTTGGGTAAAATTAAAATCGAAAAATACGATTTTTATTCCACTTCCACATTGTGCGATTTAAGGGGCGGCTAGATAATTACATGAGGGAGAAAGGAATAGCGGGATATGTTGATGGGGTGAGATGAAGTCAGGGAGGCTGGTGTGGAGCATAAAGACCGGCATTGAACAAATGGTCTATTTCTGTGCTGTAAATACCATGTAATTACTTTCTAGTAGAAATGTGTTTATGCATCATTCTAAATCTGTCGGGCGTGTCGCCTCTTTTGCATTTCCATCAGTAGCGTCAGTGAGAATCTGCACTTGCACCAACTTCGCCTGCTTTCACTGCCTGCTTTCATTGCCAGCTTCCGAAGGCGCAGCTCAAACCTTTGGTCTCACGGCAGAGCTGTGCGTCTCATCGCCGAGCTTGGCTCCTCCACTGGGCGAAGCCGGCTTTCTCCGGCGACACGTGAAGCCGACGTTTTTTGGGGGGGCTCATTGCGGAGCTGACGTAATGGGGGTTGCTGATTGGCCCCGTGATGCAGCGCCGCCGCCGAGTGCCTCGAGTGCTGCAGTCTCCCGGCGCTGGGAGGGGGAGGCAGACAAGAGGCACTGGAGCGTAAACGCATAGATTATTATGGCATCGCGACGAATGGAGACTAAACCGGTGATAACGTGTCTCAAAACACTCCTCATCATCTACAGCTTCGTTTTCTGGGTAAGGATGGTAGATTATTTCCTATTTTTATTTTAGCTCCTGAATAGATGAGAGCGACAAAAAAAATAAGAATTTTTTGCTTTGCGGACGTGCGCTTGCTATAAAAAAAAGCTAAGATTGAAAAGCGAGAATACTGGAGCCGCTTCTTTGCTTCTCCAGATTTAGCCTCGATCCCTTTTGTCTATTTAACACTTGGCCATATTTACAAAAAATCTTAGACAGGCACTTGTAAGATTGGAAAAGAAACCATGTATTTTTCTTATTTGGGAATGTCTAATACTGACACACCGGTTGCTGTGCGATACGCGAGACTACTGCAGCAAACATGAAAGGTCCTCAGTTTTACACAGAACCTACCCCGCCCCCAAGTTTGTTTGCTCAGTTTCAATTATTTGCCCACTGAGTAAATCGATCATTTTTTATTTAATATTTATTCTGCGATTTAATGTTTTCACTGACAGCACGTCAGACCCGTTAGGATTCTTTGGCGAGAAGCAACTTCCTTGGGCTGTCTCCGCAGTCCCTTGTATTTATTTTCCTCCTTCAGATACAAGACAATTAGACATTCCACACTTGACAGGTTTAATTAGACAATTCATCTTTCTTGAAATAACAAATTAGAGACACACAACTGCCGCATTGTTGGTTCATTTTCCTTGTGTGTTTTTTTAAACAAACGCTTTCATGAAGTAATTCAGTCAGCATTTTTCACAGTGACTTATCATTCGACTGCAGTGTTTTCCACCTGCATGTTACATTTGTAGGTAGGCTTTTGAAAACTCGAAATAATTTGTTTTGTATATAGTCACTTAATTCCCCCAAAAGTTATTACTGGTGTAACATTTTCTTCATCGGTAGGGATTTATCGTGATCTGACTGAAGAGCCTGAGAACCGAGCTAATCAAATCTGTCTGTTTAATTTTAGATTCAGACCTGAGCATTCTAATAGTAGGTAACCAGTGAATGTTATATATACAATATAGCAGTTATATTTAAAGACTGTAATGTTTGGGTTTGTCTATCTACGTGTGGGAGGTGAGCAACATGGTTCTATCCCTAATGAATGTTCTATATTCAGCTATATAAAAATGTAATGTTTACAGTAAGTGGATTTTACAGTTAATGCCTGGCTGAAAACTCATGCCAGTCTAGTAGTTATCCTATTTTATTCTTTGGTTTGACTAGTGGTTTCGCAGGCCACAGAATTAATTATTTACATCTGTGGCAATTGAAAATGTTTCTGAAAGGTTCGCAACAGTGTGTGGTATTTCTGATTTGATGTAACACTGTGTTTATGATACAGCGGACAACTGGTTTAGCCATTCACCGCCAGGTCTGACTGGACCACATAAAGCACTATCTGATCCTGCTCTCGTCTACCAAAACTGCTCCCTATTCCAGAATCATTCTTGAATGTAAAGATAACCCCCGACTTCTATTCTCCACTGCTAACCCCTCTCCCTAGTCCCCACCCCTCATCTCTGACAGTGTGTGAGGAGCTTGTGGACGTCTTTGTCTCTAAGATTGAGGCCATCCATTCGGCCGCCTCTGCCTCTTCCTTTCCTTCTCCTAGCCCACTGGGCTAAACTTCTTCCAAGGATCCTCCCTGTCCTAGCCCTGACCTCACATCTTTCTCCAGTTTCTCTCTGATCTCCCCTCATGACCTTTTTGAACTCATCCTGTCCATGAGACCCACTTTCTGCTCCCTTGACCCTATTCCCACCAAACTGTTGACACTCAGCTTCCTTTTCTGGCTTCCATGTTAGCTGACATTGTGAACAATTCTCTCTCTTCAGGTACTGCCCCCCTCAAATCTGCCACCATCACCCCTCTCAAAAAAAACAACCCTCGACTCCTCTGTTCTTGCAAACTACTGTTCCATCTCCAACCTCCCTTTCCTTTCCAAAGTCACCTCCCATATCTGTGCCCATCTTTCCCACAATTTCAATTTTGAATCCCTCCAATCCAGTTTCCACTCTCATCCAATCACAAATGACATCCTTTGTGACTGTGACAAAGGCAAACTATCCCTCCTCATCCTTTTTGACGTGTCTGCAGCCTTTGACATGGGTGACCACTCTATACTTCTCCAATGCCTCTCCACCATCGTCCAGCCGGATGGGACTGCACTCGCCTGGTTCCATTCTTATCTATCTAATCGTAGCCAGAAAATCACCTGCAACAGCTTCACTTCCAGCCCCCGCATCGTTACCTCTGGTGTCCCACAAGGATCTATCCTTGGCCTCCTCCTAGTTCTCATCTACCTGTTGTCCCTTGACAACATTATTCGAAAACAGAGTCACTTTCCACATGCACACTGGTGACACCCAGCTCTACCTCACTACTACTTCTCTCGACCCCTCCACAGTCTCCAAACTGTCAGACTGCTTGTCCGACATCCAGTTCTGGATGAGCAGAAATTTTCTCCAATTGAATATTGGGAAGACCAAAGCCATTATTTTCAGCCTCCGCCATAAACTCCGTTCCCTAGCGACTGACTCCATCCTTCTCCCCAACTTCTGTCTGGGGCTGAACCAGACTGTTCGCAACCTTGGTGTCATATTTGACCCTGAAGTGAGCTTTTGACCACATATTCGCATCATAACTAAGACCGCCTATTTCCAACTCTGTAAATTGCCCATCTTTGCTCTTGCCTCAGCTCATCTGCTGCTGAAGCCCTCATCCATGCCTTTGTTACCTCTAGACTTGACTATTCCAATGCACTCCTGGCTGGCCTCCCACATTCTACTGTAAACTAGAGGTGATCCAAAACTTATCTGCCCATGTCCTAACTCGCACCAAGTCCTGCTCACTCATCACCCCTGTGCTCGCTGACCTACATTGGCTCCTGGTTAAGCAATGCCTCGATTTCAAAATTCTCATCGTTGTTTTCAAATCCCTCCATGGCCTCACCCCTCCACATCTCTATAATCTCCTCCGGCCCCATAACCTCCCAAGATGACTGCGCTCCTCTAATTCTGCCCTCTTGAGCATCCCTGATTATAATCGCTCAACCATTGGTGGCCATGCCTTCTGTTGCCTGGGCCCTAAGCTCTGGAATTCCCTGCCTAAACCTCTTCATCTCTCTACCTCTCTTTCATCCTTCAAGCTGCTTGTTAAAATCTACCTCTTTGACCAAGCTTTTGGTCACCTGCCCTAATTTCTCCTTATGTGGCTCGGTGTCACTTTTTTAATCTCATAATACTCCTTGGGATGTTTTACTATGTTAAAGACACTATATAAATACAAGTTGTTATTGTTAAGATTCCGCTGCAAGATGCACCAATGGAATAAAAGGACTATCATAGTGGTAATGTATTCTGGATTTTTCTCCACTTGTGTAAAACTGTGTTGTAACTTGTGAATGGGGCTGACTTTTAAGTTTACAGTCCTTCACATTTGTATAGCGCCTTTAAAGGTGCTTCACAGGAGAGTTATCAAACCATATTTGATACCGAGCCACATAAGGAGATATTAAGACAGGTGAGGTAGGTTTTGAAGAGTGTCTTAAAGGAGGCGAGAGAGACGGAGAGGTTTAGGAAGGGAATTCCAGAGTTTAGGATGCAGGCAGCTGAAGGCAGGGCTGCCAATGGTGGAATGCTGAAAATCAGGGATGCGCAAGCGACCAGAATTGGAGGAGTGCAGAGATCTCGGAGGGTTGTAAGGCTGGAGGAGGTTACAGAGATAGAGGGATTGAAGACAAGGATGAGGATTTTAAAATTGAGGCATTGCTGGACCGGGAGCCAATGTAAGTCAGGGAGCGCAGGGGTGATGGGTGAATGGGACTTGGTGCAAGTTAGGATATGGGCAACAGAGTTTTGGATAAACTCAAGTTTACGGAGGGTGCAAGGTGGGAGGCTGACCAGGAGAGCATTGGAATCGTCGAGTCTACAGGTAACAAAGGCATGGGTGAGTGTTTCAGCAGCAGATGAGCTGAGGCAGGGGCGGAGGTGGGTTATGTTATAGAGGTGGAAATAAGCAGTTTTGGTGATAGAGCGAATATGGGGTGGCAAGTTCATCTTGGGATCAAATAGGATGCCAAGGCAATTGAATTCCTATAATTCATCCAGTATTGCTGAAATATCCTATCTATTCCAGCAATAATCACTAATAACCTCTTTGACCAAGCTTTTGGTAACCTGCCTCCTTCTTTGGCTCAGTGTCAATTTTTGTATTTTTATGCTCCTGTAAATTGCCTTGGGACATTTTACTACAGTTCATTAAAAGGAGCTATATAAATTCAAGTTGTTGTATTTGTAAATACACTAATTAATTATCATAATTACAATTCTTTTCTTTGCTTCTCCAAAATCAGATACCTTTTATTCATTGCGGTGTTTAGGATTATAAAGGGGTAACGTAACAGGCAGTGTAACCTTTGGTACAGGTTGAACCACCTTTATCCAGAACTCCCTTATCCGGAACCACCCCTCGTCCAGAACCATTCCCGGCCACCGGGTGATGCATGCGCAGAACTCCGACATGAACAAATTGAAGTCCTTCCTCGCTGCCGACTCCCGCAATCGTTGGCCTGACCTCGCGATCCACCATCCTGTCCCCCCTCCCCCCATCCAATGATCTTTCTGCCGCACTCCCAGCCCCAAGCCAGCCAACCTCAATATCCCCTTGCTCAGTACCTGTACCATCCAATTTAACATGATCACCCCTCCTGTGGAAAAATCCCTATCTAGAACAGACCAGGTCCCAAAGGTTCCGGATAATGGAGGTTCAAGCTGTACAATGTTTATCGTGGTTGTTTTGCATTTACAGTAAATTTTTAATAGTGGCTGTAGTCTATATTTTAATGTTATTCATCAAGACCATGAAAATATAGGGAAAAGGAGACTATCACCTTTTAATGATGAGATTGGCATGAAGTGTTTATCAAGCTTGTCACCTGATCAATCTGCTTAAGAACATTGCATGGACATTTCCATTATACAAAGCTAAGATAAATCATGAATGTTTGACACTCAAGATGGTCTCCGGTCTGATTAGGGAAAAATAAATGGTGGTAATTTAACCAAATAGGGAAAAACTGCAATCAATGCTTTACGAGTTACAATAAAGGCATTATGTAGGTCTTGGAAATTACTAGATGGGATGAGAAGCAAGTTTGGCATCCTTATTTATTTTAATATTTCATAAATAACATGTATTTAGTTTAACAGTTTTAAATATCCTTTTCACAGAATGTAAACCTTCAGATCTGCTTTACTGGTTCCCAAGAAAATACAGTATACTAAATATTATAAATTAATTTTACATCTAGGTAAGTAGAGTGTTTGACTCCAGTCCTCGGAAATGTAATTCCTAATGTTACCACAATTGATGGATCTTTTTATAAAAACAATTATTTATTTCAAAGACACAATGCCCTCCTCTTAAATATTCAACAGACTCTCCCTTCCCCCCCCACCCCCCACCAGTTTGTTTATACCATTATGTAGAGCACATAAACAAAAACGTATAACCCATGCTGTATATAAATCAGTGGATACTATAGTGGTAGAGTTTCCGCTTCGGGCGTAGTTGGCAATCGGGACGCAAATTGTGCTCAACATTGTGCTAGATTTCAGAATTGATTTTATGGTTCAAGTTTCTACTCAAACCCATTTGCATAATCACAAACGTAAAGTCTTTCATGAACCAGTGCAATCAGGCAGCGTGATAGAATGTAATTGTTTATATCTTTTTTCTTACATTATAAAATATTCCTCGATATATTCCAAAACTAGCCGCGCCTCTAACCCAGCTGTTCCAGTACAGCTATCACATTGGCATTTACCCAACAAAATAGAAAACTGCCCAGGTAGATCCTGTCTACAAAAAGCATTACAAATTCAACCTGGCCAGTTACTGCCCCATCAGTCTACTCTCAATTATCAGCAAAGTGATGGAAGATGTTTTTGACATTGCTGTCAAGCGGCACTTACACACCAATAACCTGCTCACTGATGCACAGTTTGGGTTCTACCAGGACCAATTGGCTTCAGACCTCATTACAGCCTTGTCCAAACATGGATAAAAGATCTGTATTCCAGAGGTGAGGTGAGAGTGACTGTCCTTGATGTCAAGGCAGCATTTGAGAGTGGCATCAAGGAACCCTAGTAAAATCAAAGTCAATGTGAATCAGGGAAAACTCTCCACTGGCTGGAGTCATACTGAGCACAAAGGAAGATGGTTGTGGTTGTTGGAAGCCAATCATCACAGCCCCAGGACATTGTTGCAAGTGTTCCTCAACCATCTAGGCTCAACCATCTTCAGCGGCATCTTCAATAACCTTCCCTCCATCATAAGGTCAGAAGTGGGGATGTTTACTGATGATTACACAGTGTTCAGTTCCATTCTCAACTCCTCAGATAATAAAGCAGTCCGTGATCGCATGCAGCAAGACGTGGACAACATCCAGGTTTGGGCTAATAAGTGCCAAGTAACATTCGCATCACAGAAGTGCCAGACAATGACCATCATCAACAAGAGAAAGTCTAACTAACTCGCCTTGACATTCAATGGCATTACCATTGTCTGATACCCCACCATCGACAACTTGTGGGGATCACCATTGACCAGAAACGTAACTGGACCAACCACGTTGATACTGTGGTTACAAGAACAAGTCAAATCCTGGATATTCTGTGGTGAGTGACTCACCTCCTGACTCCCCAAAGCCTTTCACTCATGTACAAAGCACAAGTTAGGATTGTGTTGGAATACTCTCCACTTGCCTGGATGAGTGCAGCTCCAACAATGCTCAAGAAGTTCGACACCATCCAGGAGAAAGCAGCCCGCTTGATTGGCACCCCATCCACCACCTTAACCATTCACTCCCTCCACCACCGGTGCTCCGTGTCTGCAGTGCATTCCATCTACAAGATGCATTGCAGCAACTTGCCCAGGCTTCTTCAACAGCACCTCCCAAACCCGCGACAAAGGGAGCAGGCGCATGGGAACACGATCACCTCCAAGTTCCCCTCCAAGTTACACACCATCCTGACTTGGAAGTATATCATCGTTCCTTCATCATCACTGGGTCAAAATCCTGAAACTTCCGACCTAACAGCGCTGTGGGAGTATCTTCACCATACAGATTGTAGCGGTTCAAGAATGCGTCTCACTACCATCTTCTCAAGGGCAATTAGGGATGGGTAATAAATGCTGGTCTTGCCAGCGATGCCCACTTTCCGTGAATGAATTTTTTTTTTAAATCCAAATTATTTTCGCTCTTTTTATTTTTTACTTGTGCTTTCTTCTGCTAGTCTCTATCAGGCATATGGGAAGCCCTATGTTGAATTTTGAGGTGCAATTGTAGGGCAAGAGTGACAGAGCCGACAACAGTAATATCTTTTTTAACTGCAAAGGATTCCGATGTAGAGCTGACACACTCATTTTGTGTTCAGCACTGATATGAATAGCTGTGATGGTTCTGGATCAATTCAGACACTACTTCCCTGTGGTTAACTTATAAAATGGATCTTGGATTTGTCCAAATTAGTACACCCATCCATGAACTCACTGTAGGTTTGGGACTCTGCTGTCTTGGGGCTCTCCTCATGGCGAGAGAAAGTCAAAATTCTTAATTATCAGACTAATATCAGGGGATTATTGAATGGGTGGGTGTTGCCAATATCCGGATGATACATATTTGTTTTTGTTTTTGTACAAATGTCTGCAGTGTTTGCGTCAGTGCGAAATCTTCGATAGTAACTGCCTGATCTTTTATTTAATTGATATTTCAAAAATATTTTGGACATGGAATGGTGATATGACAAAGTACATTGAATGGCATTTTATCTAGATTCTATTTATCTGTCTCTTTCAAACAGGTTATATTCTATAATAATTTCATCTCACCTAAATGTAAGTCAATTATTAGTGCTGGTAATTTGGGTCTGATATGGAAAATCAAATTGGTTAAATGATCAAAATTACAACCATTTTAATAAAGGCCATACACTTTATATTCATTGATTTTCCTCAGCATAAGATTGCATTAATCAAGTTAGCTAAAAGCCCAAGAAATTATTGACCAACCAATTTTTACTGACAATTTATTATATTGCTAAACTACAAAGATTTTCCTTCCTTCCTTTCATTCCTTTCCCTCGCCGTCACCATGTCGGCTTCCAGAAGAACTCTTCCACAGTTTTAATATGCAGCAAGAGTAGATGGATATGCAGTCGTAGAGTTTGGTTCCCACATATCATTGGCTAGGTTAATTGGACAGATATTCTCAGAATTTTCCACGTAAATATTTGCTACTAACATCATATATTGTGTAGGAATTGAGATCTTGAGAATAAAAACAACTTCTTAAAATGTTCAGAAAATCTTTAAATTTGCATGACAGTGCTCCCAAATATGATTGCAAGTCACAATAGTTATCTTGAAATTCTGTTGCTTATATTTCCTTTCAATTTCAGTTGGAGGATGTTAGCCAAACTTAGGTATTTAAAACATTGGTATTTTGCAGGTGTACCTTGATGATTAGTTTCAGCAGCTCTTTCAATGGTTCAGCAAGTTTATTCAGAGAATACAGACCAGGAAGGTTCCAGGTTTGAGTCCCAGTCTTTGTTAACTCATGATCTCAGCAGTTGGAATGCTACAACTGACAGCTACATTATCCAGTATTCTCTTCTGAAGTATTCAGTAAAAAAAAATGCAGATTATTATCTGTGTCTGTTTATTTAGGCAAAGTGTCTGTTTCTACATAGAATGTACAGCACAGGAACAGGCCATTCGGCCCAACTGGGTTTTGCTGTACACGAGCCAGACTATTTTGGTCAAGGAAAGCTAATGATCATATTTGTATACAAAGGATTGGCTATAATGGGCCAGGTTTTGCTGAAAAAATAAGTGTCTGAACGACGCACGGCATTATTAATCAAACTGGCCAGCAACTTGTAACGAGGAAGAGGTACCTCGTGAATTGCAAATCACAACAAGTTGCTGGCTGATTTGCACTGCATGCCATTAGCTTCGTGAAAATGGCATCTCACATTTAACTTTCCTATGAATTTCATCAAGTTGCTGCACATTAATTGCCCATTAAACTCACCATAGAAAGTGAAGTCTAGTAATTATCAGCATAAGTTCTCTTTTACCAACATGATCATTGTTAATGCCTACTAACCATCCTCTCTTGCCCAGAAAATAACCAATTATAAGCGAGGAGTATCATTCCTTCAGGTTGTGAACTGTTTTAGGAGATTTTAAAAAGTCACTTTTAATTTTTAAATTTTTTTTTCTTACTTTTCCTTTCTGTCTCTTTTTTCTCTCTATCTCTCTCTCTCTCTCTCTCTCTCTGTCTTAATCCAATCTTTCTTTTCCTCTCTTTTATTTCTCTCTCTCTACTTAATTTGACATTAACTTTATCCATTCTAAGGCACCCTCCTCGGTCCTTCCTCTGTTTATTTCACAATCTTTCAATCTCATTAGTTAAGGAGATGTACCTTTTGGCCACTATTCACCAAGGTCTCAGACACCCTGTTTCCCTCGCTGCGCCATTATCAGCTCGCACGTCCAGCAACTTTTTTAAATCTAATGGTTCACGATAGGGCCCCACTCCAATGTTTTTAGTTAAAATTTTATTTCATGAACAAATATTTACACACAAACATCAGCTGATGCAATCATTTAAAAGAGAGCTGTGTCAGTAAGTTCTCCTTTTCAGTATTGTACCAGACAAGCTGTTGTTCCCATTAGTGCTGCCAATAGTAGCGCACAAATGAAGTGTCATGGGGCCACTACATTTACACACTTATCTTTTTGCATTCCCAAAAACAAACTTTATCACAAACTGCAGCCACATTATTCTAAGGGAGTCTGACAGGGTGAGGCTTCTGACCAGCCTTTATATCATTTTACCCATTTACTGTCGGCAATTTCGGATGAAGATAAAGGAGTAACTTTGGCACATATTTTGGCCTTTCTTGTCATTGCACCCAGAAACAGAACACAATAGTAAAAAAAATAAGTCTGAAAGAATACTTACATATTCAGCTAGCAGCTAAATAGATGTATTTTTAATCACATGCTGTGCAAAGCATTATTGGCAGTGATGCTAATACTTGCATAACAAAAATATAATCTTTCCTGAAAGTCTCTTGTATTTTCAAAATAAATATGTACTTTCAGTGGAAAACCATGAATTTTAATTTGGTAACTATCTAATACTGATTGCAAGCAGGAATACCTAAAACCAAAGAATATTCTGTTAATTAATTCATTGATCGCAACTTTTTTATCTTAACAATTTTTACTCCTCCTCAAAGGCACTGAATCCTTGCAGGGGAATAGTTGCTCCAGTACCTGGTCCAAGTGGCTACTATCCAGTGTTGGAAAGCACTTTGAGTTGGGAGGTGGGAGGAGGCGGGGGTCAGTGGAAGAGTGGCACCACAGCTGATTATAATTCTGACATTGCTTGATTTCCACATGCACACATTTCCCACAGGGGTCACTGGATAAAAGGTCACATGCATGCCAATGATCAGTTTTCTTTTTAAGGTGACAATAAGCTTTTCAACCATGTGTCAGCTTGACATAAGCTTTTTTCACTGGTACTGGGAGTTGTTGGTACCAACCAATCAAATCATTGAAAAGGTAGTTTGGAGCCTGTTGGAATTAATCGAATGCTACTTTCTCCCATTGTTTGTTGGACACAGACTTGAGGCAGAAAAGCTTAAAAAGAACAGTTGGTTTCTGAGAGTTTATAATTACATTGCGGGGAATTTTAAGTCCCAGGCGAGAAAGTGGCCGGTTCATCCAGGAACGGCAGTGAGAGACCCAGCCGATTTTAACAACTGGGCCTCGTTAACATGCCGCTGGCCAATCTCCTGACCATAGCAACAAGAAATCGACAGAAGTGGGTGTCCAGCTGTTAAAATCAGGCATCTCAGAGGCTGGAATGAGGGTTCCATGCCGGTCAGTGGTTTGGAAAGACAGTGGGATTGTCTGGGCAGGAGAGGCCTACACTTCCCTTGTGCGGCTCTTCCTGGCCCCACAAAGGAAATAAATAAACCAGGCACACCAGCAGCACCAACAACAACGCCAACCTTCTCCACAATTACTTAAAGCTGCACAGGACAGAGGGCATCAGCACCCAAGCACATTGCTGCCCGGGATGGCTTCATCATGGCCAAATTTACTTCACTTGACACTGTACATCCTGGCTGCCACATAATGCACCAGGTTGGCACCACCCCACACCAACACCATAAAGTATCTCTACAATGTTCAAGCTATTCCTTTCGCACTCATCATCATTGCATAGGGTACCATTATGTCGCATCTTTCACTGCAACTCACTAAGCCACTTCCAAAGGTGCACACAAATCTATCCAAGAATGTAAAGTGTTGAAAATAAAGGTTTCAATGTTTGACAGCACATTAACAAACTTTACATGAACATTCGATAAAAGAGCCAGGTGGCTACCCTTATGTGTTGTTAGTTGGCATGATTGCACTAGGATGAGGGTGAGTGTGAGGGATGACCAGTGAGCTGGGGAAGTGATAATGTAGGTAGAGAGAGATGGGTGGAGGTGCAAGTTAAGTTGGTGTGAGTAAGGATATGCAGGAGTAGGGTAGGGAAGGCAGAGTGATGATGATGTGATGAGCGGAACAGCAGGATGAAGGTGAGTGTGGCTTTGTACTCACGTTTCTTGATTTATGAGATAATTGAAAGGTTGGCACCACTGCAGCCAGGTCCTCCTGATGACATCCCTGCTTGTGATCTCCTCTGCAATGTGCAACCAGGCTGTCTTAGTCTCCTGAGGAGGTCTCTTCCACCTATCGGAAGGGAAGAGGACCTCCCTGCATGCTCTGACTCCTTCCACCAGCATATGGAGGGAGTCATGGGAGAACCGGAGTGTAGCCCTGTGTAAGGCATACAGAATTATCCTGCACACCGTCCAACAGTTTATAGAGTTCGAACTTGTGGAACAGACAACTCTAAACAAAGATTTTTGGAACAAGTTCTCTTTACTTAAAAATCAACAAGAGATTACAAGTAAGCATCTAATACAGGTGTGACTTCCGAAATCCGGAAACCTCGGGACCGCTGGAGTTCTGGGGGTCGGTCGGGCCAGGTGGAATGTCGGTCGGGCCGTTGGAAATTGGGGTGTCGGTCGGGCCGAGGCTGGGGGGGTGGGGGGCTGTCAGGCCGAGGCCGCAAGGGGGTGGGGGGGTCGGTCGGTCGGGCCGAGGCCGGGGGGAGGGGGTGTCGGCCAGGCCACGGCGGGGGTGGGGGTGGTCGGTCAGGCCGAGGCGGGGTGTGGTCGGGCGGCTGGAGGTCGGGTCGAGGCGGGGGGAGGCAGGGTGGCCAGAGGCCACGGGAGGTCGGGCCAAGGCAGGGGAGACTGGGTGGCCAGAGGCTGGGGTAGGTCGGGTCGAGGCCGGTGGAGGTCGGGCTGAGGCGAGTTTGGGCCGAGGTGTGTTCGGGCCGAGGCAGGGTAGTACGGATTTCGGAACATTTTCCGGTTTCCGGACGACCCTGCCACAGATCTACCCGGTGTCCGGATTCCGGAACATTCTGGATTCTGGAACTCCAGATTTTGGACGTCGCACCTGTAGTACCATCAGTAATCCCAGGTTACAAATAAGCATGCACAGATCTATTCCTTCACTTAGTGATCATAAGCATAAACTCACAAGTACTAACACCAGCGAGTGGTCGGTTCGGCGCTGACCAGGTGTGACTCTTTAATTGGCAGCTGACCAAGTTGCCCCCAATTGCAGCATTCCCGAATGTCTTTTCGTAGTACATTTTATACCCCCAAAACTGGGCATTCCATTTGTGTGTACATGCCCCATTCAGTAGGAGTAATGGCCATAATTCTTCTTCATTTCTCTTTATCAATCAACTAGACAGTTAGTCAGTGGGCCCCAAACTTGGAGACTTCATGTCTGCAAAGCTCTCAATAGCTGAAGACCTGTTATCTCCTTTAATTGTGATTACTGCCCTCCAACCACAACCATTTGTTTCGTCTTCCTTATCTGTGAGAAACAGCTGTGTTCAGCAGTTTTATTACACATTTTCTCAGCAGGAAGTCCTGTTGGCCTCGCAATGCATGATGGTACATAAAATATGGTCAAATTTAAGCAAACTTTTACAAAATCTTACACCTGCACCTCTGTGCAGTGATTGTCAGTGTTTGCAGCACTTTAATGCTGTAGAACACCGACAGCACAAATGTCAAAAATCAGGTGTCCATGGTGCCTGTAAAGAAACCGGCTCAAGATGCATCATCAATAACTTCACCAGACACGCTCCATTTAATTGGGCCTGGAAATGCGCTGGACGGGCTTAACAAGCCCCATTGAGGTAAGTTCATTTTAGGCAGCAGGATGGAGCCAGCAGCAGGGCCGCAACCTGCCACCGACACTGGCCGCACCGAACCCACCGAAGTGAGCAACATCTCTGCCAGGATGTTAGTAATTAAATTGAATGCCTTAGCCACCCCATTGAATACCTGTTAGAATTGAAACATCTGTTATGTGTTATTGTACATATAAAAAATAAACTGGGCCATTTTCTGTGAGTGAACCTGGTTTGTAACCCCATATGTACCATAACAAAAAAAAGAAGCCAATAACATGAGACGTTATAGTCTTCCATTCAATGAGATCATGGCTGATCTGAATCTAACTCCATGCACCATGCTCCCTAGCCCTTAATATTCTTGGCTAGTAACACAGATTAAAATTTTTTAATTGAGCTAGCATCGAATGCTTTTTGTTGGAGAGTTCCACACCTCTACCACCCTTTGCATGAAGTGTTTCCTAACTTTTCTCCTGAATGGCCTGTACACAGTACTCCAGATGTAGTCTAACCAGGACTTTGTATAGCTGTAGAAAAACTTCCTCCCTTTTATACTTTAGTCTTCTAGTTATAAAGGCTAACACTCCATTAGCCTTTTGTAATGTATGCACCTTTGCATATGCTCACAGGTTTGTAGGTGTCTACGTGTATGGTCTGCTCCTGCACACTCTCAACCTTGCCATCCTCGTCTGCCATCCGGACACGCCATGGCGTACCATCTTGCCGTCCAGAGAAGGCGGTGGTCCCCGATGGAGCGCACTCTATGCGGGAGTCCACCCACTATTTATCAGGGACTTGGCCTGGAGGGTGGTGCACGGAGCAGTCCCGTGCAACAAATTTTTAAGTCGGTTCACGGGCTCCCAGGCCGCCTGCAATTTCTGCGGTCTGGAAGAGTCCGTGTTCTACGTTTTTATTGAATGTACGAGGTTGCAGCCCCTGTTCCATTATTTAAAGGGGCTGCTCCTGAAATTCTGGCTGCACTTCAGTCCCACACTCCTGATCTTTGGGCACCCTGTGCGGAGGGGAGTGGGTAGGTCCGAGGGCCTCCTTGTAGGACTGCTCCTGGGCACGGCCAAGGGTGCCATCAGCCGGTCCAGGCAGCGGGCGGTCGAGGGGGTCGTTCAGCCTGACTGCCTGCCTCCCGCGCCCACATCCGGGCCAGGGTGTCCTTAGAGATTGAGCACGCGGTGTCCACCGGTACGCTCGCGGCCTTCCGCGAGAGGTGGACTGGAGTGCATTATAACCCCCGGCAACCAAATTTTAATTTGATTTTATATGTTTTAAAGTCGAATTTATTTTCAATGCCGGTTTTAGTGTCCCCCTCCCCTTTTATAGGGGGCACTTGGAAAAAAATTATGATTTTAGTGCCCAAAAAAAAAATCAACATAAAAAAAAAACCCACAAAAATCACCAAAAAAAAACAAAACAAATAAAAAGGGCACGTGAAAAGTGTTTGGAGTGTCCCCCAGATCGGGGGGCACTTGATTTAATGTTGATTTTGTTTACTCCAAAAGAGTTGTAGGTGTCTACGTGTACGGGCTGCTTCTGCACACTCTCAACCTTGCCATCCCCGTCTGCCATCCGGACACGCCATGGTGTACCATCTTGCCGTCCGGAGGAGGCGGGGGTCCCCGATAGAGCGCACTCTATGCGGGAGTCCTCCCACTATTTATCGGGGACTTGGCCTGGAGGGTGGTGCACGGAGCAGTCCCATGCAATAAATTTTTAAGTCGGTTCACGGGCTCCCAGGCTGCCTGCAATTTCTGCGGTCTGGAAGAGTCCGTGTTCCATGTTTTTATTGAATGTGCGAGGTTGCAGCCCCTGTTCCATTATTTAAAGGGGCTGCTCCTCAATTTCTGGCTGCACTTCAGTCCCACACTCCTGATCTTTGGGATCTGTGCGGAGGGGAGCGTGTAGGTCCGAGCGCCTCCTCGTAGGACTGCTCCTGGGCACGGCCAAGGGTGCCATCAGCCGGTCCAGGCAGCGGGCGGTCGAGTGGGTCGTTCAGCCCGACTGTCTGCCTCTCTTCCGTGCGTACATCCGGGCCAGGGTGTCCCTAGAGATGGAGCACGCGGTGTTCACCGGTACGCTCGCGGCCTTCCGCGAGAGGTGGGCGCCGGAGGGACTGGAGTGCATCGTTACCCCCGGCAACCAAATTTTAACTTGATTTTAGGTGTCTACAAAAATAGTTGTAGAGCGTTAAATTTCTGCGGTCTGGAGGAGTCTGTGTTCCATGTCTATGTACAGTGTGTCAGGTTGCAGCCCCTCTTCCATTATTTAAATTGGCTACTCTTCAGTCTCAAGCTCCTGATCTTTGGGCACCCGGTCAGAGGGCTTCCTTGTAGGACTGCTCCTGGGCCTGGCCATGGTGGCAATTAACAAATCCAGACAGAGGGCGATCGAGGGGCTCGTTCAGCCCGACTGCCTGCCTCTCTTCCGTGGCTACGTTTGCACCACGGTGTCCCTGGATATGGAGCATGCGATGTCCACTGGTATGCTCACGGTCTTCTGCGAGAGGTAGGCACCGGAGGAACTGGAGCGCATCATCACCCTCGGCAACCAAATTATAATTTGATTGGTTTAAGTTCACTGTAAAGTTTTATTTGGAAATTTGTGGGTTCTAGTGCCCTTGCCAAAAGAGGACATTGATTTAATATTCTACTTAAAATAGTTGTAGTGCTGTTGAGTTGGGAGTACATAAGAACATAAGAATTAGGAGCAGGAGTAGGCCGTACAGCCCCTCGAGCCTGCTCCGCCATTCACTGAGATCACGGCTGATAATTTACCTCAACTCCACTTTCCCGCCCGATCTCCAAATCTCTTGATTCTCCAAGAGTCCAAAAATTTATCAATCTCAGCCTTGAATATATGGCTTAGCCAGTCACATGATGTTCACAAGAATCAATAAAACCCCAGCCAGTTTGGTTTAGGGGATCCACGATGAGGCAGGTGGTTGTGAGCCTGGTGGATGAACTGGTAATGTGTGGTGTGATTGTTAAACCTTTGCTAATAAACTGACTAGTTCTTAATAGCAATGTGTTGCTATGAATACTTAAGTAAAGAACCCATGAAGAAAATACATTATACATTTCATTTTTTTTGTACCTGACTTCTACATTTTAATGATCTGTGTAATGGACCCTGAATCTCTTTGGATCTCCACTGTTCCAAGTTTTTCACCATTTTTAAAAAAAAATACTTGGATCCATCCATTTTTCATCCAGAAAGGATGACCTCACAATTACCTGTACTGAAATCAATCTGCCACAGTTTTACCCACTCACTTAATCTATCAATGTCTCTTTGCAATTTTATACCTTGTCGACACTACTGACTGTGCGACCAATCTTTGTATCAAACTTGGATATATGGGTCTCTATTGCATTTTCTAAGTCATGAATAAATGTTGTGAATATTTGAGGCTCTAGCGCAGATCCTTGTGGGATACCACTAGTCACTTCCTTCCAATTGGAGTATATACATTATCCCTACTCTCCTTTCCAACACTGAACCAATCTCCTAACCAGGTCAATAATTTACCTTCATATGTCTGTTATCCAAAGGAGAACCATGGTAACATTGCAGGAAATGTCAATAATTTGCATTCATAGAAACATAGAAAATAGGTGCAGGAGCAGGTCACTCGGCCCTTCGAGCCTGCACCACCATTCAATAAGATCATGGCTGATCATTCAACCCCAGTACCCCTTTCCTGCTTTCTCTCCATACACCTTGATCTCTTTAGCCGTAAGGGCCATAATCTAACTCCCTCTTAAATATATCCAATGAACTGGCATCAACAACTCTCTGCGGTAGGGAATTCCACAGATTAACAACTCTGAGTGAAAAAGTTTCTTCTCATCTCAGTCCTAAATGGCTTACCCCTTATCCTTAGACTATGTTCCCTGGTTCTGGACTTCCCCAACATCTGGAACATTCTTCCTGCATCTAACCTGTCCAGTCCCGTCAGAATTTTATATGTTTCTATGAGATCCCCTCTCATCCTTCTAAACGCCAGTGAATACAGGCCCAGACGATCCAGTCTCTCCTCATATGTCAGTCCTGCCATCCCAGGAATCAGTCTGGTGAACCTTCGCTGCACTCCCTCAATAGCAAGAACGTCCTTCCTCAGATTAGGAGACCAAAACTAACACAGTATTCCAGGTGAGGCCTCACTAAGGCCCTGTACAACTGCAGTAAGACCTCCCTACTCCTATACTCAAATCCCCTAACATATCATTTGCCGCCTTCACCGCCTGCTGTACCTGCATGCCAACTTTCAGTGACTGATGTACCATGACACCCAGGTCTCGTTACATCTCCCCTTTTCCTAATCTGCTGCCATTCAGATAATATTCTGCCTTCGTGTTTTTGCCATCAAAGTGGATAAACTCACATTTATCTACATTATACCGCATCTGCCACTCGTTTGACCACTCACCTAACCTGTCCAAGTCACCCTGTAGCCTTTTAGCGTCCTCCTCACAGCTCACACCGTCACCCAGCTTAGTGTCATCAGCAAACTTGGAGATATTACATTCAATTCCCTCATCCAAAGCATTAATGTATATTGTAAATAGCTGGGGTCCCAGCACTGAGCCCTGCGGCACCCCCTAGTCACTGCCTGCCATTCTGAAAAGGACCCGTTTATCCCGACTCTCTGCTTTTTGTCTGCCAATCAATTCTCTATTCACGTCAGTACTTAACCCCGAATACCATGTGCTTTAATTTTGCACACCAATCTCTTGTGTGGGACCTTGTCAAAAGCCTTTTGAAAGTCCAAATACACCACATCCACCGGTTCTCCCTTGTCCACTCTACCAGTTACATCCTCAAAAAATTCTAGAAGATTTGTCAAGCAGGATTTCCCTTTCATAAATCCATGCTGACTTGGACCGATCCCGTCACTGTTTTCCAATTGTGCTGCTATTTCATCTTTAATAATCGATTCCAACATTTTACCCACTACTGATGTCAGGCTAACCGGTCTATAATTACCCGCCTTCTCTCTCCCTCCCTTCATAAAAAGTGGTGTTACATTAGCTACCCTCCAGTCCATAGGAACCGATCCAGAGTCAATAGACTGTTGGAAAATGATCACCAATGCATCCACTATTTCTCGGGCTACTTCCTTAAGTACTTTGGGATGCAGACTTTCAGGCCCCGGGGATTTATCGGCCTTCAATCCCATCAATTTCCCTAACATAATTTCCTGCCTAATAAGGATTTCCTTCAGTTCCTCCTTCTCACTAGCCCCTCGGTCCCGTAGTATTTCCAGAAGGTTATTTGTGTCTTCCTTTGTGAAGACAGAACTGAGGTATTGGTTTAACTGGGCCGCCATTTCTTTGTTCCCCATTATAAATTCACCTGAATCTGACTGCAAGGGACCGACGTTTGTCTTCACTAATCTTTTTCTCTTCACATATCTATAGAAGCTTTTGCAGTCAGTTTTTATGTTCCCAGCAAGCTTCCTCTCATACTCTATTTCCCCCCTCCTAATTAAACCCTTTGTCCTCCTCTGCTGTATTATAAAATTCTCCCAGTCCTCAGGTTTGCTGCTTTTTCTGGCCAATTTTATGCCTCTTCCTTGCATTTAACACTATCCTTAATTTCCCTTGTTAGCCTTGGTTGAGCCACCTTCCCCGTTTTATTTTTACTCCAGACAGGGATGTACAATTGTTGAAGTTCATCCATGTGACCTTTAAATGTTTGCCATTGCCTATCCACCTTCAACCCTTTAAGTATCACTCGCCAGTCTATTCTAGCCAATTCACGTCTCATACCATCGAAGTTACCTTTCCTTAAGTTCAGGACCCTAGTCTCCTCTGTCTGTTATCCAAAGGAGAATCATGGTAACAATGTAAGGAATGATTTTATTAGTATACAGCAATAGAATAACTTGCCACTAAACCAATAATAAAGAAATCAGATAAATTTACTGCCTGTTTGTAGTTTCATGTATTATGTATATTACTGAGATTTCATATGGAAGATTGTTAGTTAATAAACCAGAAAGTAATCTCCAAAAATCAAACACGCCAGCTTGTCTAAAGAAGAGTTCTGAACGGCAGAGTTCACTTTCAAATATTTAATACACTAACACTACATTCCTGTCTGTGCAATTTTACCTTGATGTAAGTGAGTTAATGTTTGCAAAATATAATGCATGCAAGAATGTAGTACTAATGTGTTAAATGAACTTTGGAATATCCTCATTTTTTTAGTGTCACTTCACAATAGTACTCTTACCTTACCTTTGTGCTCTTTTGTTTTACTCGTTAAATTTCATCTGTGCTCAATTGCTGATCAGGTTTAGCAAATTAATGCAAAAGAAGCAAATTTATATCTGCACTGAAAGCCCTAATAATGATTTCCTGATTTTAAGAAATATGAAAGAAATAGGAGCAGGAGTAGGCCATTTGGCCCCCGAGCCTGCTCCCAGTAGCTTTAGTTGACTGCTCATTGGTTGTTTTGATGACTATTTTGTTTTTCATTGGAGGTTTGTATACCTGCTTTGATTGGTACATTCTCTATCTGTTAAGTCTTGACTTGTTGAAGTTATCTGAATATTAAATTTGAGCCAAGTGTGACACATGTTTGGGTATAAGGTGTGATGGACATGTGCTGGATGCAAGACTTTGACATAGAAAAGTGATCAAATGCACCAATTAAAACTTTAATGATTTCTGTTCATTTGGGAAGCATTTCAAAAGACAGAGCTTAAAGGAATACATCTATGTCATTACAATTAACTACAGAACTACTAAATATTGATTATGCTGCTGGTTTAATGCTTTGTCTGTTAATAAAATGTGTTAATCAACAGAAAATTAGGAATTAGGCTGGAGTCATACCAAGCATAAAGGAAGATGGTTGTGGTTGTTGGAGGCCAATCATCTCAGCTCCAAGACATTGCTGTAGGAGCTCCTCAGCAGTCTCCTAGGCCCAACCATCTTCAGTTGCTTCATCAATGACTTTCCTTCTATCATAAGGTCAGAAGTAGGGATATTTGCTAATGACTGCACAGTGTTCAGTTCCATTCACAACTCCTCCAGATAATGAAGCAGTCTGTGCCCGCGTGCAACAAGACCTGGATGACATTCAGGCTTGGGCTGATAAGTGGCAAGTAACATTCGCACCACACAAGTGCCCAGCAGTGACCATCTCCAATAAGAGAGTCTCTAATCACCTCCCCTTGACATTCAATTACATTACCATCATTGAATCCACACCATTAACTAGAAATTTAACTGGATCAGCCAGTTAACTGATGTGGTATATTTGGACTTTCAGAAGGCGTTCGACAAGGTCCCACACAAGAGATTGATGTGCAAAGTTAGAGCACATGGGATTGGGGGTAGTGTACTGACATGGATTGAGAACTGGTTGTCAGACAGGAAGCAAAGAGTAGGAGTAAATGGGTACTTTTCAGAATGGCAGGCAGTGACTAGTGGGGTACCGCAAGGTTCTGTGCTGGGGCCCCAGCTGTTTACACTGTACATTAATGATTTAGATGAGGGGATTAAATGTAGTATCTCCAAATTTGCGGATGACACTAAGTTGGGTGGCAGTGTGAGCTGCGAGGAGGATGCTGTGAGGCTGCAGAGCGACTTGGATAGGTTAGGTGAGTGGGCAAATGTATGGCAGATGAAGTATAATGTGGATAAATGTGAGGTTATTCACTTTGGTGGTAAAAACAGAGAGACAGACTATTATCTGAATGGTGGCAGATTAGGAAAAGGGGAGGTGCAAAGAGACCTGGGTGTCATGGTACATCAGTCATTGAAGGTTGGCATGCAGGTACAGCAGGCGGTTAAGAAAGCAAATGGCACGTTGGCCTTCATAGCGAGGGGATTTGAGTACAGGGGCAGGGAGGTGTTGCTACAGTTGTACAGGGCCTTGGTGAGGCCACACCTGGAGTATTGTGTACAGTTTTGGTCTCCTAACCTGAGGAAGGACATTCTTGCTATTGAGGGAGTGCAGCGAAGGTTCACCAGACTGATTCCCGGGATGGCGGGACTGACCTATCAAGAAAGACTGGATCAACTGGGCTTGTATTCACTGGAGTTCAGAAGAATGAGAGGGGACCTCATAGAAACATTTAAAATTCTGACGGGGTTAGACAGGTTAGATGCAGGAAGAATGTTCCCAATGTTGGGGAAGTCCAGAACCAGAGGTCACAGTCTAAGGATAAGGGGTAAGCCATTTAGGACCGAGATGCGGAGGAACTTCTTCACCCAGAGAGTGGTGAACCTGTGGAATTCTCTACCACAGAAAGTTGTTGAGGCCAATTCACTAAATATATTCAAAAAGGAGTTAGATGAGGTCCTTACTACTAGGGGGATCAAGGGGTATGGCGAGAAAGCAGGAATGGGGTACTGAAGTTGAATGTTCAGCCATGAACTCATTGAATGGCGGTGCAGGCTAGAAGGGCCGAATGGCCTACTCCTGCACCTATTTTCTATGTTTCTATATAAATAGTGTGGCTACGAGAGCAGGTCAGAAGCTGGGTATTCATAGAATCATAGAAATTTACAGCACGGAAGGAGGCCATTTCGGCCCATCGTGTCCCCGCCGGTTGACCAAGAGCTACCCAACCTAATCCCACTTTGCAGCTCTTGGTCCGTAACCTGGTAGGTTATGGCACTTTAAGTGCACATCCAACTATTTTTTAAATGTGGTGAGGGTTTCTGCCTCTACCACCCTTTCAGGCAGTGAGTTCCAGACCCCCACTGCTTCTGAGTAAAGAAATTTCCCCTCGTATCGCCTCTAAACCTCCCCCCAATTATTCTGCAGTGAGTTACTCACCTCCTGATTCCCCAAAACCTTCCCAGCATCTACAAGGCACGAATCAGGAATGTGATGGAATACTCTCCACTTGCCTGGATGAGTGCAGCTCCAAAAACACTCAAGAAGCTCGACACCATCCAGGACAAAGCAGCCTGCTTGATCAGCACTCTATCCAACATTCACTCCCTCCACCACCAGCGCACCGTGGCTGCAGTGTGCACCATCTATAAGATGCACTGCAGTAACTTGTCAAGGTTTCTTCGACAGCACCTCCCAAAACCGTGACCTCTACCACCTAGAAGGACATGGGCAACAGGTGCATAAGAACACCACCACGTCCAAGTTCCCTGCCAGTTTTCACACCATTCTGACTTGGAAATTAATTGCCGTTCCTTCATTGTTACTGGGTCAAAATCCTGGAACTCCCTCCCTAACACACTGTGGGAGTACCTTCACCGCACAGACTGCAGCGGTCCAAGAAGGATGCTCACTACCACCATCTCGAGGGCAGATAGGGATGGGTAACAAATGCTGGACTTGCCAGCAATGCCCACATCCCATGAATTAATTTTTTTTTAAAAGCGAAATAGTGCAGATGCTGGAAATCTGAAATAAAGACAGAAAATTCTTGAAACTCTCAGCAAGTTAGGTAGCAACTATGAAGAGAGAAACAGAGTTAACGTTTCAAGTCGGTGATCTTTCATCAGAAAATGAGAAAACTTGTCTTTTTGTCTCAACCTGCTGGTACAAGCCTGGTACAGACATGTGTGTGCATTTGAGACAATGGTGTAAATCCTGTTCTACATTACACTAATAACAGCTGACAGTAGAACAATTTGTTTCTAGTTCATTAGCTAGACAGTTAACATATACAGTGGGTGCAAAAGATGATGCAAAGCTTGCTTGTACCACTTCCTGCCCTTGTATAATATAGTATAGTAATGCTAATAATGTTCGTGCATGATTGGGCAGGCCCTAGCCCAGAACATTCAAGCCATCAGAGCTCTTAAAGGACTGATGGTAACTGCTTCCTTTGAACAAAAAATATAAATGGGAAAGCCAATTTTTAAATAAAATTGAGTATCAGAAACTGGAAGCGTAGACAGCAACAGGTGACATAATTACCTGGTAATGTTTTTGTTTCATACATATTTACAGCTTTCCTCATTTTATTCTTAATTGAGGAACTTCTTCATTGTGAAGATTCTATTGGTATTTTGATCAGTATTTTCTGAGACAATAAGATGGAGTACTTTGCTGATTTATAATTTACAGCATATTGCATAGCTTTTGAAAAGAACTAAGTGGCCCCTAAACAGTGTCAATTCTGTCAATACAATAATTAAGAGAAATAGCAATGAGTATTGGATATGGAGAATTGATTTTCAAGTAAATTATTTGTTTCTGTTGAAAACCATTGGGAAAATGGCACCACAGCAGTGAAAAGGTTTGCAGTTCTCCATTATGTAGTCTACTCAGGCCTGGTCTGTGAAACAGGCTTTCCAATTGTGTCACTCAGCCATTGCACAAAAGTATTGTATACTCCACAGCTGAATGCACAAACTTTCAGTCATTTATACTGGTTGTTCAGTTACTTGAGAAGTGTTATAATCATTTAAAGCGACATTGTGATTGGTTGATTTTATTTTGCTGTTCCTTTTGATGAAACCGTGCTGCACTAGACCACCCATTTAAAAATTGCACATACCCACCATTTTTAAGCCATTTTTTTAAAAAGCAGAAAAATAAGCTTCGTAATCATTTTTAAAAAAGGGGAAAATATATCCCTTAATCGGTAGCCTCAGTTAATGGCCCAGTTCATTTATGAAATATTATAGAAGCCAGGAGCTTAATTGTGGTGACACATAGTTGAGTGTCTCTCCAGTAAGCCCTAGTCCATGTCACAATTAAAGCATCATAATAGTTTGTGTGCAAATAAAATTTGCCCTAGCAACTCATTAAGGTTGTCAGTGGCAACTGGATTTCTGCCAGTTCTGGCCCCTAAGCGTTATAAATTGTGTTGATACAATAATTGAGAGGGAAATAGAAATGTGTACAGAATATGAGGAACTGATTTAACATGGTGTTAAATAAGAATATATTTTAAATACTGTAAATTATTCTGTTCTATTTAAGACCACTGGGGAAGTGACATCTCGACAATTATCTATGTTGTCATGTGATGAAATTGACATGCAGAAAGGGCAATCCAGGAGCTTCTTTGAGCTCAGTTAAAAGAATTTCTATGTTCTGATGTTTTGAGTTTAACTCTTGACTATGATGTGTATTTTTTTCCTGCTGCCATTGCAGTATGGTTCATCGACATGCATTCATGTTAAACACCCTGAAATCTAATTAATGCTGCAGTGTCCCTTTTAGCTGACTCATGTTGGCTGAATTTCAATAGACAAAAATATAGAGAGTACAGACGAGGGAATATTATATCTTGTGTTTCTCTCAATTATCAACCTTAAATTTAAACTGGCATTAAAAAAATGAAAAAGGCCAAGTAGATTTTTTTTGCTATGTTTACTCAAACTGATAAAGATCAGCTGCTAAATTACATGATTTGGATTTGACAGAATCTTCACCTCGACTATGAAAGCAAGAATGCACTGGTCATTATTGGAGAAAATTATTGATTTAATTTAGGTGCATCTGTCCTGCAGTAAATCCTTGATATGTCGACACATAGAAGTAGGATTACTGTACAATTATTTCATTAATTAAAACTAGAGATTTGCATCATTGATTAGGTTCAATTGTGTGCTGACAGCATACAGCATAAAATGGCTTTTTGCATGAATTAACAGTGCTCAACCAAAATTCTTTGTAAATATTTGCAGTTCCCTCCATTTTAAACTTTTCCTTTTTATGGCCTGTTGGTCCAGTAATATAGTTGTGTTTAAAGGGTTAAGGGTCAGACATCAGTGCAGTTACTGTAGCATACTGTTCTGCAAATAATGTTTCTTATCTGATCAATTTTTTGACTCCTATGAACTTAAGTTGTCTTAGTGTATTACTGTGGTAAAATCTATATTGATATATAACCAGAAGACTACTGATTTTAATCGTGTGTACAATGTCCTGGAATAAATAATTGCTTCAATTATTGTATGTGCAAAAAATCAGCTTAACAAGTGTAAACATGACCCACTAATTATTTGGAGGAATTCTTATTCATTCTAACAAGATGCAAGTTTTTAAGCTTTGGTCTAATATAATTTCATCATCATGTCAATTCTAGTTAGGTACTGACAAATTTAACCAAATTTCATACTCCATAACCATTTATTTTCCTCTTCTCCCTCTCCCCTTCCTCTTGGAAAATACAGTGGAGAGGGAGCAAGACCATGGGATTAGTTTTGGATTGGCAAATAGCCTGCATCGACATGATGGACTGAATGGTGTCCCTGTATGCTTAAACTTCTATGCTAGGGAATATCTCATTTCCACTTATCATAGGACTGTTTTCTACATCTCATAATGTTGCAAATTTATGCTGCCATTTAGTATCTAATTACATGACCAAACTTAAAAAAAAATACCTGTGTGTGTTCGTGGAAACAAAATGTTCTTGGCAATTTTCTATACATACTATTATTGAACATAAAGCTATGGACGTTTTATTCCATTTCATGTTGGCCAACACCTTTGATTTATAATATTTCAAAAAAATGCTGGTATCCTATTCAATGTCTATAGAATTTAGTGCTGAAATAATTGGTTGTTAGTCCTCAAAAGTAATTGTTCTGTGTAATTGATAAACACTACACTTCAGAAACATCCCTTTTTAGGACAGTAATTGTAAGAAATACACTCCCCATTCAGTGTGAAACTAAAATAGTGGTTTATTTTCTATCTACCCACCTATATACTGGGATGCAGTTTGAGGTTATGAAGGACTATACTTCAACATATTCTCATTTTTAAAAAGAATAAAATTGCATCTGTAATGTTTTATAAAATATTTAGTTGTGTCACCATTGATAAGCGAATTTCTTAACCTATTGCGATCTAAACGTGTTCATAGAAAAAAATGTTTTTCATTGAGTTCTATTATTGAGCTAGTAGCTTGAGTTTATTTAATTTTATAATGGCCTCAATCACCTTAAATGTCAATCTTAGATTTCAATTCTGTAAATTAATTTTGTTTCTGGTTTGGAAAAGAAAACATAGTGGAGCAATATAGGAGCTCGTGCATTTGATTCTCAGCTGGAAGTATTATGAGTTTTGAGTTCGTGGGTTGACTGTCTTTTGGCTTTGCTTCAGTTGAGTGAGCTCCACCACTTCTTAGCAGTCAGTGCAGCAGGACAGAGCACTGACTAGAAGAAAAGCATTGCATCCAAGGGAAACTGAAAAATAGGCACTGTTTTTTCTCACCCCGAAATAATTGCTTTCACTGCTAATGAATAATAGAGTTACATTAACTAACTGCTGGCATATGTGAAGAGGCCTGTGGACTCTTTGTTCTGCATTGACAATTAGAATTGAAGGGGTGTAAAAATAGCTGCCTGCAGAGTGAGAAAATGCCAAAACAAAATTCAAGTATTTAAAAAAAATTCTCAATATTGTTGAATTGAGAATGCACAATGATCTTTGCGTAATTTTTGATTGAAGTAACAGCTATTTTCGACACTCTCTGGGTTTCTTGATTCTCCATATTCTTGGAGTACATTGTATTCTCCAAACTCCTACTTTTCTAAATTGCTTCTGCTGATCAAACAGATTGGTATGCCATGCAAACAGGAATTCACCTGTGAGGAAGGATCTGTGCATCTACAGAAAATTAGGAGAGGAAGAGGAAAAGCCAAATACAAAGACACTGAAATTGTCTTAAGTAATAATTTATTGTGGCATTTAATAGTCAGAATCATATGTGGTGGTACATAAATTGTCAACAGTTAATAAGGAGGAAAGGGAACTTTAAATTGTTTTCCAAAGTCTATGAGGAAACGGAAAGGAGGAGCTTTTCTCAAAAGGTTATTTATGCTATTTTCAATATCGAGGCAGTTGTTTATATGTGATTTGTAATGTTAACCTGTTTGCTATTAAGTTGCTATTTTATCCGAGTTGAATTGACAAGTTATTATATTTGACGTCCAAACGAATTACTTTTGGGGGTGGATAACAAAAAGAACTTAATCTTTATATAGTACATTTCATGGCCTTAGGATATCAAAAAGTAGTTCACAGCCAATGAATTAATTTTTAAATGTAGACACTGTTATTTTGTAGACAAAAGTAGCAACTAATTTGCATAGAGCAAGGTCTTAGAAATAGTACAAAAGCAAAATACTGCGGATGCTGGAAATCTGAAATAAAAACATAATGCTGGAAATACTCGGGTCAAGCTGCATCTGTGGAGAGAGAAACAGAGTTACCGTTTCAGATTGATGACTCTTCGTCAGAACTGTTTAATGTCTCATCTAAAGCAAGTTATACAATTCCAATGCAATGCTTTTTTCTTGAATAATCTTTTATTCCCCTCTCCCTGTGTAGTCATTTTGTTGTGAAGTGCATCAATTCCTGTAGATGTGAGAGAATTACAACTACCTGTACAACTTTCCTTTACTTTGATTGGATACCATAAAATGAAAGAACAAAACTTGAACAATTTATCAATGTCACCCCAATCCAGAGATGCCTAACCGCTTTGTGATTATTATATAAAATGCATGTATGTCAAACTTATGTACTGTGGAGAACAGTCAGAGAGAAATGTTAGGATATTTAGTGCTCCCAAAGCAGAACATTACATGGCAGGAACACATGGAGATTTTTGGCATGGAGGTTAGTGTGTCCGGCGAGCTAAATTATAAAGTTGACCTCTATAATCTGTTGTTGTGAAATGGTATGTGTCTTTTGTGGTGGTTGGTATTGTGGCAGACAGCATGTATTTGCATCACTGGAAATAAATATGCGCACGTGATCAAGAATCAATTTACTGCATATTACAAAGAAATAACATAAGTCGAAGTCCTACTAAAGTCCCTTTGGCTGCTGATACTGTCCTTCTCAGGAAGCGCGCACTCACTTGATGCTTGTATTTGAAAACAGAAGATAATTTTTGTTATTTTTATACTTAGTCATGTGTTCTTCAGCTGTTAAGCGCCTCTATTCCACATGTCTTAAATTTTTCACTTAAGAATCTCCTTGACAGCTCGGTGTTAAGTTTACAGTCTGTCAACAGACACCCTGCATGTACTATATGGAATCATTTTACAGCATGTTTTGCCCTCCTGATGTGCTAGAGAAGATGAGAGAATCTCTTACTTTCACACACTAGTGAACGAACATTGAATTAGAAGCATTAATTTACAACCAAAATTCTGTGAGCATGTTTCATTTATTTTCTCCTGTAAGTTTAAAAAAAAATTCTGATTTTGTTGAGAACTTGTGTTCTTAAGAAATGACTTTGCAATACTGCATATGGCACACAGGATGACATCTGTCTTTTTTTTAGTTTACTATGATTTCTTTATTTTTATATTCATTTAATTTTTTTTTAAATCCAAGTACAAAGCCATGTGCTGTGGGGAGAACTCAGCTGTTGGTTCCCACCCCCAAAAGTGAAACTTACATTTTTTAATCTCATGTTTTGAGATGTGACTAAATAAACAATGAACAAACATTACAAGGATTGCTTTGAATATGTTAGGGAATTATTGTCTAAGGACTTGCAGGAAAACTTCTCTTTTTATCACAAAAACTGGGAACATGCTGTTTGTCCCTTTAACCCGTGCCGTTTTCTCAACCATGCATGACAGTCGTTGCTTTTATGTTGCTGTACTGCTGTTCTCATGCTGCCAGCTCCTGCTGCGCCAGTCTCTTCGGTAGAAACCTCAAAGCAAACTTGCTGCATCCGCTAAGGTAAAACATGACCTTTCTTGGCCGACGGCCTTAACAAATTCAGCCTTTTTACTTTGGGTCGTAGAACTCTTGCATTGGGGTTCGGTGACACTAATGCAGTATTTAACTCAGGATCAGATAAGCTAATGTTAAACACTATGGTGTTGGTGCAGTAGAATATATATTGACGTCTCCGGCCTCTCCTGCTCTCGGAGCCTGCGCCAGTCCCCTGTTACTGGTAGTCTGGCTATGTCGATGAACCTGATCATACGTATTTTGCCTACCAGACATTTTCTTTCTCCTGTAGCTTGCAAAGTGGTTGAATACAATACAGTAACAATACTAAATATGGCTGGTCTGTGTGTTGGGGGAGGACAGAATTATTCACTGATACAAATGTCAGAACGATGAAATTAGGCCCATAGTCTACTGACCTCTGTCAACTTGAATCAATTACGATACCTTCGGATGCTTGTCTGCATTTCATAGACCTAAATTTGACCTGGCTTCCAGTTGATCAAAGTACGCATCGTCAACTGTGTTTCACACAATTGGCAAGTATCACAGTTAACAGTAGTTTTGTTCTAGTATAGTCATCTTATGTTGTACAATTTGAAGGGAAATTAGAAAAGTCTACGGGCTAGAACCTCACTTTTTTTGCATGCTTAACGCCCATTTTACCGCTGAAATGACGTATAACCCCCATATATCACCCATTTTGACACAAAATGGAAACCGACGGGCATTTTTAGAAAACTTATCGCCGACCGTTACTTTTCCTAAGTGGTTAATGCCGGGAGAAAATATTATTGCCCGCCCACTTTTTTTGGGCGGAATCATCAGAATGGGCGAAATCAACGCTCATAATATCGCCCAGCGTTACTTTCTGCATGGAATTAATGCTGAAATTCAATAATACCGCCCGCCCACTTTCTTTTGTCGTTGGGAGCACATTTGGTGAAACTAATGCCCAGGAGATCACCCACTGTCACTTTCCCCACCTCGTGCACACATCGCTCACAATATCGCTCGCCCAAAAAATCGCCCACGAAAAGTGGAACTGTTCCGAACGAACGACAGGGTGTGGCTGGCATTTTTTAAATCCCACTCTTGCGTGAGGAGCTGAAATCTGAACGATTTGCCTGAAAGAGCATTGATGTGAGTGACAACGCTGACACACTGCTGTATATGTGCAGCTCAGACATCAATGGTGCCCATCATCTTGGTGCCAGTTAAAGGTTACGTTGATTGATAAATTGTATTTAACCCTTTCATGTTAAGGAATCAACAGTGTGTAACATTGCAGCTATCTGAGACAATGCGCAACAAGGTTATGTTCAGTAACAAAAATGTTATACCAACATTGGTCTGAAATCATAAGCAACACCGGCAATAACACCCAATCCCTGCCCACACCCCACTTTTTCCCACCATTGACATCAATCACATGCTCAACATGTCCCGTAACACAGAATACAAAGGCAAAGCAGGAGCGTGGTCCCCAGCCCCCATACATTGCAACAAATTGTATACACCCAGATGGAGATATAACACCGCCATCATCTGCGGACATGCACCTCACTTTCCTTCCCCCCCCCTCCCCTTCTTCTCCCCACCTCTACCCCTTCCCCTCTTCCCCTCCTCGCTCCACGGCACCTGGCCGAGGAGCTCCTCAGACGGTGCCTCATTGGGGTGGGATGAAGGCAGATGCGGTCGTTGCACGGGTATGGGAGTGGGGGATGCCGAGGGGGCAACATTCTATGATGCAGAAGCAGGATCTTGGTCTTTGCTCTCATCTGTCGGTTCGCAGTGGCGGTGTGGAACCTAGGGGTGGAGTGCCGCGCTCGGGGACCACTGGGAGGACTGTGGCAGCAGCGTTCCTGGCTATCGCATCCAGGGCCTCCGCCATCCGCGGAATGTACTCGGTCATGATGGTCAGTTGTTGGGATATGCCCCCCCCAATGCTTCGATGTGCTGGTCACCAATGTCTATAGTCCTCCTGGATAACTGTACCATCTCTCTGCTGTCATGTCGCGCTCGTGGAACAGACCTGCTGCGTCAGTGGGACCTCCGCGGGGTCAGCGCTGTCCTGGGGATAAATGGGATGCCCTGTGGCGAGGTGCTTGGTGCCGGTACCTCCAGAGTGGAGGCGGGAATGACCGGAGGACCACTAGATGGCCTTGGGGTGGAATGGGTTCTGGAGCGTGACGATGCAGGTTTCTCGAAGTCGGCGCTCTCATCCGTGGAGAACAGGCCCAGCGGATTGATGGGAGAATCGGAGCTCCTCAGCACCAGATGTAGGATCGTCCGCCAACTCCTGCCCCGCGCCCCCACCTTCTGGCCTCTGTAGACGCGCAGCTGGCTGAGCTGAAAAAAACAAATGAGGTTATTCGAGGAGAAGGGGGTGCTAGGGTCACAAGGTGAGTTCAGCCCAAACACAGCATATGCACGACAAAAGCACCATGGCTATCAAAATCATCACCGACATCACATTTCATGACCATGAACACATTTGCATTCCAGCGATTTTCACTAGGCCATCATTATTTCGAAGATGATTTCTAAAATTGTCAATCATATATGATTGTTTGGATATGAGTGGATGTGGCATCTATTGATTTTACATTACACAATGGTGTAAGCTTTACTCACGTGACATCACTTCAGGATCTGCAGATGCGTCCATGACTGTCCGGGGTTGCTTCCCCACGAGTGTGAGCACACGCTCCTCCATGTCAGTGATGTCGCTGTGGACTGGTGGCCCTCCACCCGTTCACCTCTGCATGGACCTCATCGTCGATAGCTTCTTCTGTAAAAGGTGCAGGACGACATGGCATGAGGTCATTGCGTGATATCATTGCTAGTACACACACTGATACAACACACAACTGATGGATGTAATCATCATTATTGTGAAAATTATCCTTCTTTACCTAAAGACGTGCACCGTGACCGCAGGCTTTGAGTAAAAGGTTCCCGGTAAAAGTGAAAGACCTCACATCTGATGATAGTCACTCATGACTGTTACATATCAAATTATATAAATACATAAGTACATGTAAATCAATGTAATATTTACTCATGCAGATCCCACAAGGTCATTCCATTGTTTGCGGCTTTGGTTGCCCTCATGCACCTCGTTGGTCGCCGACGAGACCACCTCTGCTATCTCGGTCTATATCTTCTGGTATGCCTTTGGTGTGGGCTTCCCACACCCTCCCTGTGTCAAATCGACCTCCTGCAGGAGGGAGGCATTTGCCTCGTCCGAGAACCTCCTGGCTCTTTTGCGCCCTCCAATGTGCTCTTCTCCCACATCACTGCTCTCTCCAGCGTCCGTTTCCACAGCGTGCTGTGATGCCTCCTCTCTCTCCATTATAGGCCAAATTCGGGCAAATATGTGGCTGGTAACAGCTACCTTTTGTTTGTCTACTTGCTGTGAAGCTCTAAAGTCTCCCTCCTTCCTCCCAAAGCAGCCACACCACACCCAGGCACGCCTTCAGCCCCTCTGACCTCCCCCTCTCTCTGTCTCCTCTTCTGCGTATGTCATGATGACCTTTGACCTCCAGAATTGCGGGAATCGAGCGTTGCTAAGGACGGTCACACTTTATGGCAGGAAGTCAAAAAAATTTTACGCTACCGCTCATTACCGCTCGCGGTAATGCCCATTTTCAAAAATGGAAACTAGGTGTTTTGAGAATGGGCAAGAAGCCAGTGATCTGAAAACCCTTTTTTAACGCCCACGCTGGAAATACCGCCCAATTTGGGGCGACAAGCACAAAAGTGGAGGTTCTAGCCCTACGTTTGGCAATAACTGTGATAAGCAGTGGAAATTCCAGAGATTATGGGCCCAAAATTCCGCATGGACACTTTTTGGTGCAGTTGTAGAGGTTCGTCCGATTTTTTTTTTAGTGGCCCGACTGCGCCAAAAAAAAGTTCCAAGTTTCGCCGGCATAACCTTTCATTTTGGAGCGGCGCAGATGTCCTTAAGCTCTGTGGGTGGAGGTTAAGGTCTGTGCTGAAAAGCTGAGGTTGCCAGGGTAACTAGGGAAAAGCTGAAGCACAATAGATCACTAAGTGAGACTTGGGACAACAGACTGAAATCTCAATATATGAAACAATATGAAATTCCTTTATTTCTTTTTAGCATTTATAGATTTTTTTTCACCTTTTATAGTGCTGCTGCCGCTGCAATCCCAGGCCGAAAGGCCCCACTTCCCGGCCCAAAAGGACCCTGCACCGGCCCGCTGCAATCCCGGGCCGAAAGGCACCACCCCCTGGCCCGCTGCTATCGTGGGCAGAAAGGCTCCTCGGCGCTCCCCCCCCCAATGCCGTGTCTTCAGCTCCACTGAAATAATGGCATCTTCTTTCCGCCGATTTTCTCTTCTCTGTGCCGATTTACATAAGTGTAGGGAAGGTTTTTCAGAAGGTGCAATGCACTGTTTTAGAAAAAACTCGCATAAATGGTCAGAAATGGCGCATCTGGCAGGTTCTGCCCCCAGTAACGTAAAAAAATTGGGAACTAAGAAAATCTGACGTACCTACTTTAGAACGGTGCAGAAATTTTAGTGAAACTTGCAGATTTTAGTCTGCTCAAAAAAAAAAACAGCGTAGGGCAAAAAAAGGCGCAGAATGGTGGCGAAAATGCTGCCCTATACGTCGTGACATCTCAACATTTTTAATAGCTGCCTTTTGAACTTACGGGCTTCTACATGAATACGTTGTGCTAGGTTAATTTTATGTGTTGCTCACATTTAGAATGCCGCTTTTTATTTTCAATCTACATTTTTTATCCATCAGTTGTTTTTTTCATGATGCCTTATCTTTTTTTTTACTTTTAATTCTTTCCATATACATAATTTAAAACGCTTCATGGGATTGGAATGTACTTCACGATATAGGGCAGTCTAAAGGTTTGAGTAATTGTAGTGGTAATGGGACTCTCTAATCAGTGGTAGCAGATTTTTCCTGTTATTGCTGAATGTATTTGAAGATGGTGAATACGTATCAGCTGCTGTCCAATCAGTATACGCATCTGGGTAGGGCTTCAATGTGGGATTTGCAACTACAAGCAGGAGGAAGGGGAATGAAGAAGATTGGGACAATATGATGAATATTCTATTAGAAACTAACTTGCTAATTAAGAGACATGTCTTGTGATGTTCAGTCTTTTTTTCCTTTTAATCTGGTGGGGAAAGTTTGAGAAAAGTTACTGTTTTTAATTCAGCGCAATGAGTGGAGGGGGGATGTAAAACTTAATACTTGTGCCATTTGAAGAACCATTTGTACTTGTAATGTACAGAAACAATCTGAACAATGGATACTCGGAAATTACCCTATTTCAGATGAACTGGACATTCCCAGTTAAAACAATAAACAGTTGCTATAGGAATTTCTCTTCCATCTTAAAAGAAGGTTTTGATTGGGTAGATTGTAAAAACCATGCAAAATATCAAAGAATGCAAATGTCTCGCATAAATGGACTATTCTCAGTAATCCACTGTCTGAGAGGATGTACCCTATAAAATATCAACGCAATCTGATTGGAATCGGCCGAACCAGCACAGAAGATCGGGGAATTTTAAACATAAGTGAGTTACACACAAAATCACTTGCGTTCATGTTTTCCATGTTCTTTTATGCTGGTTTCCATGATCTTTTATGCTGGTTTAAGACTAAATTCCCCGGATCAGGACCCACTCACGAAACTGTCCACGCCCCCAGGTCGACATTCCGAATTATTGCCGATTGCGCTGGTTTGGGAAGGCTCTTCAAATTGCTTTCATTTTCTTAGGCGCACAGGACTAGTGGACACGTTTTGAAAAAAATGTCATACCAAAAAATATTTAATTTACTAAGGTTTAGTATCATTTTTTAAGTCATTTTCAGTGATTTTAAATCAGGTTACTCACAGGTGGAGGACTGGACACATTAAAAATGCTGTTTTTTGTGATTAATCCTTTTTCAGATATATTAATAAAAGTGGACTAGATTACCACTCTTAAATACATCAATGAATGCTTTCTAATGGAAAGGGAAAAAAAAAGAATTACAACAACAAGAACAACTTCTATTTATACAGCATAGTGAAATGTCCCATGGCGCTTCACGGGAGTATTATGAGACAAAAAATTTGATGTTCTGTTATGCTGCCTGATTGCACTTGCTCTTGGAAGATGTTACATTTGCGATCATGCAAATTATTTTTTATTTGAAACTTGAATTGTAACTTAATCAGCGCAATCTCGAGCGCATTTTGGCTGCGATTTCCCGATTGTGCCCAAAGCGGAAGTTCTATCCCCTTGTCTTTTCTGCTCACCCTCTTTTTTTTGCATTCTTTTCTCACACCTGTTTAAGCCTCTATCAATTCTCTAATGAACTGCAGCAGTTAAACTCAAAGTCAAAATAGAGGAATTCAGCAAACATAGAGGAAAATGCAACCAGGTCATGTAGTATTTGTCACCTACGCACAATGTTTTTGTTGTACTGAATAAGCCAAATGCTGTTTATCATTCTGTTATCACCAGTGGGTGGTATTAAGGGTCAGATCACAACAGATTCCATATTTTCATTTACTATTTGTCAGATGCAGCGCACATTGAAGAAATGTATTTCTTTAATCTGACTATCTACAAATTTCTTACAAGGCACGGAGTAATTTGTAACAAGCAGTTTCTGTCTGAGGTGTTGACAGTTCATATTGAATTAAGGGTCACTGAGGTACAGATGGTGAGTCCAAATATAGAAGTACTTTCATTAGATGGGAACTGTGGAATGTAACCAGAAGAGAGCGTTTCATTTTGGAATACATTTGGTGAAAGTGAGTTTGCATGAGTGTGTATTGACTCACACATTACCAATTCCTTCGCACAGTCTTAATAATTAAATCAGCACCATAATTAACCCACAATCAGCAAGTAGAATAGTATTGATGGAACAGGAGGGAGAGGGCAAAATGAAGCATGCTGAAGAGATTAATGTTTTTTTGTACAATATAAGAATTATATTCGAACAGTACATAGCAGACTGAATATCTGAGAACAGTATGTCTGTTCCAAGTGGGGTTTGTGTAACTTTTTATGAACAAAGTTAATATTTTAATGGTGAAATTTACAGTTTTTTCATTGTTTTTATTATTTTGCCTCTGCCCTCTTGAAAGCAGCAAGTCATACTTGGGTTCCATGGGTAACAGCAGGTCCTCTGTATTTCACCTCCAAGTGACCATTCTTCATGCTTGAGCCTGGATAGTGCATTTCAGCAAGCTGTTTGACAGTCTGCCTGCCTCAACCTGCTTCCACACACTTACTTCTAGCAGGAGTTGCTAGACAGCAATCAGAAGCCAAACCCTGGCCACTTTTTCTTCCTAGTCTGGATGCTGTGAAGCCAATTGGAGCACCCCAACTTTACTGCCACCAGGGCACAAATCACAGATTGATCCTCAAGCCTTCCTTGGTCTGTATGGCTCAGTGGAACAACATTCAGTACATTTAGGGATTGGACACTATTCCAGTATTTTAATGCAAAGAAATGTCAACATAGAATGCAACGTAATATTATTGGCGCTGTGTGTTTTATATTTACCAGAATTTATTGCTGATGTAACTAGTTGAATAATGAAAACAGCAGTTGTTATTGAATTCTATTGAATTGTTCTCCCATCCCATAACATAAAAATAGATGCTGCTAAACCTTTCTGTGTGTGCTGTATGTTATAATACTCACTGCTGGACTCTTTTTATTTGTTCCTGGGATGTGGGCATTGCTGGCAAGGCCAGCATTTATTGCCCATTCCTATTTGCCCTTGAGAAGGTGGTGGTGAGCCGTCTCCTTGAACCGCTGCAGTCCACGTGGTGTTAGGGAGGGACTTCCAGGATTTTGACCCAGCAACAATGAAGGAACGGCAATATATTTCCAAGTTGGGATGGTGTTTGACTTGGAAGGGTACTTGTAGATGATGGTGTTCCCATGCGCCTGCTGCCCTTGTCCTTCTAGGTGGTAGAGGTTGTGGGTTTGGGAGGTGTTGCTGAAGAAGCCTTGGTGAGTTGCTGTAGTGCATCTTGTAGATGGTACATACTGCAGCCACAGTGTGCTGGTGGTGGAGGACGTAAATGTTTAAGGTGGTGAATGGGATGCCAATCCAGTGGGCTGCTATGTCCTGGATGGTGTCGAGTTTCTTGAGTGCTGTTGGAGCTGCACTCATCCAGGCAAGTGGAGAGTATTCCATCACACTCCTGACTTGTGCCTTATAGATGGTGGAAAGACTTTGGGGATTCAGGAGGTGAGACACTCACCACAGAATACCCAGCCTCTGACCTGCTCTTGTAGGCACAGTATTTATGTGGCTAGTCCAGTTAAGTTTCTGGTCAATGGTGATGCCCAGGATGTTGATGTTGGGGGATTCGGCGATGGTAATGCCATTGAATGTCAAAAGGCAGTGGTTAGACTCTCTTTTGTTGGAGATGTTCATTGTCTGGCACTTGTGTGGTGCGAATGTTACTTGTCACTTATCAGCCCAAGCCTGAATGTCAACCAGGTCTTGCTGCACGAGAGTATAGACTGTTTCTGAGGAGTTGCGAATGGCACTGAACACTGTGCAATCATCAGCGAACATCCCCACTTCTGACCTTATGATGGAGCGAAGGTTTTTAACAGTAACTTAGATCTAGATAAATTATCCCCATCATTATCTTGATATTTTTATAATTATATTAAAAGCAGTACAATGATGTTGATGTGCTCTCTCCTGTGCCATCTTGTAAGGAACCCTGATTTTATATTTTTAAAATGCGATGAAGATCATTAGAAAAAATAACTCAATTTAGATCAAGACCGGGTTTACAGCAGAGTTGTTTGTCATCTTGCTGTCAACAATATTGAAGACCATCTAAATGGAAAGTTTTATGACGTGATAGAACAGATTCAATACATTACAGCAAGCTTAACATCTACTTCAGATGGCATAACTGGAAAACTAGGTGATTGGTTTAGTTAATTTTTTTTTAAAGATTGCTTGCTTATGTGTAACTAGCACTTGTGTTATGACTTGCTTCCATGCTGAAAAGGGATGAGTTCACAGGTGTTTCAATGAAGGGCCTAATATTCCAGATCCCAAACTACATCTTGAAGGGTGGAAGATGCCTGTGCGTGGATTTTTTTAAATGTGTGGTGACCGTTGCACCCCAGTCACCACATGGGCTTTACAGAGCTAGGTCTTGGTCCAGTGGCAAGGATCAACCAAGATGACTGGAGACCTGCTCTGCTGCACGGACCTAATGCGCACACATATCGCAGTGTGGACTGGCCCGTGCTGCCCCTGGGCCCTCGCCTCTTCTGGTCCCTGAACTCTCGCCTCTCCTGGGCCCCGATCACATCCCTCTACGAACTCTTGATGATGATGATAACAGGTGCCAGTTGAGACTTCAAGTGGTAATAATTGTTTTAATTCATTTTCCATTGAGGAAAATTTTAGTTGCTAAATGTAAATGCGCAAGACAAATTCAAATTCTACCTTGGTTGTCCGGAGTACTAATGTCAACAAATTAGGCAGCCTTCATACTTTATGGTAGAAAAGGCCCATATTTACTGGTCAGCAATCCTGACTGCAATAGAGATCACAATAGAGATCAATAACGCATCACTTTATATTCTGTCTGTACAGTTCCCCATAGAATAATTGATAAGGGCATTGTCGAGTGTAGTACTAAAAGTTCTAGTTTTAATACCTGAACTTTGCCAAGGTAACGTTGGTCTCAGTGCCCCTGCACTAAGGAAAGGAAAACTTAGTTGAAATTGCTGCTTCTGCATGCTATCGAGTAACCACAGCTGGACAGCGTGTTGTGTGAGAAGATTGGGCGCAGCTGTGATGCCCATTACAGTTGATTAGATCAACACTCAACAGTCTAGGATAACACAAAGTATTACCACTTGGGTGAGATATCAGACTGGTACCTGTGGAACCATACCCCAGCAAGAAGTCAACACCTTCAGAAAAACTGAGGAAATTGGAGGGAAACAAAATAAACTGTACTGACACATTAATTAAAATATTCAACAGAATTGGCATTGCGATAGATTAGTTTATTTTATCTCCGGAAGAATTCTCCAGCTACTTGTTTAGAGTGTAAATGACCACATGGGACTGAATGCTACATTTGTTAAAAACACCGCAGTGTTACCTCTGGAACCAGGATTTGAATCCAGCCCAAGTTGCAGGGAGGTATGCACCCTTTCTCAGCTGGCTGTAAGTGAAATTATCAGAGTGGATTCACAGCACAAAATTTGATATTAATTAGCAGATAACTTAGTTTATTAGTTGGGTGAGGTTATGAAAGGATTAAACAACTTTATTGTTCCCAGCTGGGACTCTGTTCTCCACTCCAGTTTAGGCTGACATCCATGGTTTGTGCTAAGCCCAGCGGTGAACAGTGAAATTTGATTTAGCAGCGGCAGGTGCTGCTGCTCATTTGAACCTGAGTTTTCTGCCAGATGAAATTTGGAGCTGGAATCTTTGAGATTTTCATTTTACTGCAGCGCACACGTTAAGGTCCACTTAATCTTAAATGTTGCAGAATTGCTTCACTGTGGCTGCCCTCTGCTTACCAGTACTGAGATACTCCTGTTGTTGCTTGCCTGATACAATTTCCAGGACGCGGTGTTCATCTGAATTCATCCTACAGATGCAGGAGGTAACGGGCTGAAAGGAAAGATGGACACCATGAAGCCTGGCATCAGGCACCCTCGAGTGCATCTACCATCTCAGAAAAAGCTATCTGGGTACGATCGCAGTGCACTCCGTGTGACATCTGCAGCTATCCGAAGATTGCTCATTGAATTTTACCGCTTTGTGTGACCCAAATTTGAAGCCAATCCAGCCTGAGTTCAGCTCTGCCCATGGCTCTTAAAGTGACCACAGCCCTGAAGCTTCTCCTGGACCCTGGCTTGATTTTCTTAGTGAGTTAAGAGGAATTGACCAGAATTTTCCACCTTTGCCAGAGGATTATATGCTTATAGAAACATAGAAATCTACAGCGCAGAAGGCGGCCATTTTGGCCCATCATGTCCGCATCAGCAGACAAAGAGCCACAAGGCCCGCGGTCAGCCGCCCTGAAGGTTACATATAAACCTAGAAACAATGAACAAAGGCAGAAAGGTAAAGAGTATCCAGCCCAACCAGTCCGCCCCACACAACTGTGACAACCCCTGCACCGCACATTCTACACTCCACCCCAACCGGAGCCATGCAATCTCCTGGGAGAGGCAAAAAAACAGATTAAAAAACCTCAGGCCAATTGGGGAAAGAAATCTGGGAAAATTCTTCTCTGATCCATCCAGGCGATGGAAACTAGTCCAGGAGATCACTCTCGCAATATTCGATTCCCTGCAGTACTTACTTATATCTGCGCCGGCCAACAAGAGGTTATCCAGTCTAATCCTACTTACCAGCTCTAGGTCCATAACACTGCAGGTTACAGCACTTCAAGTGCCCATCCAAGCACCTTTTTAAATGTGGTGAGGGTTTCTGCATCCACCACCCTTCCAGGCAGTGAGTTCCAGACTCCCACAACCCACTGTGTGAAGAAGCCTCTCCTCAAATCCCCTCTAACCTTCCACCAACCACCTTTAAAACTATGCCCCTCCTAATTGACCCCTCCACCAAGGGAAAGAGGTGCTTGCTATCCACTATACCCAGACCCCTCAAAATGTTATCCACCTCAATGTGATCTCCTCTCAGCCTCCTCTGTTCCAATGAGAGCAAACCCAGCCTATCCAATCTGTCCTCATAACTAAGATTCTCCATTCCAGGCAGCATCCTAGTAAATCTCCTCTGCACCCTCTCTAGTGCAATCATGTCCTTCCTATAATACGGCGACCAGAACTGCACGCTGCACTCCAGCTGTGGCTTAACCAGAGTATTATATAATTTAAGCATAATCTCCCTGCTCTTGTATTCTATGCCTCGGCCAATAAAGGCAAGCATTCCGTATGCCGCCTTCACCACCTTATCCACCTGGCCTGCTACTTTCAGGGATCTGTGGACAAGCACTCCAACGTCCCTTTGTTCATCTACACTTTTTAGTGGCATACCGTTTAATGTGTATACCCTTTCCTTAATAGCCCTCCCCAAGTGCATTACCTCACACTTTTCCGAATTAAATTCCATTTGCCACTGTTCTGCCCACCTGACCAATAGATTGATATCCTCCTGCAGTCCATGACTTTTCTCTTCATTATCAACCACACAGCCAATTATAGTGTCATCTACAAACTTAATAGTCATACTCCCGATATTCAAATCTAGATCATTGATGCATACCACAAAAAGCAAGGGACCCAGTACTGAGCCCTGCAGGACCCCACTGGAAACATCCTTCCAGTCACAAAAACATCTATCAACCATTATGCTTTGCTTCCTACCTCTAAGCCAATTTTGGATCCAACTTACCACTTTACCCTGGATCCCATGGGCTTTAATCTTTGTGACCAGTCTACCATGTGGGACCTTATCAAAAGCTTTTCTGAAGTCCATATACACTACATCGTACGCACTACCCTCATCGACCCTCCTTGTTACCTCCTCAAAAAATTCAATCGGGTTAGTCAAACACAATCTTCCCTTAACAAATCCGTGCTGACTGTCCCTAATTAATCCTTGCCTTTCTAAAAGTTGATTTATCCTGTCTTTCAGAATTTTTTCCAATAATTTTCCCACCACTGAGGTTAGGCTGATAGGCCTGTAATTACTCGGCCTATCCCTTTCTCCCTTCTTAAACAAGGGTACCACATTAGCAGTCCTCCAGTACCATGCCCAAATCCAAAGAGGACTGGAAAATGATGGTCAAGGCCTCTGCTATTTCCTTTTACTTTGCTCAACAGCCTGGGATGCATTTCATCTGGGCCTGGGAACTTGCCTACTTTCAAAGCTGCTAAACCCCTTTAATACCTCCTCTCTCACTAATTTTATTTCTACCAGAATTTTACACTCCTCGGCAACAGTATCTACATTGCCCCTTTCCTTTGTGAAAACAGACACAAAGTATTCATTAAGAAACATACCCACATCTTCCGCCTCCACACAAAAATTATCCACATGGTCTCTAATAGGCCCTACCCGTTCTTTAGTTATCCTCTTGCTCATAATATATTTATAGAACATCTTAGGGTTTTCCTTAATTTTACTAGCCAAGAATTTCTCGTGCTCTCTCTTAGCATTCCAAATATCCTTTTTAATTTTACCTCTGAACTTTCTATATTCCTCCAAAGATGTTATGGTATTTAGCCATCTATATATGACATAAGCTTCCCTTTTTTTCTTTATCCTCTCCTGTAAGTCCCTTGACATCCAGGGAGCTCTAGAATTGTTATTCCCACCCTTTTTCTTTAAGGGCACACGTTTGGCCTGAGCCCTCCAGATCTCTTTGAATGCCTCCCACTGTTCCGACACTGATTTACCTACAAGTAGCTGTTTCCAGTCTACTGTGGCCAAATCACTCCTCAACTTAGCAAAGTTAGCTTTTCTCCAATTTGGGACTTTTATTCCTGATCTATCCTTGTCCTTATCCATAACTAACTTGAATCTAACTGAATTATGGTCACTGGCACCCAAGTGCTCTCCCACTCATGCCCTTTCCACCTGCCCAGCTTCATTCCCCAAAACAAAATCCAAAACCGCCTCCTCTCATGTTGGGCTTGTTACATACCGACTAAAAAAGTTCTTTTGAATGCATTTTAAGAATTCCGCACCCTCTATACTCTTCTTACTATTTTTGTCCCAATCAATATTAGGATAGGTAAAATCCCCTACTGTTACTGCCCTATGGTTTTTGGACTTCACAGAAATTTGCCGACATATTTGCTCCTATATCTCCCTCCCACTTTTGGGGGGTCTATAATAAATGCCCAGCAGTGTGATCGCCCCTTTTTATTTTTTAATTCGACCCATATGGCCTCATTTGATCCCTCTAACATATCAACCCTCCTCACCACTAATAGTTTCTTTATAATCAATTCCGCGAACCCCCATCTTTTTACACCCCTCTCTGTCTTGTCTAAAAATCCTGTAACCAGGAATATTGAGCTGCCAAACCTGCCCCTCTTTCAGCCATGTCTCTGTAATGGCTATAATGTCATACTCCCAAGTGTCTACCTGTGCTCTGAGCTCATCCGCCTTATTCACTATACTCCTTGCATTAATGTATATAACATTTAGCACAGGAAGACCTCTTTGCTTACGACTTACTAACCCTTATTTTCTCCGTCTTACGGATTCGCTTTCTAAATTTTTGCGATCCAATTTCAGCTTTATTTCCTTCCCTATTGAATTTGTTCTCAGGTTTCCATCCCCCTGCCAAGCTAGTTTAAACTCTCCCCAACAGCACTAACACAACTCCCCGTGAGGATATTGGTCCCGGCGCTGTTGAGGTGCAACTGTCCGGTTTGTACAAGTCTCATCTCCCCCAGAAGTGGTCCCAATACCTCAGGAATTTAAAGCCCTCCCCCCTACACCAACTCTCCAGCCACGTGTTCATCCTTTCTATCCTTCTATTCTTGTACTCATTAGCGCGTGGCACCGGTAGTAACCCAGAGATTACTACCTTTGAGAGGTCCTACTCTTTAATTTTTCTCCTAGCTCCCTAAATTCTGCCTGCAGGACCTCATCCCTCTTTCTACCTATGTTGTTGGACCCGATATGGACCACGACCTCTAGCTGTTTACCCTCTCCCCCCAGAATGCCCTGCGACTGCTCTGTGACATCCTTGACCCTGGCACCAGGGAGTCACCATACCATCCTCGAGTCATGTCTATGACCGCAGAAATGCCTCTCTCCCTAACTATTGAATCCCCTACCACTACAGCTCTCTTATTCTTCGTCCCTCTGCCCTGTGCAGCTGAGCCACCCGTGGTGCCTTGGACTAGGCTCTGGCTGCATTTCTCAGAGGCACCATCGCCCTCACCGGTGCTTAGAAGAGAATATCTGTTGGAAAGCGAGATGGACTCACGGGGGGACTCCTGTACTACCTGCCTAGCGTTCTTACTCCATCTGGTGTTCACCCACTTCCCTTCTACCTGCATGCTTTTAAGCTGCGAGGTGACCACCTCCTGAAACGTGCTATCCACGTAGCTCTCAGACTCACGGATGCACCGTATTGATTCCAGCTGCCGCTCAAGCTCCAAAACGCGGAGCTCGAGTAGCTGAAGCTGGAGGCGCCTCCTACACACATGGTTGTCTAGGCTGTGCGAAGCATCCAGGACTTCCCACATGCCACAGGATGTGCAGTCCACAGGACTGAGCTGCCCTGCCATCCCTCTAATTAGACATCTAATTAAAATCTAATTAAAAAGAAATAGAGATACTTACCAATTTAACAGCCAACCGCTCAACTGCCCTGATGAGGGCTGTGAGCTCCTCGCCAGAAGTGAACTTCTCTCCTACCTCTGACCCTCCTGCTCCCCGAACTCTCTGGCCGCTCAGACTCACTGAGATCGGTGCTGCTTGGCGCTCAGTTCGGGGGCACTAGAGGGGGCTGCTCAGCGCTCGAATTTTAGTCCAGTCCGACCGATAAGAAACTAAATTGTCAAAAGGAACAAGGGGATCTGGAAATTCAGATGCTTAAACCACTAAAATTACCAACACAAGTTGAAAATAGAGTTAAGATTAACAATGATCTGCCGTGCCCTGTCTGAGAGCGCCTCACGTGCTGAGAACACCCAGCAGATTATGGGGTAAGTTAATGGTGGATGTCATTGCATCATTGTCTGGATGGGGCATTTGGTGACCTGGCTTGACAGAAGTAAATAAGCAGTTTCTCAGCACAGTACTAAGATCTAGGGTGCCTCTGTTAAGATGGAGAATCACATTTGTGTACTTTGCCACCAAACTTCATGAGCACACATCCAGGCAGCAAGGTTTGTTTTGGAATTGCCAACATCTCACGGGTGTAGCCTTCCCCATTACCATTACCATCACAAGCCTTTAAATAAAGTCAATTGAGTATGCAGAATTGGTACTTAGCATTTTATACCTGACATATGATGGCTTGGACTTTCCTCCCATTGGTAGGTTTGTGGTGGGGGATCCTAAATGGTGCAATCAGTCTGGGATTAATTACCATGTCCCTTCACCATAGGCCACCAGGTCCTGCGCCTGCTCTCAGCAGCCGAGGACCCACTCGTCTATTAGATGAGTGAGCTAGGTGGAATTCTCAGAGTAATCCGAAACGCCTCAGACTCAGACACGTTCCCACAGTTACTGTGCAATGTTACAGGAGTGGGTCAAAGGAGGGATACCACCCCTCCCCCAGTGCAATTTTCAATCTTCTGTTCGATGGGCCGGAAAAACAGCAGATCTGGGTACAGTCTCAAATGTGCCCCAATGCAAGAATCACGTCCTGATTCCAACCTCTGCAGATCATCAATTTTAATATCTTTATCCGTCAAGACATTGACTTCTTGCTGGGGTACGGTTTCATTGCCTGAGTGTCTGCTCCTTATGTGAGCCTAGACTGTGAATCTAGGTGCATCACCTAGTACTTAACTGAATAAATCACTAAGTAAGTGTATGGTTAAAAAAACTTCGTAATTATACTTTGAATAGGGGAAGGCCAGCGATGTGGAAGAGTAGAGGGATTTGGGGGTTGAAGTTCACAAGATATTAAAAGCAGCATCTCAACTAGATGAGGCTATTAAAAGTCAATGATTCTATGATTCAAGATGTAATGGTTAATCTGCATAAAACCTTAGTAAGACAACATTTTGTATGCTGTGTGCAGTTTTGGACTCCACACTACAGGACGAATGGTGAAGCAATAGAATGGTTGCAGCACAGATTCAGTAGGATGCTGCACAAAAGCAAAATAGTGCAGATGCTGGAATCTGAAATAAAAACAGAAAATGCTGGAAATCTCAGCAGGTCAGGTAGCATCTGTGGAGAGAGAAACAGAGTTAACGTTTCGGGGAGAGATTGGAGGGGGGAAGAAGGGAGATGGGGAGTTGTGGGAGAGTCTTTAATGACCGGGGAGAGTCAGTGATCACGGGGGGGGGGGGGGGGGAGGGTTGATCACTGGGGGGGTTAACAAGTTTGGAGGGGCCTCCTGTTCCTCCTGGCCCACAAGCAGTACTGGAAAAGCACTTGCCTCTTCCATGCAGTACACCACGCCTCCCTTTAGCCGCTGGGTTTCCCAAGGCCCTGGAAACCTGGCTGACCAGTGTTAATGCTGGAACAAAGACAAAATCTCAGGCACATAGTCTGAGTAAAATATTTATATGAGTGACCCACCTCCTGAGACCGGGTTGGTCGCCCGCCCCCGTCAGGCTTGAGATAGATTGGGTTCGGGTATGACATTTTTACTTCCCACCTGACTCAAACCGCCCCGTATTTGGGGGTTAAAATTACCCCCAATAGTTACACTACACATTGTATTTATTTTCTATTGCTAAGCAGGAACCCCTCTCATATCAAAGAATTGCATTTTGAGTAAAAACTGGAGAAACTTGGGATTTTCCACCTCCTGAAGGAGGCAGCTAAGAGGAGAGTGGCACCTTATGGAGATATACAATATTTTAACAGTATGCTAAGGATCAATCTGGAGCAGATCTTCAAGCAATATCTTGAAAGTAATACAAAATGGCACAGATTTAAGCTGCTGAAGGACCTATTTAAGATCAATATTACGAAATTATTTTTCACACAAAAGTAAAGAACTTGAACTTGTATCATGTCCTCAGACAATCCCAAAGCTCTTCACAACCTATTAGCTACAGGAGAGTGTGGAGTTTAACCTCAGCTGGACTTCAGCCTTGAGGTGCAGTTTGCCTAAAATAATATTTGAGGGATTAAATCACTACATTATTGTATTTAAAACTTTAAGAAAACAACAGTTTAAATTTAGTTAAGGGCACAACTAAAGCTGTGATGTGTGGTACCTGCACAAGGTGGAAGGTCCCAAATGCTTGATGTGTCCAAGATGTCCATATGTGTGGGAATATGTCCGGCTGCTTGCACTTGAGTTCAAAATTTCTGAGCATGAGGAATATCTCAGGGGCAATGTCGCATTTAGGAGGCTGAAATATTCTTTGCATACAGATTTCAGGAAGTGGTCACCCCACAAGCAGAATACATCACTGAAGAATGGAAGTGAGTGATTGTTCATTGGGTTGGGAAGAGGAGATGGAGGGATCTCATGAGCGTGTTGACAAATAGGAATTCAGTACTGAATACAAGTAACAATAGAATATGCCACATAACATAAGAAAGTGGTTCATAGAATCATAGAAATTTACAGGACAGAAGGAGGCCATTCGGCCCATTGAGTCCGTGCTGGCTGATGGAGCTGTCCAGCCTAATCCCATTTTCCAGCTCTTGGTCCGTAGATTTGTAGGTTACGGCACTTTAAGTGCACATCCAAGTACTTTAAAAATTCTATGAGTGTTTCTGCCTCTACTACCCTTGCACTTGAGTTCAAAATTTCTGAGCAATGAATTCCAGACCCCCACCATCCTCTGGGTGAAAAATTTCTCCTCAAATCCCCTCTAAACCTCCTACCAACTACTTTAAATCTATGCCCCTGAGTTATTGACCCCTTTGCTGAGGGAAATAGGTCCTTCCTAGCCACTCTCTCTAGGCCTCTCATAATTTTATACACCTCAATTAGGTCTCCCCTCAGCCTCCTCTGTTCCAAAGAAAACAAATCCAACCTATCCAATCTTTCCTCATAGCTAAAATTCTCCAGTTCAGGCAACATCCTCGTAGCTCTCCTCTGAACCCTCTCTAGTGCAATCACATCTTTCCTGTATTGTAACCCAGAGGCCGGCGCAGACACAATCAGCTGAAATTGTTGTGATTGCTGTAAAGTTTTACGATTCTATGAATTCTAAACCACGATTGCTTTATTTTACCTATAATTTATGAACAACAAAACAGTTTTTGGTGAAATGTAACCTAATTCCTAGTGTTCCTTGTAATATCAAAAAGAACAAACTGCCATCTGATATTGGCCTAGCTTCACTTTACAAGCAGGTATTTGCAAATACTGCATTTCTGTCTCTGACTGTTTCCAAATTCTAACTTCTCCAGGCTGTCATCTTCCCATTAAGCAGCAAACCAAAGATGTTCCCAGTTTTGGGCAAGGAGTGTTAGCAAAAATAAAAGAACAAGAAAGTAGTAAAGGACAGATTAGAAGCAGGTGGGGTTAAAAAGACCAAGATTACCAAACTGAGTCATGTAAATGCACAAAATATATTATGAATAAAATTGGTACTCTATACACACAAAGTGCTATGGGGGTGGGCATGATATAATAGAGATAGCGGGCTAAATTGGGTACCTTTGTGCCTGTCATTAGCGCCCCCAGGGCGCAAATGGCTTTGCGACCGAGCATGGCAATAACATTAACTCCCGCCATATTTGCCAGGAGCTTTACGGCGGCACTATGGCATTGTGCCCGATCTCCTTCGCCTTGAGATCGTGACGTCATCGGCGTACGCATCACACCAGTAGCACCCAGCATCCGAAATTTGAGTTCCGCCCCCTGTAGCAGCACTGGGCGAAAACACCGACAGCTGCAGGAGGCGTGCATCGGGAGGCTGGTCGCATCAGGGGGGGCGATGCTTAAAGGGGGATGGGGTGGCCGAGGAAGTAAACAAAAAAAATACCTTCTCTCGTGCAGCTTTTTTCGCGGGTTCCTGCCCACAATCGATCAGCCCAACACCCTGCTTGAGTGCAAGGCTGATCGTGAGGGATTGTGGCTGCCGTCGTTGAGAAGGTAAGTTTGTTTGCCTTTGCAGAGCCTGCAGCGATGGCCCTTCCCTTTAAGGGCGGGATGGAGCCTTTCAACGCGGCAGCACTGCACGGCCCATTGTGCACTGATGCTGAACTGACCATCCTGCTTGCTGCAGACTGCACTCCAGGAAGGAAGTGGAGTGCTTGATTTAGCGCTCTACTTCCTTCTTGGAGCGCAAACACCAATTTTTTTTAAACTTTGAAATGATTAGTGATTAGAATTTTTTTTTCAAACTTTTAAAAGCTAATGCTCCAAACGGGGCGATACCAAATGTCACCCCATAGTGTGCAAAAGAGAGATAACTCACGCTAGAAATGAAGCATTGCTGGTTATAAAATATTCACAGCTGATAAGAGCAGGATAGAAAGGATGAGGGATGGCAATATTATAGTTCAAGAAGGAAACATAAGATTGTAGTGCTTTAGGTTTTACCTCAATGGGATTCTATTAAATTCATGCTATGATATTGCTATAATTAGATTTGGCTTCAAACTGGTTAACTCCCAAAGCCAACTGATATGGAATCCAAGTTGTTGCCATGGTAAGTAGGAATGTTAATTAGTAAAGAGTAGGGATCATTCCATACATTCTTAAGCATTTCACACTATTTTGATGGAATGATTTCATTCTGACACTTTAAGTATCCAAGTCTGGTTTTCATTCCATGGGCCCGGCAGAGGCCTTAAATAAACAGGCACTCTGGTATCTTGGGCTCCCATAACAAAGGGAAAGCACTTTGACCAGGACGGTAACTTTGACAGCACAGCAGGGCATTTCCCTGCACACAGTTAAGGGAGGGATCAGAGGACCTGTTATGTATGTTAGCTGGGTTTTACCTGCCACCAGAGGGCACGTCTGTCTGAGTCCTAATGGTCACTGGCATTCACGTGCAAGCTGTGTATATAATGTTGGCAGCCATGTTGAATCCTCACTTTGAGAATAAATAAACTGGAGTAAGGTCATGCCTGAACAAGCTCACTGTACTTAGCCTCGTGGAGTTATTCGCTACTTAATAATTGCCGAAGAGTTTAAAAATACGAACTTTCACGCAACCAACGTCTGTTGGAATTTTGGAGAGATTCGCGGAAGGGGAAGACTGGGAGGATTTCACTGATCACCTCGACCAGTACTTCAGAGCCAACGGATTGGAAGGAACTGATAACGCAATTAGGTGCAGGGCGGTTCTTCTCACCGTTTGTGTGTCAAAAATTTATGGACTTATCAAGAATCTACTCTCTCCGTCTCGACAAATGGATAAGACTTATGAGGAATTGTGTACGCTGGTTCGGAACCACTTTAAACCGAAGGAAAGCATCATCATGGCAAGGTATTGTTTCTATACGTTCAATCGCTCCGAGGGCCAGGATTTTGCGGAATTTGTCGCCGATCTGAGCTGTCTCGCTGGGTCGTGCAACTTTGGAGCTGCGTTGGCGGAAATGCTGCGGGACTCTTTCGTGCTTGGCATTGGCCACGAGGTCATCCTTTGAAAGCTGCTGGCTGCTGAATCTCTAGACCTGAGCAGGGCCATCACGATTGCCCAGGCATGCATGTCCACAGACGAAAACTCGAAACAGATATCTTCCCAGCATCGAAACTCACCGGCAAGTACTGTGCATAAAATAAGATCATCGGCAGGCAGAGCTGCACATGACAGGGCCTACTCATCTGCGTTCGTATGACCTGTAACTGCTCAAAGTCCACCATCGGGTGTGAATCAAATCTCGCCTTGTTGGCGTTGCGGGGTCTATGATTGGGTCCATCAATACCGATTCAACCAATACATGTGCAAAGGCTATGCAACAATGGGGACCTTCAGCGAATATGTCCGCAAACGAGCAAGCGTGCTGCAACACACCACGTGGCTGAGAATGATCAGCCACGCGGTGTGTTGCAGCGTGGATCAAGCAGCACAGGCAATTCAGCCTGAGGTACAGGACGAAGAAGTGTATGGGGTAGATTCTTTTACCAAAAGCCTCAGATAATGCTGGAAGTTAAATTAAATGAGGTTCCAGTATCCATGGAATTGGACACGGGTGCGAGTCAGTCAATAATGAGCCAGAGGGCTTTCGAAAAGCTGTGGGACACTGAGGCAAAAAGACCCAAACTGAGCCCAATCAATGCAAAGCTCCGTACCTGCACCAAAAAGCTCATACCAGTCATTGGCAACGCGGCAGTAAAGGTATCACACGATGGAGCTGTGCATGATTTATCGTTGTGGATCATTCCAGGCAATGGCCCAACATTGTTCGGCAGGAGTTGGCTTGAGAAAATGAAATGGAACTGCAACGATATTAAAGCCTTATCATCAGTGGATGACACTTCGTGTGCTCAAGTGCTGAGTAAGTTTCCAGGCATCGGCAACTTTATTGGAGCCAAGGTGCAGATCCACCTAGGCCCAGATGCAAGATCCGTCCATCACAAGGCTCGGGCGGTTCCGTACATGATGAGGGAGAAAGTAGAGATCGAACTGGACAGACTTCAACGGGAAGAAATTATATCACCAGTCGAGTTCAGCGAATGGGCCAGTCCAATTGTCCCGGTGTTGAAAAGTGATGGCACGGTCAGGATCTGTTTGCACTACAAAGTAACGATCAACCGAGTCTCGATATAGGATCAGTACCCATTACCCAAGGCTGACGACCTATTTGCAATGCGAGTGGGGGGTGGGGGGGGGGGGGGAGTCATTCACCAAATTGGACCTGACCTCTGTTTACATGACACAGGAGCTGGTCAAATCATCGAAAAAACTGACGTGCATCAACACACACAAAGGACTGTTTATATACCACAGATGCCCTTTTGGAATTCGCTCGGCGGCAGCCATAGTTCAGAGAAACATGGAGCGTTTGCTGAAGTCCGTCCCGAGAACTGTCGTGTTCCAAGATGACATTCTGATCACTGATCGCGACGCCACCGAACACCTACACAACCTGGAAGTGGTTTTACGTCGTCTGGACAGAGTGGGACTCAGGCTAAAAAGCTCCACGTGCGTTTTCATGGCACCAGAAGTCAAATTTTTGGGGAGAAAGTTTGCAGCAGACGGCATCAGGCCTACGGACTCGAAGACAAAGACCATCAAGAATGCATCCAGACCCCAGAGTGTGACGGAGCTGCGTTCGTTCCTGGGTCTTCTCAACTATTTTGGTAACTTTCTACCTAGTTTGAGCACATTGCCAGAGCCCTTGCACATGTTGCTGAGAAAGGGTAATGACTGGGTTTTGGGGCAAATCTCAAGACAGAGCCTTTGAGAAGGCCGGGAACCTGCTATGTTTCAATAAATTACTGGTATACTATGACCCATATAAGCGGTTAGTGCTGGCCTGCGACACCTCATCATATGGAGTCGGTTGTGTGCTCCAGTAAGCCAATGTATCAGGCAAACTCCAACCAGTTGCATACACATCCAGAAGTCTGTCTAAGGCTGAAAGAGCCGATAGTATTGTAGAGAAAGAGGCTTTAGCATGCATATATGGGGTTAGGAAAATGCACCAATACCTGTTTGGGCTTCGGTTTGAGTTTCAAACAGACCGCAAGCCACTCATTTCATTGTTTTCTGAGAGCAAAGGTATAAACACTAATGCCTTGTCCCGCATCCAAAGATGGGCACTGACATTATCCGCTTATGATTGTCATCCGCCACAGAACAGACACTGAAAACTGTGCTGATGCGCTTCGCCGGCTATCATTGCCCACAACCGGGGTGGAAATGCCGCAGCCTGCAGACTTGCTGCTGGCCATGGATACTTTCGAGAGCAAGGGGTCACCCTTCACGATTCGCCAAATTAGGATCTGGACCAGCCAGGATCTTGTACTGTCAAGCGTAAAAAGGTGTGTCCTAAATGGAAATTGATCTGCCATTCCCAGGAAAACGTAGGATGAACTTAAGCCTTATAGCCGCCGCAAAGATGAATTGTTTATTCAGTCTGATTGTGTTATGGGGTAATCGTGTTGTTATGCCAAAAAAAGGCAGGGAAAGTGTTGTGTATCTGTATATGGGACACCTCCAGACGAGCTGCAAGCTCTGCAAAACCTGCTAATCACCACGTGGCAGAGGAAGATCAGTCCATGGTGGATCAAAGCAATTTCGAGCTTCAGAGAGGAGGCAGATGCTGAAGTACATGGGGTGCACACATTTTCGATGAAATGTCCACCGATAATGCTAAATGTAAAATTGAATGGCTTACCCGTAGCCATGGAACTGGACACTGGCGCTAACCAATCCATCATGAGTAAAAAGATGTTTGAGAGACTGTGGGGAAACAAGGCACTCAGACCAGCCCTGAGCCCCATCCACACGAAACTGAGAACGTACACCAAAGAGCTCATCACTGTCCTGGGCAGCGCCATGGTCAAGGTCACCTACGAGGGCACAGTGCACGAACTGCCACTCTGGGTTGTCCCGGGCGATTGCCCCACACTGCTTGGAAGGAGCTGGCTGGGCAAAATCCGCTGGAACTGGGATGACATCCGAGCGCTATCACACGTCGATGAGGCCTCATGTACCCAGGTTCTGAACAAATTTCCTTCCCTTTTTGAGCCAGGCATTGGAAACTTTTCCAGGGTGAAGGTACGGATCCACTTGGTCCCAGAGGCACGACCCATTCACCACAAGGCGCAAGCGGTACCTCACATGATGAGGGAGAAAATGGAAATTGAGCTGGACAGGCTGCAACGCGAAGGCATCATCTCCTCAGTGAAATTCAGCGAGTGGGCCAGCCTGATTGTTCTAGTACTCAAAAGTGATGGCACGGTCAGGATTTGCGGTGATTTTAAAGTAACTATTAATCGTTTCTCGCTACAGGACCAATACCTGCTACCTAAGGCAGACGACCTATTTGCGATGCTGGCAGGAGGCAAGACATTCACCAAGCTCGACCTAACTCCAGCCTACATGACGCAGGAGCTGGAGGAGTCTTCGAAGGGCCTCGCCTGCATCAACACAAACAAGGGACTGTTCATCTACAACAGATGCCCGTTTGGAATTCGGTCGGCTGCAGCGATCTTCCAGGGAAACATGGAGAGCCTACTCAAGTCGGTACCACGTACGGTGGTTTTTCAGGACGACATATTGGTCACGGGTCGGGACACCGTCGAGCACCTACAAAACCTGGAAGAGGTCCTCCAGCGACTGAATCGCGTTGGGCTGTGGCTGAAGAGGTCGAAATGTGTCTTCATGGCAACAGAAGTGGAGTTTTTGGGGAGAAAGATCGCGGCGGACGGCATTCGGTCCACAGACGCCAAGACAGAGGCCATCAGGAACACGCCCAGGCCACAGAACGTCATGGAGCTGCGGACATTTCTGGGACTCCTCAACTATTTTGGTAACTTCCTACCGGGGTTAAGCACCCTCTTAGAGCCCCTACATGTGTTATTGCGTAAAGGTGAGAACTGAGTATGGGGAAAAAAAACAAGTAATTGCTTTTGAGAAAGCCAGAAACAGTTTATGCTCCAACAAACTGCTTGTATTGTATAACCCGTGGAAAAGACTTGTGCTTGCATGTGATGCGTCGTCGTATGGAGTCGGGTGTGTATTACAACAAGCTAACGTTGCGGGGAACTTGCAACCTGTCGCCTATGCCTCCAGGAGCTTGTCTAAGGCCGAGAGGACCTACAGCATGATTGAGAAAGAGGCATCAGCGTGTGCGTTTGGGATAAAGAAAATGCATCAGTACCTGTTTGGCCTCAAATTTGATCTGGAAACCGATCACAAGCCCCTCATATCCCTGTTCGCTGAAAACAAAGGGATAAATACTAATGCCTCAGCCCGTGTACAAAGGTGGGCACTCGCACTATCAGCGTATACCTATACCATCCGCCACAGGCCAGGCACCGAGAACTGGGGGTGGAAATGGCGCAGCCTGCAAACTTGTTGATGGTGGCGCAGCCCACAGACTTGTTAATGGTTATGGAAGCATTTGAAAATGATAAATCAACTGTCACGGCCCGCCAGATTAGGACTTGGACCAGCCAAGATTCTCTGCTGTCCCTAGTTTAAAAAAAACTGTGTACTGCATGGGAGCTGGGCCAGCATCCCCATTGAAATGCAAGAGCTAATCAAGCCGTTCCAGCAGGGAAAGGACGAGCTGTCCATTCAGGCAGACTGCCTGTTGTGGGGTAACTGCGTAGTGCTACCCAAAAAGGGCAGGGAGACGTTCATCTCGGATCTCCACAGCACACACCCAGATATAGTAATGATGAAAGCGATAGCCAGGTCCCACGTCTGGTAGCCCGGTATCGACTCTGACTTAGAGTCCTGTGTACAGCAATGCCGCTTCTGTGCTCAGTTGAGCAACGCACTACTAAGTTTGTGGTCCTGGCCCTCCAGACCATGGTCGAGGATCCATGTCGACTATACGGGCCCGTTTCTCGGTAAAATATTCCTGGTGGTGGTGGATGCTTTTTCAAAATGGATTGAATGTGAAATAATGTCGGGAAGCTCCGCCACCATTGAAAGCCTGAGGGTCATGTTTGCCACCCACGGCCTGCCTGACATACTGGTCAGTGACAACAGGTCATGTTTCACCAGTGCCGAATTTAAAGAATGCGTGACCCGCAATGGGATCAAACATGTCATCCCGGCCCCGTTTAAACCAGCCTCCAATGGGCAGGCAGAGCGGGCAGTACAAACAATCAAACAGAGCCTTAAACAAGTCACAGAAGGTTCACTTCAAACCCGCCTGTCCCGAGTACTGCTCAGCTACCGCACGAGACCCCACTCGCTCACAGGGGTGCCCCCGGCTGAGCTACTCATGAAAAGGACACTTAAAACCAGACTCTCGCTGGTTTACCCCAACCTGCATGATCAGGTAGAGAGCAGGCGGCAGCAACAAAATGTAAACGATGGTCCCGCCACTGTGTCACGGGAAATTGATCTGAATGACCCTATGTATGTGCTAAACTATGGACATGGTCCCAAGTGGATCGCGGGCACGGTGATAGCTAAAGAAGGGAGTAGGGTGTTTGTAGTCAAACTAGACAATGGACAAATTTGAAGAAAGCATCTGGACCAAACGAGGCTGCGGTTTACAGACTGCCCTGAACAACCCACAGCAGACACTATCTTTTTCAAGACCACAACACATACCCAAAGGATCAACGACATCACGCCGGACCAGGAAATCGAACCCATCACGCCCAACAGCCCAGCAAGGTCAGGCTCAACCCGCAGCCCTGCAGGGCCAACAACACGCCAGCCCAATGAGGGCACAGCCAACACACCAGAACAGGCATTTGTACCGAGGCGGTCCACCAGGGAAAGGAAGGCTCCCGACCGCCTCACCTTGTAAATAGTTTTCACTTTGACTATGGGGGGGGAGTGATGTTGTGTATCTGTAAAGCATGCACTCCCATGTTCCGCCACCAGGAGCGCATCCCCTGAAGTCCCAAGGGATCCATCCCTGCATCCCTTGGGAGCACTGTATATAAGCTGGCCCCTAAAACCTGTTCCTCACTCTGGAGTGTCTTATTAAAGACTGAGGTCACTGTTACTTTAACCTCCCTGTGTGCAGTCTCATCTGTGTTAGGAACACAATAGAAACTTTTGTGCGAGATTTACACAGTACCCACCCAAGCATTGTCATGATGAAGGCTATTGTGTGGTCTCCCGTTTGGTGGCCCGGCATTGACTCGGACTTGGAGTCATGCGTGCATCAGTGCAACACTTTCATGCAACTGAGTAACGCACCTGTGGAGGCTCCGCTGAGTCTGTGGTCATGACCATCCAAACCGTGGTCAAGGATTCACATAGACTTTACCATCCCCTTTCTCGGCAAAATGTTTTTAGTGGTAGTGGACGCTTACTCCAAATGGATTGAATGCATAATCATGTCATCCAGCACGTCCACTGCCACTATTGAAAGCCTCCATGGCCTGCCCGATGTCCTTGTCAGCAACAACGGACTGTGTTTCACCAGTTCGGAGTTTCACGAGTTTATGACCCGTAATGGCATCAAACCCGCGTCTAACGGTCAAGCGGAGCGGGCTGTCCAAACCATTAAGCAGAGCCTAAAACGCGTGACTCACGGCTTCCTACAGACCCGTTTGTCCTGCATTCTGCTCAGTTACCAGACGAGATCCCACTCGCTCACCGGGGTCCCTCCTGCCGAGCTGTTAATGAAGAGAGGCCTCAAAACCAGGCTCTCCCTTGTACACCCAGATCTCAATGATCACGTCAAAACCAGAAGGCAACGGCAGCAATGGTACCACGATCGCGTGGCCGTATCATGTGACATTGCTGTTCATGACCCTGTCTGTCCTGAATTATGGTCATGGCCCAAAGTGGGTTGCTGGCACGGTTTTGGCCAAGGAGGGGAACAGGGTGTTTGTAGTCAAACTGTTAAATGGCCAAACGTGCATCAGGCACATCGACCAAACCAAACTGCGATTCACAGACAACCCAGAACAAATTGAAGATGACATCATCATCGACCAACCAACACATCCAACCATCTGTTGACACTTGTCATTCATGAAGACGAACCTACCATCCCCGGCAGTCCTGTCAGACCAACTGCTCCACAATGCAGCAATGGTCCGACTAACTCACCCAAGTTTGGGTTCGAACTGAGAAGATCAACCAGGGAGCGGAACGCCCCGGACCGTCTCAACTTGTACCAAGGAATTTTGGGGAAATGATGTTATGTATGTTAACTGGGTTTTACCTGCCACCGGAGGGCGTGACTGTCGGAGTCCTAATGGTCACTGGCAGACACATGCAAGCCGTGTATATAATGTGGGCAGCCATGTTGAATCCTCGCTTTGAAAATAAATAAACTGGAGTAAGGTCATGCCTGAACTAGCTCACCGTACTTAGCCTCGTGGAGTTACTCGATACTTAACAGGACCTTTCCTCTTTTTCTATCCTATCTTTTCCACTTTATCTCTCTTTCACTCTCTTTTGCTCACTCGCTAGCTTACGTTCATGCTCTTTTCCTCTCTTTCTCGCTCTCACTTTCTCCCTTCCTCTCAATCTCTCCTCTCATCGTTCTCTTTACTCATGCCTCACGGTCCTCTCATGTCTCTCTCTTCTCTCCAGTCTCGCTCTGTCTCTACCGAGTGCTCCCTTGGCACTCACTCTCGATCTCTCATCCCCTTCCTGTTCTCTAGCTCTCCCCTTACTGTTTCTCTCTCTCTCTCCCTCACCCCCTCTCTATCTCTCTCTCGCCACCGCCTCTCTCGACCCTTCGCGCTCGCCCGCTCTCCCCCTCGACCCCTCGCTCGCCCGCTCTCCCCCTCGACTCCTCGCTCGCCCGCTCTCCCCCTCGACCCCTCGCTCGCCCGCTCTCCCCCTCGACCCCTCGCTCGCCTGCTCTCCCCCTCCACCCCTCGCTCTCCCCCTCGACCCCTCGCTCGCCCGCTCTCCCCCTCCACCCCTCGCTCGCCCGCTCTCCCCCTCCACCCCTCGCTCGCCCGCTCTCCCCCTCCACCCCTCGCTCGCCCGCTCTCCCCCTCCACCCCTCGCTCGCCCGCTCTCCCCCTCCACCCCTCGCTCGCCCGCTCTCCCCCTCCACCCCTCGCTCGCCCGCTCTCCCCCTCCACCCCTCGCTCGCCCGCTCTCCCCTTCGATCCCTCCGCTCGCCCGCTCTCCCCCTCGACCCCTCGCTCTCCCCCTCGACCCCCCCGCTAGCCCCCTCTAACCCTCGACTCCTCCCACTCGCTTTCCCGCTCGCTCTCTCCTTCGACCCCTCGTGCTCGCTCTCCCGCTCGCTCTCCCTCTCGACTCCCTCTCCCTCTCTCGCCCGCTCGCTCTCCCTCTCGACTCCCTCTCCCTCTCTCGCTCGCTCTTTCTCACCCCTCTCTCTCCCCCCTCTCTCTCTCTCGCCCTTCTCTCTTTCCCCCCCCTCTCGCCCCCCCTCTCTCTCTCGACCCCCTCTCTCTCGCACCCCCCTCTCTCTCGCCCCCCTCGTTCTCCTTCACTCTCTCACCCCCTCACTCTCTCCTTCTCCCTCTCTCTTTCTCAATCCCATGTCATTATTCATAGAACAGGTTAGATCTTTTGGTGTCTTGCTAATGTTTATCCCTCTACCAACACCAGCAAAACTGATTATCAGGACCTTTATCGCATTGCTATATGTTGGCCGTTACTATGTATAAATTTGCTGCTGAATTTTCTTATTACAAGAGTGACTACGCTTCAAAAGTACTTCATTGGCTGCAAAGCCATCTGGGATATCCTGAGGTCATGAATGCCGCTATATAAATGTAAATTTTGCCTTTTTATTTGCCTTTTCTCTCTCGTTCCATGTCTCTCCACACTTGTGCACATGCTCTATTTCCTCACATCATGCAAATTTGCTCTCTTTTTCCTATTCTCCCTTTTACTATGATGGTAGGATGAACCCATGCAGCTTGTAACAGAAAAAGATAGAGCCAGTAAGATTGAGTTTAACTACATCCAGAGAGAGTTCTTGCACGGACAGTCAGTGGAAGTTTATGTTTGTATTGTTTTTACGGATCACATTTTGAAAACTACATTCTGTTCAATTCACGTATTTTATGTAAATTATTTAAGTATGTTGGTTTACAGTCATTCTTCATCTCACTATATTGCTGTTAGTCTGCTTTCTGTAAAGCCAGGAGAATGCACATTTGAGACTACCATAGTCAGTATAAGCAACAAGGGTTTTATATATTATTATCCTTGGCTCATGCTATCATCTAACGAGATATTAGGCAGAAATAGGTCCGTTCCAGACTGTAGGGGATGTGAGGTTCACTTTTCAGAGTGACCACTGACTCTGAACCAAAGAGAATATCAGGTGCAGAACCTGAAAATTTGTAGTCGGGATAAACCAGGTACCTGTAGACCAGTTAATCTAATATCAGAAGTGGGTAACTTCCAGAGATCATAATACAGGCTTCCAGAGATCATAATACAGGCTAATATGAATATTTATCATTGCTGGTACTTTCATTGGCTGCAGTTTTCTCATTTACAATGAATTGCACAATCTAAACCATAAGTTCCTGCAATTTGGTAGCAGGTCTTAAAATATGAAGAAAAATTTGTATTTCTCTTTTTTTCAGAGGAAAATATAGGTCTTTCCCATGTACCTTGGAGATATTGTAACAGAGCTCTGAAATAACATTTACAGAGGGTGACTTTTAACATCAACAGGCAAAAGACCTCAACTTTCAAAAACATTTATTGAACACATGGAACTGCTATGAAACACTGATCCAAGTCTCTGCTGTGAGAAATTTATTTGATCTTGACGGGCTTCATTTTTCTGTTTCATGTTTGCCTTCCAGGGTTAACATAGAAACATAGAAAATAGGTGCAGGAGTCGGCCATTCAGCCCTTCGAGCCTGCACCACCATTCAATAAGATCATGGCTGATCATTCCCTCAGTACCCCTTTCCTGCTTTCTCTCCATGCCCCTTGATCCCTTTAGCCGTAAGGGCCACATCTAACTCCCTCGTGAATATATCTAATGAACTGGCATCAACAATTCTCTGCGGTAAAGAATTCCACTCTCTGGGTGAAGAAGTTTCTCCTCATCTCGGTCCTCAATGGCTTACCCCTTATCCTTAGACTGTGACCTCTGGTTCTGAACTTCCCCAACATCGGGAACATTCTTCCTGCATCTAACCTGTCCAGTCCTGTCAGAATGTTATATGTTTCGATGATATCCCCTCTCATTCTTTTAAACTCCAGTGAATACAGGCCCAGTTCGATCCAGTCTCTCCTCATATGTCAGTCCTGCCGTCCCGGGAATAAGTCTGGTGAACCTTTGCTGCACTCCTTCAATAGCAAGAATGTCCTTCCTCAGATTAGGAGACGAAAACTGAACACAATATTCCAGGTGAGGCCTCACCAAGGCCCTGTACAACTGCATTAAGACCTCCCTGCTCCTATACTCAAATCCCCTAGCTATGAAGGCCAGCATGCCATTTGCTGCCTTCACCGCCTGCTGTACCTGTATGCCAACTTTCAATGACTGATGTACCACGACACCAGGTCTCGTTGCACCTCCCCTTTTTGTAATCTGCCACCATTCAGATAATATTCTGCCTTCATGTTTTTGACACCAAAATGGATAACCTCACATTTATCCACATTATACTGCATTTGCCATGCATTTGCCCACTCACCTAACCTGTCCAAGTCACCCTGCAGCCTCTTGGCATCCACCTCACAGCTCACACCGCCACCCAGCTTAATGTCATCTGCAACTTGGAGATATTACATTCAATTCCTTCATCTAAATCATTGATGTATATTGTAAATAGCTGGGGTCCCAGCACTGAGCCCTGCGGCACCCCACTAGTCACTGCCTGCCATTCTGAGAAGGACCCGTTTATCCCTACTCTCTGCTTCCTGTCTGCCAACCAGTTCTCTATCCACGTCAATACATTACTCCCAATACTATGTGTTTTAATTTTGCACACTAATCTCTTGTGTGGGACCTTGTCAAAAGCCTTTTGAAAGTCCAAATACACCACATCCACTGGTTCTCCTTTGTCCACTCTACTAGTTACATCCTCAAAAAATTCTAGAAGATTTGTCGAGCATGATTTCCCTTTCATAAATCCATGCTGACTTGGACCGATACTGTCAACTGCTATCCAAATGTGCTGCTATTTCATCTTTAATAATTGATTCCAACATTTTCCCCACTACTGATGTCAGGCTAACCGGTCTAGAATTCCCCGTTTTCTCTCTCCCCTCCTTTTTTAAAAAGTGGTGTTACATTAGCTACCTTCCAGTCCATAGGAATTGATCCAGAGTCGATATACTGTTGGAAAATGATCACCAATGCATCCACTATTTCTATGGCCACTTCCTTAAGTACTCTGGGATGCAGACTATCAGGCCCTGGGGAATTATCGGCCTTCAATCACATCAATTTCCCTAACACAATTTCCTGACTAATAAGGATTTCCTTCAGTTCCTCCTCCTCGCTAGACCCTCGGTCCCCTCGTATTTCCAGAAAGTTATTTGTGTTTTCCTTCGTGAAGACAGAACCAAAGTATTTGTTCAATTGATCTGCCATTTCTTTGTTCCCCATTATAAATTCACCTGATTCTGACTGCAAGGGACCTACGTTTGTCTTCACTAATCTTTTTCTCTTCACATATCTATAGAAGCTTTTGCAGTCAGTTTTTATATTCCCAGCAAGCTTCCTCTCATACTCTATTTTCCCCCTCCTAATGAAACCCTTAGTCCTCCTCTGCTAAATTCTAAATTTCTCCCAGTCCTCAGGTTTGCTGCTTTTTCTGGCCAACTTATATGGCTCTTCCTTGGATTTAACACTATCCCTAATTTCCCTTGTTAGCCACAGTTGAGCCACCTTCGCCGTTTTATTTTTACTCCAGACAGGTATATACCATTGTTGAAGTTCATCCTGAGCAGGTAGCTCTATTCGTGGTGGTGTGCTCCATGCTACACAACTTGGCTATCAAGAGGGGACAATAATTGCCTGATGTGTCTGACAGTGCACCTCACCAGAGAGAGGAAGAGGAAGATGAGGAGGCGGATGCTGACATCGGCGCAGACAATCAGGCTGACGCTGAAGCCATGCCCCTGCCCCTCTGTAGACCACATGAAAGGGCCCGTGGTGGCATGATAGCTGCAAGAGCTTTACGTCAGGAGCTCATTAATGATCGCTTTGCCTGAAAGAACGTTGGTGTTATTTACTAGAGTGACACATTGCTGGGTGTGCAGGTCATACATCAATGGTGGGCATCACCTTGGTGACAGTTAAAGTTTAAGTTGATTGAAGTTAAGTGTGATTATACCCTTTGATACGGAATCACCAGCGTGTAGTGGTGCAGCTATCTGAGCCAATGTGCTACAAGGTTTTGTTAAATAAAAAAAACATTTAAACTGAACATTAGGCTGAAATCATCAGTATTTCTGTACAAACCAACCTCCCCCCCCCGCTTCTACCTCTTCCCGTTCCCCTCCTGACTCCAAGCCGCCTGGCCGAGGAGCTCCTCAGGCAATGCTTCATTGGGGGTGGGGTGATGGCCGAAGCACTGCTTGGACGGATACGGGAGAGGACGGTTCCGAGGTGGGACCGAGTCAGAAGCAAGAGGTTGCTGCTGGCTCTCGTGTGGTTGGCAATGGGGGGGGTGTCACCTTGGGGTGCAGTGTGGCGCTCCGGGACCACTGGGAGCCCCATTGACCCCAGCCACCCCACTTACCCCAGCCACTTGAGCACTGAAAAGGAGCACCAGGTTCAAGAGCACATATATCTTTTACTGTCATCATGAAGTCACATGAAGTGAAGGAAACACTAGCTACATGTCACTACTCTTAAGGAAGTAAAATTGGTTGTATTTTAGTTCACTTGTATGGTGACAATTGCTTGGCATGTTGTGATATAGAATTTTAGCAGAAGAAAGGAATGGGATCCATGATTGTTCAGTTAGTGCAGAAGGCCAGAAGATCAGTTTGGCTGGTGTAGTTGTGTAGAAGATTGTTAATGCTTTGGTTGGAATCGACATTTATGTGAGAGTCTGTTCTATGAGAGCCTGCTAGATAGTTGTTGCTGCCTGTATTTCCCTACCTTACAACTGTAATTATATTTCAAAAGTATTGGCTGTGAAACACTTTGGTATGTCCCAAGGTCATGTAAAGTCCTTTATAAATGCAAATTCTTCCTTTCTTTGTCGAAGTGGTTCAGCAGGAATCTCTTTTGGCTCGTCATCTTCATCGTATTTGTCTCCTCGATATGGGTATGGGTGAATGTCTTCCTTCTCCACCTGCTCCATGTTTATACCCCTGGCAAAGTTATGCTGCATGCAGCAATTAGTGTTGTTCTATCAGTGATGCCCTGGACTTTGGGGAATACTGCCATCTACCTTTTTTAAATGCAGTGCATTCTCATTCTGCTGCCAATTGTCTGTGGAGAAATTATGTCACTTTTCTCTGTGAACAATGCACCAGTCACTTTCTTGATAGGTCTGTGCACTGCATATTGACTGATGTTGCTGATGTTCCCTATGGCAGCTCATTAACCAAGGACATGAAAGTTTAATGCAGTGATGACCTTGACGGCCACTGGCAGTGTCGCTCCTGTGGTGGAAAATTGCATAACTACATTACTGATTCTTGAGTGAAACACAGATTTTGAGGACAGTTTTTCTCAGATTTGCAACCTTTGGCTACAAATATGGATCTGTGGCCAACAACGGGTGCAAGCAGTCCATCTCTGGTGCAATCTAACCTAGCTGACAGCTGCCTTTTCTCTTCTTTCTCCAAATAACACTAAAATAATTGGATTCCCATTGAAATGCCCATATTGTAAACTAAAAGTGAGAAAATAAAAATATTAGTCAAACCTCTTGGCCCAGACATTACAAAAGTAACTGGGCCCCAAAAATCCTGTATCATAAGTATACACTTAAATTGCAGTTTCAATGTTCAACAATTCAAAATCACCAGTGTCCCATTAAATGTAAAATACCTGACAGTGTTGAATGGCTTTCCCTGCTGGGCCCATTTTATATGGGCAAGAGTAATGCATAGATACATAACTGCCAAAACATGAGAGACTTTGTGTACTGAATAGCATATGATCATATTTAATTTGATATTGTAAAGAAGTTGTTGCTTGTTTTTTTGCAAGAGCTTAATTTACCCCTGCGCCCCAGATGTATGCATGTGATGTACTGGTGGAGGTCCACTGATGGGTTTGCCGCCTAATCTCATGATATCCCGCACTGCTTATTCCATGACATTGCTATTGGTTCGCATTAGAAATATACTCAATCATTTCTCAATCCAGGAAGATCTTTAAGAGCAGGATCTTCAGCAATTAATTATTTGGACTCTGTCCTAATAATTTACCTTTATTATTTCATTTTCCCCAATTATGCCAAAGATATGACAACCAGATGTATCACTATTGTCCTGTATATTATTCAGTTATTTTTAATTAATGAATAGATGTCAATTGCAGATTTTGGCAAAACATATGAGCATTCCGGGGAGAAACTAAACAATAAATTAAATTTACAATCAGACTGAATTTGTTGTTTTTTTACTCTTTGCAAGTGCTGTCTTTAAAATTTAAATGTGTATCGTGATTAGATTATCTTTCTGCCAATTTATCCAAATAATCTTCACTATTTTCCCTAATAGTGCAGCGATCACATAACTAAGATATGATTGAAAGATCATACTTGTTATGTCCAGAATAAAGTAATGTGATTGCGTACTGTAGACATGAGTAAGTGTGACCTTAGTCTCTTTATTCTAACTCCAGAGTGTTGGTACAGCATGGGAGGCCTGCTTATATACAGTGCTCCCAAGGGATGCTGGGATCCCTTGGGACTCCAAAAGATATGCCCTCTGGTGGCGGTAGAAAGTTGGTTACATAGGGTTGTATACATAACATCACTCCCTCCCTAAGTCAATAGTACACTTATTTACAGGGTGAGACGACCTGGGGCTTTTCGCTCCCTAGTCAATTGTCTCGGTACAAATGCAGGTGCAGGTGAGTTGGTTGGTTCTTCGCTGAGCTGCTGGGCTGCTGGGAATGATGAGTTCAGCTTCATGGTCAACCGTGATGTCAGTTGCCACTTGTGTGTGTGTCGGAGGGTCGAAGTTGGTGGTGTCCTCTTCAGGTTGCTCATGGCTGTCTGTGAATCGCAGTTTGGTTTGGTCCAAATGCTTTCTGCAAGTTAGTCCATTTGCGAGTTTGACCTGAAACACCCTACTCCCTTCTTTGGCTATGACAGTGGCAGCAAGCCATTTGGGACCATGTCCATAGTTGAGTACAAATACAGGGTCATTGACTTCAATATCGCATGACAAATTTGCGCGATCATGGTACATGCTTTGTTGATGCCGCCTGCCCTCGACGTGATCATGGAGATCAGGGTGGACAAGAGAGAACCTTGTTTTGAGCGCCCTTTTCATGAGCAACTTGGCTGGGGGAACTCCGGTGAGCGAGTGGAGTCTGGTGCAGTAGCAGAGCAGGACTCGGGTCTGCGGGGAGCCTTCCGACACACGTTTCAAGCTTTGCTTGATGGTTTGGACTGCCTGTTCTGCCTGGCCGTTGGAAGTGGGCTTGAACGGGGCAGATGTGACGTGCTTGATCCCATTGCGGGTCATGAATTCCTTGAATTCAGCACTGGTGAAGCACGGCCCGTTGTCACTGACAAGGACATCAGTCAGGCCGTGCGTGGCAAACATGGCTCGTAGGTTTTCGATTGTGGCAGTGGACATGCTTATAGACATTATTACACACTCAATCCACTTTCAATATGCATCCACAACAACCAAGAACATTTTTCCTAGAAACGGGCCAGCGAAGTCAACGTGGATCCTAGACCACGGTTTGGAGGGCCATGACCACAAACTTAACCGTGCCTCCCTGGGTGCATTGCTCAGTTGAGAGCAAGTGTTGCATTGGCACACACAAGACTCCAAATCTGAGTCGATGCCGGGCCACCACACATGGAACCTAGCTATAGCTTTCATCATTACTATGCCTGGGTGGGTGCTGTGTAGGTCATGTATGAATGTTTCCCTGCGTTTCTTGGGCAAAACCACACGATTACCCCACAAAAGTCAGTCCGCCTGTATGGACATTTCGTCTTTACGCCATTGGAACAGCTTGATCTCTTTTTGCATCTCCGCTGGGATGCTGGACCAGCTCCCGTGGAGGACACAGTTTTTTTACAAGGGACAGTAAAGGATCCTGGCTGGTCCAGGTCCTGATCTGGTGGGCCGTAACGGGTGACTTTTTTTTGTTTTCAAATGCATTCATCACCAAGAGCAAGTCTGCAGGCTGTGCCATTTTCACCCCGGTGGTGGACAATGGTAGCCGACTGAGGGCGTATGCGCAGTTCTCTGTGCCTGGCCTGTAGCGAATTACATAGTTATATGCAGACAGCATGAGTGCCCATCTTTGGATGCGAGCAGAGGCATTGGTATTGATACCTTTGCTCTCTGAGAATAGCGATATGAGTGGCTTATGGTCAGTTTCTTACTCGAACTTAAGCCCAAACAGATACTGATGCATTTTTTTTACCCCATAAACGCATGCCAGAGCTTCTTTTTCAATCATGCTGTAGGCCCTTTCGGCCTTGGACAAGCTCCTGGACGCATAAGCGACCGGTTGCAATGTCCCCGATTCGTTTACTTGTTGTAACACACACCTAACCCTGTACGAAGACGCATCGCAAGCTAGTACTAAACATTTACAAGGATCATACAGGACAAGCAGTTTGTTAGAACATAACAGATTTCAGGCTTTCTCAAAAGCTGTCTCTTGTGATTTCCCCCATACCCAGTCATCTCCCTTGCGTAGCAACACGTGTAGAGGTTCTAGCAAGGTGCTTAACCCGGGTAGGAAATTACCAAAATAATTGAGGAGTCCCAAGAACGACCGCAGCTCCGTCACGTTCTGTAGTCTCGGCGCGTTCTTGATGACCTCCCTCCTGGCGTCAGTGGGTCTGATGCCGTCTGCCACGATTCTTCTCCCAAAGAACTTGACCTCTGGCGCCAGGAAAATACACTTCGAGCATTTCAACCTGAGTCTCACATGATCTAGCCAACTTAGAACCTCTTCCAGGTCCTGCAAGTGTTCGATGGTGTCCCGACCTGTGACCAGTATGTTGTCCTGGAAAACCACGGTGCGCAGAACCGACTTTAGCAGACCCTCCATGTCCCTTTGAAAAATAGCCGCAGCTGATTGAATCCCAAACGGGCATCTATTGTAGCTGAACAGACCTTTGTGCGTGTTGATGCGGCTGAGGCCTTTCAAAGATTCCGCCAGCTCCTGCGTCATGTAAGCTGAGGTCAGGTCCAAATTGGTGAACGTCTTTCCTCCTGCCAGCGTCGCAAATAGGTCGTCTGCCTTGAGTAGCGGGTACTGGTCCTGCAGCGAAAAACGGTTAATCGTTACTTTATAGCAAATTCTGACCATGCCATCGCCCTTTGAGAACGGCAACAATCGGACTGGCCCGCTCGTTGAACTCCACCGGCGCGATGGTGCCCTCTCGTTGCAGCCTGTCTAGCTCGATCTCTACTTTCTCTCGCATCATATATGGCACCGCCCGTGCCTTGTGGTGGATGGGTCGTGTACCGGGAATCAAGTGAATCTGCACCTTCGCCCCCGAGAAACTTCCGATGCCTGGCTCAAATAAAGATGGAAACTTGCTCAGAACCTGGGCACATGAGGTGTCAGTGACGGCCGAAAGCGCTCGGATGTCGTTCCAGTTCCAACCAATTTTTCCCAGCCAGCTTCTGCCGAACAGTGTGGGACCATCTCCTGGTACAATCCATAGTGGTAGTTCGTGCACTGCTCCATCATAGGAGACTTTTACTGCTGCGCTGCCAATTACAGACATCAGCTCTTTAGTGTAAGTTCTCAGCTTGGTGTGAATGGGGCTCAGCTTGGGCCTGTGTGCCTTGTTGCACTACAGCCTGTCAAAGGCATTTTTGCTCATGATGGACGGACTCGCACCCGTGTCCAATTCCATGGATACTGGAATTCTGTTCAGTTCAACTTTTATCATGATCGGTGGACATTTCGTGGTGAAGGTGTGTACCCCGTACACATCTGCCTCCTCGGTTTGAGTCTCTAGGGAATGGAAGACCAGCAGGAAGAGTAGTGCAAGAAAGATAGTGCAGGGGTCCCCTGTGGTCATCCCCCTGCAAAACAGATACACTGCTTTGAGTACTGTTGGGGGGGATGACTCATCAGGGGAGGGCAGCAGCAGCCAAGTTCATGGCACTGTGGCTGGCTCTGCTGCACAGAAGGGCAGGAAAAAGATTGGGAGCGCAATAGTGATAGGGGATTCGATGGTGAGGGGAATAGATAGGCGTTTCTGCGGCCGCAACCGAGACTCCAAGATGGTATGTTGCCTCCCTGGTGCAAGGGTCAAGGATGTCTCGGAGCGGGAGCAGGACATTCTGAAATGGGAGGGAGAACAGCCAGTTGTCGTGGTGCACATTGGTACCAACGACATAGGTAAAAAAAGGGATGAGGTCCTACGAAAAGAATTTAAGGAGCTAGGAGCTAAATTAAAAAGTAGGACCTCAAAAGTAGTAATCTCGGGATTGCTACCAGTGCCACGTGCTAGTCAGAGTAGGAATCGCAGGATAGCGCAGATGAATACGTGGCTTGAGCATTGGTGCAGCAGGGAGGGATTCAAATTCCTGGGGCATTGGAACCGGTTCTGGGGGAGGTGGGACCAGTACAAACCGGACGGTCTGCACCTGGCCAGGACCGGAACCAATGTCCTAGGGGGAGTGTTTGCTTGTGCTGTTGGGGAGGAGTTAAACTAATATTGTAGGGGGATGGGAACCTATGCAGGGAGACAAAGGGAGACAAAAATGAGGCAAAAGCAAAAGGAGATGAGGAAAAGTGGAGGGCAGAGAAACCCAAGGCAAAGAACAAAAAGGGCCACTGTACAGCAAAATTCTAAAAGGGCAAAGGGTGTTAAAAAAGCAAGCCTGAAGGCTTTGTGTCTTAATGCAAGGAGTATCCGCAATAAGGTGGATGAATTAACTGTGCAAATAGATGTTAACAAATATGATGTGATTGGGATTACGGAGACGTGGCTCCAGGATGATTAGGGCTGGGAACTCAACATCCAGGGGTATTCAACATTCAGGAAGGATAGAATAAAAGGAAAAGGAGGTGGGGTAGCATTGCTGGTTAAAGAGGAGATTAATGCAATAGTTAGGAAAGACATTAGCTTGGATGATGTGGAATCTATATGGGTAGAGCTGCAGAACACTAAAGGGCAAAAAACGTTAGTGGGAGTTGTGTACAGACCTCCAAACAGTAGTAGTGATGTTGGGGAAGGCATCAAACAGGAAATTAGGAGTGCATGCAATAAAGGTGCAGCAGTTATAATGGGTGACTTTAATATGCACATAGATTGGGCTAGCCAAACTGGAAGCAATACGGTGGAGGAGGATTTCCTGGAGTACATAAGGGATGGTTTTCTAGACCAATATGTCGAGGAACCAACTAGGGGGGAGGCCGTCTTAGACTGGGTGTTGTGTAATGAGAGAGGATTAATTAACAATCTCATTGTGCGAGGCCCCTTGGGGAAGAGTGACCATAATATGGTGGAATTCTGCATTAGGATGGAGAATGAAACAGTTAATTCAGAGACCATGGTCCAGAACTTAAAGAAGGCTAACTTTGAAGGTATGAGGCGTGAATTGGCTAAGATAGATTGGCGAATGATACTTAAGGGGTTGACTGTGGATGGGCAATGGCAGACATTTAGAGACCGCATGGATGAATTACAACAATTGTACATTCCTGTCTGGCGTAAAAATAAAAAAGGGAAGGTGGCTCAACCGTGGCTATCTAGGGAAATCAGGGATAGTATTAAAGCCAAGGAAGTGGCATACAAATTGGCCAGAAATAGCAGCGAACCTGGGGACTGGGAGAAATTTAGAACTCAGCAGAGGAGGACAAAGGGTTTGATTAGGGCAGGGAAAATGGAGTACGAGAAGAAGCTTGCAGGGAACATTAAGGCGGATTGCAAAAGTTTCTATAGGTATGTAAAGAGAAAAAGGTTAGTAAAGACAAACGTAGGTTCCCTGCAGTCAGAATCAGGGGAAGTCATAACGGGGAACAAAGAAATGGCAGGCCAATTGAACCAGTACTTTGGTTCAGTATACACTAAGGAGGACACAAACAACCTTCCGGATATAAAAGGGGTCAGAGGGTCTAGTAAGAAGGAGGGACTGAGGGAAATCTTTATTAGTCGGGAAATTGTGTTGGGGAAATTGATGGGATTGAAGGCCGATAAATCCCCAGGGCCTGATGGACTGCATCCCAGAGTACTTAAGGAGGTGGCCTTGGAAATAGCAGATGCATTGACAGTCATTTTCCAACATTCCATTGACTCTGGATCAGTTCCTATCGAGTGGAGGGTAGCCAATGTAACCCCACTTTTTAAAAAAGGAGGTAGAGAGAAAGCAGGGAATTACAGACCGGTCAGCCTGACCTCAGTAGTGGGTAAAATGATGGAATCAATTATTAAGGATGTCATAGCAGCGCATTTGGAAAATGGTGACATGATAGGTCCAAGTCAGCATGGATTTGTGAAAGGGAGATCATGCTTGACAAATCTTCTGGAATTTTTTGAGGATGTTTCCAGTAAAGTGGACAAAGGAGAACCAGTTGATGTGGTATATTTGGACTTTCAGAAGGCTTTCGACAAGGTCCCACACAGGAGATTAATGTGCAAAGTTAAAGCACATGGGATTGGGGGTAGTGTGCTGACGTGGATTGAGAACTGGTTGTCAGACAGGAAGCAAAGAGTAGGAGTAAATGGGTACTTTTCAGAATGGCAGGCAGTGACTAGTGGGGTACTGCAAGGTTCTGTGCTGGGGCCCAAGCTGTTTACATTGTACATTAATAATTTAGACGAGGGGATTAAATGTAGTATCTCCAAATTTGCGGATGACACTAAGTTGGGTGGCAGTGTGAGCTGCGAGGAGGATGCTATGAGGCTGCAGAGTGACTTGGATAGGTTAGGTAAGTGGGCAAATGCATGGCAGATGAAGTATAATGTGGATAAATGTAAGGTTATCCACTTTGGTGGTAAAAACAGAGAGACAGACTATTATCTGAATGGTGACAGATTAGGAAGGAGGAAGGTGCAGCGAGACCTGGGTGTCATGGTACATCAGTCATTGAAGGTTGGCATGCAGGTACAGCAGGCGGTTAAGAAAGCAAATGGCATGTTGGCCTTCATAGCGAGGGGATTTGAGTACAGGGGCAGGGAGGTGTTGCTACAGTTGTACAGGGCCTTGGTGAGGCCACACCTGGAGTATTGTGTACAGTTTTGGTCTCCTAACTTGAGGAAGGACGTTCTTGCTATTGAGGGAGTGCAGCGAAGATTCACCAGACTGATTCCCGGGATGGTGGGACTGACCGATCAAGAAAGACTGGGCTTGTATTCACTGGAGTTCAGAAGAATGAGAGGGGACCTCATAGAAACGTTTAAAATTCTGACGGGTTTGGACAGGTTGGATGCAGGAAGAATGTTCCCAATGTTGGGGAAGTCCAGAACCAGGGGTCACAGTCTAAGGATAAGGGGTAAGCCATTTAGGACCGAGATGAGGAGAAACTTCTTCACCCAGAGAGTGGTGAACCTGTGGAATTCTCTACCACAGAAAGTAGTTGAGGCCAATTCACTAAATATATTCAAAAGGGAGTTAGATGAAGTCCTTACTACTCGGGGGATCAAGGGGTATGGCGAGAAAGCAGGAAGGGGGTACTGAAGTTTCATGTTCAGCCATGAACTCATTGAATGGCGGTGCAGGCTAGAAGGGCTGAAGGGCTGAATGGCCTGCTCCTGCACCTATTTTCTATGTTTCTATGTTTTATGTTTCTAGTTCAGTTAGATCTGCCATGGATCGGTCTTCCTCTGCAACGTGGTGGTTTGCAGGGTTTGCAGCTCGTCTGCACATTCGCTGGAGATGGCCCATTGTTCCACAGCCTTTGCACGCATAGTGTTTGAAGCGGCATTGATGGGCTCGATGATCACCTCCGTAACGCCAACAAGGTGTTAACTGCCTCGCATTGACGCTTGATGGCGGACTCTGAGTCATCTGAGGTCATGCAGCTGCAGGCGTGTACGTTCTGCCATATGTATTCCTGCCTGAAAACGACGTTACTTTGTGTACAGTACTTGCCAAAACATCTTTATGCTGCAAAATGTGTTTGGTGTTATCGCTGGTGGACATAAATGCCTGGGCTATCATTATGGCTTTGCTCAGGTTCGGTGTTTCAACAGTCAATAGTTTGCGAAGGATAACCTCATGGCCAATGCCAAGCACAAAAATGTCTCTTAGCATTTGCTCCAGGAATCCATCAAATTCGCAATGTCCTGCAAGGTGCCTTAGTTCGGCGATGTAGCTCGCCACTTCCTGGCCTTCAGACCGTTGACGTGTGTAAAATCGATACCTTGCCATCAGAACGCTCTCCTTCGGATTTAAGTGCTCTCGGACCAGCGTACACAGTTCTTCATACGATTTGGTTGTTGGTTTCACCGGAGCTTCATGAGGCCATAGGTTGTTGCCCCACAGACGGTGAGGAGGATTGCCCTTCGTTTGGCAGCGTTCACACTCCCTTCCAGCTCGTTGGCCACGAAGTATTGGTCGAGTCACTCCACGAAGACCTCCCAATCGTCCCCTTCTGAGAATTTCTGCAGGATACCAACAGTTCTGTGGATTTTCGCATGATGGTTCGTTATCTCGTCGCCAGTTGTTATGTCCAGAATAAAGTAATGTGATTGAGTACTGTAGACGTGAGTAATCGTGACCTTAGTCTCTTTATTCTAACTCCAGAGTGTTGGTACAGCATGCTTATATACAGTGCTCCCAAGGGATGCTGGGATCCCTTGGGACTCCAACAGATACGCTCTCTGATGACGGTAGAATGCTGGTTACATAGGATTGCACACATAATAATACTGACAAACAACCAGAAGATACATGACCATCATTCGTAGTGAGGTCATATCAACTATATGATGTGTGGTTATTTTAAATCTGCATTTTTCCACCAGTTTGTAACTTAGTATATGTGTTATCGACAGATTGAGATGCTTTAATTTAATCTGGTAGATGAGTTTTCAGAACTAAGCCAATTATGTAAGTGGTGTCCTTACAAGCAGTTACCATGTATTCATTATCTTTGGGTTATGATTAGTGAAGTACAATGGTCATTAGTGTCCACAGTTTGAGAACTGTACGTGGCTGCAGCATTCTTGGGTCCATGTAAAGAAAAAGTAATGTGGTCAAAAATGTTTAACAAATGCATTGTAGACTATTAGAATATATACTACCTCGTAGGAATATTAGTTTTACAGCAAATGGATGGCATCTGGTGAACAGTTGGGTTGAGAAGAATGTGCCTGAGCCTTAATCCAGTCTGACCTTCCGCAGATTACAGAAGAGTCTGTTAGGAAGGCATCATTTTGAATGTGTGGGAGAGATTTCCCATTAAGTTTTTTCAAATTCCAGATCATTCAGAAGGAACGGTAACAGACAATTTTTGTATAATGCTGAATAAAAAAAGGGAGCAAAGAAAATGGCACTCTCAAAGAAATTGCCATCTTCACATTCATTTCAGCCATTGTAAAAGATCCATTTTAGATACTGAGTAATTTCAAAACTTGTATAATACATTTTTAATCAGCTGCTAACATTTAGTAACCCATTATGAAGTTCGATCCAAAGTTTTAGTATTTTGACCCACATTTTCTTAGTGTAATTTAGAAATTCCCTTTTGACAACAATTTGGGTGGTACCAACCTATTCATTCTATAGGACTGCGAAATCTCAAACTGCCCAATCTGGAATTTCTCGTGTAAATTGGATTCAACATGCAGATCCCTGAAATAGGTAGGAAATCCTATGGTATTGCCAAGCTCAAAGTTCAAAGCATAAAATTAGCTCTTTTTTAAGAAAGAAATATTTGACGATTAGTATTTAAATATTACAATTTGTTTTAGTCTTCCATCTGCAGACATAATATTTTAGAATGTGAATATAGTCTGGGATTCCAACGTGCTAGAACATAGAATGTGTTATGTATGCAATAAAGGTTCAAACTGAGTACTGTTTAATTAAGCAAGGTACAACCTTGGCTCTGCCTTATTTTCCCAAAGTGTCTGACTCTCAAAAAGGCTGGCCTTTTATACCAGAGCAGCACCATGTGCATGCTGCTCAGTGGCCTCCAACAATGACACCATCTGGTGGCTACAAACAGCATGTACATACATGACAGAATGGTGGGATGCAAGTTCACACTGATAATTCTCCACCTGATGATTTTCTGACCATAGCTCTGCCATTAAGAGTAGGTGAACTGGCCGAGTTCAGGAATTTTATTAGATCTGCCGCAGTATCCCAACTTGGCTCCAATTTCTTATTGGCAGGTACCTCATGTTTGAGCTAACTCAACCCCAAAAAGAAGCATTGACTTTATCCCCTTCCTGCCAAGGAGGATAGTCATTAGATAAATGACCAGAGCAGATTTGAGCCATCGCTAGACACAGATCATGTACCAGGAACCCCTCCAAGTTTAATCCTTGGTTTGAATTGAGTTAACTGATCTCAGCCCAGGGAAGGGAGCTGCAATTGGCTTCAGGATACTTGGGTTAGAGAAGGGGACATTGGTTAGAAATCAGGAGCAGGAACTCTAGTCAGTCACCTTCCTGGAAGTGTCTGCAGATCAGATGGGATCAGGCTTAGTTCTGACTCTACCTCAGCTCAAATAGCCAGCTGCCACTATTATCGAGCCTCAAATAAAGGTTCAATGGGGGCGAAATTCAATGGGGGGACGCTAACGGGGCGCAAATGCATTACCGACCAGGCGCAGCACTGACGACGACTCCTGCCATATTGGGCGGGAATTTAGCGGCGGTGTTACGGTTCTGCGCCCGGAGACCATGCACATTGCCCTGTTAGCGCCCCGGCCCAAAAAACGGGGCGGTAATGAATTTCTCCCCCAATGTACCAGAGGATACCTGATACCCACGGAATCATAGCCCAGCAAGAGTTGGCACATTCAGGAGAGCAAGAAGAAGATTTTTTTTTAAATGGCAAAGTAATTTTTAATGTGAGCATGTGAGAAATGTACCATTTATTGCAGATGTCGGAATGGATTCAACAAACTGAATGAAGAAGTGTGGTGTAAATTCTCTATGGTTCTATGATGATTAAAAACAACTTGTGTGAAAAGATTGTCTGCAAAGGAACATAACTAGTAGAATGTTCATTTGGATTTACTTCTGCACTAAAATTTCCCACCGTTCTTTCAGAAAATGCAGTATTTTCCAACAAACCATCATTACCTCATGACCCTAATGATTGTGACAACTCCAGACTTTGTCAGTAGGGGTTAGTACTGCGCAGCCTTCCTCTGATTAGCAGGTTTTTAAATTATAAATTTCTTGTTTTTTTTTTATATGCAATAAAGCCTATTCTGAAGGCAAGTTTATTATACTGACAGACCTAACAACTCATTCCCATTTCAGAATCGAAGGTTCATTGACATCTACTGAAGTCCAACTCAGTTGAAGATAGGTTTCACAGGTTCTATACTAAAATCTTGTCATCTTTAGTGGCACCTTCCATCAGGAAACACCACACTATGGGCCCAAGTTTCCACATGATTTGCACCTGATTTTTAGGAGCAACTGGTGGAGAACGGACTATCTTAGAAATCGCAATTGTCCACATTTTTTTTTCTGCAGTTCTAGTCAGGTAGAACAGTTCTACTTTGGAACAGAATTTTTTCTTCAAAAGGGGGCGTGTCCGGCCACTGACGCCTGATTTCAAAGTTTCCACAGTGAAAACATACTCCAAACTAAAGTAGAATGGAGCAAGTGAAGATTTTTGTAGAACTGAAAAAACCTGTTCTACACATTAAAAAATCAGGCGCAGGTTACAAATTAGGCGTCCAGAACGGGGTGGGGGGGGAGGGGAAGTCATTAAATTCTACAATAAATCCTTATTTATACTTATACAAATATTATACAAATAAATCCAACCTGAATAAACATTTATAAACAAAGAAAAGATTAAATAAACCATCTTCCTACCTGTGTGAAAGTGCTTCAGCCAGCCTCACAAGTTCGTTCGTTCGTTCCCAAAGGCAGGGGGGGAGGAGGAAGCCGTTCCTGACAGCGGGAGGGAGGGAGTGCGGGCCCGCCCACCCGAACGCAGCGGGGGAGGGGAGGAAGACGTTCCCGATGGTGGGAGGGAGGGAGTGTGGGCCTGCCCACCCGAACGCAGCGGGGGGGGGGGGGGGGAGGAAGCCGTTCCAGACGGCGGGCGGGAAGGAGACAGTGAGAAGGCTGCAGGAAGCCTCAGCGCTGATCATGGAAGGGCAATGTGCTTTTATTAAAAAAACGTTCAAAAATTAAACGGCTATAAAGAACTACAAAAATGGCCGAGTGCCAATGTTTCCTTCACACTGCGCTTGCGCGAACGCTCCAACGCGCACGCGCAGGGTTGCCGGCGGGAAAAAAACTAATTTAAATAGTACCCGCCCCCTCCCACTTACAAAATTGGCGCGAGTGTAGGCTCCGCCCCCCTGGGCGCCGCGCCAAACAGACAAGGAGCTGCAGGGCTCTCCAGAATCGCGAGTTTTTTTTCCGCCGCCGTTTTAGGCGCGAAAAACGGGTGCCCAGCTCGGAGGGGCGCCCGTTTTTTATCGTGTGGAAACTTGGGCCCTGTATACTGTAGTGAGAGAATTCCCTCAGGAGCAAGCAGGACTTCTCCTGGATAAGCCAATCCCAGAGCTGTTCATATTTACAGTATATCACAGAAAAATCTGAGTTTATAACTTGCCCATAATATTTATTAAGAAACTATCACAGAATCTGCACGTTGGCTCGAAAACAAAGTAATTGTAGATCATTTCTTGCCACATGGGATTAGTTCACTCTGTCACAAACATCAACAATAACATTCAGACTGCTGGCAGCTTATATCATTGATTCTTCCGAGACCTTCTGGTACTAGTGGAACACACAGGGCTGAAAATTGCCCTCCGCCCCGTTTAGGGTGGATAATTCAAATTATCACTGCCCGGCAGGTGTCGGAGGGAGCAGGCAGAAAATTCGGCACTTTAACTTTGTCACCGTCTCCCAGCGCTTTCGGGTGCTGTTTGAGGCAGTGTAGGGGAGAGTTTGCGTCGGGAGCAGGGTGGTGTCCATCACGCCGCGCTGAGCAAGTCAGCATGGCAGTGATGACGTCAGCGCGACATGGAACAATGACCCTCCCCTTCATTTAAAAGGGGAGGGACACTGCAAGACCTTGGTGCCCACTGGGTCACCAGGGAGGGGTTTGGCCAGGCCAGTGGCCTGGCACCCAAGAGGGGGTGCCAGGCTGCCTGTTGGCGGCCCAGCTGAACCAGCGGCTGTCATTGTCGGGCCGAGACAATAAAAACAAAATGGTGACCGCAGCAGTGCACCCTCCCCTTTAAGGGCGGCCGCACTGCCCAGCCACTTTCCCGCCTCGCAAAGCTGTCAGTGGCTCCAACCGGCAATTTTCCCCGCGGGGCAGAAAAGGGGTTCGCCGCCGGGCAGTAAGGGATCGGCACATGGCCGACAAGGTGTCAGAGCACTGTACGGGGTGGAAAGTTGTGGCGTGCTGGAAACCCATTTCTGCCACCCACAGCCTGGAGGCAATTCCGAAAGGGTTGCACCCTCTGCCTGCCCCCGGTCGGTAAGGCCTTACCGCCCCATTACCACCTCTTCGATGCGGTAACGCCCCCTTAAAAAAAAAAGGGGGGGCATTTTCAACCCCAGAGTGTCTTATAGGGCCTATCTGTTTAAACTATCCTTTCTGTACATCTGGGAATAAATTTTCCCAAACATTCAAAACTGCAGATCTTTACAGACCAACTTCTAACTTAGATCTGATTTATCTCTAGTTCTGGGATAAAACAAATGAACTAGAACAATCAATTATTAATATCCAAACTGCTAAATTCTTATATAGACGCATTGGGGCCAAAATTCAGCCTCCCAAAAAGGCCACTTATCGCCAGAAAGCGGCGGTCAGGTGGTGGAGTTGAGCGGCTGCCTACTTCCAGTCCAATGGCCGCCGCAATCGAAATTTAGCTCGGGGATTTTTCTGCCGGTCACCACTTCCACCCCACTGCTGCCAACCGTCCTAAGTGCGTCATCAAAAGGTGCACCGCCGATCTCCCACACCTCCATGCTAAATTTAACTGGAAAAATCATATCACCCACACGGTGCCCTCGACAGTTTTTTCTGTCGGTGCACCTTCCTTTCACTGTGTGAGCCATGACAGTTTGGCGGCACTTCAAGGGGAGGGTGCAGCATGTTTTTTTTTGCCGGCCAACTTTCTGATCGGCCGGACAATTATGGCCCCGGGTTGCTGGAAGTGTGTATTGAGTTGGCCCATCATATTTGATCCCTTCAGTCTCTTGGGTTAGGAAGGCAAAAAAATCAGTCAGGGTCCCAGTTCTTGATCAATGGCTTCTAGATGGAAAACATACATGTGTGGACATTGGGGAGGACAAATCCGGATTTAGTCACCAATGGTCAAACAATCTGTCACGCTTACTGGCTAGGCTTGCACATGAAAAGTGGCCTCTTGACTGAGGTGATTTGTTGGCACCTATGGAACTGTGTCCTAGCATAATAAAAGAAGTAGGCCATTCAGACCCTCGAGTCTATTCCGCCATTCAATGAAATTATGGCTGATCTGCGACCTAACTCCATATACCTGCCTTTGACCTATATCCCTTGTTTCCCACATTACAACAGTGACTACACTCCAAAAGTACTTAATTGGCTGTAAAGCGCTTTGAGACATCCGGTGGTCGTGAAAGGTACTATATAAATACAAGTCTTATTTTGGTTAACAAAAAGCTATCAATCTCGGATTTAAAATTAATAATTCATCTAGTATCAATTGCCATTTGCGGAAGAGAGTTCCAAACTTCTACCACCCTTTGGCTGGAATCTTCCCAGCCCTGTGGGTTTGGAGGCGGGCCGGCTGTCAAAATGGCCCTGATTGACAGCGGATGGAAGTCCCCCCCGCCCCCCCCCCCCCCGTCGCCGAACCTGCCTCCTTGTCAGTTTTTCAACTGTCGGGTCTCCGTGCGGATCGCAGACCCGACACCAAGTTGTGGGCCAGTCAACTAAGATGCTGAAGAGGTCATTTAAAGGTGTTTAAAAGGAATTTACCCAGGCACTTACCATATTACTAACTTTTCAACAAGTTTGGCATCCCTTGGGTTTCACGCCAGGTAAGTGGAGACGGGTTCTCAGTGACTCTCCATTGCTTTGGCTAGTTGATAGCTGCAGAAGTGGTATAAAAAGCTACCATTTCATAGCTGTTCACTTTCCAGTGTCAGAAGCTGAAGCCTTGGAAGAAGCTTTTGAGCTGTATGCAGTTTGGAAATGCTTGCCGTGAACTCTCTATTCACTGTCACCTCCTTGGGGCAACCTCTCTCACCATTGACAGAATGATTGTGTCATCTTAACCTCACCTGCCATCTATTGCAGCAGTATCGGTGCTCTTGAGAACATCTCACCTTAGTCCTCAGAATCCCACCATGATAAACCCCATCACCAACATCACAACACACCAGCATCACCAAAATAACACCAACCTTCTCCGCAATCACCTGATGCTGCACAGGGCACAGGGCATCAGCACCTGACCACATTGCTGACCGGGAGGCCAGGGATGGCCTCACCATGGCCACATTTACTTCACTTGACACTGCACTCTGGCTGACACATGATGCACCAGGTCGGCACCACCCCACACCAACACCATAAAGCATCCTTGCAATACCAAGCCAGTCCTTTCACACTCATCACAATTGTGGGGGGTACCAATATGTCTCACCATTCACTACAACTCACTAAGTCACTTCCAAAGGTGCACACACATCTGTCCAAGAACACAAAGTGTTCAAAATAAAGATTTTAATGTTTAACAACACATTAGCAGAAACTCTACATGAACATTGGCTAAAACACCCAAGTGCCTACCCAATAATAAAAACAGAAAATGCCGGAAATCTCAGCGGGTCAGGCAGCATCTGTGGAGAGAAACCGAGTTAACATTTCATGTCGATGACCCTTCATCAGAACTCCTCGTGTGTTAGTTGGTATGATTGGGCAAGGTTGAGGTGAGTGTGAGGGGTGGCTAGTGAGATGGGAAAGTGATAATGCAGGTAGAGAGAGGGATGGGTGGAGGTGCAAGGTCAGTTGGTGTGAGTAAGGATGTGCAGGAGTAGAGTAGGGAATGCAGAGTGATGGGGATGTGATGAGTGGCACAGCAGGATGAAGTTGAGTGTGGCTTTGCAGTAACATTTTGTGATCTTCTGAGATCATTGAAAGGTTTGTGCCACTGCAGCCAGGTCCTTCTGACAACATCCCTGCTTGTGTCCTCCTGCGCAATGTGCAACCAGGCGGCGATGATGTCCTGGGGAGGTCTCTTCTGTCCATTGGAAGGGAAACATAGAAACATAGAAAATAGGTGCAGGAGTAGGCCATGCGGCCCTTCGAGCCTGCACCGCCATTCAATGAGTTCATGGCTGAACATGCAACTTCAGTACCCCATTCCTGCTTTCTCGCCATACCCCTTGATCTCCCTAGTAGTAAGGACTACATCTAACTCCTTTTTGAATATATTTAGTGAATTGGCCTCAACAACTTTCTGTGGTAGAGAATTCCACAGGTTCACCACTCACTGGGTGAAGAAGTTTCTCCTCATCTCGGTCCTAAATGGCTTACCCCTTATCCTAAGACTGTGACCCCTGGTTCTGGAATTCCCCAACATTGGGAACATTCTTCCTGCATCTAACCTGTCTAAACCCATCAGAATTTAAAGTTTCTATGAGATCCCCTCTCATTCTTCTGAACTCCAGTGAATACAAGCCCAGTTGATCCAGTCTTTCTTGATATGTCAGTCCCGCCATCCCGGGAATCAGTCTGGTGAACCTTCACTGCACTCCCTCAATAGCAAGAATGTTCTTCCTCAAGTTAGGAGACCAAAACTGTACACAATACTCCAGGTGTGGCCTCACCAAGGCCCTGTACAACTGTATTAACACCTCCCTGCCCCTGTACTCAAATCCCCTTGCTATGAAGGCCAACATTCCATTTGCTTTCTTAACCGCCTGCTGTACCTGCATGCCAACCTTCAATGACTGATGTACCATGACACCCAGGTCTCGTTGCACCTCCCCTTTTCGTAATCTGTCACCATTCAGATAATAGTCTGCCTCTCTGTTTTTACCACCAAAGTAGATAACCTCACATTTATCCACATTATACTTCATCTGCCATGCATTTGCCCACTCACCTAACCTATCCAAGTCACACTGCAGCCTCATAGCATCCTCCTCGCAACTCACACTGCCACCCAACTTAGTGTCATCCGCAAATTTGGAGATACTACATTTAATCCCCTCATCTAAATCATTAATGTACAATGTAAACAGCTGGGGCACCAGCACAGAACCTTGTGGTACCCCACTAGTCACTGCCTGCCATTCTGAAAAGTACCCATTTACTCCTACTCTTTGCTTCCTGTCTGCCAACCAGTTCCCAATGCACGTCAGCACACTACCCCCAATCCCATGTGCTTTAACTTTGCACATTAATATCTTGTGTGGGACCTTGTCGATAGCCTTCTGAAAGTCCAAATACACCACATCAACTGGTTCTCCCTTGTCCACTCTACTGGAAACATCCTCAAAAAATTCCAGAAGATTTGTCAAGCATGATTTTCCTTTCACAAATCCATGCTGACTTGGACCTATCATGTCACCTCTTTGCAAATGCACTTCTATGACATCCTTAATAAATTGATTCCATTATTTTACCCACTACCGATGTCAGGCTGACCGGCCTATAATTCCCTGTTTTCTCTCTCTCTCCTTTTTTAAAAAGTGGGGTTACATTGGCTACCCTCCACTCCATAGGAACTGATCCAGAGTCTATGGAATGTTGGAAAATGACTGTCAATGCATCCGCTATTTCCAAGGCCACCTCCTTAAGTACTCTGGGATGCAGTCCATCAGGCCCTGGGGATTTATCGGTCTTCAATCCCATCAATTTCCCCAACACAATTTCCTGACTAATAAGGATTTCCCTCAGTTCCTCCTTCTTACTAGACCCCCCGACCCCTTTTATATCCGGAAGGTTGTTTGTGTCCTCCTTAGTGAATACCGAACCAAAGTACTTGTTCAATTGGTCTGCCATTTCTTTGTTCCCCGTTATGACTTCCCCTGATTCTGACTGCAGAGGATCTACGTTTGTCTTTACTAATCTTTTTCTCTTTACATATCTATAGAAGCTTTTGCAATCCGTCTTAATGTTCCCTGCAAGCTTCCTCTCGTACTCTATTTTCCCTGCATGATGACTCCCCCCATAAGCATCTGCAGGGAGTCATAGGAGAGCCTGGGTGCACCTTTGTGCCGTGTTTGTCAGTGTTTGCAGCATCTCAATGTTGTAGAACGCTGACAGAACAGCTGTCATTAAAAGGTTGGCCATGGTCTCTTTAAGGAAACCAGCTGATAACACGTCATCAGATGACGTCATCAGACCCGCTTCCTGTCAATTGGGCTTGTTAAGCCTGTCCTGCGAGGTGCCCAATCAAGGGAAAATTGTGTTGAGAGGGCGGGATGGAGCCGAGTGTGTTCCCCACACGCCACCAATGTCGGCTGCACCAATTTCGCCACTGTTGGCAAAATTGTGGCCCTTGTGTGTAGAAGTGTTTCCTAATTTCACTCCTGAAAGGTCTGTCTCTAATTTTTAGACTATGTGCCCTAGTCCTAGAATCCCCAACCAGCGGAAATAGTTTCTCTCTACCTACCTACCCTATCTGTTCCTCTTAATATCTTGAAAACTTCAATTAGATCACCCCTTAGTCTTCTATGTTTTAAGGAATACAACCCAATTTGTGTAATCTCTCCTCATTATGTAACTTTTGAAGTCTGGGTATCATTCTGGTAAACCTACGCTGCACTCCCTCCAAGGCCAATATATCGTTCCTTAGGTGTGGTGCCCAGAACTGCTCACAGTACTCCAGGTGTGGTCTAACCAGAGTTTTGTATAGCTGCAGCATAACTTCTATGAGCCAGTGGCTTCGGGAAATGGGAGAAAATTGGGTGTTGCCATTTCAGGTGTTTTAGAATGGCTTTCTCTATGGTCTTACAGTGGTCTCATAAACAAACCTTCTCTCCTACAGTCCCGAAGGTGAAGCCTTCCTAGACTCTGTCCTCACAAAGATGCATAACCAAGGAGGTAACAATTAACCCACTTGCAGTAATCTTACGAATTTAACATAATCTCATGCTATGTTACCAAACTCTGTTCAAGATGGCAAAAATTACCACATTCATTTGACCAAATCAACTAATAGCTGTATTTACGTTAAATAGAATCATAAGAACATAAGAAATAGGAACAGGAGTACGCCGTATGGCCCCTCGAGCCTGCTCCGCCATTCAATAAGATCATGGCTGATCTGATCATGGACTCAGCTCCACTTCCCCGCCCGCTCCCCATAACCCCTTATCCCCTTATCGTTTAAGAAACTGTCTATTTCTGTCATTCCATTTGTCATTCTGTCCTTCCATTTCTAATAACTATTCTACCTGGGGAGTCTGCTGTGATTCCCAAGTTTCCAGTTCCCCTCCATCTCAGCACTTACTACAAGGTATTTGTACACTATCTTGTCCATTCCCACAGATTCCACTTTTGAATCCATTTCCCATGCAGGGCTATCTGCTCAAAACATACAGAACAGTCCAGACACTGATTAGCTATTTCAAAATGTTGTGGCTTAAGATTATACTGTTATGTTTCTCAGGTAAAATATAACAATTCCCACAACCACAATCCGCTTATTGTTCTCATAAGTCAACCCCTTCATCCCCAGAATCAACCTTGTTCTCGAAAAAACAAAGCATAGTATACTAAACCAGCAGAATCCATCACAACAGGATCTCTACTGCTGCTCTCATTAACCCTTTCCATTCTGGTTTATTACAGTCACCCAAAGATATTGTCCAACATTTCAAAAGTCCATTGTAGTTTTCTAAATTTTCTCTGTTTGTATGTGTGGCCCATAGGTTATTCCTTCTCCTCAGTACAAGAAAACAGTTAAAGTCTGAATACTTGTACAGTATCAAATGTTAGTTATAATTCTGAAGTTATCTCAAATTTCAGATCTGTTTTATTGTAAGAGCTGGGAAAACACATCACTTTAAAATTGTTTTCAGGCGAAGAATACCATACTTTAGTGGGGTGTAAAGTAATTACAAACAGGCTCCATTAGATGGTGCCAAAGCATAAAAGATACACCAAGTTATCTGATGGATCGTTCTAAATCTGTATTAATATTCACAATAATATTGTCTGAAATAGCAGGGAGATTATGAAAAACCAAAAACAATTGCTTTATTTCCATAATCCGATAAAACATGTGTCCATGTGTTGAGAAATATGCCACTCATTTGTTTGGGATTTTGGACATCTGTGATTGATTGCTGGAATGTTTGGTAGATGTTTAAATGAGAAAGGGACAGTAGGTGGGACAACTTCTTCCTCTGTGGGAGCAGGTGTGAGTAGTTGGGATTATTTCTTGTTCTGTGTGTGGAGCAGGTTCAAATTTTGGGTTTAGAGAATCAAATTATGTTTTGGGAGGGAGGGATGAATTTAGATATAGTTGTAAACACATGGCAATTACCAAATAACAACCCGATCATCGTAAATGATGCACTTCAGTTTTCTTTTTCACAAAATACTTGTGGATGAGGAAAGACAGTCAACCCACCTTAATACCAGAACAACCCGACACTTCCTCCCCTCCCATTGCTGCATCTAACTGTTTCTTAAAAGATTGCAAGGTTTGCACCTCCACTCTACACACCAGTCCATTCCTTTTTGCTGTTCCTATTTCTCTGTTGAATGTGCCCCTATTGAAAATGAGTTCAAATCATGTATTTTGTTACTGACCATAACCTTCTGTTCATGCATTATAATGTCAGAGTTCATAATGTCAATCTCATAAAGAAATTGTATGCTTTCAGTTTTGACCCAACTGAGTTTTTTTTCACCAAAAATATCACGAATGTTTACCCTCTGCACAAGGATTTTCTACCCTTTTAGTTTGCCTATACTTTTTTTCCCAGCAGTTGAGTAACTTTTCTGTATTATGACCTAAAATGTAGGTTACTATGGCCTAAAGCCAGTAACTCATCTTGGGGTATGGGTCCATGAGCAGCAACAGCTCTTTTGTACCTTAGTGACTGTTATTCGTGTGCAAGCTTAAACATTGAGACTGTGACAATCTGTGATCCCGTAACTGTGGCGGAGCAGGAATTCCAGTCCACCACTGGACTGACAGCCTGTCGCTGCCAGAGTATCGGGTCAAGGAATTTAAATAAATCTAGTGGATGCCCATGCCAGCATCCTAGGCACCTTCTAAAGGAAAATGTGGCACCTGAAAGCCGTGTTTAGTGGAAGCCAACAGGACTGGTAAAAAGAATTATTGCCAGTGGAATTAGCTCCCTTGAGCAGAGGGCCAATTTAAATTCTGCAAAGTTCAATCTTCCAGAGTCCCCGTGGGACTCACTTTCACTGCTGCATAATATCTTGCTGGTATCCAGTACGATTGGTGCTCAGGAGGAGGGACCAGTGGAAAATCTGGCAGATAACACCATCCCACCAGCCCCACATCCTTTTAAATTGCCAGCCCTCCAGATGGAATTCAACTTACCTCTGCCCCCATCGGATAACTCTGCATCACCAGGTCAAATGTGAACGTTTCACATGAGACTGAATGACATTCAGGGCTATATTGTGTTCTTTTCTGGCAAGGGTTTTAATACTGGTCTAAATTGAACATTTCAAGGAACAGCTGCTGATTTTATTGTCTATTTTCAATTCAACAGTTACTCTGATTGAAAAGTTGAAAGTGTCTTTTTTTTTGCTGGGCACTGACATTACAACATCATGTTTTCACATGTTCAGCCTTCAGGGATGCTGACAAAAATTATTCACCAGAAATTTGATTTCTCTAAAAACTCAAAAGTAATTGATTTGTTTAAAAACAGGCACCTAGACAAAGAAGAAAATCACCAAGCTATGCCATATAAAGAAAATATTGTCAAATATTGCTTATCAAAAGCACTGCAGTATTTAGTGAAAGTTTTGCATATAATTTATATGGAAAATCTCAACTGCAGCATAAATGGATGTAATCATGTGATTACACTGAAACAATGCAAAGCTTTCATAGAAAAGTTTGATCAAGGCTGCATTGTCAGAGTTTGGGTCGGAAACGCCAGACAGTGGTAATTGCTTTTTCACTTTCTGGTTCACACACAGGGCCACTATCCCTGTGGTACCAGTCAGACGCTTGCATTGGACAATCAAATCATTGAAACAACCAGTGCTTACTAGTCAGTACCATACACCACTGTGGTCTGTTATTGGAAGCATGTAAAATAAGGAATGCAGTTTGGGATTTTTGGGGTTCGACCTTTGGTCATTGCTGAGTTAAGTGCTCCCCATCAGGCTGGTTATGGGGGCACATAAGTTGTCCTGAGCAACCTTAGGCCAGATATGGTAAGAAGTCATCCAGGGTCAATCCTCTTGATTTTATTATCTCTGACACGCATACATATACAAACATTATTTATATTTATATTTACAGCCTTCAGCAAACTTTCTTCTGCAGCAATGTTTAACATGTTACATCATTGTGTGATCATATTAGGGGAACGCAGGGGGGGAAAACAATTCTAAACATTTTCCAGCAAAGACTGTGCCTCTCTCACTTATATCGGAATATTCACTTCCTGTCCTAAGAAACACCATTGTTACCAGCAGTGATGTCGACACCAACGGCACAACCATTTTGTATTCTCTCTGTCTCAAGTTCAGGTTATTTAGTTGCTATTTAAGCTTGAAAGTTCTCACTCATTTGGTGTTTTCGCTATTGGTTTTCTGCTGCTCACTTTCATCCTATACTGAATTGAGATTGTAGATGTGAAACATGGTCAATGTGAAACTGTTAACTTAAGATTTTGATAGCAATGGAAAGCTTATTTTAGAAACTGAAGTAAATGTTAATGTGTTTTTTCACATGTTGATGAAACTGCAACTGATATTTTTCGAATTTTTTTTTAAGTAATGCTCTTTCATTAACTGAAATGGTTAACTTTGAAATCACTCTTTAAACATAGATATTCTTCAAAATTATATCTAAATCATTATTCAAATCTTCCCCAGATTCTTGTAAGAAACATTATGCAGTGTTTAGCCGTTGTCTATTCTTAGCAGAACCAAGCAAAATGGTCCCATCTGAGGAGTGAATCTGACCAGAACAAGATTCCAGTCAACATATATATAAACCTTGAAATTTCTCACTTGACTGTTCCATTCAGTAAGACAACAAAGTAAAACACTGCATGAAATATCAATGTGGCTGGTGCAGAATGCATGCCTCTCAACTTCTGGGCCAACCAATAAAAAAAAATGAGAACGAAATGACCAAAATCAGGTCCGCTTGTTTTTGACTGCATAGATGGTCTTGAGGCTGCCTTCAGTCTGCATTTGCACAACACAGTGTATCATAGCAATCCACCTCTTAAGCCTATAGTTATAATAGGGCATCTGATTCTTGTATTACACCAGGTATGCTTCTTTTATTCTGCAAATTTCGCACCACTGCAATATTTGCTTGGGCGGAATATCAGCAATGCAGTATAAAATAGGCATATATGCAATAGTATGCTGTTAGACAGGCCATTAGTAAGCATAAAAGCAGCCAGTACAAGGTCACACCAAAAATTTAAGTTTTAAAGTTAATAACTAATATTGGTGGCCTACTGTACTGTTATTCACATTCTAATAATTGAAAAGAGCTGACTGTGTCATCAGCTCGCTCCAATCATTAAAAATCACAGTGGTAATCAGAGGCCATTAAGCACCATTTTTGATGGTGTTTTTTTCACTTGTATTATGAATGCTAGGATAACCTTTTTCCAAATGGCATTCCCATACTCTTTCATTAAAGAGGGAGAAGCATCTTATTGAACACCAAATTATCAGTCCTGTTAGTGCAAGAGAGACAAGCTATTTTTTCACTATTTAAATTAGGCTGTGCCAGACAAACCCAAGCCTTTGATAGGTGTGGTTGTATGGGTTGCTCTTCTAAAGCTGGGATTTAATCCTGTATGTTTTATAATCAAAGAGACATATAATTTGGAGCACTGAAGCAGCATCATTGCTTGTCCCTCCCTAAATACTGTCTTATTCTGGGATAATTGGAGCTTCATTTTAATGTACTTTCTGTTCTCTTTCAGGATTTTTCATATCCTTAAAAAGTGGGATAGCAGTTCCCCTTTAAAAGTTCACTGAATGTTGATGGACATTTTCTTCTTTTGCAGATAACAGGCGTTGTCCTATTAGCTGTAGGAGTATGGGGTAAACTCACCTTAGGCACTTATATCGCACTCGTTGCTGAGAATTCCACAAATGCCCCGTACGTACTCATTGGGACTGGCACTACCATTGTCGTTTTTGGCCTCTTTGGTTGCTTTGCAACATGTCGTGGAAGCCCATGGATGCTGAAACTGGTAAGTGGCACATAAATGGTTTTATTGCATTCAACACTGATTTTGTGCATATCTGTAAACACCTTCATTAAGTGGATCTATATGCCTCAACTGATGGTAAAATTAATATTGCAATTCTGTTAAACTGCTCATTTAAGAATGTAATTTGAAAAAATATCATTCAGCAGCTTGGCAAGTCTGACATTCTGGTGAAGGTGATGGGCTGGTGCTATTTAAAATGTGGTGAGGGTATGCAGACTGCAGCTGTGTATATGTTAGATGCTCTCCCAGTTTCTCAGGTAGCACATGGCACAATGGCAGATTGTAGCAGAGCAACTTGCTTAGTGCTGCAGGCAGGCTGGAAGGTGGTGGGATCACTATAGCAGGGAATCAGTTCCTTAGCTTTACTATACACAAAGTATATTCTCAGGAAGGGAATGGAAGGGAAAAACCTACATAAATCCCAAACTGTGCTTTTATATAAAAAAAACTGCAAATGCATTGTAATAAAAACAGCAAATGGTAGAAAGACCCATGTTTTGGATCGATAATAATAGACCCAGGTTCGGGATCTGGATGAATGTTAAATAAGAGACAAGACAAATGAAGTAAAGAATAAAACACCGTTTACTGAGAGAAAAGAAACATAATAATACAGTTTACGAAGAAAAGAGAAGTATGATAAGATGCAACAAAGCTCACGGCCTTCAGCCCGTCGGGAACTCCACAACGACGGCTGGTCTGGAGCCTTGGGGGTCCCGGCACCGCTCGCGGATCACGGTCCAAGGTGAAGTTCGAAGAGCTACGGGACAGTGCCGCTCCTTTTATACTATTAAACAAACATACTATTGAACAAAACATGGGTGCATGTGGCTTATGGCCAACTCCTAATCTGTAAGGCCCCAGCTGCTTGTCCACAAAGCATGAGATCTCGAGGCGCTGACCGTCTCATAACAAGCTGGTGTGCGTCCCAAGGTCGCTTCTCTCTCTCTCTCTCTCTCTCTCTCTCTCTCTCTCTCTAGCAACAACATTCCACGGGGCATGGGACAGAGACACACTGTAAATGACTAAATATCATAATTAACAGTATGTGATTAACCCCATACAATACAACACAGCAAGTGAGTCAGAATCTGTAGGGCTCTGAGGAAGGGTGTTACACATTAATCTGCCTTTTCTCTTTCCAAATGCTGACCGACCTTTTTCCAAAACTATTAAACTAGTGGGCATAAAGGAGGGTGCCTTTCTCCCTGAGTTACAATAATTTAAACTTATTTTAAAAAGTAAGAACAACTTATTTTCTTCTTTTCCCTCCTTGGGTCTGCTTGTGTCATATGGCTAAGATGGTGTGTGAGCAACATGTTCCTTGGCCTGCTTTCACATGAACTACTAGAAGATGTATAAGCTCTCAGTAATATGTGATTTGTTTCTTATAAGCAGCCGACCTTCACTCACTACCTCCCCACAGCAGCACGGCTAAAGCTATGGATGTCAACCCACAAGCATGACCATATGTCCCACTTCTCTATGATGCACTGAATTGATGCTGCAGCACACTCATTTTCAAATGTTTTTTAAAAATTGTGTAATTTACCTACTCCCACTGAGATTGATTAAAAATATTTTCTCTCTTCCCTGTCCACAGTAAAGTATGTATTTTTCTGATCCCTTTTCCTGTCTTCCCACTATTTTATTGTGATATTGTATGTGTGCAGAATGAAAATGCTGCTTTTTGGGTGGTGTGGAATTCCACTGGTACAGTGATCAATGCACTGTTACCTAGCTCAGTTAGTTAAGTCAGTGAGCAGCTGAGCTATACAAACCATGTGATCTACAATCGGTGCTGATTTAGCTGATCTCTGCCAGTGGTGGGGATGCTGCAGTTGGCCTCAGCACCCAGATCACCAGCTGAAGTCAGCTAGGAAAGTAAAAAATCTCGGCGCGTTCTCACTCCTGATAAATTGGAAGTGCACAGGTATGGATGTTGGGTGAGGACAGGATTGGGCTCAGCTTGAGTACTTCCCTGCAGGCGAATATCCTGCTGACACTCATTCGCTAGCTCACATGTGAAGAAGGGCCACATGGATGAGGTATAGAAAGGCATCTATAGATTAGACCTGATCAAGGAGAGGAGAGAAAACTAGCTGCAAAGCAAGGGGAAAGCCACCTGTTCTGTGGAATATCAAAATCTTGGGGGCCGAAATTGGTGAAGGGCAAGGGGTGCCCAAGTGCCGCCCAAAGGACCGGCGATGGCCGCCGAAATACCTGATGGTACTCTGGGCAGGGCTTTTGGCAAAAGGGTCCTTGAAAGGTCGGCCGGCGGCAAAAGAGGGACTTACGCCATCAATCTGGGCGGCAGCGGGCGGTAGCTCTCATTCTCGGCGGCAAAGACACTTGCTGCCCAAGTGCCGCCGAGGATGGAGTCGGGCCCACGGAGGGTCAAAGAGCCTCAAATAAAAAGCATTTTTAAAAAAAAACATCGGAAGACCTTCAGGGGACCCCATCAAGGCAATTCGCTGTAAAGAAAACATTTTAAAATAGTTTACCAACCTTTTTTTTCAGCTCATCATACCTACCGTCGGGGACAGACCAGCCTCCTCGCAACGCTCCACCCCCATTCTGGCGCTGACTCCCACCCACACCAATCTGGCATTTCGGCAGGTGGCAGTCCACTTACGCCACTTGGCCATCGGCTGACGTCGGCGGGTAGTTCCCGGCGGTTCTCCCCTCCCGCCCACTCCAGACCAAATCGAAACTGGCACTGGGCGCAACACGAGGGCGCAATGTCAGCCGGTAAGGCCATCAATTTCGGCCCCCAGCTGCTTATCCTGCTATCAGTTTCACTCTGAAACTGCCCAGAATGTCAGATGCTACAGTGCCATGCATGTTTTTTGAGCTATGTAGTTTAACAGAAGCAGGGATTCCATTCAATATGTTTTTTGGTTTATCTGGTCAATGGCCTTGAATATCACTAACTTTCAGACTATTGCTTCTCTGTTTGCAGTATGCCATGTTCCTCTCCCTGGTATTCTTGGCAGAGCTTGTTGCTGGCATTTCTGGGTTTGTGTTTCGACATGAGGTAAGTATGTTTGTAATTTTATTTGAATTAGGATCACAAGATGATAAATTCTCTGCTTGAGTTCTAACCTGTTCTGCTATTTTCATCTATATTGCAAATATTCCTATAATCTTCATTATATGCTTTATGTCCAATGTATTTACATATATGAGAACTAATAATTAGTAATGGATTGTTTGAGTTTAATTTACCCGCTGATTATAGTGCAAAATATTGACTCCATTCAACTTCTTCCATTGTACTGTAGCAAAAAATGTTTAGTTTATCCATTGCAAAGATTTTAATTTGACAAAAATTATAATTTTTCTTCACCTCCAAATTGTTGCATATGTTCTCTGTGGAGCCATGTTGTGTATGTAGCCTGGGTGTTGTAAATGGGGGGGGGGGGCAGGGGGTAGGGGGTAAAGGGAGAGATTGATTTGTAGCTGATTAATCATTTTAAAAAAATTGTCAGAAAGACGGCAAACATTAAAAGGTAAAAATGAAGACACAACATCAGCACTGGAGTGAGCTTCCTATCTCCCCACTTCACAGTGCCCTGAAATAGAAAGTTAGCAACAAATGGGAATGGAAAGCAGAATGAATCTTTAGACCTGCAGTGCACAAAAAGGATAAATACATTTCAAAATATGTCAAACCTATTTAGCTACAATAGAAATTAGGTAAAATTCAACCAGCGAATAAATAAAAACGGTGCCTGAGAACTGAAGTGTTTCTTCCATTGCCTATAAGTGGAATCTTTATGAAATAACTATTATCACTGTGTAAACCCTCACACCCTCCATTCTTCCAACACTGCCTGCATCTCCCCCTCCCTCCCCAACCACCACCACGAGCAGCAGTGCCTTCAGCCACCTATAATGTGGAATTCTCTTCCTCATTCCTTCTGCCTTGTATCTCTGCCCACCTTCAAAATCCTTTTTAAAACCTCTTTGGGCTTTAGGTCACATCTTCTAATCCCTCTCTCGCTCTCTCTGTTTGAGTCCCCTGACCCACCTGTAACGTGCTTTGGGATATTTTGTTATGTGAAAGGTGTTATAAAAGTGCAAGTTGTTGAGTAATATCAGCCACAGCTTTTGTTCTTTGTCCAAATAGCAAATGTTGTTTTGTCCTTCTGCAGATCAAAGATATTTTTCTCAAGACTTACACGGATGCTGTTCATAATTACAATGGAAAGGATGAGCAAAGTCATGCTGTGGATGATGTACAGAATAGTGTAAGTAAATCAGTCATTAATAACAACAGTATCAAGTGCAGTTCGCTTCTATTAGGTTTGGCAAAGTCTATTAAAGGAAGCTGGCTGTAATAAATGACATAGTTCATAAATACTGAAACCAGAGTTGAAAAGTTAAGCTGTCATAGCTGTACCTTGTGAACTGGCATTGCCCATCACTGCTCCTTCATGCCAAAACATATTTACTATACGAGATAAATCACTGTGCCCAGGGAGTTTGTGTGGAAGTTGTATTTATACAACATAGTTCATAGAGAGCTGAGTGTTAAAAGATCTCAGCTTTTCGCATTAGAATTGGCACCCCAAGTTAGACAAGGGAATGTTGTTCAGGGTTCCTGCTTTTGGTCAAATATCAGTGGCCCCTATTGAACATAAGAACATAAGAAATAGGAGCAGGAGTAGTCCATACGGCCCCTTGAGCCTGCTCGACCATTTAATACGATCATGGCTGATCCGATTATGGACTCAGGTCCACTTGCCTGCCCGCTCCCATAACCCCATACTCCCTTATCGGTTAAGAAACTGTCTATCTCTGTATTAAATTTATTCAATGACCCAACTTCCACAGCTCTCTGAGGCAGCGATTTCCACAGATTTACAACCCTCTGAGAGAAGAAATTCCTCCTCATCTCACTTTTAAATGGGCGGCTCCTTATTCTAAGATTATGCCCCCTAGTTCTAGCCTCCCCTATCAGTGGAAACATCCTCTCTGTATCCACCTTGTCAAGCCCTCTCGTAATCTTATATGTTTCAATAAGATCACCTTTCATTCTTCTGAATTCCAATGAGTAGAGGCCCAATCTACTCAATCTTTCCTCATAAGTCACCCCCTCATATTTCCGGAATCAACCCTGTGAACCTTCTCTGAACTGCCTCCAAAGCAAGTATATCCTTTCTTAAATATGGAAACCAAAACTGCAGTGTTCTAGGTGTGGCCTCATCAATACCATGTATAACTGTAGCAAGACTTCCCTGTTTTAATACTCCATCCCCTTTGCAATAAAGGCCAAGATTCTATTGGCCTTCCTGATCACTTACTGTATCTGCATACTAACCTTTTGTGTTTCATGTACAAGTGCCCCCAGGTCCTGCTGTACTGCAGCACTTTGCAATTTTTCTCCATTTAAATAATAACTTGCTCTTTGATTTTTTTTTTCTGTCTTTCCAACATTATACTTCATCTGCCAAATTTTTGCCCATTCACTTAGCTTGTATATGTCCTTTTGCAGATTTTTATGTCCTCCTCACACATTGCTTTTCCTCCCATCTTTGTATCGTCAGCAAACTTGGCTATGTTACATTCGGTCCCTTTATCCAAGTTGTTAATATAGATTGTAAATAGTTGGGGTCCCAGCATTGATCCCTGTGGCACCCCACTAGTTACTGGTTGCCAACCAGAGAATGAACCATTTATTCCGACTCTCTGTTTTCTGTTAGTTAGCCAATCCTCTATCCATGCTAATATATTACCCCCAACCCCATGAACTTTTACCTTTTATGTGACTCCTTGTCACATGCCTTCTGGAAGTCCAAATACACCACATCCACTGGTTCCCCTTTATCCACCTGTTATATCCTCAAAGAATTCCAGAAAATTTGTCAAACATGACTTCCCCTTCATAAATCCATGCTGACTCTGCCTGACCGAATTATGCTTTTCCAAATGTCCTGCTGCTGCTTCTTTAATAATGGACACCTCCATTTTCCCAACCACAGATGTTAGGCTAACTGATCTATAATTTCTTGCTTTTTGTCTGCCTCCTTTTTTAAATAGGGGCGTTACATTCGCAGTTTTCGAATTTGCTGGGACCTCCCCAGAATCCGGGGAATTTTGGTAAATTACACCCAATTCATCCACTATCCCTGTCACTATTTCTCTTGAGACCCTGGGATGTAAGCCATTCGGTCCAGGGAATTTATCCGCCTTTAGTCCCGTTATCTTACTGAGTACCACCTCCTTTAGTGATTGTGATTGTGTTGAGTTCCTCCCCCCCTATAGCCCCTTGACTATCCACTGGGATATTTTTGTGTCCTCTATTGTAAAGACTGATACAAAATATTTGTTCAGAGTTTCTGCCATCTCCATGTTCCCCATTACTAATTCCCTGGTCTCATCCTCTAAGGGACCAATGTTTACTTTAGCCACTCTTTTCCTTTTTATATACCTGTAGAAACTCTTGCTATCTGTTTTTTATTTCGTGCTAGTTTACTTTCATAGTCCAACTTCCCTTTCTCAATCATTTTTTAGTCATTCTTTGCTGGCTTTTAAAAGCTTCCCAATCTTCTGACCTCCCACTAGTTTTGGCCACTTTGTATGCCCTTGTTTTTAATTGGATACCATCCTTTATTTCTTTAGTTAGCCATGGATGGCTTTCTTTTCTTTTACACCCTTTCCTATTCACTAAAATATATTTTTCTTGAGAGTTATGAAATACCTCCTTAAATGTACACCACTGTTCATCAACCGTCCTACACTTTAATCTATTTTCCCAGTCCACTTTAGCCAACTCTGCCCTCATACCTTTGTAGTTTCCTTTATTTAAGCTTAGTATGCTGGTTTGAGATCCAACTTTCTCGCCCTCCATCTGAATTTGAAATTGAATCATGCTATGATCACTCATTCCAAGGGGATCCTTTACTAGGAGATTGTTTATTAATCCCATCTCATTACACAGGATCAGATCCAAGATAGCCTGCTTCTTGGTTGGTTCCATTACATACTGCTCAAGGAACCCGTCCCTTATGCACTCTATGAATTCTTCCTCAAGGCTACCCTGACCAATTTGATTTGTCCAATCAATATGGAGGTTAAACTCACCCATGATTATTGCTGTTCCCTTTTTTACAAGACCCCACTATTTCTTGGTTTATACTCTGACCAACAGAGTTGCTACTGTTAGGGGGCCGATAGACTCTGCCCACCAATGATTTTTTCCCCTTATTATTCCTTATCTCCACCCAAACTGTTTCAGCATCCTGATCATTTGAGCCAATATCATTTCCCACTATTGCAGTGATTCCATCCTTTATCAACAGGGCTACCCCACCTCCTTTTCCTTTCTGTCTGCCCTTCCGAATTGTCAAGTACCCCTGAATGTTTAGTTCCCAGTCTTGGTCACCTTGCAACCACGACTCTGTTATGGCTAGCAGATCATACCCATTTGTGCCGACAGCTCATCTAATTTGTTACGAATGCTGTGTGCATTCAGATAAAGAGCTTTTAAATATGTTTTCTTATCATTTTCTCCTGCTATAACCTCAGTTTCTGATACACTCTTATAGGTTCTGTCTCTTCCTGTCATGCTCTGGCTTTCATTTCCCCCAATGTTACCCTGTTCTATTGCCTTCACCTTGTGCTTTGAGCTTTTAGGTTTCTGCTCACCTGAACCTTGCCCCCCACTAATTAGTTTAAAGCTCTCTCTGCAGCCCTAGTTATTCGGTTCGCCAGTGTCATGTATGTAACCACAATGTGACACCACTGTATTACTGTATACACTCAATCTAGATGCACACCTTGACCACAAGGGGTGAAATTGTGGGAGACACTCCTTACCTGATCACTCAGGTATAAAAAGGGAGGTCCCACGCAGGGTCACTTTCTTTGGAGTCCTGTGTATAAAGAGTTCAGGTCACAGTGACCTTGTCCCCAGAATGTGCCTCGTGTGGTTTCATACTGTAGAGTAAGGACTTTACATTGGCGACAAGAAACGGGAATTCACGACCCATGAGAATGGCCACCGGTAGCACAGAAGAACGGTATTGTATTGGGGAAGAAGGGGACGATTTTGTCGAGAGGCTTTAGCAAAGCTTTGTTACGAAAGAATGGCTGGGGGATGCAGCGGCCGACAAGCAAAGGGCTCATCTCTTGATCAGCTGCGGACCAAAGACTTACGCGCTCATGAAGGACTTACTAGCACCTGAAAAGCCGGCAGACAAAACCTTTGAAGAACTTAGCAAATTGATCAGGGAGCACCTCAAACCGGCGAGTAGCATACATATGGCCTGACACAGATTCTACACCCACCGACGTCGTGAAGGACAGAGCATACCGGACTTCATAGTGGACCTCCGGCATTTGGCCAGCCTCTGTAAGTTCAGATGCCTGCACGGGGGAGATGTTAAGGGACTTCTTTATCAAGGGCATCAGTCATGCGGGAATTTTCCACAAATTAATTGAGACCAAGGATTTGACCTTGGAATCGGCGGCGTTGATGGCTCAAACTTTCATGGCGGTGGAGGAAGAGACGAAAATAATATACGCACGCAATTCTGCCTCTAACGCGGCGATAGATCAGGGAGTCAACATCATCAATGCGCCTTCGGAGTCCGAAGCAATAGACCCCAGAGCAGGACTGCAACAGAGACAATGGCAAGTTGAACGGACATTCACGCCATCACAGTGGACAATGCGGCCTGGGATGGAGCCATTGACACCCACTAATAGGGTACTTAAGAGCAGTCAAAGGGACAGTCAGCGCGGAATGCCTGGCCATAGCCCTTTTGTTCCCAACAATGGAAACTTTAACTCATGCTGGAGGTGTGGGGGAAAACACTCAGCTAGATCATGCAGATTTCAACAGTTTGTCTGCAGGAACTGCAATCTCAGTGGCCACTTAGCTCGAATGTGCATGAAGCCTGCAACCAGACTAATATATGAAGCGGATGGACCAGAAGAGGGTTCTTTGAGGCAGGATGACTTTTGGGGCAAAGCGATGGACGCCGAGATTCAACGGGTCCATGTGGTGAATATTCACAGTTCATACACCAGAACACCACCAATGATGATGAGGGTTTTATTAAACGGTATCCCTGTACACATGGCGCTGGACACTGGGGCCAGCCAGTCACTCATGGGCATTCAGCAATTTGAGAAGCTATGGCCACTTAAAGCCAGTAGACCCAAATTAGCATGTGTTGACACACAATTACGGACTTACACTAAATAAATTATTCCAGTGCTAGGCAGTGCAATGTTGGCTGTCATACACAATGGGTTAGTGAATCGGCTGCCACTCTGGATTGTCCCGGGCAATGGTCCCGCACTGTTGGGGAGGAGCTGGTTAGCCGAGATGAACTGGAAATGGGGGGATGTTCACGCAATGTCATCTGTGGAGCGAAGTTCGTGCTCACAAGTCCTACAACAATTCGATTCACTATTCCAACCTGGCGTCGGGACTTTCAAAGGCACTAAAGTAGTGATACACATCACCCTGGACGCCAGGCCAGTGCACCATAAAACCAGAGTGGTGCCATATGTGATGCGGGAAAAGATCGAGAGCGAACTGGACCGGCTGTTGCGAGAGGGCATCATCTCGCCTGTCGAATTTAGCGACTGGCCAGCCCCATCGTTCCCGTACTAAAAGCGGATGGCTCTGTCAGGATCTGTGGCGACTACAAGGCCACCATCAATCGGGTGTCCCTACAAGATCAATAACCGCTCCCGAGAGCGGAGGACCTTTACACCATGCTGGCAGGCGGCAAGCTGTTCACCAAGTTGGACCTCACTTCAGCCTATATGACCCAGGAACTGGCCGACGAATCTAAGCTACTGACCACCATCACCATGCACAAGGGACTGTTCGTTTATAACAGGTGTCCGTTTGGCATTCGATCAGCGGCCGTGATTTTTCAACGTAACATGGAAAGCTTGCTTAAATCCATTCCGGGAACGATCGTATTCCAGGACGACATCCTCATCACGGGTCGAGACACCGAGGAACACCTCCACAACCTGGAGAAGGTGCTACGCCGCCTGGACCGGGTAGGCCTGCGACTCAAAAAGTCTAAATGTGTGTTCTTGGCTCCTGAGGTTGAGTTTCTGGGCAGGAGGGTTGCTGCAGATGGGATTCGGCCCACCGAATCCAAAACAGAGGCAATTCGACGAGCACCCAGGGACTGCAACACATCAGAGTTGCGTTCATTCCTGGGACTGTTGGAACTATTTCGGGAACTTTCTGTCGAACTTGAGCACATTGTTGGAGCCGCTACACGTGCTCCAGCATAAGGGTTGCGATTGGTTTTGTGGGGACTGTTGGGAACGGGCTTTTGGTCGGGCGCGAAACCTACTTTGTTCAAACAAGTTGTTGACCCTGTATGACCCCTATAAAAAATTGGTTCTGACGTGATGGGGTTAGGTGCGTGTTGCAGCAGGGCAATGCTGAGGGTCAACTACAACCTGTGGCTTATGCCTCCAGGTCGCGCTCTCAAGCAGAACGGGGATATGGGATGGTTGAGAAGGAAGCGCTAGCATGTGTCTATGGTGTAAAAAAAAATTCATCAGTATCTATTTGGTGGGAAGTTTGAATTAGAGACGGACCACAAGCCATTAACATCCCTGTTGTCAAACAGCAAGGCTGTCAATGCCAACGCATCAGCTCGCATTCAGGGATGGACTCTCACGCTGGCTGCTTATGACTACTCCATCTGGCACCAGCCCGGCACTGAAAATTGCGCTGACGCGCTCAGCAGGCTACCACTGGCCACCACTGAGGGGGCAGCGGAGCAAAGCGCCGAGATGGTCATGGCTGTCGATGCCTTTGACAACGCAGGCTCCCCCATCACAGCCTGCCAGATCAAAATCTGGACAAACAGAGATCCCCTTCTATCCCTGATTAAGAAATGTGTCCTGACTGGGGATTGGGTGCCCGCACACTGAGCATGCCCTGAGGAGGTCAGACCGTTCCACAGACGGATGGATGAGCTCTCCATCCAAGCCGACTGCCTGCTATGGGGCAGCCGGGTAGTTATGCCCCAGAAGGGTAGGGAGGCATTCATCAGGGAACTCCACAGTGAGCACCCAGGCATTGTGCTGATTAAGGCCATTGCCCGTTCACACGTTTGGTGGCCTGGAATTGATTCAGACCTGGAACACTGTGTTCGCAGGTGCACGACGTATGCCCAGCTAGGTAATGCCCCCAGGGAGGCCCCGCTCAGCCCATGGCCCTGGCCCACCAGGCCATGGTTACACATTCATGTTAACTACACGGGCCCGTTCATGGGTAAGATGTTCCTTATTGTGGTAGATGCGTACTCGAAATGGATCGCGTGCATCACTCTGAATTCATGCACATCATCCACCACCGTGGAAAGCCTATGTGCGATCTTTGCAACCCATGGCTTGCCGGACATCCTGGTTAGTGATAATGGCCCATGTTTCACAAGTTATGACTTCCGAGAATTTATGTCGGGCAATGGCATCAACCACGTCAGGACTGCGCCGTTCAAGCCGGCCTCCAATGGCCAGGCGGAACGTGCGGTCCAAATCATTAAGCAAGGTATGCTCAGGATTCAAGGACCCTTCCTACAATGCCGCCTATCGCGTCTCTTGCTGGTCTATAGATCCCGACCGCACTCGCTCACGGGGGTCCCGCCCGCAGAGCTACTAATGAAATGGACACTCAAAGCTCGGTTGTCCCTCATTCACCCAGTCCTGACCGACATAGTTGAGGACAAGCGCAAGTCACAAAACGATTACCATGACCGTAATGCGAGGAGGAGATGTATAGAAATAAATGATCCTGTATTTGTCCTCAATCATGCCATGGGGCCCAAATGGCTTGAGGGCACTGTAATTGACAAAGAGGGGAATAGGGTCATCGTGGTAAAACTCAACAATGGTCAGATATGCCGTAAGCATCTGGACCAAAAAAAAAAGGTTCAGCATCGACACGAGGTACCTGAAGAAAACCATGAGATGGAGCTCACCACACCGCCAGTGAACGAGCAACAAAAGCAATCAGCAGAATGCACAGTCCCTGCGGTCAGCCCGGACAGGCCAGAATCACCACAGGTGACATACACTCACGTCCGTGTCCAACAACCAGAGCCCCAACTGCGACGCTCCACGAGGGAGCATAGACCACCTGAAAGACTAAACCTATGATTCCCATAAGACTTTGTGGGGGGAGGTGATGTCATGTATGTAACCACAATGTAACACCACTGTATTACTGTATACACTCAATCTAGATGCACACCTTGACCACAAGGGGTGAATTTGTGGGAGACACTCCTTACCTGATCACTCAGGTATAAAAAGGGAGGTCCCACGCAGGGTCACTGTCTTTGGAGTCCTGTGAATAAAGAGTTCAGGTCACAGTGACCTTGTCCCCAGAATGTGCCTCGTGTGGTTTCATACTGTAGAGTAAGGAATTTACAGCCAGGACCCTAGCCCCAGCCGTTCCAAGTGGAGTCCATCCCGATGGAACAGCTCCCTCTTAGTCCAGTTCTGGTGCCAATGCCCCAGGAACCAAAACCCATTTCTCCCACACCAGTCTTTGAGGCATGAGTTAAGCTCTCTGATCTTATTTAACCTATGTAAATTTGCTCGTGGCTCGGGTAGTAATCCAGAGATTATTACCTTTGTGGTTTTGCTTTTTAATTTGGCCCCTAGCAGAACCTTCTTGTCTGTCCTACCTATGTCGTTGGTACCCATGTGGACCACGACAACTGGATCTACCCCCTCCCACTCCAAGTTCCTCTCCAGCCCTGAGGAGATGTCCTTAACCCTGGCACCAGGCAGGCAACACAGCCTTCAGGACTCACGCTCACGGCTGCAGAGAACTGTACCTATCCCCCTAATGATACTGTCCCCTACTATTACAATGTTTCTTTTTACTCCCCCCGCTTGAATGGTCTCCTGTATCACGGTGCTGTGGTCAGTTTCCTCATCCGCCCTGTATCCCTGCTCTCTTCCACACACGGAGTAAGAGCCTCGAACCTGTTGGACAAGAGCAAGGGCCGAGGCTCCTCCATCACTACCTCCTAGATCCCCGTATCTTCCTCACTCGTAGTCACACCCTCCTGTCCTTGACCGCTAGCCAAATCTGAGTTAGTTAACCTAAGGGGTCTGACTACCCCTGGAACACAGTGTCCGGGTAACTCTCCCCCTCCCCGCCGTGTCTGTAGCTCGGACTCCAGCTCATCAATACGGAGCCAAAGTTCCTCGAGCTACAGACACTTACCACTGTGGACCTCAATGGGTCCACCAGCTCCCACATGTTGCAGCACTGACATAGCACCCGTCCTGCCATCTTAATGTATTTAAATAATTAATTTGGTTTTATTTTTAGTCCCACCAATGCCACAGAATTCTAACCTTTAGTAAAACACACACTATTTATATTTAGCAAACAGTTGATTAAATAATTAAGCAAGAAAGGAGAGAGAACTCACCAACCAATCACTTCCCTGCTTTCCTGTGACGTCTAATGTAGTTGTCCAGTTCCACTTCGTCGCAGTCACCAACATGCTCGCACTGCTCGCTGGAGTATCTCGCTGCTGCTGCGGCCTTTAAGCTGCTTGTGGGGGGGAGCTGCTTACCTGAGGTCGCGGTGATCTGCAAGTACACACATGTTGATGTCGGGTAGCTCAACAACATTCACTGTCCTAAGTCACACATCAGTAATGGTCATTTGGGAGAAGTACCACAGGATATCAGGTGTCCATGACACTGTATCCAGCAAACTGTCAATGCCTTAAGGAGGGAAGGAAGGTTGACAGAAAATTGGGGAAGATAAAAAAGCATTTTTTTTTAAACCCACAGAAAGGGAAACATAAAGAAATGTTTTAGAGATTTTAGCTTGCTTTGGGAAATGTTTTGGTAGAGCAGGAGGCTGTTCATCCAAACAGTTTGGGAACTGCCCCTCTTCAGATAAGTAAATAACTGATCCCATATTAATTCCAATATTCTTTATTAAACAATTTTAATTCAGCAGAGAAATTCACTCTGCTCACAGATCAGAATATCTCACCAGTGATGGCAAGTTATAATTCTTTTAGTGATAGTAAAGACTGACACTTAGACCTGTTGCTACCCGCACAATATCCTGCTTATTATAAGCAGGACAATCCTTTGAATAGTAGCATGGCTTTCACATTCTAAAATATTGCACACAGCATGCTTACTGTTAGCTGAAGACTCCAGATGTGGTTTTATCCCTCACTCAACTGAATTGGCAGTTGAGTGAGGAGAGAGAAATATTCTCTGCATGAAGTCAATGATGTTACAGTTGTGTTACAACACTTCCAGAGCTGTCATCATCGGGTGGAAAAGTTAAAAATGTGGTTCATTATCACAAAGAGTGAGATGCTTTTTAGAGCCACTTAAACATGGGGAGCAACGCTTGTTTTCCAATGTGAGGCTATGGTTCCAATAATTATAGGGAGGCAGGGAAGGCTTGGGACATGCCAAAAATGGCAAAGAACCCAGCAAAGTCAGGGACGTGAAGGTTCTGCCGAACTTAACGGCAGAACCTCATTAACATGTTTTAAATCCGTTTCCCGCCCTGCAGTCAACCAAATGGATGACTTGGCTAGCTGCCTGGGGCACCACCAGTGGCAGGAGGCCGCAGTCGGAGACCCTTAAGAACAGTCCCGACAATTGCGAGGCGGCAAGTCTGGACATCGTAGCAGGAGCTGCGGGGAAAGAAGAGAGGACTTTGGGGCTGGGGGATGAAGGTCTGTGATTGGGAAAGAGGCACAGAGAGGGGGGCCAAAGGCTTCCTTGAGGGGGTGTTGATGAAATGCTGTGCCTCTCCACAGCGGGTCAACTCCAATGCCACGAAACGTGCTGCCATAAAAACAGCAACAGGCGTGGGCATAGCGTGTTAGGACTGCGTTTTGCGCATTTGACGGTTTAACCCCACCCGCTCGTGGTGGCATTAATATTAAGGCCTATGCTTTTGCAGAATTGGGGCGCATTTTCGGTATGGTGTGACCTCTGCCTGCTCTAAAGATGCACTCCTGATTCTGGACGATTTTTCTGGCCTTGCGGCCATTTATAGGCAGGTTACCCCATCTTTGCCAGGGAGTTTTCCCGGACTGTGGCATAGATTGACTGTGGCAAGCTTCAGAGGCTTGTCAAAACATCGGGGGGAAAAAAACACTCATTTCATTTTGGCACATAAACTTATGCAATCAATTACTCAGTGATTGATTACATAGGCTCTTCGGGCAATTAAATTTAAATGGCCTCCGGGTTACCCATAGCAGCACTGGTCAACAGTAGTCCCTCGCATCCAGCATTGCTAGGACAAAAATGACAGAATATATATTGGATGATATATCTCCCATCAATTGCATATTATTACAATATGCCTGCCCATATATGGGCTGACATAATGTACATTACCTGTCTCTTTTGGCAGGAAATTGAAGGGTTGTATGAATGGACGGTAATGTGCTCGAAAATCTGCTCACCCTATTTCTGCATTTTTTTTTAATTGGCCTGCGGAGGGTGGCAAATCCCAACTTGTATTTTTAAACAAATTCTCACTCTGAATGATTGAGGATTTGACTGTATTTACATGGATGCGATCTCAGGATGCCTAAAGCTCACATCTGCCAGTCTCTGGTATAATGACTTAGTTCATTCACTCCTGGGCTGCCATACAGAAACCTCATGGTAACACGCTAACACTGCATTTAAGAGCTCTCTCTCTTTCTCTTTATTTCTGTAAGACCACTAAGCATTAAGTTTGGCGTTTTGTGTATCCTGTCTTTTTTTTCTTTCTTGTTGTGCCTGTTTTTCTCTCTCTCTTTTTGTTTCTCTCCTTCTCTGTTTCTCACTCTCAGCCATGATAAACACAAATCAAATGTTCTTCTTTTGCAGCTGCGCTGTTGTGGTGTGCAGAACTATACAAACTGGAGCACCAGCACCTACTGGCCTGAACATGGCTTTCCTCGCAGTTGCTGTATAAACAGCAGTGACTGTAACCCACAGGATTTACGGAACATGACTATTGCTGCCACTAAAGTCTACCAGCAGGTATATTTTCAGCCATGCCACAGTTTGAAAACATGTAGGCAGCTTAGGCACTATTACTGTAGCGAGGATTTGGATTTTGTATGTAATCCACCTTTATTTTTGAATGTGCAAAAGACATGAAATGCAGTAAAGAAAGAACTTCTAGCTCAATCACCTTGGTACACCCAAAATTAATTTACAACGAATAATAATTTTTGAAGTGCAGTCACTGGTATTATGCAGACAAACACAATCTGCACACAAAGTCCCACAAAAAGCAAATTAATGAATGACCAATCTTTTTTGGTGGTGATTGTATGAGGGAAGAATGTTAACACAATGGGAGAACTTCATGAACTTGCTTTGGAATTTTAAACATCCACCTGAGCAGGCAGAGAGGACATCAGTTTAATATTTCAAGGCAAAGGTTCCTGTTCAAGTGCTTGGCATGAAAGAAGATTGTCTGGGCAGGGCACTGAGGAATGTCAGGTAGGGAGGATTGCACATCTGACACAGCCAGCTCAATTTTTCTGCCTATTCATTTAAATATATGAAAAATTGTGTGGAAGATCCTGTCCACCCAATTTTTCTACATCCACCATGCACAGACAATCCTTTATGACCAAGCACTGTAACAAGAAGATCTGAAAGATAGCATTTCTGACAGTGCATCAATCTCTTAATATTACAGTCGGGGGACTGCTGCTGAGTATGGAGAGGCTTAAAGCAAGGAAATGACGAAAGAATGTAAATGTTTAATGAGGAGAAACCTTACCACACCTTGAATTTTGCAATATATATTTCTTCGCTTTATTTACCCTTTTCTATTTTGTCCAATTTTAAACTCCCAACTATTTACAGAGTCAGTCTAAATCTTGTGCTCCAAGCGGTGCTTGAACATAAAACCTTCTGACTCCGAGATGAGCATGCTCCTCGTAAGCTAAGTTAAAAAGGATTAATCACCACTTGATTCAATAGACCAGTACTATTTTCTGCTGTAATATAAATGTGCTGTTTTCTCGGGAGGGTTGTAGGGCTGGAGGAGGTTACCAAGATAGAAAGATTGCAATGAACATCAGTGGGGGAGGGGGAGGGGATGAGTAGACACTACAATATTTCAGACAACTTGTATTGACTTAGATCATTTAAAACATGAAAAAAATTGAAAAACCATTGTAGAAGAAGAAATTACCATTAGAAAAAGTTTTAATACAGATTTAGAAACATAGAAATCTACAGCACAGAAGGAGGCCATTTCGGCCCATCGTGTCCGTTTTGTTTTCTATGTTCCTTTACACAACCAATAAAATGGGACAGCATCGACATGGAATCGTTTTATATTGAATTTATTTTTCATTCTGTAATGTAGCGGTACTATTACTGCATAATTAATGAACCACTGGGAGGCAATTGTTTGGTCCATTAAACATCAACTGCAATGTTGATGGCCCTGGAATTAGTTGGAAATCAATCTTTTATTTTGACCATCTGTATCCTGATACTTTTCATCAATCTCAATTTCACTGAAGGATTTTTAATAGACTGTAAAATTTTTATTAACCCATTCACTACCAAATTTCTACCCAGCTTTTGAATATATATCTTCACCTGGAAAATGTAATATTATATATACTATTTATTGTGGTCTTCACGGAAAGAATGAAAAATGATAATGTGTATACCCTTCCCCTCTCATGATAGCTATGCACTGTCACTGTTCCCTTCTCTCTTCAATTTGTTAAATATACCATAACTGTCCCCCTCCCCTACCACTTCACCCAGAGATAAAAGTGTTTAACTTTGTGGGAGGGAGATTGCACCTTCATGTGAATCTTGTTTCCACCACTGGGATTTTTTTCCCCCATTTGATCTTCTGGACTCCTGTCACTGGGACACTGCTTTGTTACTGGATCGCTTGGGAGCCCAGCCTGCAACCATAAGGTAACCCTTATTTATCTAAAGTTATTTCCTGCATTCCTGGGCTGATCACCATTCCTCTAATGGCTTCTGGGCTTGTCATGTATCCTTTATGGTTACTGCTTGCACTATTACAAGGTGTGCCATCAGAGAGCACCGCAGTGGGAGACTTGTAGGTTACCCTGTACAGGTGTGCCTGGCCTCGTATAAAAGGCAGGCCACCAGGTGTGATCCTCACACTGGAGTTATCAATAAAGGACTAAGGTCACTACAGTTCAAGTATAACACATTGCCTCGTGGAGTCATTATCAGAGCATCTAAAGACATAACAATTGGCGACGAGATTACAGACCTTCACGCGAAAATGGCTACCCTTGGTACATTGCAGTAGTTCACCGATGATGATTGGGACACCTTTGTGGAGAGGCTTGACCATTTCTTCACAGCAAACGACCTGACAGGCGACACACTGGCTGATAAGCGCAGAGCTATCCTGAAAAACAGTTGTGGGCCCACCGTCTATGGCCTCGTCAGGGACCTGCTGGCACCAGCGAAGACAATGGCCAAGCTAGGGAATGGAAGACCAGCAGAAGAGCAGTGCAAGGAAGGTAGTGCAGGGATCCCCTGCAGTCATCCCCTGCAAAACAGATACACTGCTTTGAGTACTGTTGAGGGGGATGACTCATCAGGGGAGGGCAGCAGCAGCCAAGTTAATGGCACCATGGCTGGCTCTGTTGCAGAGGAGGGCAGGAAAAAGAGTGGGAGAGCGATAGTGATAGGGGATTCAATTGTAAGGGGAATCGATAGGCATTTCTGCGGCCACAACCGAGACTCCAGGATGGTATGTTGCCTCCCTGGTGCAAGGGTCAAGGATGTCTCGGAGCGGGTGCAGGACATTCTGAAAAGGGAGGGAGAACAGCCAGTTGTCGTAGTGCACATTGGTACCAACGACATAGGTTTTAAAAAAAAGGGATGAGGTCCTATGAGACGAATTTAAGGAGTTAGGAGCTAAATTAAAAAGTAGGACCTCAAAAGTAGTAATCTCGGGATTGCTACCAGTGCCACGTGCTAGTCAGAGTAGGAATCGCAGGATAGCTCAGATGAATACATGACTTGAGCAGTGGTGCAGCAGGGAGGGATTCAAATTCCTGGGGCATTGGGACCGGTTCTGGGGGAGGTGGGACCAGTACAAACCGGACGGCCTGCACCTGGGCAGGACCGGAACCAATGTCCTAGGAGTGTTTGCTAGTGCTGTTGGGGAGGAGTGAAACTAATATGGAAGGGGAATGGGAACCAATGCAGGGAGACCGAGGGAAACAAAATGGAGACAGAAGCAAAAGACAGAAAGGAGATGAGTAAAAGTGGAGGGCAGAGAAACCCAAGGCAAAAAACAAAAAGGGCCAATGTACAGCAAAATTCTAAAGGATCAAAGTGTAATAAAAAGGCAAGCTTGAAAGCTCGGTGCCTCAATGCGAGGAGTATTCGGAACCCAGGAGAGGGCTCTAAGCTAGTTAGAGTGGGTGAGGGCGCAGATGAACAGGACCCCAAGAAAGAATGCAAAAGGCAGGAGGCAACAGAGCAGAGTAGCACTGGGTTAAGTGTAAACCAAAAGGTGATAGGAAGGGACAATATGTATGAATATAAAGAGGCTGCAGGAGGGGTCAAAACTAAAAATCATGGTTTAAAAGCTAGTATTAAAACACTTTACCTAAACGCACGCAGCTTTCGAAATAAAGTAAATGAGTTGACGGCACAAGTCATTACAAATGGATATGATTTGGTGGCCATTACAGAAACGTGGTTGCAGGGTGGCCAAGACTGGGAATTAAACATACAGGGGTATCTGACAATTCTGAAGGATAGACAAGAAGGGAAAGGAGGTGGGGTAGCTCTGTTAATAAAGGATGATATCAGGGCAGTTGTGAGAGATGATATTGACTCTAATGAACAAAATGTTGAATCATTGTGGGTGGAGATTAGAGATAGTAAGGGGAAAAAGTCACTGGTGGGCGTAGTTTATAGGCCCCCAAATAATAACTTCACGGTGGGGCGGGCAATAATCAAGGGAATAATGGAGGCATGTGAAAAAGGAACGGCAGTAATCATGGGGGATTTTAACCTACATATCGATTGGTCAAATCAAATCGCACGGGGTAGCCTGGAGGAGGAATTCATAGAATGCATACGGGATTGTTTCTTAGAACAGTATGTTACAGAACCTACAAGGGATCAAGTTATCTTAGATCTGGTCCTGTGTAATGAGACAGGAATAATAAACGATCTCCTTGTAAAAGATCCTCTTGGAATGAGTGATCACAGTATGGTTGAATTTGTAATACAGATTGAGGGTGAGGAAGTAGTGTCTCAAACGAACATACTATGCTTAAACAAAGGGGACTACAGTGGGATGAGGGCAGAGTTAGCTAAAGTAGACTGGGAACACAGACTAAACAGTGGCATAATTGAGGAATAGTGGAGGACTTTTAAGGAGCTCTTTCATAGTGCTCAACAAAAATACATTCCAGTGAAAAAGAAGGGTGGTAAGAGAAGGGATAACCAGCCGTGGATAACCAAGGAAATAAAGGAGAGTATCAAATTAAAAACCAATGCGTATAAGGTGGCCAAGGTTAGTGGGAAACTAGAAGATTGGGAAAATTTTAAACGACAGCAAAGAATGACTAAGAAAGCAATAAAGAAAAGAAAGATAGATTACAAAAGTAAACTTGCGCAAAACATAAAAACAGATAGTAAAAGCTTTTACAGATATATAAAACGGAAAAGAGTGACTAAAGTAAATGTTGGTCCTTTAGAAGATGAGAAGGGGGATTTAGTAATGGGAAATGTGGAAATGGCTGAGACCTTAAACAATTATTTTGCTTCGGTCTTCACAGTGGAAGACACAAAAATCATGCCAAAAATTGCTGGTCACGGGAATGTGGGAAGGGAGGACCTTGAGACAATCACTATCACTAGGGAGGTAGTGCTGGACAGGCTAATGGGACTCGAGGTAGACAAGTCCACTGGTCCTGATGAAATGCATCCCATGGTATTAAAAGAGATGGCGGAAGTTATAGAAGATGCATTCGTTATAATCTACCAAAATTCTCTGGACTCTGGGGAGGTACCAACGGATTGGAAAGCAGCTAATGTAATGCCTCTGTTAAAAAAGGGGGCAGACAAAAGGCAGGTAACTATAGGCCGGTTAGTTTAACATCTGTAGTGGGGAAAATGCTTGAAGCTATCATTAAGGAAGAAATAGCGGGATATCTAGATAGGAATAGTGCAATCAAGCAGACGCAACATGGATTCATGAAGGGGAAATCATGTTTAACTAATTTACTGGAATTCTTTGAGGATATAACGAGCATGGTGGATAGAGGTGTACCGATGGATGTGGTGTATTTAGATTTCCAAAAGGCATTCGATAAGGTGTCACACAAAAGGTTACTGCAGAAGATAAAGGTACGCGGAGTCAGAGGAAATGTATTAGCATGGATAGAGAATTGGCTCGCTAACAGAAAGCAGAGAGTCGGGATAAATGGGTCCTTTTCGGGTTGGAAATCGGTGGTTAGTGGTGTGCCACAGGGATCGGTGCTGGGACCACAACTGTTTACAATATACATAGATGACCTGGAAGAGGGGACAGAGTTTAGTGTAACAAAATTTGCAGATGACACAAAGATTAGTGGGAAAGCGGGTTGTGTAGAGGATACAGAGAGGCTGCAAAGAAATTTAGATAGGTTAAGCGAATGGGCTAAGGTTTGGCAGATAGAATACTGTGTCGGAAAATGTGAGGTCATCCACCTTGGGGGGAAAAAAAACAGTAAACGGGAATATTATTTGAATGGGGAGAAATTACAACATGCTTGTGGTGCAGAGGGACCTGGGGGTCCTTGTGCATGAATTCCAAAAAGTTAGTTTGCAGGTGCAACAGGTAATCAGGAAGGCGAATGGAATGTTGGCCTTCATTGCGAGAGGGATGGAGTACAAGAGCAGGGAGGTCCTGCTGCAACTGTACAGGGTATTGGTGAGGCCGCACCTGGAGTACTGCGTGCAGTTTTGGTCACCTTAGTTAAGGAAATATATACTAGCCTTGGAGTGGGTACAGAGACGATTCACGAGGCTGATACCGGAGATGAGGGGGTTACCTTATGATGATAGATTGAGTAGACTGGGTCTTTACTCGTTGGAGTTCAGAAGGAAGAGGGGTGATCTTATCGAAACATTTAAAATAAAAAAAGGGATAGACAAGATAGAGGCAGAGAGGTTGTTTCCACTGGTCGGGGAGACTAGAACTAGGGGGCACAATCTCAAAATACGGGGGAGCCAATTTAAAACCGAGTTGAGAAGGAATTTCTTCTCCCAGAGGGTTGTGAACCTGTGGAATTCTCTGCCCAAGGAAGCAGTTGAGGCTAGCTCATTTTAATGTATTCAAATCACAGATAGATAGATTTTTAACCAATAAGGGAATTAAGGGTTATGGGGAGCGGGCGGGTAAGTGGAGCTGGGTCCACAGCCAGATCAGCCATGATCTTTTTGAATGGCGGAGCAGGCTCGAGGGGCTGGATGGCCTACTCCTGTTCCTAATTCTTATGTTCTTATGTTCTTATGTAAGACGTACAAGGAGCTCGTAACACTGATCCGAGCAACTCAAGCCCAAGGAGAGCACCTCACAGCCAGACACCGGTTTTACACTCACCGACGGCCCGAAGGCCAGAAAATCACGAAATATGCAGCAGACCTCAGGAGGTTGGCGGCACTGTGTAATTTCAGCAAGCACCTCACCGAAGCGCTGTGGGACATTTTTGTCATTTGAATCGGCCATGAGGGCCACCTTCATAAGCTACTGTCTGCAGATACCACAGTCACACTGCAGAAGGCCATCTCTGTGAGCCAGGCATTCATGACCCCGACCTGCGGTTCTGGGCAGTTGACTCAGCCTCAGGACTCAAACCCGACAGGTACTGTGCACCAAGTGGCATCTTTTAGAGGCTACAGAACGCGAACCTTCTCAGGGAAGAGAGAACAGTCCCCAGAGTCCCTTAACTCAAGAGTCCGCCGAGGGGAGCTAGTCGACTAGCTCCATGCTGGTGTTGTGGGGGGAATCACAGGGCTCACCAGTGCCGTTTTAAAGACTATGGCCCCAAGTTTCCACATGATTTGCTCCTGATTTTTAGGAGCAACTGGTGGAGAACGGAGTATCTTAGAAATCGCAATTCTCCACATTTAAGTTTTCTGCAGTTCTAGTCATGTAGAACAGTTTCACTTTTGAACAGAATTTTATTTTCAAAAGAGTGCGTGTCCGGCCACTGACGCCTGATTTGAAAGTTTCCACAGTGAAAACGTACTCCAAACTAACTTAGAATGGAGCAAGTGAAGATTTTTGTCGGCCTGAAAAAACCTTGTCTACACATTAAAAAATCAGGCGCAGGTTACAAATTAGGCGTCCGGAACGAGGTGGGGGGGGGGAAGGGAAGTCATTACATTCTACAATAAATCCTTAGTTATACTTATACAAATATTATACAAATAATTCCAACCTGAATAAAAATTATAAGCAAAGAAAAGATTAAATAAACCATGTTCCTACCTGTGTGAAAGTGCTTCAGGCAGGCCTTTCAGGCAGGGAGAAGGCTGCAGGAAGCCTCACGTTGAGGCAGCCGTTCCCGACGGCAGGGGGGGGGAGGCAGTGAGGGCCCGACCGACGGCAGCCGGGGGGAGGCAGGGAGAAGGCTGCAGGAAGCCTCAGAAGTTGAGGCAGCCATTCCCGACGGCAGGGGAGGGAGGGAGGGAGGGGGGCCCCCCTGCCGTCGGTCGGGCCCGTCGGGAAACGGCTGCCTCAACTTCTGAGGCTTCCTGCAGTCTTCTCACTGCTGCAAGAAGCCTCAGTGCTGATCATGGAAGGGCAATGTGGTTTTATTAAAACATTTTTAAAATTGAACAGCTACAAAGAACTACAAAAATGGCCGAGTGCCAATGTTTCCTTCACACTGCGCGTGCGCAAACGCTCCAACGCGCACGCGCAGGGTTGCCGGCACGAAAAAAACTCATTTAAATTGTACCCGCCCCCTCCTACTTACAAAATCGGCGCGAGTGGTAGGCTCCGCCCCCTGGGCGCCACGCCAAGCTGACATCGAGCTGCAAAGCGCTCGAGAATAGCGCGTTTTTTTTCAGGCGCCGTTCTCGGCGCGAAAAACGGGCGCCCAGCTCGGAGGGGCGCCTGTTTTGCCGCGTGTGGAAGCTTGGGGCTAAGTGTGTAAAGGCTGCAGCACAAAGGGCCATCTCCAGCGAATGTGTAAAAGAAACATGACTCACTGTGTTGATGAAGAGTCTGCAGATGGCCATGAATCCAGCGCGGATTATGAAATGATAGTCAGAGAGGTAGCTCAGCCCCATAATGGGGTATCTAGCATGTTTACCTGCACCACCGAGTATTCCCCATTGAGGATGGAAGTCGAGATAAATGGTGTTCCAGTCTTCATGGAAGTGGACACGGGGGTGAACCAGTCAGTAATGATTCAAGAAGCCTTTGAGAGGCTATGGGACAATCAAGCTGAACGACCCAAGTTGGTCCTGGTTCAGGCAGAGCTGCACACCTACACCAATGAACTTATCCCAGTCGTTGGTAATGCGGATGTAAAGGTACTCCATGATGGCACGATGCACATCTGTGGATTGTTGCAGATGATGAACCAACGCTACTCGGAAGAAGGTGGATGGAGAAGATCCATTGGAAGTGGGAAGACTTCACCCCTCCAGCGATCGACGTCCTCTGCGCTCGGAGGCAAAGCAAGCCCTCACCTGAGGGTGGACACGGCCCCAGAGAGCAGACTAGCACAGCACCCGAGGCACACACCGCTCAGCATGACTGCGTGGAGGTGATCCAGCTGAGAGGACCCAAACGCACCTTCCAGGCTCCAGTGGCAGGACTTCGGAGGAAGAAAATCAGATCCAAAAGCGACTTCCCAGCTTCGGTGGCAGAATCCAGGGAGAAGAGGATCACCGCAGTCGACATCATGGATGGAGGAAAGATGGCGCCCAAACCATGAGGTGACGCGCTGAAGAAAAAGATGGCGGCGGCCAGACCACGAGATGCAGCGCTGATGGAGCAACACGTGGCACCAAACGGAGAAGATGATTGGGGTAAAGCAAGCAAGGCTCTCTTAAAGGAGGCCTGCAACCCACCACACTTAAAGGGACATTTTCAAATAATGTAAGAGCAACTGTGAGTTAGATGTAAAATGTGCAATTGAGGATCAGAATTGTGTGCATGCACTAAGCAAAGAAAAGGCGCGCGATCGGAGCTACAGGTTATTTACAATGAGTAACGAAACGTTGTGCGATGTAGGATTTCAACTGCACTCAGTCAATGCAGTGGGCAGACACCCATCGGGAGCACATAGGTCCAGCGAGCTACCCAATGTAGTAGCCTGCGTCCCTGGGACCAGAGTTATGTACCATGGAGTGTGGCCACAAGCAGCCAATACATACGAGCTGCAGAGCAAGTGATCTCAAGAGGGCAACGGCACTGGTATCGATACCCTGCCTCTGACCGGCTCCACCTCTCAGGCACCCGATGGCACCAACCCCCACGAGCCTGAAAGAGCAAATTGTGCTAAGGCACAGTCCCCAGACCCCATCGCCACCAAGGCCATACCCATCACTCGCAACAGTTCTCCCAAAGGGGGCCAGGATCCCAAACCAAACCATGCCCAGGCAAACGAGTCAGCAGTTGCTAGACGACAGCTCCTCGGAGCAGCAACGACCCAGGGCGCAAAGAAAGGACAGGGAGGTCACAGGCATCTGTGAACCTGCCCGACTCAAGGAGCAACGGCAACAGCCCCCAGAGCAGGCAACTTGAGCCAACCGGGTTCCCACTGCCAGCACTGGGCACCGCGCCGCCATCAGACTGTCTGGGCACCATCCAGCAGTTCTGGAACTAGCTTGTCCTTGCGCACCGGTTACCGATCCCCAGCACGTATCAATAATGTATCTCACCAGTCCAATGTACTTGCCTCACAACTGAAGCACAAATGTAATGTAAACTTTTTTTTCTGGACTTAAATGTAAATGAATGCAATGAGCCTCCGGCATAATCTATATGTTGGGGGGGCGGGGGAAAGAGAATGGAGTGGTCATGGACACACACAAACATAAACCACCAGCACTCTACTGCCAATGAAACACCAACCACTCACCCAAGATAGAAATGACCTGCCAAGGGTCAATCAGATAGAGCTAAGCCCAGAGCACAGTCAATGCAGAGGCGATTTACACTAAAGGCTTGGGGGTGGGGGGGGAGAGTGATGTCATGTATCCTACATGGTTACTGCTTGCACTATTACAAGGTGTGCCACCAGAGGGCACTGCAGTGGGAGACTTGCAGGTTACTTCTACAGGTGTGCCTGGCCTAGTATAAAAGGCAGGCCACCAGGTGTGATCCTCACTCTGGAGTTATCAATAAAGGACTACGGTCCCTACAGCAAGTACCACACATTGCCTCGTGAAGTCATTCTAAAGACATAACAGGGCTGATCTCTGCTGATGTGTTGGCTCCTAGAGAGGAGTCCACTGCTCTTCTGGCTCCTGAGCAGAAGTCTGCTGTTCTGCTGGTTTCCCGGACTGATCATCACTGTCCTGCTGGTTCCCTGGGCTGGATCCTGGTCTGGTTACCTGCACTTTATTGTGCTCTTCTGCAGACTCCAGACCCATGCTTCACTCCTCCAATGGCTACTAAATCATGCCCACCCCTCTCCACCAACTCCTGAATCATTCTCCACTCCTCTATTGATGTTTGGATCAAATACCAATCCTCCACTGGCTCCACACTTTTCTCTGCTGCTAGCTTCTGGACTAGACTTCACGCATAACTGGATTCAAGGTGAACCTTTACTCTCCTGCTGGCTCCCAAACTGGACTTTTCTCCACTGTTGCCTCTTGCCCAGTAGCTTCCCTCACAATACAAGCCCTCAGCTATTGTATTGATTACCTTTTTCCTATCAGCTGCTACCTTAAGAACCTTCCTTCCCATACTTCGCTCTTTGCCACTGGCCTTTTTGCTCTAAGGTCTCCCTTCATGTCCATTGCAGTGCAACTGTTAGTTGCCATTGCAGACTTCGATCACTTCATCCCACTCATCCTGGATATTCTCTGCTATGTACATGTGGAAACAAATTCATCGTCAAGCCCTGGTAACTATCTCATCCAGTTCTCTGCTGGGAGGTTTAACCTCCTCTCCATCAATGTTACCTTTTCCTCTGCTCCCATCACCTGCCAGCTAATCATCAATCATAGTCCCACTCTGTATCGCCGTTGTGAATGTTCACTTCCTCATGAACAAGGCCTTCACCATTCAATTCTTCATTGTGGATGGAAAAGAGAGAAGAAGATACTCCTGGAGTCGAGAGGCAGGGAAGTTGGAGCGACAGAATCCTGGCTTAAAGCAGCAATTCCTTCCCCCTCACTGAAACCTCCCCACCTTGATACAGATTCCATCACTAATCCCACCAAACCTCTGTTGCATAGCTCATGTTGCCAAGTCACAACTTAATCTTTGCTTCTATTCTGCTAGCATCTTTGTTTTCCATCTCTTCCAGCTCTCTGTAAAAATCTTTGCCATGTACTGTCTCCCAAGACCCACGTTCAATTCCTTATCGAAATTCTGAAAAGGACCCGTTTATCCCGACTCTCTGCTTCCTGTCTGCCAACCAGTTCTCTATCCACGTCAATACATTACCCCCAATACCATGCGCTTTGATTTTGCACACCAATCTCTTGTGCGGGACCTTGTCAAAAGCCTTTTGAAATTCCAAATGTACCACATCCACTCTTTCTCTTCTCCCTTAGCCTCTGCCTCAAGCAACTCATCTTTGCAGATTTAAACCTACATCTATACTCCCCTAGTACCCTCTCTTCAAACGTCTCTCCGCTCCTGTTCTCACTCAATCTCATCATTTAAACTTCCCACTCACAACCACCTCCTTGCTCTCGCCATCTCTACTCCTGAGAATGTGATCACTAACAAGGCTATCTCTGACTAATTTCTTCCTCCAACCCCTACCTTCTCTAATCCCACTACCCCTGGATAAAACTTTTGCCAGCAACCTCATTAAATGACACACATTCTCAACTGTCTCTTATCTGTCTTTCACCCATTTTAACACCTCTGCTACTGTTCACCTCTACCTTCATTCCTGCCAAGTCAAGTCACTGTCTCCTGTCCTTGCTCTAGCCCCCAGTACAGTCCCATCAATGTTACCTTGGCCACAAACGGAAGCGTCTGAAGCAAAAGTGGTCCAATCATTCATGGCTAGATTTCGCTTGGCCATGTCGCGCATTACTGGCCTGGATTTTGCGGTGGGTAATGACTGTGAACTGTCACCAGTGCGCCGTCATTATATCTCTGAAACTAACCATAACTTCAGGAGTTATCACGTGCACCTAACGCGGAAATCCTGAAGTTGCGGTCAGTCATTCACTGCCATGACACAGGCTGCGTGGTGCCCCCCCCCCCACTGCTCCCCCACCACCCTATACCAGTGAAATCAGTGCCTTGTCATTTGCGGTCTGCGGCGAAGCAAAGGCGCTCGCTGCTGGCCTCAAAAAAAGCTGCCCACAGAGTCTTGCGATTTTTTGACTACTCTCTGTGGCAAAAGGTTTACCTTTCTCGACATGTAATTGATTCTAGCGCTGTGTAATGGGAATCCCCAGTGACATCAACAAGCTGCCAAAGCAGCCAATCACAATGAAGCATTCTCACAGACAGCAAACCAGGAAATGAAAAGCAGCTTTTACTCGGCCTTTAAAAAAATGTTATAAAGAGAGAAATAAAGATTGGGACTTCCACCTGGGGATAAGGTGGAAGCTGAAATATTATAAACAAACCTTACACTTGTTTTTAAAGTTTTTTTTAAATTGTAATTTTTATCATAATGGAGAAATTTGATACTCCACAAATATAAAAATTAGTTTTTCTGGGCCAGAACATTTGTTTGGCCGTCAATACGCTGTTGAAACCCCAGTTACACCTATTCCAACAAGGTTTAACATTTAATGGGCTGTTTAACAGCGATACTACCATGGAAAAGCTCAAGTTTTCATCAGTTTCAATGCTTGTTGGGTATGGGCCAGTGAAATACAATCAATTGCACATCGAGAAAGGTAAACTTCTCACCACAGAGATCACGAGATCTCTGTGGACAGCTTTCTTTGGGGCCAGCGGTGAGCGCCTTTACTTCGTCGCTGACTGCAAATTACAGGTCATTATGTCTCATTTTCATCAACCAAATCTTCCTACTACTCCAGAATCATCCTGGAAGGCAAAGACAACCCAAGTCTACTTTTCTCCATGAGTAACCATTCCCTCAAACTTATTTCCCCACCCCTTCCATCTTCACCTTCAATATCAAGTGCAAAGAGCTCATGCATTGTGTCCCATCCCTTTAGAATTTTAAACATCACTATCTGATCGCTCCTTCATCTTTGCTGTTCTGACAAAAACCTGCAAAAAAATGTCAAGTCTTTCTTTGTATTTTTATTTCCTCATATCAGGCAGCATTCGACTGAATCTGCACTGTACCCTCTCTATTGCCTCAACATCCTTCCTAGTGTGCAACCCAAAACCGCACATAGTACTCCAATTGTGGTCTTACTAAATTTTTATATAAATTCATTATTTCGTCTCGACTTTATATTTTATACCTCATGCCATAAAGCTCAGGATTCCATTCACTTATTTTAATCACCTTATCCATTTGGGGTGCTGCTTTTAAAGTCTTGTGAATCTGAACCCCCCCAAAATCCTCTGCTCTTCCACATCATCCAAGCATTCCCCCTTTCAGAGTACAATTTTTTCTTTTCTTTATTTTGTTACCAAAATGTATCACCTCACATTGACAAGAACAGCGTGGAAACAAATACTTTCTCTGATAGTTCCTTTTGGTATAATATATTGCGCTTTATGTTTCTTGGGCAATGAACTGAGTCGCTGGACTCTGATGAGAATGATTTACACAATCAGCAGTTATTGCAGCACTATGATGAGATGTTGCACTGTTGTATTGTAGCTATTCCTTTTGTGTTCTCTGAAATAAAATGTAGAGCTCTCCTATCCCAAGCATGAAATCAGACGACCAGCAAGTCAGCTGTTTGGCTCTGCTGATACCAATCAGTAACCAAATACAAAATATCAATTTTTTATCTACTTCCCACCTTTTGTGGTAGTATCTGTTAATGTCCTGTATCCCCCAAGGACCTATGGCTGAGATTGTAATGAATGTAAACCATGACATAGTATATTGGGGTGCCAGGACACTGCTCATTTCTGTCTTTAAACAAATGAAATTCAGTGAAGAATGAGGGGTTTCTTTGTTCTATGCTGAGTCCTTTCTTTAACAGAGGAATTGATGAGGTTCACATGTAATGCTCGTACGATTAACCAATATGTGCTAGCTGCTGGTAGCATGAGGCATGGAATTGTCAGGCCTATTCTCAGTTCTCCACAACCATGTACATGCAAATATGTTCCTACTGTTCAATTAGTCCTTATTATCAATTTTGAAGATTAATTTTATAATTAATGTAATACTAAAAATCATTAGGATGAGTCAAGAGACTCTTAATTAAGAAATCTAATGCTCCTTATTACATATTATTGACATTAGTAACTGTTACAAATGATTACAACACAGTCAAATAAAGCAGTTGGTGCTGTGGCACAGTGCATCATGCAGTGTAATAAAATGATGAAGCACGGTTTTCATCCTTGCACATCACCCCCTCTAACTTGCTGAGTTCTGCAACTCCAGCCATCCTACTTGGGAAACTGTAGTGCAGAGGCCAGATGTTTCCCCATTGGCAGGTAGGGAGGTAAAATGGAGGCAGAGTCACCAAGGCTGCTCTTCTACACTTACTGGTGGCCAGTTACAGGCTGGTATTGGCAATGGCTCAATAATAGATTACCCATCAACCTCTTTGTTTAGGTAAAGTGTGATGATGAACAAAAAGAAAATGGGAGGAAGTGTTTTTTTTATTTCAGAAATTTAAGAGTTGGTTCACATTCCTGGCTTCAAGATGACTTTACCAAAGGTGTATTGGACTGTAAATGGTCATAGTTCCCTCCATAGTCTAGTGGGTAAAAGTGCATCCTGGTGCAACAGTAAGCTACACAGACCAGAAGGTACCAGGTCTGATCTGAGGTTTATGCAAAGTTAGTTGATCTTAGCTGGAGCAGCAGTCAGAGCAGTAAAATTGATCTTGGTGCTCTTTTGCTAAGATGAGGAAAATGTTGGGTGTCAACAAGTTTGGGCACAAAATATCTTCTTCTGATGTTACTCACTATCCAGACTCCCATAAAGAATGACCACTTGTGCAAGGTACTGGCCAGCTGCTGGATTCAATGGAACAATCCTCCACACAGTGTCAGTGCTGAAGGGGAGAAAAATGGAAGAAAAGAAAAATCACATTTATGAAAAAGATGGTCAGAATCCAATTGGTTCATGCAATTATACTCAATTAGGACTGAATAAATACATTTTAATAAGGATTAAGTATAAAATATAATTTATTAATTGTTTTGATTTATAGGGCTGCTATGAGTTGGTGACCAGCTTCATGGAGACAAACATGGGAATTATTGCTGGGGTTGCATTTGGAATTGCCTTCCTACAGGTACAAACATTATAGGGGTACTTTTCTGAATTTGCACTCCTGATGCAGAACTTCTCCTGCCGGAACCCATTTTGGGAACTCTGGCACATGCCAGGAAAGTGAACTCATTACCCCATATAACTGCAGTTAAATTCATTTTGTTCTTGAGCATAAAAAATTAAGTTGAATTAATTAGTTATTTTCTCTTCCCTCTTGTCCTCCCCTCCCCACCCCCATAAAAGATATGTTCATTTTGTGGCCTGTAACCAGCTCTATTCCCATATCCCATTATACCCTATCCTTCAACCACCAATCTAGCCTATTCTTAAATATTGACATGGACTCTTTTAATCACTTACTCCGATAGTGCTTTCTACAGCTTCACAAGCCTAAAGTGTAAAAATAAAAGTGTTTTTTGCTCTCTGTCCTAAATCTCACACATTTAATATTGGGTCTAGAATGAGGCGACATAGTCTTTGAAAGTAGTCCATTTCTATCTACTCTATCCCTGTCATAATTTGAAACACTGCTACCAAATCACCCTTTAATCTTGCCATAAAACCTTCCATTAGCCTTTTTATGGCTAGAGGTGCTACTTTTAATATCTTGTGAACCCCCCTAAATCCCTCTGATCTTTCACATCGTCCTGCCTTCCTCCATTTCAAATATACTTTTTAACCAAAATATACCATCACACATTACAAGCATTGAATTCCATCTGCCACTTTTTTGCCTCTTTTGCCACTTTGGCCCTCAGAATGATTTACTCCTAATTTAGTTTCGTCTGCCTGTTTGGATATCACTCTCTCTAGCCCTATATCCAAATAATTGATGTACGCAATGAACAGAAGTGGTTCCAGCACAGAATCTGGTAGGATTACCCACTTCTAACTGCTCTGAATATCTGCCCTTATCTACTACCTTCTTTTTCCTCCCTTCTGACCAGTTTTTAGAACAATTTGCTGCCCTCTCCCCTAATTCCTTACCCTTTAATCTTCTCCAATAGTCTCCTGTGTGGAATCTTGTCAAAGGCTTTCTGAAAGACCAAGTACACCACTATAACTGTCACCGTTTTTTACCTGAAACATACTGGGACATCACATCATCTAAGTTAAGCCTAATCTTTTGTTAAGTTTCAGACCATCCTTTATTACTGTAAATTCCTCCCCTCATCTCTTTTCGCTGAACGATGAATTTCTTCTGTCCCTTGTTCCCACCAAATTACTAACTGTCTTCCATTGCTCTCCTTTTTTCTTGTACAAGTCCCATTATCATTCCCTTAAGTTTTAGGATCGCAAACTCAAGTGCACCGGGTGCATGATTATCCCAGTCATTCACCGCCAGAGTATGTCCACAAGGACACCCTCAAAGCCTCCTTGATAAAGTGCGACATCCCCACTGACACCTGGGAGTCCCTGGCCCAACACCGCCCTAAGTGGAGGAAGTGCATCCGGGAGGGCGCTGCACACCTCGGGTCTCAATGCTGAGAGCATGCAGAAATCAAGCGCAGGCAGCGGAAAGAGCGTGCGGCAAACCAGTCCCACCTATCCCTTCCCTCAACGACTATCTATCCCACTTGTGACAGAGCCTGTGGCTCTCGTATTGGACTGTTTAGCCACCAAAGAACTCACTTCAGGAGTGGAAGCAAATCTTTCCCAATTCCGAGGGACTGCCTATGATGATGATGATGATGATGATGTCCACCATGTTAAGTTTTACCTTGCCTCACACTCCTCGGCCAAATCTTCCTGTTGCTCCAGGGCAAGGACATCCAATTCTCCGTGACAAAACACCTCCTCAAACGTCTTTCACTCCCCCCTCCACACTCACCTCCAACAAATGTAAAGAGCCAGTGGACTTCTGTCTTTAAGATTGAGACCATTTATGCATCTGTCTGCCAGCACCTCCTCTTCCTGCCCTTCCCCCTGCCCCCCCGTCTCGTATCCCCACTCACCAAGCCCCACTCACCCTACATCTGATCCCCTATCCCTCTATAGTTTCTCTTCCCATCTCCCCACCTGCCATCTTCGATCTCATCTCTTCCACAAGACCCAACTCTTGACCGCTCAATTATCTTTTCTGATCCTATGCTTCTGATATCCTCTGTGACTGAAACCACAATGCATTATCGTTCCTTATTGCGCTCAGCTTCTCAGTGATATTCAACATTGTTGACAGCGTCATCCTTCTCCGTCACTTCTAATGATGATAAAATTCACAGGCACTCTTAGTTGCCTGGGTTACCTGCTTTGTTTTAATAGTGCCCTCCTCCCCGGGTGTTGGGGGGTGGGGGGGTGGATGAGGTGGGGGGACAGGGTAGATGCATGATATTTGTTCTGGTATTATTGGACTCGCCTATTGTCGCCCTATGAGCCCAGATTCAAAATAGAACCAGGCCACATTTGACACATGGACACTGCACACAAGTTGAAAAGCTGTTCATTCCCCAGCACTGAATTCTACCACTTTGTCACAAAAATGCACCTAGATTTTTAAAAAGTATTTATAACTATGTGTAAATAATTTATTTTGTATACTTTTTTTTACTTTTACAGTTAATTGGAATGTTGTTGGCCTGCTGTTTGTCCCGATTCATCACTGCAAACCAGTATGAAATGGTGTAATACATGGAAGAAGGTAGGTTCTCCTTGTGAGTACAAATGTTCTCTACTGTCCACAGTAAACAAACTACATTTTCAGCAGATTTATGCAGCAAAGTTGTTAGAAAATGGTTTCTGGATTGGTTGATAGTTTATGATTAAGCATTGAGTGTCGAACCAAAAGAAAATCATGCATTTCAGATCTAGGGCTGATTCAAAGCCAAAAATGTGTTTCCCATTTTAGTAATTTCATTTGTACTTTTCTTTGGGATTGGAGATTTTCTGGATCAACTCCGCTTAAATGTATTCACGTCCTGGCAGTGTTTAAAACTCTTATTACTGTCTCACTGTCTTGATGAGGGTGCTGAAAAATAGAGGAAAAATTAAGAGAGAAAAAATGTGCTCAGATTATTGGAAGAGCCATTTTAGAAATTGTTCCATCAAATTGTTATCCTGAATATATCAAATTAAACAGTTTGCTGGAACTTGCCCTTAATTGTCTTCTGAGAGATAGCCAGATCCAGCAGCCTGTGGTATCTTTCCAAGCTATTTTTCTCTGGGAAGATGCAGGTTTGTGGCTTTGCACATGGTCACTTTTTTAGTGACATTAGAAAGGGCTGTCTTCCCCCGCCCCCCCCCCCCCCCACCCCCCTGTCAAATGGTGTGGGAAGACTTGGGGGAGGGAATAGAGAAATTATAATTTTGAATTAAGAGAGTGTGACCAAGACTACCACTGTAGTTATGTGTGCATTTAGAAACCCAACTCCAACAGTCCTGAGATATGGTGCAATAACTATTGTTGCTCTGCCCCGATTTTTCTTCGAACTTGTGGAGGTGACAGCCTGATAATGAAGCACCATGTGGTGTGGTATTGGGCCATATCGACTAAGAAGGTCCCAGATTTGATCCTTGGTCTGTGCTGAGTTGCCCAACTTCAGGTGGAATTTAGTGTACTGCTACAGTTAGCTTTGGTGTCTCTGTTCTAGAAATGGGGAAGATTGTTCAGGGCTCCTGGAAGTTGGGTAGGGTTAGGATTGGGTTTGGTGTGATGGTCTCTGGTGAAATAGTTAGCTGACGCTCAATGTCCAGGTTCACGGGAGATGAATGATAAACAGGGTGATGTATCAGAGTGCCATTCCTGTCCATTAAACTATATATTGACTTCACTCGTCCATGGCAAATGAGCCAAAGGTGGGCAGAGGGTTACAAGTACACCCTCAAAGCCTCCCTGATAAAGTGCGACATCCCCACTGACATCTGGGAGTCCCTGGCCATAGACCGCCCTAAGTGGAGGAAGTGCATTCGGTACGGCGCTGAGCTCCTCAAGTATCGTCGCCGAGAGCATGCAGAAATCAAGCGTAGGCAGCGGAAGGAGTGTGCGGCAAACCAGGCTCCCTGCCCACCCTTTCCCTCAACGACTATCTGTCGGACCTGTGACAGAGACTGTGGTTCTCATATTGGACTGTACAGCCACCTAATAACTCATGCTAAGAGTGAAAGCAAGTCTTCCTCAATTCCGAGGGACTGCCTATGATGATGATATTGACTTCATTAAAGTATCGATAAGGGAAGAATGTCGGGGAGGGAACCTTAATGATAAATACCAATGTATTCATATGAATAGTCTCTCTAGAAAATTTCTCTTGGACAGTTTTGTGATCGTTTGTTTTCTTTTACAGAGACATGATCTAATTGGGCAATTTCTAATATAGGATTTGTAGAAGACCAGGCCAACATCCTAGAACCCAAACACACTACCCTTTCTGTTATTCGTAGTGCACCATTTCTCGTCATACAGTTGTGCAATAAAGGGGTAGCTTCTTTTCATATTGAACATCAAGGCTTTTAAGATGCTGATGACTGCAGTAGTTTCTCTACTTGGTCAATTTAATGGGTTTCATACTGTGTTACAACAGGTACCATAATTGCATTGATGTGGCTCTGCATGTAGTAACGTATGAGGTTTTTTGGGGGTAGAGGCTGTTTAGCAGTGTCACTGGAATTTCTTACATCTTTTATTTATAGTGATAAGTATTGATGACTATTTAATATAGATATTCTAGTTTTTGATTTGATTCATACACTACTATTATTCTGCCATATGGGCTTAAAAGAAAAATGGATTACTTGGAAAAAAAATAAAAGTACAATAGTAATATAGTGCTTGAAGAGAAAAAGAATTGTGTTTTCCCTGAACTTAAACTACAATTCAAGTTTTTTAATTATACTGTCATTAGACATTACTGCTTATGCCACTAAATGTAGCATCCTGTGCTGTGTAAAATGTAGTTATAATTGTACTGTTTGTTATGTGAACTCAGTAAATAATATTGCTTCGGTTTTGAATATTTGTATTTTAACATTTACACTGTAATGTATGTCGTGTTAATCAGCCGTTAACTTTCCTGTTTTTTTTCATTGCCTTATGTAGCAATTAATGCATCCACAGAATAGTTAATTTAAAAAGATGGATCAGTGTTAAGCAAGTCTAAAGAGAATTTCAGAAGTAAACTGTAGTTGAAATTAATGCATTTTAAAATTTCCACCAGCTAGCATGCCAACATGACTGTGACATTGTGAGCTTATGTGAATTCTGTATTAATAAAACTGTTAATTACAATTGTTTCCAAGTCTCTTTCTGTGGGTTACCATGCTGGGATGTATGTATCATAACGCTTTAAAGTTACAACTTTTCCTGCACAACAATCTACAGGTTTGATTTGCTCATGGTCTTCTAAAAACTGTCACATTATATGGACATTGCATGCTGCACTTGCCCAAATTGTACAGCTGCAAGATGTCTTTTTAAAGGATGGTGCTATCTTAAAACCTTAATTACTAATTCAGTACAATAGAATATGTGGCTATTAATTAAAATTGTGGTATTGTGGAGCCAGAATGAGTACATGGCCAAGCCTTGTTTGGATAATGCTTAATTTGGAGGATTTTGTTAGAGAACTGTTGAATCTTGGCGTTCCAGGGGTAAAATTATCATATGTCTGTCTTTGCATTGTACTTCACAGCTGCTATTGCTACCACTGAGAATGACATTACCGTCAATTTATTTTGCAGCACCAGTTTCCTTGGCAAGTTTTTATTACCTTTAATCTTCTTCTTTGGCAGTCCCCCGGAGTTGAGGTTGACTTGCTTCCACACTAAAATGAGTTCTAAGGTGACTGATGAGGCCAATGCGGAATCTACAGTCTCTGTCACTGGGTGGGGTGCTTGATTTGTTGTATGCTCCTTCCGCTGTTTGTACCTGGCTTCCACGTGCTCCCGGCGAACAGACTCAAAGTGTTTGGCGCCTTCTCGGATGCTTCTCCTCCACTTTGAGCGATCTTGGGCCAGGGATTCCTAAAAGTCGGTGGAGATGTTACATTTTCTCAAGGAGGCTTTGCGGGAAGCATTTTCTCTGCCCTCCTGGGGCTCGCCTGCCGTGACATAGCTCGGAGTTTAGAGTCTAGTATCGGGCATGTGGACAATGTGGCCCGCCCATCGAAGCTGATAGAGCGTGGTCAATGCCTCGATGCTGGGGGTTTGGCCTGAGAGAGAACACTGACGTTGGTGCGCCTATCCTGCCAATGAATTTAGTGGTACTTCTCCAGTGCTTTGAGATGCCTACTGTACATAGTCTAGTTTGCTGAAGCGTATAGGAGGGCAGGTATCACTACTGCTCTGTAGACCATGAGCTGGGTGCTGGGTTTGTGATGCTATTATGATCTGAACCTACTAGAGGGAAGTAGGACAATTAATGTTGTTTAGATTTTGATGATGAAGCAGCTGATAAAGTTTTAAGAGGAGTGCCTGCTTTCTATTTAAATAAGCTAGCTGTTGAAGTTGCTGTTCAAAGAAGTGTGAGTTTGTTTAAATCTGTAGGATAGCTACAAATTGGGATTTCTTAAAAGACCTCACCTTGTTAAAACTTAATGAAGATATAAGCTTCTCCATTAGTCCTTTTGTTAGCTCAACTATCTCTGAATGCATGGGTTGTTTCTATTTCTAATAGACGAAGGGTCGTCGACCCGAAACGTTAACTCTGCTTTCTCTCCACCTATGCTGCCTGCCCCGCTGAGATTTCCAGCATTTTCTGTTATTCCAGATTCCAGCATCCGCTGTATTTGCTTTTGTTTCTATTTCTATTTAGTTTATTCCAAGAACTCTGCAAATTATATATTTTGGTTTTGAAATCTCCTTTATATCTATTTGTAAATATTATTATACAATGTTTTTGTTTTTACAGTGCTACAAAACTAATTAGTACTTAAATGACTGCATTTTAATACTTCACCTGATGACTGTTGTCCAGAGAAAGTGAGGGCAAATATGTTAACAAATTATAAATTACTCCAAGTGGCAGTAACTGTGACACCATGCATGAAACAACAAACTATGCATAAAAATATATTAATACATTTTGACACCAAGCTATGTTTTCTGATGTGAAATCAACAGTGTTTAGATGATTTCTGCAAGGGCTGAATCCAAGTTACCTACTAGTTTCATTATTATAAAAAGCTAACATGAAATATGTAATAAGCCACAGGAGAGAATTGAGCACTGAGCTACCCACAAAATGGACGAACACCTTGCATTGCAGGAATAGGGTTACAGCGGAAAAGTTAGTGTGCTAGTGCAGGAGGAGGAATGACAGATCATGAGCAAGTTCCCCGCCAAGTTACACATCATTCTGACATGGAGGTATATCGCTGTTCCTTCATCATTGCTGGGTCAATATCATGGAACTCCCTCCTTAACAGCACTGTGGGAGTACCTTCACCACACGAACTGCAGCAGTTCACGAAGGCGGCTCACCGCCACCTTTTCAAAGGTAATTGGGGTTGGGCAATAAATGCTGGCCTTGCCAGCGACACCCCTATCCTATGAATGAATTAAAGAATATACACTGGGAAGAGGGTTTACAGACTCCAGCCTAGAATTTCCCAATTGCCATTAATTAATATTGGCATCAACTAATTTAAAATGAATGGGTTAATTTTGTCAAAAAAAAATGTCACACAGAAAATCTATCACCTGCATTTCCTCCTTAAAATACCCAAAAACTCTGCAGTATTCAGATGGGGGAGCAAGACCCATTGCGCTGGATCGCTTCCCATTATTGCAGCCATCTAATTTTCTGCTGTCGTTAGCAGCCAGCGCCAGCAACAGCTGCTTAAAATCATCATGTCACACATCCCATTTTCCATCATTAATGCCAGACATACACCATGCCCATATAAAACAGGCATCCAGCACTACAGTAAAGCCCAAAGGAATTCCTGAGGACTAAAGTTGGTACTTTGAAAAGTTTTGTAAAATCCTTATTTTGAACAGTTCTTAAGAACTTTTTGGCTTTTCTCCACTGATGACTGTTTTGTCACCTACCTATGTGCTTTCAACCGTTGGCCTCCCAATTTTTGTACCCCAGCTGTAATTCAGACCCATTGGGAATACGCCAGCATGCCCCTGAGGAGTACATAACATTAGTGAATCAACAGTGCACTGATGTTTCAAACAAGTCATTTGCTACACCAAGCTATTTCATCACCTTCCCCATGGATAACTGGTGTCAGCATAACAGGCACTGCAGTTTTACTGAGAGGCAGGACAAAGAGTCATAGGTAGCATCCATATGGCCATACGTGCGATCTTGATCAATCTCATCACTTATGTCAACAGGAAAGGATTCCATTTCTCAATGGCCAGTGTGTTTGTCAATGACACCAAATCAAATCATGCAAATGAATGCTTGATTTAATAACAGCGGCCATTTTGCCTTCATCTTAAGGCACTCCAGTGTCACTGATCCAGAAACCAAAGTGTCTGGGTGGATCTCTCTGCAGCCATGCTGATAACACCCATGTGCTTTCCCAGAATGTCAGCAGAGCACCACTGTAACAAAGTCCATTCTTACACCAGAGTCATCATAGAGCAAACTATTAGAATGCTGAAGCTACGGTTCAGATATTAAGATTGACCTCTGGGTGCTTTGTGATATAGCCCAGCTAGTATCTGAAGCTTTGTAGTGGTGTGCCGCATGTTGCACAACTTTACCTTACAAAAAAGCCTCCTCGTGGAAGCCATGGAGGGGCAGCAGCATGAAGACAATGCAAAGGACAACTCATTGCCGACATCAAGAGACATTTGTGCTAATCTGATAGGGGAGACCTCCTCTTGCCCACTACTTCCATTGTGTTAAGTGCCATGTGTCCATCGTCCCCACTTCCAACCCTGCCTTCACCTATAGACTCTCTCTTTGCAGATCGAATCATGTGACTTGCCTTCATACTACCTCAAAGCCACTTCCAAATCTAGTCAGATACAATGTCTGCACAAACATCAACTTTAGTGCAAGTATCATTTTATTCAAACCCCATATGTGTGCGCCTAGTGACGCCTCTGTGGTTCTCCTTGGTCCAAGTGCATGATGTGACCTCTGAAGCCTTTCTTCATGCTTCTTCCAGATGCTACCTGAGTGACAGCAGCATGTGAGGTGGCTAGCTATTCATTCTTCTAAGAGACCCTTGGGACTTGAGTCTTATGGCAGCTAAATCTTGAGATTGACTAGCTGCAGTTTGTAGCTCTTGTGCTAATGCAAAGGTAGCCTGGCATGACCTTTCTGGCATGTGTAGGCATCCAAGAGGTTGGCAGATGGCAAATATGACTGCCATCCTCTTCTTTCTTGTCCCCCAGCTGATTCTGCTCTTTTTTTTTCTTCTTGGCTGCTCGTCCTTGTCCTTGTCCTCCTGCCATTAATGCAGCCCTACTAGACCACCCATCACTGTTATAAGACTGTTTTGAAAGCAACCAAAAACAATGCAGCACAAGCAAAACCTTCTCAAAAGTTGGAAAGCAGTTGCAGAAGTGAAAAATAGGCCAAAAATGTTCAAATGTTAACCAGCAGCCTAAAAGGACAAACCAGCAACTAACCTGTATGTAGTGGATGGGCACATAAACAGCATTGCTGAAGGGTCCTTGCTGCCTGTTAGTGCTGCGGGTTGCTGAGTGCGTTTATCATGTGGTAACTCAGGTGCTGGGGCAGGCGCATTTTATAAAAGGACTCTACAGGAAGGGTATGACCCTTATTTAAACATTTTAATTAGTACTGAATGGACTCCTAGAGGAGCCCGATACAAATCGATGGGCGCGCACTTCTAACCTGGGACGGTTACATGTGGCCCACCATTTTGGATGCTTAGACACCCATTTTATTTCTGTAAAATGGGCGCGGCCCCAATGGATTTCTCGGCCAAGTCCTTTCCTTTACACACGAGTTTCCAGTCCCACTACTATTGTGCTGCCTACAACTGCCCAAATCTGTGAATTATAATACCTTGGGAATTTGATTGCTATTACCATTTTATCATTCTGGTGGGATTAGCATAATTTCTTAACCAGTTAGAATTGATTTGCACGAGGTGATTGATTAAACATTGATTCAATCGGTGTCAGCAAATTCCCCGACTTTAATAGCCAAAATAGTTACTCAACTAGGAGTATATCCTTACATCACAAAATTCTCAAAATAATGCAACTTTTAAAGGATAAAGGGAACCTTCAGTACAATATAAATTTCCAACACTTTGGGGCCGAAATTGCCCCTTCCCTTAAGGCCTCTTAACACCAGAAAGCGACAACCACGCTGCGGAGTGCAATGGCCGCCGACCTTTCGTGCAATGGCCGCCGACCTTTCGTGTAATGGCCGCCATTATCAAAATTTGCTCCCATGATATACCGGCAGTGCCCCACTCCATACCTCTCCGCCGCTGCCGATCCGTGTTAAGTGCGTCATCACAGTGCGCACCGCCGATCTATCCCCCTAACGGCAAAGTTCTGCCGCGTAAATCTTCGGCCCGCCCAGCAATGCCAAAACAAGCTTTTTAGCGGTGGTCCAGTGATGCTGAGGCCCTCTGCAATAGCAGCTTGGCTCTCCTTAAAGGGGAGGACCTACTGACACTGCCGTCATGTTTTTATTTTGTAGGTTAACTGCCATGTCGGCCCGACAATTATCCCCCCCGGGTTCGGCCGGGCCATCAACAGGCAACCTGGCACTCCCTCTTGGGTGCCAGGCTGCTGGCCCGGTTGAAACCCTCCCTGGTGGCCCAATGGACCGCAGTTTAAAGATCGCGCAGGCTCTCCCCTTTAAGTGAAGAGGAGAGCCATGGTGACGTGGCGCTCCCCCCACCTTCCGCCTCTCCAGTGTTGCCACTGCCACATAACCGCTCCCATTAAAAGCGACTTCCAGATCCGAGTTTAAAAAAACCCAAAGAGCGGAATACACTCAAGAGGCAACCTCAACCAACGCGGTGGTAAAAACACTTAAAACAGGTTGCGTGCACCCTGTTTGGGGGGGGGGGGAAGCAATTTATATCTTACGTTAGTCTTTTTCTTAAATTCAGAATTCATGCACTTGTGCTTTTGAAATCAGTAGACCTGTAAATAGATTAGTGTAATCAAGTTGCTTATTTGCTTCATTTTTCCAATTTATTTTCTCTTTGTTAAAATATTATTTAAAGGCAGTATGTTAACCCAGGATTTCTGGCTTTAAAAAAAAACTGACTGTGACATTCCTACTCACAGAACAATCAGTCATGTTAAAGATTGGCCAGCAGGTTGCAGCTCCTCTGCAATATCTTACCAATAATAGTCATTTTTCAGATTGTGAACCTACACATTGCCAGCAGGCTGTTCAATCAAGGGGTAAGTATCACAGCCAGGCTTGTCCACACGCCAAGGTCACCTGACAGTAATCACAAATGGGAGAGGTGAGCCATGGAGGGATTTAAACATGAGGATGAAAATTTGTAATTTGAGGCGTTGGAGGACCAGGAGCCAATGTAGGTAAGCAAGGACAGGGTTGATGCGTGAATAGGAATTGTTTCAGGATAGGATACAAGCAGGGACAGAGTTTCCCTGCCCCAGCCTGCTCCAGCACACTCATAGTTCCACTTATGACTCCTCTTTGCCAGCCTTGCGACATTGAGCTACACAGCCAGCTCTTTACATTATAAATGCCAACAATGCTTTAAAAAATAATCAATAAATACAGTATAAGCACTATAACTGCTTATAGTTTTGCAGCTCTGTGCCTGAGATGGTGAGGCAGCAGTGGTATGAGGGACGAGGCCATGGAGGGATTTAAATACAAGGATGAGAATTTTAGGATTGAGGTGTTGGTGGACTGGAATCCAACGTTGGTCAGCGAGCACAGGAGTAATGAGTCAATGGGACTTTGTGTGAGTTAGGACACGGATAGCAGAGTTTTGGATGAGCTCAAGTTTAGAGAGGGTGCAAGGTGGGAGTCAGGCCTGGAATAGTCGAGTCGAGAGGTAACAAAGGTGTAGATTAGAGTTTCAACTGCAGCCAAGCTGAGGTTAAGGAAAAAACTCATTTAAACAGTGACCAATTCCAACTTCCTTGGCTCCTGATTCTATAGTTAAAAACAAAACTCCAATGCACAACAACAGATGAGCTCAGGCAGGGGCAGAGATGGGCAATAGTATGGAGGTGGAAGTAGTAATTCTTTGTGATGGATAGAATTGAGTGTTGGTAGCTCAGTTTGTGGTCAAAGAGATTGGTTGTGCCTGAGATAGTAGGCAAGGAGGGGGATGGAATCCGTGATGAGGGAATACAGTATGTGCTGGGAGCCAAAGATGATGACTTCAGTTTTCCCAATGTTGAACTGGAGGAAATTGTGGCTCATCCAACTAAAACACACACATTACATTATCACCTGAATATAAAAGGGATCGTTCATCATCATCATCATAGGCAGTCCCTCAAAATCGAGGAAGACCTGCTTCCACTCCTGAAGTGAGTTCGTTAGTGGCTGAACAGTCCAATACGAGAGCCACAGACTCTATCACAGGTGGGACAGATAGTCATCGAGAGAAGGGGTGGGTGGGCTCGTTATTTAGATGAACACAACCAATAATAGCACAATTCATTGTCAATCTGTTCCACCTTAACAATGGGCTAATTTAGTGACTGTAAATTAATACACTTGTATGTATTTACCATATAACAAACACCAGGGGGCAATATGGCACTTTTCCGTTGAAAACGCGACATGGAATAAACATACAGGAGTCGAAATTGCGTATCACCCCGTTTGGGAGTGGTAACCTGGGTGAGGCAGGACATCCTGCATCTGCCGCACAAGTCCCACCCCGCCCGAGGAAGTAGAGCACAATGTCGGGCGCTGGCGTAAGCACAGGACCCTCCCCTTGCATTAAAGGGGAGGGCACGCTGCAAGCTCTGCAGTGGGGCGAGGAGCCTCCACTAGGCCACCGGGTATGCGGGGTGCCATGGCCGCAGCCTGGCACAGAAGTGGAGTGCTGGGCCGCACCATTGCAGCACGGACCCCGCAAGAAAAATAACGGAAGGCCAAACCGAGTCGGCCGAGAGGACAAAATGGCGCAGCACACCTCCCTTTAAATTTCGCCCCATGAGTGAGTGGAGTGGGGCCCGGTTCGCGACCTGCAAGGCTGCTGTTGACATCTCCTGTGGCGACCTCATGGGGCGCTGCCCAATTTCTGCTGTGGGGCGAAAACAGGGCGCTGCGCACGGCGATGTTATCATCGGCAGAGGTGCAGTGGCCCAGGGCGCTACTGGCGGGAGCTGGACACCACTGGTTTTGCGCCACCGCTAACTCCCGCGCAATTTCACGGGAGCTGGTAGCCCACCCCCCCCCCCCCACCGGCGAGAAATCGTTTGCGCCCTGTTCGCGGGAGTTGCAGACCATGCGAATTTCTCCCCCATCCATTTTCACGAAACAATACTCATAGACGACCCCATGTCTATGCTGTTCTCAAGTTAAAAGGCCCAGTATAATGAAAGGATTCAGTCCACAAATGCTGCCCTTTGCTTTATCCACCAACAATATTTTCTCTCTACGGGAAAGTGGTTTCCACTCTGTACCTTCCCCAATTGTATGATGAAGATTAGGGAAATAAGTAGAACTATAATCTCTGAGTCATAAGGTTACAAGTTCAAGCCTCAACTCAGGATTTGAGCATGTAAACTAAATTGACACTCCACAATGATACTGAAGGAGTGCTGTGTTGTTGGGGTTGTTGTTCTGATGATTTTTAAAAATTCATTCATGGGATGTGAGCATCGCTGGCAAGGCCAGCATTTATTGCCCATCCTTAATAGCCCTTGAGAAGGTGGAGGTGAGCCGCCTTCTTGAAAAATGAGAGGCCATCTGGCTGTTCCAGTAGTTCAAGTGGATGTTAAATGACTGAACAGTCCAATACGGGAATTACAGTCTCTGTCATAGGTGGGACAGACAGTCGTTGAAGGAAAGGGTGGGTGGGACTGGTTTGCCATACGCTCCTTCCGCTGCTTGTGCTTGTTTTCTGCATGCTCTCGGCGATGAGACTCGAGGTGCTCAGCGCGCTCCCAGATGCACTTCCTCCACTTAGGGTGGTCGTTGTCCAGGGACTCCCAGGTGTCGGTGGGGATGTTGCATTTTTATCCAGGAGGCTTTGAGGGTGTCCTTGAAACGTTTCCTCTGCCCCCCCTGGGGCTCGCTTGCTGTGTAGGAGGTCCGAGTTGAGCGCTTGCTTTGGGAGTCTTGTGTCAGACATGCGAACAATGTGGCCCGCCCAATGGAGTTGGTCGAGTGTGGTCAGTGCTTCGATGCTGGGGATGTTGGCCTGGTCGAGGATGGTAACACTGGTGCGCCTGTCCTCCCAGGGGATTGGCAGGATCTTGCGGAGATATTGTTGGTGGTATTTCTCCAGTAATTTGAGGTGTCTACTGTATGTGGTCCACGTCTCTTAGCCATACAGGAGGGTGGATATCACAGCCCTGTAGACCATGAGTTTGGTGCCAGATTTGAGGGCCTGATCTTCGAACACTCTCTTCCTCAGGCGGCTGAAGACTGCGCTGGCGCACTGGAGGTGGTGTTGAACCTCGTCGTCGATGTCTGCCCTTGCTGATAATAGGCTCCAGAGGTATGGAAAGTGGTCCACGTTGGATATAATGCAATCATACCAACTAACAACAAGCAAGGATGCCACTTGGCATTGCCACCCCAATCCATCATAATCTCCCTCTAAAGATCTAACCCATCTATTCCTTGTACTCATTCACTCAACCTTCTCTTCTTTTCCTCCTTGCAGGAAAAGAGAGCACACTATAAGAGGGAGAAAGAGAGAACTGGAGGTGGTCCTCCATCATTTGCTACCCTCACAACAGCAGAGGAGTGGCCGAGCAGCTGGAGATGGGAGCCGGAGACAGGGAGATATCTCAGCCTGGTGACAGAATTATATATCATACAGCTACATGGCATACATCATATGGGGACTGATGACATCAGCCACTGAATGGTCATCATGTGCATAATGGCATCTGTGCCCATTCTTCATATGGCATATCTAACTCATCTCTTTACTCTCCCACAGGTCCATCAAGATACTCACACCCCCACTCTCCAGAGGAAGAGGAAGATGACTCCTCAGTGGAGCCTCCAGCCTCTGAGGGCGCAGTGTCACCAGACATAAATGCACCCAGCAGTAGCATAGACACACCCACCTCAGTGGGACCCACACGAGATAGAGTAGTGTTGTCATCTAGTCTCTCACAAGTCACAAGTGAGCAAGTGCAGATAATGGAGACTCCTCATGGGAGGGTAGAGGACTCTGCTCAGCTGCATGCAGACGCTGAGCCTCGGGGGCCATCCAGAAAGAGGACGATCTTGGAAGTGCAGGAAGAAGTGCAGGGGGCTCTGACAGGTTTTGCGACTGCAATGTCTGCAAATGTTCAGAGAATGGAGGAGTCCATCTCCAACATGAACACCACTGTGTCGCAGGTGATGGCGACTGTAGGCTCTTCTATAGATAGGATGGCCACCTGCATGGAGCAGCTAATGCACCACTCACAGGAGCATATGGTCTCTATGGAGAACAGATGGCAGAGGCTCATAGACCTCCTTTCTAGGAAGGATGTCAGCGTAGACATGGGTCCTCATGGCCCCACTGATGTGTAGCAAGGTGCTCTCCAGCTCCTTGCTAACAGGGAAGTGCTGGTGGCCCATGAGAGGAAGAGAGAGGACATGGAAGTGTGGACTGGCAAAGGAAGGGAGTCATGGCAGCTGCCAGGGAATGTGGCACACACATGCATGATGATCTTCCTATGTTTGCAGACCAGCTGCACATTGAGGGAGTGGAATCCCTTGCAGTTCACAAAGACTCCTGGGTGATAATGGGATGCTCTGATGGCCACGTGTGTGCAGTTGATGATGCCCTACACTCGTGGGAAGCCAGCCAGAGTGGCAAAGTCGAGCGCCCGCTCAGTACCACTGGCTTCATCAGTGGCAACGTTGATATAATTGTCTGACTTGTCAAACAGGGCATCGGTGATGTCATAAATTTCTGATGCAGATCCCTGGAAGAAGCCTGAAGCGAAGAAGTTGAGGGTGATGGTGACTTTGACAGCCACTGGCAAGGCATGTCCACCCGATCCTCTGAGCTGCAGGTCTTGCTCTAGCAATGTGCAAATGTCTGCGACGACCTGGCACAATGGCCTGGGCTTCCTTTGGCACTGCTGCTCATCATGTTGAGGAAGCTCATCCTCTGCCTGTATACCCTGTGTTGGGGATATCCGCCTACCTCTCAAATTTCCCTGGCTGCCCATGGGATTCATGCAGCTCGGGAACCACGCCTGTCAGGCTGAGGTGGGAGTAGAGTTGGCCAGTGCTGATGCAGCCCTGCGCTGATGCCCTCTGTCCTGTGGAGCATCAGGGCGTTCAGGAGAAGGTTGGTGGTGTTGTTGTTGGTGTTGCTGGTGTTGAGGCTCATCATGGTCTGATTCTGAGGACCAAGGTGAGACAGTATAAATGGCACCCATGCTGATGGAATAGATGGCAGGTCAAGTAAAGATGAGAGAAGCAATCTGTCAATGGTATGATAGGTTCTACCAATGAGGTGAGACTGGATGGTGACTTTTCTGGAAACACTTGCAGCCAGTAGAAAGCTAAATGTGTGCTGGGAATGCAGTCAGCAACAGCTTCTGCTTGAGAAAAATGATCATTTGTCAGGTGGGAGCTTTTATTGTACATTTCATGCTGTCATCTAATCAGCTGGAGCACTGGTCACTCACCTCCCGCCTCAGCCTGACAGACGTGGTTCCCGAGCTGCGTGAATCCCGTGGGCAGCCAGGGAAATTTGAGAGGTAGGCTAAAAAAGGGCGCTTAAGAGTCTGACAACAAGGTGATAATGATTTGAATTAGGTCACCCACCTCTGCTGTTCAGGTCACTGCCGCACTGGCAAATGCGCCCGAGGGAAAGACGCGTGGGGATGGGATGACGAAGGATTCCTGACCTGTTCCAACTTATTTCAAATTTCCCACCTGACCCGCCTCCGATCGTGCCTGCACTGACCCCAGAAAATTCCGGCCTAGGTTTTTGTGGGAATTTGCTGTGGGCAAAATGGCTGCCACGGTTGCCTCGATATCAACAGTGAATACTCCAAGAAGAGCATGTGAAGTGTTTTGAGATGATTCTGAAAGATGTGATAAGGCACTATATAAATGCAAGTCTTTTTTTAATTTGCCGTCTTTAATCCTTGACCTTTCCATCTTCACACATCCACAATTCCCAAAATCAAAAGTTTCTGATCTTGACTGATTCCTCCCTGACCTGCGAAAGGGTGTGCAGTATTCGAGATTTTAAAAAGGGATGGTAAACAGTTAAAATTGCAATGAAGTTAATGAACAAATATAATATGACCTTAATTATCCATGCTTTCATTATCCACATACTGTGCCTGATTATCTGTGAAAATGTTTAAAGTTGTCAGGAATTAGGTCAGAAAACCAGCAAAAGTGAAGATCAGTGTGATTCAGGGCTGGGTCCGGGGTCCAAGAAGCATTACATCTGGGTCAGGAAAGGACTAGGCATTGGTCTCAGTTGAAACACCAAAGGGAATTGAGTTAGGGGACTACTGGGAATCAGCATTTGTTTAAAAAAATCATTGATGAGAAAAAATATTCATATTAAAACACTATATCAGATTTGAAAGAGCGTGACTGTATGCAATAAAATTGTATGCACTGACAAAACCATAAAGCACAAGTAAAATACTGGATAAAAGTAATCTAAATATTGAATGTAAAACCTTGATTAGATGCTAATTTCTATTAATTGCTGGGGGGGTGTCCCCTACATCATGATGGGTAATCAAGATTCCACTATAGATTAAAATGTGCTTCTCTGAAAATAAATCTATAGTTGCTCCCCGTCTCCATTCATTTATGTGAAGTCTGTTCTGTTAATTGAGAACTTCAATGAAGGCATTCATACAAAATATAAAAAAGCACTTACCACTTTGGCCATTTTTGATTGCTTTTTGACCAAATTTAAAATTATGTTCTTCTTAAACTTTGCACTATCTGTAAGACACCATCCACAATCTCAAGGATCAAAATCTTGATTGACAACATGTACTCAAATGACATAGCCCACATTCATTTGTAGCCATCTGAAATATAAATAATTTAGTGTGTCCAATATGATTGGGTACATTTGTTTCCATTTTAAGCATAGATCTTAAGTCTTTGCTTAATAGGCCCAGAATTTGCAGTGAATTTCAGCTCTCCCAACCTTAGTTTGATTCTGGCATCAAGTCAAGCAAATCTCCAGCGTCCAGCAACAGTGATGTCATTAAGCAGGCTAAGCAGCCAATCACATTGAAGTATTCTCACAGATGGCGAACAAGGAAGTAAAATGCACAAATTGTAATTTACTTTTTAGAAATTTTATAGAGAGTGAAATAAAGATTGGGACATAGGGCCCAAGTTTCCACATGATTCGCGCCTGATTTTTAGGAGCAACTGGTGGAGAACGGACTATTTTAGAAATCGCAATTCTCCAGTTGTTGAGGCCAATTCACTAAATATATTCAAAAAGGAGTTAGATGAGGTCCTTACTGCTAGGGGGATCAAGGGGTATGGCGAGAAAGCAGGAATGGGGTACTGAAGTTGTATGTTCAGCCATGAACTCATTGAATGGCGGTGCAGGCTAGAAGGGCCGAATGGCCTACTCCTGCACCTATTTTCTATGTTTCTATGTTTCTATGTTTCCACATTTTTTTTTCTGCAGTTCTAGTCAGGTAGAACAGTTTTAGTTTAGAACAGAATTTTTTCTTCAAAAGGGGGCGTGTCCGGCCACTGACGCCTGATTTGAAAGTTTCCACAGTGAAAATGTACTCCAAACCAAAGTAGAATGGAGCCAGTGAAGATTTTTGTAGAACTGAAAAAACCTGTTCTACACATTAAAAAATCAGGCGCAGGTTACAAATTAGGCGTCCAGAACGAGGTGGGGGGGGGGGGGTGGAAGGGAACTCATTAAATTCGACAATAAATCCTTATTTATACTTCTACAAATATTATACAAATAAATCCAACCTGAATAAACATTTATAAGCCAAGAAAAGATTAAATAAACCATCTTCCTACCTGTGTGAAAGTGCTTCAGCCAGGGAGAATTCTGCAGCCGTTCGTGCCGCTGAGCAGGAGGGGGAGAGAGAGAGAGAGAGAGGGGGGGAGGGAGAGAGAGAGAGAGAGAGGGGGGAGGGAGAGAGAGAGAGAGAGAGAGAGGGGGGGAGGGAGGGAGAGAGAGAGAGAGAGAGGGGGGAAGGATGGGAGAGAGAGAGGGGGGGGGAGGGAGGGAGAGAGAGAGGGGAGGGAGGGAGAGAGAGAGGGGAGCGAGAGAGAGAGGGGAGGGAGAGAGAGAGAAAGGGGAGGGAGGGAGGGAGAGAGAGAGGGGAGGGAGAGAGAGAGAGAGGGGAGGGAGGGAGAGAGAGAGGGGAGGGAGGGAGGGAGGGAGAGAGAGAGAGAGAGAGAGGGGGGGAGGGAGAGAAGGGGGGAGAGAGGGGGGGAGGGGGGGAGAGAGGGGGGAGGGGGGGAGGGAGAGAGGGGGGAGGGGGGAGGGGGGGAGAGAGAGAGAGAGAGGGAGGGAGGGGGAGGGGGGCATCGGGTCGGGGAACAGGAGCGCGGGTCGGGTCAGTCGGGGGGGGAGCGGGGGTCGGGGCTCGGGTCGGGGCGGGGGGAGCGGGTGTCGGGTCTGGGCGGGGGGGGTCTGGGCGGGGGGGGAGCGGGTGTCGGGTCTCAGGTCGGGGCGGGAGCGGGTGTCGGGTCTCTGGGGGGGGGAGCGGATGTCGGGTCGGGGCGGGGGGGGGGGTAGCGGGTGTCGGGTCGGAGCGGATGTCGGGTCGGGTCTGGTGGGGGGGGGGGTGAGCGAGTGTCGGGTCTGGTCAGGCGGGGAGCAGGAGCTGGCTGTGGGAGGAGCCCCAGTGAGGCCATTGGGTCAGGGCTAGGGGCTGCGTGCTTCGGGCCCCTCCCACACAGTTCGGCGCCTGGAGCTACTGCACTTGCGTGCCGACTGTAGCGCGCATGTGCAGAGGTCCCGGCACTGTTTTCAGCGCCGGGACCTGGCTCCGCCCCCCCACAGCTCGTGCTGGCTGCGCCGAGGGCCAGAGGACCTGTAAGTAGGTGCAGAATACCGAGGATTTTTTTAGGCGCCGTTTTAGGCGTGAAAAACGGGCGCCCAGCTCGGAGGGGCGCCCGTTTTTTTTCTTGTGGGAACTTGGGCCCAAAGGCACAGGATTAAGGTAGAAGCTGAAACATCATAAACAAACTTTAAAAAATATATATATATTATGTTAAAAGCCATGTAATTCTTATCATATTAATGGAAAGATTTGACATTCCATAAATATAAAATTAGTTTTCCAGGGCCAGAATGATTGTTCAGCATTCAATACGCTGTTAAAAACCCAGTTACACCTCTTTCAACAAGGCTTAACTGTTTCGGAGGGTTTAACTGTGATATTTCAGCGTAATAGGGAAAGTTTCATTAGGAACTGTGATTTAAATAGAGACCAGGGGATGTATGTGCACAAGTCGTTGAAGGTGGCAGGGCAAATTGAGAAAGCAATTAAAAAAGCTTACAGGATCCTGGGCTTCATGAATAGAGGTATAGAGTACAAAAGCGTGGATATTATGATGAACCTGTATAAAACACTGGTTTGCCCTCAACTGGAGTATTGTGTCCAATTCTGGGCACAGCACTTTAGAAGGATGTGAAGGCCTTAGAGGGGGCAGAAAAGATATACGAGAATTATTCCGGGGATGAGGGACTTCAGTTACGTGGATAGACTGGAGAAGCTGGGGTTGTTCTCCTTAGAGCAGAGAAGATTGAGAGGAGATTTGATAGAGGTGTACGAAATCATGAGGGGTCTGGACAGAGTAGATAGAGAGAAACTGTTCCCAGTGGCAGAAGGGTCAAGAACCAGATGAAACAGATTTAAGGTGATTGGCAAAAGAACCAAAGGTAACATAAGAACAAACTTTTTTACGCAGCGAGTGGTTAGGATCTGGAATTCATTGCCTGAAAGGGTGGTGGAGGCAGATTCAATTGTGACTCTCAAAAAGGAATTGGATAAGTACCTGAAAGAAAGAAATTTGTAGGGCTACGGGGAGAGGACAGGGTCGTGGGACTAGCTGAGGTTCTCTTGCAGAGAGCCGGTGTGGGCTCGACAGGCCGAATGGCCGCCTTCCGTGCTGTGCCATTCTCTGATTCTGTGAATTGATTGCCGGCTCTGGGGAGCTCCATAGTGCAACCTGTGGCACAGCAGGGAATGACTGACAGCGACTTCTGGATTTCCGCATTTATCTGTGCACATACTTAATCCAGAAGTTGCTGTCAGTTTCAGAGGAGTAATGATGGCAAAAGCTGACAGTTTTGCCATCATTACCACCACAAAATTCGGGCCATTATGTTTGATGTTCCAAGAAAAACTTTGCACCAGGGTTTTAAAAGGAAATAAATGCTTCTAATTGAATTGGACAGATTGAAATCTACTTATTTATATTTACTGCAGACTCCCAGTGAAATACCCAGTGGAGTCAATCAAAATGTCACTCGTGCCAGGCAAACTCTCAAAAGTCAATTATAAGGATCTATGAGTTTGAAAACAATTTTGCTTTTGAACCAAAGAAGGAAAATAGAGATTAAAGTAGGCATGTGTTTTTCAAATGTTTTACTCATGCCTTTATTGGATGGGATATTGTCCCTATATTAGGAACTACCGACAGCATAAACTCTTTGGAAAGACAAGAATAGTCTGCTTTGATAATTCCAGTAATAATGCTGATGTACTTGTGCAATACTTCAGCCAGGGTTCTGTAGACACCAGCCTATTTATAATATTTCTACAACAGCTCATCTACTTTAAAATAACGGTACATGTGAAAGCTGGTGAATCAGCAGTTGTTTTAAGGTTGCTGTTTCTGACTACTTCGGTGGTTACAGTACCTTCCCCAATGGCTGGGAGCGGTTTATTCAAGTCAGTGATCACAAAATCACTTTGCTATCCTGAATGGGGGAGTCATGGCCAACATTTACCAACCTAGTTATTGGCGTAACTGGCAATTGGAATTCTAACTATAGCAGGTGCATTTAGACAAAAATCTTCAGCCAAAGCATAAATCAATGATTTTTTTAAAACTCCTTTTTCAGTCCACATACTGAATTGCTCTTCCATCTCTTTATTTCATGATTGTTGTCTATAAGCCATTCCTTACTAATCCTATAATTAGCTAAAGCCAACATGTGTGCTTTGGTCTCAACTTAAACAGCAGCTAATAGAACTGTATAGCTACAGTTGTTTTCAGATAGAAACCCACTGATTTACTGTATAGTGGTAAGCATTACCAGGCATGGAATCAGTTAGTCATGGCCATGATTTATAACCAGTCACACCAATCTTTTGTGCAGCTACAAAAATTAGAATGCAGTCATAACCATGACTAAAAAGATAGAAATAAAAAAGGTGTTTTTTAAATTGTATTAAATAAATTGGGTCTGACTTCCAGCAGTAAATGATAAGACTATACTTAATAATAAATTAACAACATTTGAATACATGACTAAAGCATGGAAAACTTGAATATTCAATCTACTAATGAAATGGAGTGAAATGATTCAGTATAAATTGGTTATTAACATTTTTCATACACACAGTACTGATTTACGATGCTCAAGTATCACATTCCTGATGACTTTTTCATTTATGGAGTTTTGTGCCTCATGATCAGCCATGATCTTATTGAATGGCAGAGCAGGCTCAAGGGACCATATGGCCTACTCCTGTTCCTATTTCTTATGTTCTTATGTTCTTATGACATTATATATGAACATAGAGAGAGCTGAGTACTCAAATGGCAAAAATAGGGCTGGGATCAATGTCCTCACGGGAAGATTAACTAGGGTTTAAATTGATTTGGCAGGGGGAGGGACAGCAGGCTGTGGCAGCAGAGAGGAGAGACAAGATGCAAAGAAAACTAGGAGGGACAAACAACAACAGAACAAAGAATAGTGTAGTGTAGGAATTAGATGGAGGAAAAAAGCAAAGCTGACTAGCATGGTGTTGGAGTGCATGTGTTTTAATGCAAGGAGTGTTACAAATAAGGTTGACAAGTTACAGGTGCAAGTTGCCACATGGGGTTATGATATAGTGGCTATAACGGAGACCTGGCTTAAACATGGCAAGGAATGGAAACTAACCATTCCTGGCTACAGGAATAATGGGTGGCATTATTGATCGAGGATAATATTATAGTTATAATAGAGGGTTTGAAGACTGAATCTATTTGCTTAGAGTTAAGGAATAGAAAAGCAGCTGTTACATTGCTGGGTGTTTACTACAGACCCCAAATAGTGAGAAGGCGATAAAGGAGCAAATCTATAGGCAAATTTCAGAGAAATGTAAAAATAATAGAGCAGTAATAGTAGGGGACTTCAATAACCCTAATAGATACTGGGGAGAAAAACAATGTAAAGGGCAAAGAGGGTGAAGAATTCCTAAAATGTGCATAGGAGAGGAGAACTTTCTTAATCAGTATGTTTCTAGCCCAACAAGAAAGGAAGCAGTGGTGAATTTTGTTCTGGGGAATGATGTAGGACAAATTGGAGTGTGTTTCAGTGGGAGAACATCTGGGTGTCATGTATGCAAACTATTTGTATTCACTATGTAACTATGTACGATGTACCACCTGAGGGCGATGCTGTTGGAGGCCATGGGGTTTCTTGCCCTGGTGTGCAGGGGGATATAAAAGGCAGCCAGCCATGCTGCTCCTCACTTTGCAGTCGTATTAAATGGACTGAAGTCACACAGCTCTTACTCACAGTGTTATATATGTGCACTTGTATTTACTCTGTACAGTCACCAGAGGGCTCATCCCCTGGAGGCCAAGGGATCCCATAATCTCTTAGGAGCACAGGTATTTAAGGAGGCTTCACAGGTTGGAGAGGCACTCTGGAGACCTGCAATAAAAGACTAGGGTCACACTTTACTTTGAGCTCACAGTGTTCAGTCTGACTCTCCATAAACAACAACTGGCGATGAGATACAGATAGTGAACCCAAAGATGCAGAGAACAGTGGGCATCCTGAAGAAATTCTCGGAGGGTGATGATTGGGAAATTTTTGTGGAGCGACTCGACCAATACTTCGTGGCCAACGAGCTGGATGGGGAAGAGAGCGCTGCCAAATGAAGGGCGATCCTCCTCACCATCTGTGGGGCACCAACGTATGGCCTCATGAAGAATCTGCTCACTCCAGCGAAATCCACGGAGAAATCGTATGAGGATTTGTGCACACTGGTCCGAGAGCATTTGAACCCGAAGGAAAGCGTTCTGATGGCGAGGTACCAGTTCTACACCTACAAACGGTCTGAAGGCCAGGAAGTGGTGAGTTATGTCGCCGAGTTATGACGCCTTGCAGGACATTGTGAATTTGAAGGACATTTGGAGCACATGCTCTGAGACTTTTCAGTACTTGGCATTGGCCACGAAACCATACTTCGCAAACTGTTGCCTGTAGAGACCCCAACCTTGAGTAAGGCCATAGCGATAGCCCAGGCATTCATTGCCACCAGTGACAATACGAAGCAAATCTCTCAGCACACAAGTGCTGCTACAAGTACTGTGAACAAAGTGATGTTGTTTTCAAATCGTAACATACAGGGCAGGTCACACATACCTGCAGCTGCACGTCTGCAGATGTCTCAGAGTCCACCATCAAGGGTGATGAATGCAAGGCCATTAACACCTTGTTGGCGCTGTGGGGGTGATCATCGTTTCCATTCATGGCGCTTCAAAGAGTACATCTTCAAGGGCTGTAGAACAATGAGACGTCTCCAACGAGTGTGCAGGCGAGCTGCTAAGCCTGTTAAACCTGCAAATCACCATGTTGCAGAGGAGGACAGATCCACGGAGGATCACTATGAACCAGAGCCTCAGACCGAGGAGGCAGAGGTACATGGGGTGCACACATTCACCACGAATTGTCCCCTGATAATGCTGAATGTTGAACTAAATGGATTCCCGGTGTCAATGGAGCTGGACACGGGTACGAGCCAGTCCATCATGGGCAAAAAGACTTTCGAAAGGTTGTGGTGCAACAAGGCCTCAAGGCCAGTCTTAACTCCAGTTCGCATGAAACAAAGAACTTACACAAAAGAACTGATTCCTGTAATCAGCAGTGCTACCGTAAAGGTCTCCTACGATGGAGCGGTGCACAAACTACCACTCTGGGTGGTACCGGGCGATGGTACCACGCTGCTCGGCAGGAGCTGGCTGGGAAAGATACGCTGGAAGTGGAACGACGTCCGAGCGCTATCGGCCGCTGACGACACTTCGTGTGCCCAGGTCTTAAACAAATTTCCTTCACTGTTCAAACCAGGCATCGGGAAATTCCAAGGAGCAAAAGTGCAGATCCACCTAATTCCGGGGCACGACCCATCCATCACAAGGCGAGAGCAGTACCGTACATGATGAGAGAAAGGGTAGAGATCGAGCTAGACCGGCTGCAAAGAGAGGGCATCATTTCACCGATCGAGTTCAGCGAATGGGCCAGTCCTATTGTCCCCGTCCTCAAGGGTGACGGCACCGTCAGAATCTGTGGCGATTACAAAGTAACTATCAATCGTTTCTCCCTGCATGACCAATACCCACTACCAAAGGCCGATGACTTCTTTGCAACGCTGACGGGAAGAAAGACGTTCACGAAGTTGGATCTGACTTCAGCCTACATGACGCAGGAACTGGAGGAATCATCGAAGGCCCTCACCTGCATCAACATACACAAAGGTCTTTTTGTTTATAACAGGTGCCCATTTGGAATCCGATCAGTGGTAGCGATATTCCAGTGAAACATGGAAAGTTTACTGAAGTCGGTCCTGCACACCGTGGTCTTCCAGAACGACATCTTTGTCACAGGTCGAAACACAGTTGGGCACCTGCAGAACCTGGAGGAAGTTCTTAGTTGACTCAACCGCGTGGGGCTCAGGTTAAAACCTCGAAGTGCATTTTCCTGGCGCCTGAAGTGGAGTTCTTGGGAAGGAGGATTGCGGCGGACGGCATCAGGCCCACCAACGCGAAGACGGAGGCAATCGAGAACGCACCGAGGCCACAGAACGTGACGGAGCTGCGGTCGTTTCTGGGACTCTTTGAACTACTTTGGTAACTTCTTACCGGGTCTCAGCACACTGCTAGAACCACTTACTACTAAAAGGGGGGCGAATGGGTTTGGGGCAAAAGCCAAGAAATGACGTCGTAAAAGAGAGAAAATTGTTGTGCCCAAACAAATTGCTTATGTTGTATGATCCATGTAAGCGTTTGGTACTTGCATGTGATGCGTCGTCATATGGCATCGGGTGTGTATTGCAACAAGTTAATGATTTCGGGAAACTGCAACCGGTTGCTTATGCATCCAGGAGTCTGTCTAAGGCTGAGAGAGCCTACAGCATGATTGAGAAAGAAGTGGCTGAGACGATCAACGAGGGCAAGAAATGCCCCAGATTGACTCACATTGTAAATAGTTACACTATTGACTTTTGGGGGGGTGGGGGGGGGAAGTGTTGTTATATATGTGGACTTGTATTTACTCTGTATAGCCACCAGAGGGCTCATCCCCTGGAGTCCCAAGGGATCCCATAATCCCTTGGGAGCATAGCTATTTAAGGAGGCTTCACAGGTTGGAGAGGCACTCTGGAGACCTGCAATAAAAGACTAAGGTCACACTTTACTTTGAGCTCACAGTGTTCAGTCTGACTCTTTCTCCATACACAACACACCAGTTATTGGCAGTGCGAGCATAAAAGTATCCTATGATGGAGAGGCACACGAGCTGCCACTGTGGACTGTACCAGGCGATGGGCCAACGCTGCTTGGCGGAAGCTGGATGGAGAAGATTCGGTGGAACTAGGAAGACGTCAAAGTATTATCGTCAATGAACAATGCTTCCTGTGCTCAAGTGCTGAGCAAGTTCCCACCTTTATTTGAACCAGGCATCGGCAACTTCACAGGCGCCAAAGTACAGATCCACTTGGTCCCCGAGGTACGACCCGTTCATCACAAGGCTCTAGCGGTCCCCTACATGATGAGGGAGAAAGTAGAAATCGAATTGGACAGACTTCAACGCGAGGGGATCATATCACCAGTCGAGTTCAACGAGTCGGCCAGCCCGATTGTTCCGGTACTAAAGAGCGATGGCACGGTCAGAATCTGCGGCGACTACAAAGTAACGATCAACTGAGTCTCGTTACAGGACCAGTACCCATTATCCAAAGCCGATGCCCTTTTTGCAACATTAGCAGAGGGAAAGGCATTCACCAAGCTGGATCCAACCTCCGCTTACATGACCCAGGAGCTGGATGAGTCGTCGAAAAAATTAACATGCATGAACACGCACAAAGGACTGTTCGTGTAATCCAAATGTATCTTCCTGGCGCCAGAGGTAGAATTCCTGGGAGGAAGATTGTGGCAGATAGCATTAAACCCATGGACTCGAAGACAGAGGCCTTCAAGAATGCACCCACACCACGAAATGTGACGGAGCTGCGCTCGTTCCTGGGACTCCTCAACTATTTTGGTAACCTTCTTCCAGGGTTGAGCACCTTGCTGGAACCATTGCACAAGCTATTAGACAAGGTAGGCGACTGGGCTTGGGATAAAAACAAGAGGCCGCCTTTGGGGTAATAATCAAGAGGACCAGTTGAACAAGTACTTTGGTTCTGTCTTCACAAAGGAAGACACAAATAACCTTCCGGAAATACTAGGGGACCGAGGGGCTAGGGAGAAGGAGGAACTGAAGGAAATCCTTTTTGCGGCAGGAAATTGTGTTCGGGAAATTGATGGGATTGAAGGCCGATAAATCCCCGGGGCCTGATAGTCTGTATCCCAGAGTGCTTAAGGAAGTAGCCCTAAAAATAGTGGATGCATTGGTGATCATTTTCCAACAGTCTATCGACTCTGGATCGGTTCCTATGGACTAGAGGGTAGCTAATGTAACACCACTTTTTAAGAAGGGAGGGAGAGAGAAGGTGGGTAATTATAGACCGGTTAGCCTGACATCAGTAGTGGGGAAAATGTTGGAATCAATCATTAAAGATGAAATAGCAGCGCCTTTGGAAAGCAGTGACAGTATCGGTCCAAGTCAGCATGGATTTATGAAAGGGAAATCATGCTTGACAAATCTTCTAGAATTTTTTGAGGATGTAACTAGTAGAGTGGACAAGGAAGAAGCAGTGGATGTGGTTTATTTGGACTTTCAAAAGGCTTTTCACAAGGTCCCACACAAAAGATTGGTGTGCAAAATTAAAGCATATGGTATTGGGGGTAATGTACTGATGTGGATAGAGATCTGATTGGCAGACAGGAAGCAGGGAGTCGGGATAAACGGGTCCTTTTCAGAATGGCAGGCAGTGACTAGTGGGGTGCCGCAGGTCTCAGTGCTGGGACCCCAGCTATTTACATTATACATTAATGATTTCGATGAAGGAATTGAGTGTAATATCTCCAAGTTTGCAGATGACACTAAGCTGGGTAGCGGTGTGAGCTGTGTGGAGGACGCTAAGCGGCTGCAGGGTGACTTGGACAGGTTAGGTGAGTGGGCAAACACATGGCAGATGCAGTATAATGTGGATAAATGTGAGGCTATCCACTTTGGTGGCAAAAACACGAAGGCAGAATATTATCTGAATGGCGGCAGATTAGGAAAAGAGGAGGTGCAACGAGACCTGGGTTTCATGGTACATCAGTCACTGAAAGTTGGCATGCAGGTACAGCAGGCGGTGAAGGCGGCAAATGGTATGTTGGCCTTCATAGCTAGGGGATTTGAGTATAGGACCAGGGAGGTCTTACTGCAGTTGTACAGGGCCTTGGTGAGGCCTCACCTGGAATATTGTGTTCAGTTTTGGTCTCCTAATCTGAGGAAGGACGTTCTTGCTATTGAGGGAGTGCAGCGAAGGTTCACCAGACTGATTCCCGGTACGGCAGGACTGACATATGAGGAGAGACTGGATCAACTGGGCCTGTATTCACTGGAGTTTAGAAGGATGAGAGGGAATCTCATAGAAACATATAAAATTCTGACTGGACTGGACAGGTTAGATGCAGGAAGAATGTTCTCGATGTTGGGGAAGTCCAGAACCAGGGTACATAGTCTAAGAATAAGCCATTTAGGACTGAGATGAGGAGAAACTTCTTCAGTCAGAGAGTTGTTAACCTGTGGAATTCTCTACCGCAGAGAGTTGTTGATGCCAGTTCATTGGATATATTCAAGAGGGAGTTAGATATGGCCCTTACGGCTAAAGGGATCAAGGAGTATGGAGAGAAAGCAGGAAAGGGGTACTGAGGTGAATGATCAGCCATGATTTTATTGAATGGTGGTGCAGGCTCAAAGGGCTTACTTCTGCACCTATTTTCTATGTTTCTATGTTTCTATGTTTAAGAAGGCCAGAAACCTGCTTTGTTCGAATAAGTTGGTGGTATTATATGGCCCATGTAAACGTCTAGTTTTAGCATGTGATGCGTCGTCGTACAGTGTCGGGCTTGTTTTGCAGCAAGCTAATGCAGTGGGCAAGTTCCAACCGGTTGCATATGCATCCAGAAGTCTATCAAAGGCCAAAAGAGGCTACAGCATGGTCGAAAAGGAGGCATTAGCCTGTGTTTATGGTGTAAAAAAGATGCACCAATATATGTTTGGACTCAGGTTCGAGTTAGACCACAAGCCCCTAAGCTCACTGTTTTTGGAAAGCAAAGGCATAAACACCAATGCTTCGGCTTGAATCCGAAGATGGGCACTAACACTCTCTGCCTACGACTATGTGATCCGCCACAGGCCAGACACTGAAAACTGCGCTGATGCTCTCAGCCGACTACCGTTGCTCACCACCGGGGTGGAAATGGCGCAGCCTGCAGACTTGCTACTGGCCATGGATACCTTTGATAGCGAAGGGTCACCCGCAACGTCCCGCCAAATTAAGACCTGGACCAGCCGGGATCCTCTGCTATCCCTTGTAAAAAGTTGCGTCCTCAATGGGAGCTGGTCAGCGGTCCTAGAGACATGCAAGACGAGATCAAGCCGTTTCACCGTCGTAAAGACGAAATATCGATCCATTCAGATTGCCTCTTATGGGGCAACTGCGTTATCGTGCCAAAGAAAGGCAGGGAAACCGTCATATGTGACCTACACAGCACCCACCCAGGCATAGTCATGATGAAGGCTATCGCCGGGACCCACATCTGATGACCAGGCATTGACTCGGACCTGAAGTCGTGGTCCTGGCCCTCGAAACCATGGTCCAGGATCCATGTGGATTATGCGGGCCCCTTTCTTGGAAAGATGTTCCTGGTTGTTGTGGACGCCTACTCCAAATGGATTGAATGTGCTATAATGGCATCCAGCACGTCCGCAGCCACCATTGAAAGCCTCAGGGCCATGTTTGCCACCCATGGCTTACCCGACATTCTTGTCAGCGACAATGGTCCGTGCTTCACCAGCTCGGAATTCAATGAATTCATGACCCGTAATGGCATCAAGCATGTCAGATCTACCCCGTTCAAGCCCGCATCCAATAGCCAAGCGGAGCGGGCTGTCCAAACCATAAAGCAGAGCTTGAAACGTGTCACGGAAAGCTCCTTACACACCCGCCTGTCCCGGTACTACTCAGCTATAGGACACGACCCCACTCACTTACCGAGGTACCCCCTGCAGAATTACTAATGAAACGAGCACTCAAAACCAGGCTCTCCTTAGTACACCCTGACCTCAGTGAACAGGTGGAAACCAGGCGTTATCAGCAAAACACGTACCATGATCGCACGGCTGTATCACGTGACATCACTGTAAATGACCAAATGGGTCGCCGGCACTGTATTAGCCAAGGAGGAGAATAGAGTGTTTGTTGTCAAACTGCTTAATGGTCAAATGTGCAGAAAACATTTGGACCAAACCAAATTACGATTCACAGATAACCAGGAACCACCGGAAGAGGACCTCATCTTCAGCGACCCACCGACACATGCCCAATCGACAACAGACCTCGCTGCCAACCACGAGGATGATCCTAAACAGTCCAGCCCAACCAGTCACGCTGCAAGACAGCAGTGGCCCAACCAACTCACCCAGGCCAGAAGCGACACTCAGACGGTCAATCAGGGAGCGCAGGGCTCCGGTTCGCCTTAACCTGTAATCAACTCACATCAAAGACTTTGGGAGGGGGGAATGATGTTATGTATGCAAACTCTTTGTATTCACTATGTAACTATGTACGATGTACCACCTGAGGGCGCTGCTGTTGGAGGCCCAGGGGTTTCCTGCCCTGGTGAGTAGGGGGATAGAAAAGGCAGGCGGCCATGCAGCTCCTCACTTTGCAGTCGTATTAAATGGACTGAAGACACACAGCTCTTACTCGGTACAAGGCCTCATGGAGTTATTCGATGGTAATTGCAGACATAATACTGGGTAATAATGAATATAATTAGATTTAAAGTAGTTATGGAAAGGGACAAAGAAAAATCAAAGGTGAAAGTACCCAACTGGAAGAGAGCTACTTTCAGTGATTTGAGAAGGGACTGGAAACAAAGATTGACCAGGAAAACAGTAAATGAGCAATGGCAGGCCTTCAAGGCAGAGATAGTTCGGGTACAAACCAAGCAAATTCCTATAAGGAGGAAAGATGGGGCATCCAAAGCTAGAACTCTCTGGATGACAAAGGAAATAGAGGTTAAAATAAAACAGAAAAAGGAGGTTTATGACAAATGTCAGGTAGACAATACAGTAGAAAACCAGGCAGAATACAGAGAGTTCGGGGGGAAATGAAAAAGGATACGAGAAGGGCAAAGAGAGAGTATGTGAACAGATTAGCGGGTAACATAAAAGGGAACCCAAAAACCTTTTAAAAACAAAAAGTAAAAGGATATTTAAAGGAATGATGGGGCTGATTAAGAACAAAAAAGGAAATCTTCTTGTGGAGACAGAGGGCATGACTGAGGTACTGAATGAGTCATTTGCATCTGTTTTCACAAAAGAAGAGAATGAAGTTAATGTTGCAAGAGGTGGGGGAGTAGAGATATTGGATAGGATAAAAATAGATAAAAAGGAGGTGGGCCTATAGCTATTTACAGCACAGAAGGAGGCCATTCGTCCCATTGTGTCCGTACCAGCCAAAAAGAGCTATCCAGCCTAATCCCACTTTCCAACTCTGGATCCGTAGCCTTGTAGGTAAAGTACCACATAACAGACTTATTCGTAAAATAGAAGCACATGGTATTAAAGAGACGGTGGTAGCTTTTGTACGTAATTGGCTAAGGGATAGGAGGCAGAGAGTAGTGGTGAATGGATGATTTTCCTGATTGGAGAGAAGTATGCAGTGGGGTCTCCCAGCGATTTAGGACCATTGCTTTTCTTGTTATATGTAAATGACCTGAACTTGGGTATAGGGAGTACAATTTTGAAGTTTTCTGATAATACAAAACTTGGCAATGTAGTAAATAGTGAGCAGGATAGTAGCAGACATCAGGAGGACATAGACAGATTGGTCAAGTGGGCAGACACATGGCAGAAGCAATATAATGCAGTTAAGTGTGAAGTGATGCACTTTGGGAGAAACAACTTTGAGAGGCAGTATAATCTAAATACCTGTCGTACTATTTTGAGAGCAGAGGGACCTGGGGTGCATATTCACAAATCTTTGAAGGTGGCAATGCAAGTTGATAAGGCAGTTAAATGTATGGGATACTTGGCTTTGTAAATAGGGGCACGGAATACAAAAACAAGAAAGTCATGCTAAATCTTTACAAATTACTGGTTAGGCCTCAGCTGGAGCATTGTTTACAATTCTGGGCACCACACTTTAGGAAGTATGTCAAGTCCTTGGAGTGTACATTAATGATTTAGACGAGGGGATTAAATGTAGTATCTCCAAATTTGCAGATGACACTAAGTTGGGTGGCAGTGTGAGCTGCGAGGAGGATGCTATGAGGCTGCAGAGTGACTTGGATAGGTTAGGTGAGTGGGCAAATGCATGGCAGATGAGTTATAATGTGGATAAATGTGAGGTTATCCACTTTGGTGGTAAAAACAGAGAGACAGACTATTGTCTGAATGGTGACAGATTAGGAAAAGGGGAGGTGCAACGAGACCTGGGTGTCATGGTACATCAGTCATTGAAGGTTGGCATGCAGGTACAGCAGGCGGTTAAGAAAGCAAATGGCATGTTGGCCTTCATAGCGAGGGGATTTGAGTACAGGGGCAGGGAGGTGTTGCTACAGTTGTACAGGGCCTTGGTGAGGCCACACCTGGAGTATTGTGTACAGTTTTGGTCTCCTAACTTGAGGAAGGACATTCTTGCTATTGAGGGAGTGCAGCGAAGGTTCACCAGACTGATTCCCGGGATGGTGGAACTGACCTATCAAGAAAGACTGGATCAACTGGGCTTGTATTCACTGGAGTTCAGAAGAATGAGAGGGGACCTCATAGAAACGTTTAAAATTCTGACGGGTTTAGACAGGTTAGATGCAGGAAGAATGTTCCCAATGTTGGGGAAATCCAGAACCAGGGGTCACAGTCTAAGGATAAGGGGTAAGCCATTTAGGACCGAGATGAGGAGAAACTTCTTCACCCAGAGAGTGGTGAACCTGTGGAATTCTCTACCACAGAAAGTTGTTGAGGCCAATTCACTAAATATATTCAAAAGGGAGTTAGATGAAATCCTTACTACTAGGGGGATCAAGGGGTATGGCGAGAAAGCAGGAATGGGGTACTGAAGTTGCATGTTCAGCCATGAACTCATTGAATGGCGGTACAGGCTAGAAGGGCCAAATGGCCTACTCCTGCACCTATTTTCTATGTTTCTATGTTTCTAAGGTACAGAGAAGGTTTACCAAGATGATACCAGGGATGCAGGATTTAAATTATGTGAAGAGATTGGAGCAGATGGAATTGTTCTCCTTAGAGCAGAGAAGGTTAAGGTGTGACCTAATTCCAAATTATGAAGGATTTTGATAGAACAAGTAGGGAGAAACTGTTTCCTCTGGCAAGTGGTTCAGTAACCACAGGTCATAGATTTTAAATAATTGGCAAAAGAACTAGAGGGGAAATGAGAAGAAATTATTCCACACAGTGGGTTATGATGATCTGGAACACACTACCTGAAAGGATAGTGGAATCAGATTCCATAGGAATTTTCAAAAGGCAATTGGACATGTATTTGAAGAGAATTAATTTGTGTAGTTATGGGGAAAAAGTGTGGGACTAAATTGGACAGCTCTTCTTCTGTGCTTTAAGATATGATTCTAAATTCCATGGCAGCTGAATATTCAGTGTTTGCCCTGATGTTTAATAATTGGAACTCACTGCAGGAACTATAAGGTCATACTGGAGGAAATCAATAAATTTGTACACTTTGTGCTCTTTCTTCCCTCAGTGCTTGCTCCAAGTGGTGTTTAACATGGAGGAGTACTGTTTGGTTTACACATAAGGAATGGCCATTGGGTGAGATGTTATAGGGGGGCAGGCACCTGCAAACTGTATCCAAGCTTGACTCAGCATCTTCAGTTGAGGAAGAGAAGAAATTGGAGAAAAAAAAGTTTCTTTTTACAGTGGAATCTTAAAACTAGTAATAGGATATTCTTCACCCAAAGTATGATCAAAATGTGGAATGAACTTCCAGATAGAGTACTGGTGGCAAAAACCCTGAAATCATTTAAGAATGAATGGAATGCTACAATGGGGTGGGGTGTTATCATCTCTCCAGATGGATTAATTTAGATGGGCCAAATGACCTTCTCCATCCATAATTATCTTGCGATCTTGTGAATATACAGCTGTGAAATTCTTACGATATGGTATGTGTTTGCTTTGCCCATTCCATTTTTACATGAATGGTAATAGCACACTGTTTTGAGCAACTTTTTCTTGTAAATGATTAATGCCATCTATCGCTGTTCAGCACTTAACATTTCAATCAGTTATCGCAATCAGTCCCTCGCATTCGCATGACTCATACTGGGGGAGCTGTGTGAAAGGGAAACCGACTGCACACTGAAGGACAGCATTTATAGGTTAAATGTATTTCACTCTGCCATCAATCCACCTACTTGCTACTCCATATATGATGACTGCTTTCCTCAACTAGTTACTGAAAAAGAGAGAAAACTAGAGAATAAGTCAACCCAGGCTGTGCCAGCTCTAAACAAGTGAAGTACTGTAGAGTTTACACAGAATGAATTTCTTATGGCAGATCTTCAGGGTTTTTTGCGTACTCGGTGGCATAACAACAGTTTGAATAGTAACAAGCAGAACATGGTCAGATGTTTCACAAAATTGATTCTTCTGGTTGCCGTAACCATGGAAGGACTTAAAAAAATGTAATGGGCTGCCAACAGCCAAGTTTCAAACTTTTTATAGTCTTACGCATGCCCTAATTCAGTAAGTGCTCACAATAAATTATCATCTTGATAGGCTATTAATTTGTTTCTAGTGGAACAGAAACGCCATCCTCCACACTAACCACCATTCTCACCTGAATCTCCCAGACAACCTGAAATTTCTCCCCCAATGCTGGACCACCACAGAGAGCTGCAAGGATATGTACTAGCCCCTCCTTATACTACTAGAGTTCTAGAAGGTGACAATCCTAGGAGATAGTTCTACAGGCAAGAACAGTGCTGTAAAAAGCTGTCACTAGTCTTTTGCATTTTTTTTGATTCTGACAGAATATTGAAGTGCAGTTGTAGCAGTTTTAGGTTTCTACATGGGAAGAAAATTTAAATTGTTTTTATATGTTCATGGAATGTGGGTGGCATGGCAAGGCCAACATTTATTGCCAATCCATGATTGCCTTTCAGAACATGGTGGTGAGCTTGAACCGCTTCAGTCTGTATGGTGAAAGTACTCCCAAAGTATTCTTACGGAGGGAGTTCCAGGATTTTGACCAAGCGATGACGAAAAAAACGGTGATATATTTCCAAGTCAGGATAGTGTGTGACTTGGAGGGGAACTTAAGGTGATGGTGTTCCCATGCGCCTGCTACCCTTGTCCTTCTAGATGATAAAGGTCGCGGGTTTGGGAGGTTCTGTCGAAGAGGCCTTGGCAAGTTGCTGCAGTGCATCTTGTTGATGGTACACACTGCAGAAACAGTGCACTGGGGTGGAGTGAGTGAATGTTTAAGGTGATGGATGGGGTGCCAATCAAGCGGGCTGCTTTGTCCTCGATGGTGTTGAACTCCTTGAGGGTTGTTGGAGCTGCACTCATCCAGGCAAGTGGAGAGTATTCCATCACTGCTGGTTTGTGCCTTGTAGATGGTCGAAAGGCTTTAGGGAGTCAGGAGGTGAGACACTCGCTGCTGAATACCCAGCTTCTGACCTGCTCTTGTAGCCACATTATTTATGTAGCTGATCCAGTTAAGTTTCTGGTCAATGGTGACCACCAGGATGTTGATGGTGGGGCATGCAGTGATGGTAATGCCATTGAATATCAAGGTGCAGTGGTTAGATTCTATTGCTGGAGATAGTCATTGCCTGGCACTTGTGTGATGCGAATGTTACTTGCCACATCAGCCCAAGCCTGAATGTCATCCAGGTCTTGCAGCATGCGGGCAAGGATTGCGTCATTATCTGAGGAGTTGCGAATGGAACTGAACACTGTGCATTCATCAGCGAACACTCCCACTTCTGACCTTATGATGGAGGTCATTGATGAAGCAGCTGAAGATGGTGGGGCCAAGGACACTGCCCTGAGGAACTCCTGCAGCGATGTCCTGGGGCTGAGATGTTTGGCCTCCAACAACCACAACCATCTTCCTTTGTTTTAGGTATGACGCCAGCCAGTAGAGAGTTTACCCCTGATTTCCATTGACTTAAATTTTAGTAGGGCTCCTTGAGGCTACAATCGATCAAATGTTGCCTTCACATCAAGTGCAGTCACTCTCACCTCACCTTTGGAATTCAGCTCTTTTGTCCATATTTGGACCATGGCTGTAATGAGGTCTGGAACTGAGTGGTCCTGGCAGAACCCAAACTGAGCATCGGTGAGCAGGTCATTGGTGTGTAAGTGCAGCTTAGTTGTTTAATGTGTAGAATTCTTAAAAATGATCAGCTAATCATGGATAACAATCTGTAGGACTGCTGACTCTTCTTTATGAGGACAACAGCAAGTAGTAATGGCCTATGGAAGAATAGTGGTGATTTCCAAGAGGGCTGTAAGGGTATTGGTTACTAGGAAATGCATGGGAAATTCAGTCTGGACCTGTTAAAATCAGCTGTTCTCAGTTATCTTATCAAAGCACCATCTCACTGCCTGTGCTGTTGCTGCGATAACTCATCAACAGCAGAAGATCTCGAGTTAACATGAGAAAATCACATCAAAGACATAGTCGCGTCTATAACTGCACAATTCCAATATTTACACTTCTAGACCTCAATTGACCTTACTTTTAACCAAAGGACTTTTTCATTTCCACCTCCAAAATGGATGATGGGAGCCAGGAGGCTGAGAGAGCAACAACAACTTGTATTTATATAGCATCTTAAGATAGTGAAACGTCCCAAGACGCTTGATAGGAGTATTATGAGATAAAAATTTGACACTGAGCCCTCATAAGAAATTAGAGCAGGTGACCAAAAAGCTTGGTCAAAGAGGTAGGTTTTAAGGAGCATCTTTATGGAGAAAAGAGAGATAGTGAGGCAGAGAGGTATAGGCAGGGCATTCCAGAGCTTGGGGCCCAGGCAACAGAAGTGTGCCACCAATGGTTGAGCGATTATAATCAGGGATGCTCAAGAGGGCAGAATTAGAGGAGGGCAGACATCTCGGGAGCAATGAGTTTTTTTCTGAACAAAAAAGGATTAGAATTGATAAATTAAGTTACATTATATAGAAATTAATTAACAGTAAAATTAAAATACTACAACGGAACACAAAATAAGGCAGAAGACAATAGAGAAAAGACAAGCTGAAGCAAGACGTTAAAAAATGCATATATTTTAAAACACCCTTGGCAGCCTGGATTGTTCAGGATCTGGCAACCGATTAAGAGTAAGGAAGGTTGACAAAAGAGGGTTCTTCAACTCGAGAGCGGGGGTTTCCGACGATTAATCTTGAAACCCCTGAATAACTTAATTCCACGTTGACTGCTAGTACAAAAATGTTCCGTAATATATGATTTCCTTTTCACTGTGAATGTATAATTGTAATAAAATTAAGGCTGTGAAATCAATGGAGCACTTTCATGAACAACCTTCGGTTCTTGTTATAAACTCAGTATTTTGCCCTCCCATACTAAACACAGCAACCTTGATTTTATGAAAGGCTTGAAAGCAATTCACGAGGACAAAACATCAAAAATAATAAATACAGCGACATAATTATCAATTGGCACTCCCCCAGTGACATTTTGCATTGAAATGCCCCACTTCTCCTGGGTACCAGCAGCACTGTGATTCACAAGTTGTCCTTGTCAATCAAAATGAAGGCGCAGGCTGTTGCCAGGGGTTCTAGTGACGTATGTGGCCATTTGTCATTGGCTGTTTTTTTAAACCGGGACTAATTACCATATTGATTTCACAAAGGACATGCAAAGCGATTGGCCTGAATCAAGAGGATGAGTTTGATGTCATGACGCCGGCGGCCTAGATTTGTTGCCAGGAGATAGGGCGTTTCCCGGAGAGCGCGCGCGCGCGCGGCCGGTCTGTTCTATATTCGGGGCCGTACACTCACTGCATGTAAATGGGAGCATGAAAGCAGCAGCACGGCCCGGAAGCAAGCAAGCAGGGAGGCGCTTATTACATTTGGGTCAGTGCCCAGCGTCGAAGTCATCTTACGACAGGTTCCATCTTGTTTTGCAAAGGCTGCCAAGTAACACCTTTATAAATCCGCGGAGGAAGTGAGCTGGTTGCAGTGCGAAGAGCAGGTCGAGAGGGAGGCACTGCGGGAGGAAGTTGCAAAGCCAGAGTTTGAGGGATTCCATCAAGGAAGGCGAAAGCAAACACCACGTTAAGGAAAATGATGCAGATTATGGATACTTACAACCAGAAGCACTCCCTGTTCAACGCCATGAACAAGTTCATCGGTGCGGTCAATAACATGGACCAGACGGTCATGGTGCCCAGCCTTTTGCGGGATGTCCCCCTCGAAGATGAAGGCAAGAGCGAAGTTAATGGCGTCTCAAGCACGGGAGCGTCCAACTACTACTCGGATACACGGGATATGTACAACTACTACGTCTTGTTGAAATCCATCAAGAACGATATAGAATGGGGTGTGGTGCAACTGGACGATAGAAAGAAAGATAAAACCGCCACCATAGACATTAGGGTGGACGAGGCGGAAGGAGAAGAAGACTTGCAGAAACAATTCCATTATCATCTAAATGGATTATACACCGTCCTGTCAAAACTGACCCGAAAAGCTAACACTCTAACTAACCGCTACAAACAGGAAATTGGATTCGGTAGCTGGGGACATTGAGCACAGATCAACTTATCAGGACTAACCTCCCTAATGAAGTTAAGCCGAGCCTAACTGAAGTTGCAAGGTTATTTTCTGCTCTACTCCAGAAACCGATAGCGGCAACGATTTAACTTGATCATTTAATAAGCCCTTTTCTGTTCTTTTTTTCCGTCTTATTGCTGGGAGAAGGGAAAGCTTTGTAGGACGTGCTTTAAAAAAAAAATAAAACTTTCATTCATGGAACTGAAGCGTGGTTGTGAGCGGCTGTGCCGGTGGAGATTACATCATTTTACTTTGCACTACTTTGTACTGTATATGTGATGTATAAAATTATTACGTGTCTTGTAAACCGTTTACTCATTTTATAAACGCACAAGATAGACGCGTATCTTTTTACAATCTCTATATGGTGCACGACTTTGTAAAATACGCCTCAAGAGCTTGTAAGATCCCTAATAAAATGAGGCTGTTGAAAGGGCCAATGACATGACTGAAAGCTGCATAGTTACTTCTGTGTGCAACTTACTGTATGGAACCAACTGAAAATTTCTGATAAAGAATAATGACGAGGTTCCTTCCTGTGTCATCAACGTATTTTTCTTATTTAAACCCTACTTTTGTACAGGCTGGTATATTAAACCTATATGTTTACAAAAATAATAAAACTAGAGATTTTCACGAGCTTGTGGTAATTTTGATTTTCACAGTAGAAGACGGTCGAACAGAAGAACTCTATCGTGAAACGTATTTTACGGTCAGAGTGGAGCCTTTTTTTAAAGAACCAAATCAAGTATTGAAGCTTTAAATTAATCGGGTTTATGGAGCGCACAGTATTTCCCTCTTACTCAACCCTCCCGAACACCACCCCCTCCACAAAAAGACCATTGTATTGTCTGCCCCCGGAAACTCTGCTGTCTTAGTGAATACAGTCTTGAATGGGTTGTTTCAGGGTGGTGATACAGTTGCCAGTTCTACTGCATTCCGTTCCCATCTAAAGTGACCCGCCTTTTGAAACCGCGAGAAATCCTTGTTCGGGCACCTCCATGATTAGCTTCCGCTTCACACAAGAGTCTGTAAACTATGCCTCCTATAGCAAACACTGGCGTTGCCTACTTGCACTGATGGTTGATTTGTTCCCGTAGATTAGATATATTACATTTTAATCTGTTACTGCAAAACGCTACCGAATTAGAATTGGGTGGATGTGGTCTTGTTGAAATGAAGGACACAAGGATGCTCGTGTGTAGAAAGAGGGTGTAACGGAAAGGTTATGTGCGGTCACAGATCTGGGCGCGTCAGGCAAAAACATAATGGAATATTTTAAGTTAGCTCTTTTAAAATAAATGGCAACGCATGCACGATAATTGATCTTACAGGAATGAGGGAAGGTTTATACGAAATGTTATAATTGGAGTTAATTTGTAAGTTTCAGCACAGCTAAAATATATATTGTAAATAAACAAATATGTTAAGTGCAAATATGTATTTTGGAATTGGTGCACAACAAAACGCTTAAACCTTTAAAATGGACAATATATCGGAACTTGTTACTGTTCGCAATACGTAGGGGAGTTCGCTGTGCAAAACGAGCCTGACAAAGCGGACTCGAAACAGCTGCAATTTCAATGCTTCAATCGTCTTGGAAAAATAACTTTAACGTTTTTCTGGTAAGTTTAAATTCTGATAAGCAATTTCGGTTTTATGTTAACCGAGTAAATAATTAAAATTCGTTATTGGATTATGCATCTTACTATAAATCAATGACGAGCCAATATAAATGTCTTCTCTCCCTTCCTAACTCCTCCTCCCCTCCTCGCCATCATTGGCGGCTATATTCTCAAGCCCCGGGTTTTGGAGTTCCTTCCGAGACCCCTTCACCGCCCTCATCATTTTCACTCGTTAAAATCCACCACTTTAAAGACCAGGCTTTTGGACAACTTCCTCCCCCAATACCACCTTTTTGGAGAGAAACAGGGTTAACATTTTAGGTCGACCTTTCATCAGAACTGAAAGATGTTAACCCGATGTTTCTCTTTCCACAGATGCCTTTTTTAATGAACCCAAAAGGACACTAGGAAAAACAAACAAAAGTGCACCCTTCTTAAGAGGGCACAACTAATAAAGAACTTGAGCAAAAGAGAAACAATGGAAGCTTTTGGTCATTGTTCTAATATCTCCTTATGTGGCTTGGTGTAAAATTTTGTTTGATAACGCTCCCGTGAAGCACCTTGGAACGGGTTACCTACTTTATGGTGCTATACAAATACAAGTAAATCATATTTGCATTATCCATTTTCTGATGAGTATTTCCAACATTTTCTGTTTTATTTCCGATTTATAGCATCTTAAGTATTTTGCTTTTGGTCTCGTTTGCTTTTTTTAAATTAACTTTTATTAAGTGCCCTGGGATATTTTCCTTTGTTAAAGGTGCTATAAAGCAAGTTGTTTAAAGCTGATGAACTCTTTCTGGACTATAGTTCAATTTCTGTATCCAAATTGAAATGATATATTTATTCAGAAAATTCTTCTCTTGTATTTTTAATTGTAATTTAGAAAATTAATGAGTGCCAGCTGTGCTGAATTGATCATACTCTCATCTGAGTTACTTTCATCTGAGTCAGAAGGGTGTGGGTTTGAGCCCCACTGGCTAATGGTTCACATCCTGTCTTTCAGACATGATATTAAACCATGTTGTCTGACTGCTCACCTAAATGTAAAATATCCCATGGTACTATTTAAATAGGAGGGAGTTCTTTTGGAGTCCTAGACAATATTCCTCTCTCGATCAACATCACAAAAACAGGTTATCTGGTAATTCATTCATGTACTGTTTGTGCCATTTTGCTCAGGCACAATTGGCTGCTATGTTTATTGATTTCATTCCCAGGATGTGGGTGTTGCTGGCAAGACTGGCATTTATTACCCATCCCCAGCTGCCCTGAGAAGATGGAAGTGGTCTTCTTCAACTGCCAGTAATGGTTTTAATGCAACTGAGTGTCTTACTATGCCCCTTCAGAGGGCAGTAAGAGTCACATACAGGCCAGACCGGCTAAAGATGAGAGCTTCCTTCGCTGAAGGATATTAGTGAACCAGTTAAGATTTATGGCAATCTGGCATGCCAGCTATTTCGTTTTAGATTTTTAGAAAAACTGATTTCAAATTATTGAACTACCATGATGGGATTTGAACTCGCAATCTCTCTGGATTACTAAACCACTCTTGGAACATAACCACTACACTATCGTATCCCTTGTCTGCATAATAGTGATTGCACTTCAAAGTAATTGGTTGTAAAGCAATTTGGGACACAATAAGGTTGCAAGTTTTAGTTTATTCCAGAATTATTTTGCAAATGTTCTATGATGGAAAAAAAAACATACCTTTATAGCTGCCAATGTAGTTAAAATAATAAATCATAATGTGATTGGCTTTCTGTTCCAGGATAAATGCGGTGCATGCTTTCACACACATTAATTATATTAATTACTTATCCAGTCATCGCCAGAGAATTTCCTGCAATGGCTTCTCTTCCCGTCCCCGCACCATTACCTGACGTCTCCCAAGGATCTATCCTCAGCTCAACGTTCCCACTAAGCTGTACGACTGCGGTCTGGAGGTCCCATGCCAGCCATTCACTGGCTTTTATATGGGAGAAACCGTGCAGCCAGTTAAAGGGACCGCACGTCATAAAAGATTGGGAACATTGCCTCAGCCCCCTCCTCTTATCTACATCCTGACCCTTGGTGACATCATCTGAAAATACGTCGTAAGGTTCTCTTCTTCTTAGGCGGTCCCTCATATTGAGGATGACTCGCTTCCACACAAAAAAGGAATGAGTTCACAGGTGTTTCGATGTCCTGATGTTCCAGGACACAAACTACATATTTAAACTACAGTATACCTGGAGAACTCCTGGTTCTTCATTGAGCTGTTGCACACCAGCCACCACACGGGCTTGACAGAGCTAGGTCTTGGTTCAGTGGCAAGGATTAACCATGACGACTGGAGAGCAGCTCTGCTGCATGGACCTAGTGCGCGCACATATCCCAGTGTGAGTTAGCCCATGCTGCCCCAGAGCCCTTGCCTCTTCTGGGCCCCAAACTCACGCCTCTCCTGGGCCCCGATTACGTTCCACACGTATGCTGATGATACCCAGCTCTATCTGCCTTCACCTCTCTTGATCCCTCCACTGTCTCTGCTGTCAGACTGCTTGTCTGACATCCATTCCAGAACCAAAATTTCATCCAATTAAATAGTGGGAAGACCAAAGCTATTGTCTTCAGCCCCCGCCACAAACTCGTTTATTAGCCACCGATTCCCTGGCCACTGACTTGGGCTGAACCAGATTGTTTGCAGCCTTGATGTCCTATTTGACCCTGAGCTGAGCTTTCAACCCCATATCCTCTCCATCACAAAAACTTGTGAGGCTCCTTGGATGAAGATCTTGTGATGGTTGACTCACATATGATGCATATTTGTCATGGCACCAGCACACATTGAATTTGAAAACCAAAAAGAATTAATAAGAGGGAAGATTTTATGTGACTGTTGTGGATTCAAGGTCCCTCAAGGATCTAAGCTTCAGATCGAGGTTGACAGTGCAGTGTAATCTGAGGGACTGTTGCATTATCAGAGAAGACCTATGCTTCAGGGGACATCTGCTTGTTCCAGTGGTGATTAAAGATAGAATGGTACTGCTCAATGAAGAACCAGGAGTTCTCCAGGTATACTGGCCAACACTCTTCCTTCAGCCAATACAGCCAATATGCTCAATGTATGTTGTCGGGACTATAAAAAGAGCTGGAGCGCTGGGCCCTAGAACGTCATGGGCCACCTTGACCTGCGAGAGAACATCTCCGCAGGTCGGGGCTATAAAAAGAGCTGGAGCATACCACTGCAGCTTCCAGCGCGAGCCGCTCCAAGTGTGCAACGGCTTCAAGGTGACATCATCAGGACCCAGGTTGTTGTTTGCAGCGTGGGCAGGAGCATCGGTTGGGCCCTGGTAAAGCAGAGGAGTAGGAAGGTCATGGCAGACTTGCAACAAGTGATCGGGGTGGGGAGTGATGCGGGATTGTGGCTGAGATTTGGTGGGTGATCGTGGCAGAGGTGCAGCGAATGTTTGTGGCGGGGGAGCAGCGAGTGATCGTGGCGGAGGTGCAGCGAATGAGGGTACGGGGCCCAGAAGAGCCGAGGGCCCAGGGGCAGCACGGGCCTGCCCACACTGTGATATGTGTGCACACTAGGTCCGTGCAGCAGAGCAGATCTCCAGTCGTCTTGGTTAACCCTTGCCACTGGATAAAGGCCGAGCTCTGTCGAGCCCGTGTGGTGGCTGATGTGCAACGGTCACCACACGTTAAAAAAATCCACGCACAGGCATCTTCCACCCCCTCAATTGGAGTTCAGGACTTGAACATCGGGTCCTTCATTGAAACATCTGTGAACTCGTGGAAGCAAGTCATCCTCGTTCGAGGGACCGCCTATAATGATGATGATGTCGCCGTAAGTCTTCTGACTTGCGTGAAAACCCAGAACTTGCGATTTGTCAAAGTACGCCTTGACAGATCATTCGAACCGACTAGAAATTCACTTTTGCTGGCACAGAGTTGGGCTATGTGCCCAACTACTGCCCAGCAATTACCCACGAAACATGCCTGTTGAAAGCAGGCCTTATAGGGCCTGCTTTCATCAGCGTAAGGGTTATTATAAATCTTAAATTAAAAATGTAAAAATAAAAAATGATGCACAAACACTTAAAATGAGTTTATACAAATATTGTATAAGATTTAATGTTAAAAATTATTTTCCAAAAAATAACATTTTTATTCTATTTGCTACAATGAAGAGACTTTTAATTAAATTTGAAAATCAGAATTCTTTATTTTTATCAGTTGTTTAAATTGTTCAAATATTTAGCGTTTATGGAGATTTCGTTCATAAATAGAATCCTCCTTTCTCATTAGAGAATCTGGCTCACGTGATCCCAGGGACGCTTCCGGACCGCCTGCGTCCCTGGGATCCATGGACGTTTATGCAGGTGCATGCCTGAAGGCCCAGGACTCAAACTCTCCATGGCTTTGAAGGGAGTTCGTAGATCTTTTGCGGATCAGAGGCATGTTTCGGAGATACATCTCCGACCGCAAATTCAGGGCCAATATCTCCTTCTTTGGCTGGCTCAGTGTTAATTTTTGACTGATTATGCTTCTGTGAAGTGCTTTGGGATGTTTTACTATGTTAAACACTCTCTACATTAATAGGAATGCCGGAACAGAGAGACCAGACCCGGGGGTTCACATAGACAAATCTTTGAAGGTGGCAGGATAAGTTGATATGGCTGTTCAAAAAGCATACAAGGTCCTTGGCTTTATAAATAGAGGCATAGAGTACAAAAGCAAGGAAAATATGGTAAACTTCATAAATCACTGGTTAGTCCTCAGCTAGAGCATTGTGTCCAATTCTGGGCACCACACTTTAGGAAGAATATCAAGTCCTTAAGTGCAGAGGAGATTTACCAAAATAGCACCAGGGATTAGGCACTTCAGTTATATGGAGAGACTAAAAGCTGGGATTGTTCTCCTTAGAGCAGAGAAGGTTAAGGGGAGATTTAATAGAAGTGTTCAAAATTATGAGGGGTTTTGATAGACTAAATAGGGAGAAGCTGTTCCCAGTGCCAGTAACCAGACGACACAGATTTAAGTTAATTGGCAAAAAATACAGGGTAAAATGCAAATTTTTTTTAAAGCAGCAAGTTATGATCTGGAATGCACAGCCTGAAGGTGGAAACAGATTCAATAATAACTTTCAAAAGGGAACTGGATATATACTTGAAAAGGAGACATTTGCAGGGCTATGCGGAAAGAGCAGGGATGTGGGACTAATTGATAGCTCCTTCAAAGAGCTGGCACGGACAAAATGGGCCGAATGACCTCAGTCTGTGCTGTATGATTCTATGAACTGCAAGTTGTTGTTGTAGTTGAAACATTCCATGTCACCAGTTACTATTCTTTCAGTTCATAATATCACACATTTATTTGTACTGCCAGATTAGCAGCTACACCCCATAAGAATAAAGTAAAGTCAAATACAAGGACATTTAACAGGATTTGTTTTCTAAGGGGTACTGCTGTAGAATAAATAGTTTATTTGTCAATAATTTATAACTTACTATAAAAATAGTTGATACTTGCATATGATCTCATGCTTTTAAAGATTATGTAATTTTTGTTACAGTACCTTTACATATAACATGCTTGTTGAATTCAGAACTATTCCATTGTAACATCCATAAAGAACAGTTTTACACCTAAAACATAATGCAGTATAAATAGTTTACAATTTAGTTGCAATCTTATTGTTATGTTAATGTTTATAGATCCAACTTGTAATTTAAACTTTACAGCATCAGAACCTGTTTGATTAAAAACAGCCAATCATCTGTTACCAATTTTTTCCTTGCATTTTTTTCAAGTTGCCATTTTCCCTCAGGATATTCACTCCTGCAATCAGGCTCTAGGTGCCCTCTGATACTTCAGATAAGTGAACATTATTCATTTATGAGCTTTGACAGTGAGCAGGGTTGTGAAAAGTGAAGCTATTCCTGTCATGGCCTCTACCTGTGTTTGTCACAAATATTTACCTAATTCCCAAGTGGTTTTCTTTTCCTTCATATAGCTTTTGCTTTGTATGAGCTTTCTCCATTTTTATCATTCAAGAAGTGGTGGGCTGATTGCTGTGTTTTGTTCTTCTTAGTCATTCCTGTACTTAAGTATTTGTAATTTTATAGGAAGTGCTCTCTACAGTCATGAGCGGTAGCTTGCTAATGCCTCACCATCAAATAGGAAGTTCAAACATTTGAGCTAAATGCTAAATGAGAACATGCATTTAATTTTTAGTTTAAGGTTACATTGATTATTTATTTTAGATTTCTTGTTTTGCAGGTTGGTTAAGTTAGAGATATGTTCCTTAATGGTGCCAAAATTGGTCAGGTTACTGATGGAAATTTCAAACCTCCACCATCAACCAAAAACCGTACATAATTGGACCAACTTCTACATTGCAACTTAAGACTGCAGGGGGCCAAAATTACCCCTTTTCTTAAGACCCGTTACCACCGGAAATCGGCGGCCACGCTGTAGAGTGCAATGGCCGGCAACTTTTCGTGTAATGGCTGCCATTATCAAAATTCCACTCCTGTGGTATCCTGGCGGTGACCCGCTCGCCCCCTACCGCTCCGCTGCTACAGATCCGTCCTAAGTGTGTCATCAGAGTGCGCACCGTGGATGTCCCCCCCACCCCGGACGGCGAAATTCCGCCAAGAAAATCTTCCTCCTGCCGGGCGGTGCCAAAAGCTGCATTTTCAGACGATGCAGCGAGGCTGTGGCCTTCTAAAATCACATGCGGCTCCCATTAAAGGGGAGGACGCACTGCCGCTGCTGCCATGTTTTTTTTTGTCGTCCGACTGCCATGTTGGACCGACAATTATACCCCCGGGTTCAGCCGGGCCGCCAACAGGCAGCCTGGCACCCCCTCTTGAGTGCCAGGCAGCTGGCCCAGCTGAAACCCTCCCTGGTGGCCCAGTGGACTGAACTTTAAAAATCGCGCAGGCTTTCCCCTTTAAATGAAGGCGAGAGCCGTGGTGACGCGGCACCATGATTATGTCATCAGCACTATGCTGATGACAGACAGCGGTGGACACTGTACACCACCCCACCCCCCCCCCCCAAATTCTGCCCCTCTAGTGTGCTTACTGCCGCATATCCGTCCCCATTATGAGCGACTTCAGGTCCACCGGAAAAAAAAAGTCAAAGAGCAGAATTTTGCTCAAGAGGCCACCTCATCCACCATGGCGGTAAAAGCACTAGAAACGGGGTGCATGCGCTCCACTTCCAGCAGTGGGCAATTTCGGCCCCCAGGTTTCTCCACAGCTTTTGTACCAATCGACATGTATGCCCAGGACACAGAATTTATGCTCGTCCGGGGTTAAATGTGGGATACATGTAAGTTGGCTGTTGTGGGTGAGGCTAGGGAATAGGTAAATTTACAATTTGACTTGGTAACATCATTGTTGTGAAGTATTTAAAAATCTTTATTGGTTCCAGATTTTTTTCAGCCAGTCTTGAGCAATAGTCATGGTTGTAAATGGGTTAAGATACCAAGCTGGTTACAGAGGGTGGGAACACTTGGGTCCTATGATGGCTATTTAATTTGAGTGCAGGAATCACAAGTCATGGGACCCTTGTATCTGCTTTTGTCTAGATCTCTGAACTGGTGTGGATCGGTTCAAAGTGGTTCTGCACCAATTCAGAAGTTTGAAGTGCTTTGTTTCCAAGTTGGACACCAGATTTTGCAAAATTAGTATGATTTCGACATGTTTGAAATAATAAAACGATGGTGTTGTATATCAGTGTACAATCTCCAAGTTTAGCATGCACACTTTGTGAAACTTGGAGCTGATTGCCTATCCAGTTTCGTGTGGCATAAAAATTCTAGTGTAATAAGACCTAAGGTATTAAGCATTGTGGTCAGATTCGTAAGATTGCAATAAAGAAACAAATCAATAAATCGTCAAGTGAAAGTATGTGAACAACTAATTGAACCAGTGAAACACCTGATTATTATTACATATACTGTATTCAATGAAACTTCTGTTTTAATGACTAATCCACTTGAATGTTGCAATAAGATACATTTATGAAATATCTTATTAATTGTGATTTTTAATTTTGAGTATTGTAGTTATATAGGGCCCAAATTTCCTCAGCCGCCTAGAGCGGCGTAGTTAGGGGTGGCACGCTGACTTTTTGGGGCAAAAAAAGCGGCAAAAATTTACCTGCTAATTTGGCCGCTCCCTCGTCGTCCGGTTCCATCGGCGTGACGCTGCAGAGCCTGCGGGGGGCAGAGCTTCGGCCGCACTTGCTCAACGCAGCCCACAGGGGGGTGGGGCTTGGGCCCAGCGTCTTGTGGAGTGCCGGCAAGGGGACGCATGTCCGTTTGAGCGTGCATGCATGCGTAATGCACGTTTCAGCATGCACGCATGCGCAGTGGAGCAGGAAGCTTGGCAATCGGCCAATTAAAGGGAGAGTGTCCTCAGTATCATTGGTAACGGACCATATATAAAGGTAAGGTCTAAATAGTGATTCTTGTGTGGCTGAAGGAGTGGAAAGGAGTGCTGGATATGTGGAAGAAAGGTGAGAACTGTGATTTTTGAACATTGCCGGAATGTAAGTCCAATACACGAATAACGCGAGAGCGTGCAAGGGGTCCATGGAAATGTGTTCACGGGAGAATGCTGACTGCGATATGGATCAGTCGATAGTGCAGGGCATCACACTGCCAGAAACCTCCGTGAACTCCTCAGCGATATTCCATGGTTTCACAGCCTCTGAGGTTGCGGGTCCCAGTGGCGGTGGTGTGGAAATGTATTTTTGTCTAAGCTGATACCACACGGTATTTTTGTGCCCTTTGCAATATATAACAAAATAGAGTCCTGGTCCTTCCAGAAATTTCTGCATAAAGCAGTCGGCTTGCATAAACAGCTAAACCTGGCTTGAAATGGCTGATAGCCACCAGACAGCTAGGAGACAAGTCCTGCTGAGACAAGTACCACCCATGGTGCTCTCCTATTGTCTATATGACACCAGTTCCACTCCACCCCACCCTTTTCAAAGTACTCAAACCACCAGCCATTATCTCTTGTAGAGACCTCATCCATTTGATGCAAAAAGATAACTGACCAGGAAACTGGACCATCCTGATACAATGCAAGGCAGGTAATAGCTCATTACCACACTCTCATGGAGTAATGGCCGGCTGGCCAACTAATAACCCTGACAAAAGGAAATATCTGGAAACCATGTCAGGACAAGGATGTAGTAATTAACTCTTTATCTGTATTCATTGACTGTGAGACAGAGCCAATACACAGGGAGAGGCCATAACTTGGGTTTTACTGTATAAATATCTCGTAAAATTGTACCATTGCGGGGGTGTTCACTTAGCCATTGACTGAGTGTGAACTTTCCCTTGCTAGCAAGTAAATTAAAGAAACTTCTGCCGGAGCTGAAGGTGTCTGAGTCGTTTATCAGGAGTCGTGATTTCGACAGTGGTGAAATGCATGTTGGGACACCCAGTGAGTGCCCCACCGTCCCAGCCTGTGCTTCACACTGGAGGGGTGCCACTAGGCAGACTCACGGCGAGGGGAAGGAGAAGCCGACCAGTCTCTCCTGAGATGCCGCCCTCAGGAGAGGGCAGGTTCTGTCATTGGGTGAGGAGACCAATGCCCTAACGAGATCACTCGTGGCGGCCGTCAGTGGGGTGCGTGATGAGGTAGCGACACTGTCGGATGAAATTCCAGCACTGAGACAGGAACTGAAGGCGGACATTTCAGAGGGTGTGCAAACGATGGTAGATGCCACGAGGGAGCTAGTTTCTGCAATAAGGGCACAAAGGCCGGATACTCAAATGCCACTCCCACTTCAATCCACGCACCAGCTACCGGTGAGACCCAAGGCAGGCCCCCAACCCCCCCGCCCCCACCACCATCACAGACCCTATGAGGAAGTGCACTTTCCCCGAGATGTGGGTGAGGGATGGATGCAGCCTTTCTTTGCTGTTGTTGTTGTCGTTGAAGTGCACTGTAAAATATCCAATAAAAGATATTTTGCATTAAAACTGAATCATGTTTCATTAAGACCACACAATATATAGGAACAACTGTAAGAAGTAAAATTCCCTCACCCCTACAGTCATGCGTGTATGCCACCCCTTGCCCTGGCGGGAGGGCTAGCTGGTGCGTTCTGCAGTCGACAAGGTAGGACTGCTCTATTTTCAGTAGCTGATTTATCTCTCATTTATTTTTGATAATGTTGTGTAGCTGTTGTGCTGAAAATGTTGTGATGTTGTGCTGATGTTGTGAAAGTCTTTAGTGCTTTAGAATCCTCAAACTTGCCTCCCCGCCCCTCCCACCCCTATCTCTGGCTACCTGCGCTGATTTCTTAAATGTAGGTAAGGTTTTTCTGTGCCTACAAAAGTGGCCACATACACTGGCCTAGGTTAGTTTGGAGTAACTTTCAGCTGGCCAAATTTGCTTCTATGGCCAAAAGAGGCGTAAGTGGCTTGTCACGCCCTCTTTTGGAGAGAAAAAACGAAACTAGAAAAAAAACGAATTAACTGACTTACACTGGAGCAAGTTAAATGGGGAAATTTGCGATTTTTAAGTTACTTCAAAAAAAGCTACTTACTCCAAAAAAAACGGGGCAACTCCTGGGGAAATTTGAGCCCTTATAATGGTTAGGAATACACATGAAGCCTGAGAACAAATTAGAATAAATAAACAAATTTTTACCGAGCTAGCATTTTATATTTTCTATTGGCTTCAATAGAAGCTACAATCTGGAGAGGTGTATAACGGACAGCTGATCCGATCTTGTCCCATTTACACTATCAACAAAAGTTTAAATTATCCCCATAGAGTTACTGGAATGTGGAATGCATTAAATGGGTGGGGATCAATGCTCGATTGATTACAACCTTTAATCTGGATAATTACTTAAAGAAGAAGGATGTGAAAGCACATGGGCAGAGAGTATGAAAATGGGGCTGTAAAAGTGCTCAAAAGGAACTTAAATTGACCACAGTCAAGAATGATTTATTAGTCCACTGAGCTGAACATGTATATGTTTTTGTTAAGTGACTTATTGCATTTTTATAAATATCTCAAGCATTTCACATATAATCAATTATTTAGAAATGTAATGACTGTTTTTATACAAGCAAATGTGGCAACTATTTTCCAGGAAACGATGAGGTTAAAGAGCAATTATTTTGTTTTTGGTGATATTAGCTGAGAGAAGAATGTTGGCCAGGAGAACTCCCTGAATTTCATTGAACAGTGCTATTCTATCTTTAATCGTCATTGTAACAAGTAGACAGGACCTTGGTTTAAATGTACCCTGAACGATAGGACCTCTCTGATAATGCAACATTTACTTAGTATTGCATTACCGTGTCAGGCTAGACCGAAAGCCTCGAGGGACCATGGCCCCTATTTTCCACTTGCTGAATTTTTGGCACCCGCGCATGTTAACGTACAATTTTTTTGTGTACGTTTGCGCCAGAAAACAAAATTGGGCATTTCGCCAAACAAATATTTGAATTTGGCGCCACGCTCTCCAAAGTTGTCTGGGGGGGGCGGAGCTTCAAGTCTGCACTAAAAACTCTGGGCATGCGCGAAAAAAGAAACGTCCTGGTCTGGATCACCCCTTTGTGATCGAATCATTTTTCCTTTTATGATCAGATCGTTCTGGTTAGATCTTTCTGCAATTTTTAGCATTAAAACCTGTAAAACATGGCTGAGAGGGAAGTGGAAGAGGAATTTGAAGGACAAGGAGAAGGAAGGGCCGTTTGATTTCTCCCACACAAAGTGGTATCCCTGGTTGATATCATTGAGAGGAAACTCAGGGGGAAAAGTGAAAAAAGATAAAACTGCTACAATGGCTCAACGCTGGGATGCTGTCGTTGTAGAGTACAATGCTGTAGCCATCACCCGGCGAATCGGTGGGCAGCTGAAAAAGAAGTGGCAGGACCTAGAACAATTAGTTAGAGTAAGTATGCACTGCAATTACATTTGTAAGTGTGTGTGTGTGTGTGTGGCCACCACACAAAAGAACCCTCTCTTAAAAAGTTCTCTTTTCATCTTTGCAGTTGAAGAATGCAAAGATCAGGAACCACAGGAATTGTACTGGTGGAGGTCCACCTAGTAAGCTGCAATTGAGCCAGCTGGAACAGAGGATCTCTGATCTGATTAAAGCTCACCGGAGAAGATCCACCACCAATGTGGACGCTGGGCCCAGGTCAAAGAGATGGGGTAAGCCCTGCAATTTGCATTGTGTGTTCGCTAAATACTGCGTGGGCTAGCTAGGCTCTTGTCATTCTTCAACTGCAAAGATGAAAAGAGAACTTTACTAGCCACTAGGTGGCGCCACTGTTGGAGGCCATTGGGCTGTGTACACGTGTGCACGGCCCAGGTAGAAAAGGCCAGCCATCTTGTAATGTAATCACTTTGGGCCCTAATAAAGTAGAGCCAGGTTTGTACCTGTTCGGAGATTACAGTACTCAGTCTATTGAGTTATTGCATACACAACATTTGGCGACGAGGTAACAAGAACCTTCGCATGCAAAAATGAGCACAGTTGGAATTCTGGAGCGATTCATGGAGGGAGAAGATTGGGCAGACTTTGTAGCCCGCTTGAACCAGTACTTCGTGGCCAACAAAATGGAGGAAGAGGCAGATACAGTTCGGCGCTGGGCAGTGCTCCTCATGGTTTGCGGTCCGAAAATCTATGGACTCATAAAAATCTCCTCTCGCCCTTAAGTCCAACGGACAAGGACTATGAAACATTGTGTGCTCTGGTACGTGACCATCTCAAACCAGATGAAGGCATCATCATCTCAAGATATCGATTCTATACTCATGTTCGTTCTGAGGGCCAGGATGTGTTGGAATTCATTGCCGACCTAAGACGTCTAGCTGGACCGTGTAAGTTCGAAATGCTGTGGCAGACATGCTGTGGCACTCCTTTGCAATTGGCATCAACCACGAGGTGATCCTGTATAAGCCACTGGCGGCGGAGATGCTGGATTTGAGCAAGGCCATCACGATTGCCCAATCATGCATGACGATGGACAAAAGCTTAAAGCAGATATCATTGAAAAATCAGAACTCGGCAAGTACTGTATAGTATCGTCATTTGGCAGAGCTGCATATGACAGGGCCTACCCGACTGCGTACACGAAATCTGTGGCTGCTCAAAGTTCGCCAATGGGAATGAATCCGATATCACCGTGTTAGCATTGTGGGGGAAATCATCGGCATCATCAGTGTCGGTTTAAACAGTATGTTTGTAAAGGCTGTTCGGGAGTGGGGCATCTCCAGCGCATGTGTCCACAGCTGAGCAAGCGTGTTGCGACACACCACGTGGAGGATGATTACCAGTCTAACGCGGATCCGGATAGGCAATCCGAGATACCAAAGGAGGAAGTGTATGGACTGTATTCGTTCCTAACAAAGAGTCAACTGATAATGATTAATGTAAAACTTAATGGTATGTCGGTATCGATGGAATTGGACACGGGTCAATCAATAATGAGCCAGAGGACATTCAACAGGCTGTGAGATACTAAGGCTGTGAGGCCTAAGCTGAGTCCAGTCAATGCCAAGTTGGTAACATATACTAAAGAACTCATAACGGTGATTGGCAGTGCAGTAGTCAAGGTGTCGTATGATGGTGCGGTTCATGATTTGCCGTTATGGATTGTTCCAGGCAATGGTCCAACGTTGTTCAGCAGGAGCAGGAAAAAAATCAAATGGAACTTGAATGAGATCAAAGCGTTGTCGTCGGCGGAGGATACTCCATGTGCTCAAGCGCAGAGCAAGTTCCCCTCGCTGTTTGAACCAGGCATCAGCAATTTTACGGGAGCCAAGGTGCAGATCCACGTGGACTCGGATGCAAGACCCGTCCATCATAAAGCTCGGGCAGTTCCGTCTATGATGAGGGAGAAGGTTGAAATCGAACTAGACAGACTCCAGCATGAAGGGATCATATCACCAGTTGAATTTAACGAATGGGCCAGCTGCATTGCTCCCGTGTTGAAAAGTGATGGCACTGTCAGGATTTGTGGAGACTACAAGATTACGATCAACCGAGTTTCGAAACAGGATCAATACCCGTTACTGAAGGCTGATGACCTGTTTGCAATGCTAGCCGGGGAGAAGTCGTTTACAAAACTGGATCTGACATCGGCCGACATGACTCAGGAGCTGGTTGACATGTCGAAGAAACTTACGTGCATCAACACTCATAAAGGACTGTTTATCTATAACAGGTACCTTTTTGGAATTCGCTTGGCTGATGCCATATTTAAGAGGTACATGGAGAGTCTACTGAAGTCCGTCCCCAGAACCGTCGTGTTCCAAGATGACATACTGGTCACAGGTCGTGACTCCGCCGAACATCTGAACAACTTGGAAGAGGTTCTACATCGTCTGGACAAAGTGGGACTCAGATTGAAACACTCGAAGTGCGTCTTCATGGCACCAGAAGTCAAATCCCTCGGGAGGAAAATTGCTGCTGACGGTATCAGGCCTACAGACTCGAAAACCAAGGCCATCAAAAATGCATCCAAGCCTCAGAATGTGACGGAGCTGCATTCGTTCCTTGGTCTACTCAACTACTTTGGTAATTTCTTACCTAGATTGAGCACCTTATTGGAGCCACTGCACATGCTGCTAAAAAAAGGCAACAACTGGGTTTGGGGTGCGTCTCAAGATAGAGCTTTTGAGAAAGCTACTAATCTGCTTTGCTCTAACAAGCTGCTAGTATTGGCCTGTGATGCTTCGTCATATGGAGTTGGTTGCGTGCTCTAACAAGCTAATGAGTCGGGCAAATTACAACCTGTTGCATATGCTTCAAAAGGTTTGTCAAAGGCGTAAAGAGCCTACAGCATGGTAGAGAAAGAAGCACTAGCCTGTGTGTATGGGGTTAAAAAGATGCATCCGTACCTGTTTGGCCATCGGTTTGAACTGGAAACAGATCACAAGCCACTCATTTCATTGTTTTCGGAAAACAAAGGTATCAATACTAATGCATCGTCCCGCATCCAGAGGTGGGCGCTGACATTATCTGTCTATGATTATATCATTCACCATAGACCTAGCACTGAGAATTGTGCCAATGCATCGAGCCGTCAGCCGTTGCCCACACTGGAGGTGGAAACGCCACAATCGGCAGACCTACTGTTAGTCATGAATGCTTTTGAAAGTGAAGGAACCCCTGTCACGGCCCAACAAGTTAAGACCTGGATCAGCCAGGACCCGATATTATCGGTTGTGAAACATTGTATCCTTAGTGGTGATTGGTCTGTCATACCCAAGCAAATGTGTGAGGAGACCAAACCTTATTACCGTCGCTAAGACGAACTATCCATTCAATCAGATTGTATACTGTGGGGTAATCGTGTTGTTATGCCCAAGAAAGGCAGAGAGAAATTTGTGCATGATCCACATAGCACGCATCCTGGTATTGTCATGATGAAAGCCTCATGTATGATGGCCTGGATTTGACTGATCTGGAATCATGTGTGTATCTGTGCAACACTTGCATGCAGCTTAGTAAAGCACCAGCGGAATCGCCGCTCAGTCTGTGGTCGTGGCCATCTAAACCATGGTCCAGGATCCACATCGACTTTGCAGGTCCCTTCCTGGAAAAGATGTTCGAGAAACATAGATAGAAAATAGGTGCAGGAGTAGGCCATTCAGCACTTCGAGCCTGCACCGCCATTCAACGAGTTCATGGCTGAACATGCAACTTCAGTACCCCATTCCTGCTTTCTCGCCATGCCCCTTGATCCCCCTAGTAGTAAGGACTACATCTAACTCCTTTTTGAATATATTTAATGAATTGGCCTCAACAACTTTCTGTGGTAGAGAATTCCACAGGTTCACCACTCTCTGGGTGAAGAAGTTTCTCCTCATCTCGGTCCTAAATGGCTTACCCCTTATCCTTAGACTGTGACCCCTGGTTCTGGACTTCCCCAACATTGGGAACATTCTTCCTGCATCCAACCTGTCTAAACCTGTCAGAATTTTAAACGTTTCTATGAGATCCCCTCTCATTCTTCTGAACTCCAGTGAATACAAGCCCAGTTGATCCAGTCTTTCTTGATATGTCAGTCCCGCCATCCCGGGAATCAGTCTGGTGAATCTTCGCTGCACTCCCTCAATAGCAAGAATGTCCTTCCTCAAGTTAGGAGACCAAAACTGTACACAATACTCCAGGTGTGGCATCACCAAGGCCCTGTACAACTGTAGTAACACCTCCCTGCCCCTATACTCAAATCCCCTCGCTATGAAGGCCAACATGCCATTTGCTTTCTTAACCGCCTTCTGTACCTGCATGCCAACCTTCAATGACTGATGTACTATGACACCCAGGTCTCGTTGCACCTCCCCTTTTCCTAATCTGTCACCATTCAGATAATAGTCTGTCTCTCTGTTTTTACCACCAAAGTGGATAACCTCACATTTATCCACATTATACTTCATCTGCCATGCACTTGCCCACTCACCTAACCTATCCAAGTCGCTCTACAGCCTCATAGCATCCTCCTTACAGCTCACACTGCCGCCCAACTTAGTGTCATCTGCAAATTTGGAGATAATACATTTAATCCCCTCATCTAAATCAGTAATGTACAATGTAAACAGCTGGGGCCCCAGCACAGAGCCTTGCGGTACCCCACTAGTCACTGCCTGCAATTCTGAAAAATACCCATTTACTCCTACTCTTTGCTTCCTGTCTGCCAACCAGTTCTCAATCCACGTCAGCACACTACCCCCAATCCCATGTGCTTTAACTTTGCACATTAATCTCTTGTGTGGGACCTTGTCGAAAGCCTTCTGAAAGTCCAAATGCACCACATCAGCTGGTTCTCCATTGTCCACTCTACTGGAAACATCCTCAAAAAATTCCAGAAGATTTGTCAAGCATGATTTCTCTTTCACAAATCCATGCTGACTTGGACCTATCATGTCACCTCTTTCCAAATGGGCTGCTATGACATCATTAATAATTGATTCTATCATTTTACCCACTATCGATGTCAGGCTGACCGGTCTATAATTCCCTGCTTGCTCTCCCTCCTTTTTAAAAAAGTGGGGTTACATTGGCTACCCTCCACTCCATAGGAACTGATCCAGAGTCTATGGAATGTTGGAAAATGACTGGCAATGCATCCGCTATTTCCAAGGCCACCTCCTTAAGTACTCTGGGATGCAGACCATCAGGCCCTGGGGATTTATCGGCCTTCAATCCCATCAATTTCCCCAACACAATTTCCCGACTAATAAGGATTTCCCTCAGTTCCTCCTTCTTACTAGACCCTCTGACCTCTTTTATATCCGGAAGGTAGTTTGTGTCCTCCTTAGTGAATACTGAACCAAAGTACTTGTTCAATTGGTCTGCCATTTCTTTGTTCCCCATTATGACTTCCCCTGATTCTGACTGCAGGGGACCTACGTTTGTCTTTACTAACCTTTTTCTCTTTAAAGTATCTATAGAAGCTTTTGCAGACCATTTTAATGTTCCCTGCAAGCTTCCTCTCGTACTCTATTTTCCCTGCCCTAATCAAACCCTTTGTCCTCCTCTGCAGAGTTCTAAATTTCTCCCAGTCCCCGGGTTAGTTGCTATTTCTGGCCAATTTGTATGCCACTTCCTTGGCTTTAATACTATCCTTGATTTCCCTTGATAGCCACGGTTGAGCCACCTTCCCTTTTTTATTTTTACGCCAGAAAGGGATGTACAATTGTTGTAGTTCATCCATGCGGTCTCTAAATGTCCGCCATTGCCCATCCACTGTCAACTCTTTCAGTATCATTCGCCAATCTATCCTAGCCAATTCACGCCTCATACCTTCAAAATTACCCTTCTTTAAGTTCTGGACCATGGTCTCTGAATTAACTGTTTCATTCTCCATCCTAATGCAGAATTCCACCATATTATGGTCACTCTTCCCCAAGGGGCCTCGCACAACGAGATTGCTAATTAATCCTCTCTCATTACACAACAGTCTAAGATGGCCTCCCCCCTAGTTGGTTCCTCGACATATTGGTCTAGAAAACCATCACTTATGCAATCCTCCACCGTATTGCTTCCAGTTTGGTTAGCCCAATCTATATGCATATTAAAGTCACTCATGATAACTGCTGCACCTTTATTGCATGCACCCCTAATTTCCTGTTTGTTGCTGTCCCCAACCTCACCACTACTATTTGGTGGTCTATACACTACTCCCGCTAGCGTTTTCTGCCCTTTGGAATTCCGCAGCTCCACCCATACCGATTCCACATCATCCAGGCTAATGTCCTTCCTTACAATTGCATTGATTTCCTCTTTAACCAGCAACGCCACCCCGCCTCCTTTTCCTCCCTGCCTATCCTTCCTAAATGTTGAATACCCCTGGATGTTGAGTTCCCAGCCTTGGTCCCCCTTGAGCCATGTCTCCGTGATGCCAATCACATCGTATCCGTTAACTACTATCTGCGCAGTTAATTCATCCACCCTATTCCGAATACTTCTTGCATTGAGGCACAGAGCCTTCAGGCTTGTTTTTTTTAACACACTTTGCCCCTTTAGAATTTTGCTGTAATGTGGCACTTTTTGTTTTTTGCCTTGGGTTTCTCTGCCCTCCATTTTTACTATTCTCCTTTCTATCTTTTGTTTCTGCCTCCATTTTATTTCCCTCTGTCTCCCTGCGTTCGTTCCCATCCCCCTGCCATATTCGTTTAACTCCTCCCCAACAGCACAATGTCCCCCTCGGACATTGGTTCCGGTCCTGCCCAGGTGCAGACCGTTCGGTTTGTACTGGTGCCACCTCCCCCAGAACCGGTTCCAATGTCCCAGGAATTTGAATCCCTCCCTTCTGCACCACTCCTCAAGCCAAGTATTCATCTGAGCTATCCTGTGATTCCTACTCGGACTAGCACATGGCACTGGTAGCAATCCTGAGATTACTACTTTTGAGGTCCTACTTTTTAATTTAGCTCCTAGCTCCCTAAATTCGTCTCGTAGGACCTCATCCCGTTTTTTACCCATGTCATTGGTACCTATATGCACCACGACAACTGGCTGTTCACCCTCCCTTTTCAGAATGTCCTGCACCCGCTCCGAGACATCCTTGACCCTTGCACCAGGGAGGCAACATACCATCCTGGAGTCTCGGTTGTGGCCGCAGAAACGCCTATCTATTCCCCTTACAATCGAATCCCCTATCACTATCGCTCTCCCACACTTTTTCCTGCCCTTCTGTGCAGCAGAGCCAGCCACAGTGCCATGAACTTGGCTGCTGCTGCTCCCCCCTGATGAGTCATCCCCCTCAACAGTACTCAAAGCGGTGTATCTGTTTTGCAGGGGGATAACTGCAAGGGATCCTGCACTACCTTCCTTGTACTGCTCTTCCTGTTGGTCTTCCATTCCCTATCTGGCTGTGTACCCTTTACCTGTGGTAAGACCAACTCACTAAGCATGCTATCCACGTCATTCTCAGCATCGTGGATGCTCCAGAGTGAATCCACCCCACAGCTCCAGTTCCGCAACGCGGTTCGTCAGGAGCTGCAGGCGGACACACTTCCCGCACACGTGCTCGTCAGGGACACCGGAGGCGTCCCTGATTTCCCACATAGTACAGGAGGAGCATAACACGTGTCCGAGTTCTCCTGCCATGACTTAACCCTTAGATACACTTAATTTGGCAACAACAATGCTAAATGTTACTTACTGATAAAGAAAAAAGAAAAGCTACTTACCAATCACCAGCAAATCACTTACCCCCTTGGCTGTGACGTCACTTTTCGATTTCTTTCTACTTCTTTTTTGCCTTCTCCCTCTAGCTGCACAAGCCACGCCTTTATAGGCCTCTCGCCGACCCCGGACTGGACTCAGGCCTCTCCACGCACTCCTGCTGCCTCTCGCGGCCGTTTATAGGCCTCTCGCCGACCCCGGACTGGACTCACGTATCTCCACGCACTCCCGCGGCCTTTTATAGGCCTCTCGCCGACCCCAGACTGGACTCACGCCAGTTGTGGTGGATGCTTATTCCAAGTGGACAGAGTGTATAATCATGTCATCCAGCACATCCACAGCTACCATTGAGAGCCTTCGTGTAAATGTTTGCTACGCATGGTCTTCCTGACATCGTTGTAAGCAACAACGGATCTTGCTTCACCAGTATGGAGTTTCAAGAGTTCATGAAACTCAATGGTATCAAACATGTGAGGTCAGCACCATTTAAACCCGCATCCAATGGACAAGCAGAGCGTGCGGTCCAAACCATCAAGCAGAGTATGAAACGTGTAACTCAAGGTTCACTGCAAACTCGCTTGTTACGCATATTGCTTAGTTACAGGACAAGACCCCATATGCTTACCGGGGCCTCCCCTTCTGAACTATTGATGAAGAGAGGTCTCAAGACCAGGCTCTCTCTTGTCCACCCTGACTTGAATAATCGTGTCGAATACAGACGTCAAAGTCAGCAAGGGTATCATGATCGCGCTACATTTGTCACACGACATTTCTATCAATGATCCTATGTATGTACTGAATTATGGTCAAGATCCCAAATGGATCGCCGGTACTGTTACGGCAAGGAGGGTAACAGAGTGTTTATCGTTAAACTCAAGAATGGGCAAACATGCAGGAAACATGTCGATCAGATAAAGCTGCGGCACATGGATGAACTGGAACATTCTGAGGAAGACACAATCAGTGACCAACCAACCTACCCTCAGTCATTAGAGGACTCCGCTGTCATCAATGAATCTGGACTTTCAATCACTGACATGGTCAATGAATCTGGACTTTCAATCCCTGATGTGGACATTGCCACTCCCATCAGATCGGCTACCCAGCCCCCAGTCATAACAGACTCAGAACGCTAGCCCAAGGCTGGAGTTGAACTGAGACGTTCAACTTGGGAGCGGAAGGCCCTAGACTGTCTCAATTTGTAAAAAGACTGTTACTAATATCTTAAAGGGGGCTATTGTCATGTATGTATGCTTGGATTTACTAGCCACCAGGTGGCGCCACTGTTGGAGGTCATTGGGTTGTGCGCACGTGTAATGTAATCACTTTGGGCCCTAATAAAGTAGAGCCAGGTTTGTACCTGTTCGGAGTTTACAGTATTCAGTCTATTGAGTTATTGCATACACAACAGCTCTAATAGATGTTTTCGATCAGCTAAGCTTCGGTTTATGAAATGTGCTATCATCATGGTCTTTGAAATGACCCTGCCCTATGCTGCGTGAGCCGCGTACTTATGTCTCCCTGCCCCCTTTGCCCCCTTCCCTGCTGCTCAACAAACATCTCTGCTCTGTTATGTTGTGCGTCAGGAAGAGGCAGAATGTGATCCAGAAGGACAAACAGAAGGACAAGCAGAAGTAGCACCCAAAGGACATCTAGAAGTGAGTCCAGAATTGTTTCCTGATTTTGAGCAGGACGATCTGAATGAAGGCCAGCATGAAGATCCCCCACTGATCGGATGGTCATATTGGACCTGCAGCTGGTGGAGCCCATGGATCGGGATGCGTGTTCCAGTGTAGTCCAGCAACGCACACCTGCGAGAGGGATGCTCAATAGGGTCGAGGAGCAAGGCACAGGTGGGAGATGGCGAAGGAGGGTGGAAAGTATAGCTGAACCACAAGTGCAGGTAGATATGCTACAGCTCATTGGGATGAGTGGGGAGAGTATGCCGCTAACCAGGTCGTTCCTGGACACCATGGGTGAGGTGAGGGTAGAAATTGCGGGACTGTCAGGAGAAGTCGCAACACTGTCTGGAGGATTAGTACCATCACTGGTGGTGCAGATTAGGGAGGGAATGGTGGATGCACGATACACTGTCGGGACAGCTGATGGGGAAATTGTCTGACATATGTGACGGAAATTTGCAGGTAGCTGCTGCAATAAGGGAACACACCTAAGTTGTCATTCAATTGGCAGCATCAACTGCTGTCACTCAAATCATCCCCAGACCAACCTCAGGGAGTGTGCTGCAGGGTGATCCACAGCTTGAAAAAGACGAAGACGAATCTGGGCCTTCCAGAAAGATGTCTACGAAGTCTGCCCCTGTCCAATCCCACCAACGGAAAACAAAAAGATATAACCTTGGGCTCACCAGCCACGCAGCTTAGTGAGAACATTGCTTAGGAGGAGAGATACCACAGAATACCCAGCCTCTGACCTGCTCTTGTTGCCACAGTATTTATGTGTCTGGTCCAGTTAAGTTTCTGGTCAATGGTGACCACCAGGATGTTGATGGTGAGGGATTCAGCGATGGTAATGTCATGGGGCGGTGGTTAGACTCTCTCTTGTTGGAGATAGTCATTGCTTGGCACTTGTGTGGCGTGAATGTTACTTGCCACTTATCAGCTCACTTACTAATTGTTTTTGGTTTCCAAATTCAAATTCAAAGTGTGTGTTGGTGCCATGACAAATATGCAGTATATTTGAGTCAACCATCTCAAGATCTTCATCCAAGGAGCCTCACAATATAAACATTTTTGACTTTTCTTATAGTCTTTGCATATTATGTGACTCTTCATATTTTCCAACGATGGACAAAATATTTTTTCTTTTGCAGAAACTGAGTTTGAATGTCATTAGCATCAGCTTGGCTCAGGGTAGCACTCTCACTTCTGAGTTAAACAGTGACTACATTTCAAAAAACTTAATTGGCTATGAAGCAATTTGGGGCATTTTGAGATCGTGAAAGATGCTATATAAATGCAAGGTTATTATTTCTTCATGAACAAAATAAATTAGGGATCATAAGTTTATTATTATTTGGGTAATATTTGGAAAAAAAAGTGCCAATTTGTTTATATTGTTTAAAAGGGGTGTAATGCAAAACTGTGGAAGGAGAGGCACTGAATTATAATGCACATATAGGCTGAGAAATCTTGAAAGTGTGGTGTTGTAACTGAAACGTTTTAAAATAATGCCATCTCCTCTCCAACCCCCCACCACAAACATATCGATATAAATATTGCTTTCACTCAGCTAGGAGGGTGGGGTGGTGCACACTGTTAATTTCTCCACAATTGCTGCAGTAAAATCAATTGTCATTGTAGGCCATTCAGTTACTTTAGGTTAAGGTACCTCATCCAATCAACCCACTGTGAAACAATGAAACACATTCCTTTAGTATCAGAGTGGGGTGGTGGGATTGGTCTGACAGCTTAGTCACGGAATGTCACTGCTGGGCCACTTTTGCTTTTAAAAGTAATTTATTTTGCCCTGTATTTATTATCTGTATTTAAATCTTTGTACTTTTTTTTTCTAACAATTTTTAGCTGTCCCAAAGGCATGACTCCTTGTTAGGCTGTGGTTCCACAGGTGCTGGCAATGCTCCAACCTACCTTGACCAACCAGTCTATTCCATGTGTGATCCTTGACAGTGACTGTCAATGAGCTCTTCAACTGCAGGGAATATCACAGCTGAGCTCCACCCTGTCCTCACTCAACATCCATCTGTGTATGCTTTCAGCAATAGTCATTGGATACCGATCAAGAACGAGAAGCCTAGCTTATTTTCCTGTACATGACCCAAGCATGCTGAAAGCATCTGAAGGATCCAATCTAGCCCTGGCTGAGATCAGGTAACATAGCACAGACTGGAGATCAAATCTGGCACCTTCCTCATCTGTATGGCCGAGTAAATAATTAGATTACCAACCATTTGGGGCAAGAGAGTAATCAGTAGAACCTGTAGCTCTTTAGGACTTCGTGCTTGATGAATCTTCTGGAATTTTTTGAGGATGTAACTAGCATAGTGGACAAGGGAGAACCAGTGGATGTGGTGTATTTGGACTTTCAAAAGGCTTTTGATAAAGTCCCACACAAGAGATTGGTGTGCAAAATCAAAACACGTGGTATTGGGGTAAGGTACTGACGTGGATAGAAAACTGGTTGGCAGACAGGAAGCAGAGAGTCGGGATAAAAGGGTCCTTTTCAGAATGGCAGGCAGTGACTAGTGGAGTGCCGCAGGGCTCAGTGCTGGGACCCCAGTTCTTTGCAATATACATTAATAATTTAGATGAAGGAATTGAGTGTAATATCTCCAAGTTTGCAGATGACACTAAACTGGGTGGCGGTGTGAGCTGTGAGGAGGACGCTAAGAGGCTGCAGGTTGACTTGGACAGGTTAGGTGAGTGGGCAAAAGCATGGCAGATGCAGTATAATGTGGATAAATGTGAGGTTATCCACTGTGGGGGCAAAAACACGAAGGCAGAATATTATCTGAATGGCGGCAGATTAGGAAAAGGGGAGTGCAATGAGACCTGGGTGTCATGGTTCATCAGTCATTAAAAGTTGGCATACAGGTACAGCAGGTGGTGAAGAAGGCAAATGGTATGTTGGCCTTCATAGCTAGGGGATTTGAGTATAGAAACATAGAAACATAGAAAATAGGTGCAGGAGTAGGCCATTCGGCCCTTCGAGCCTGCACCACCATTCAATAAGATCATGGCTGATCATTCACCTCAGTACCCCTTTCCTGCTTTCTCTCCATACCCCTTGATCCCTTTAGCTGTAAGGGCCACATCTAACTCCCTTTTGAATATATCTAATGAACTGGCCTCAACAACTTTCTGTGGTAGAGAATTCCACAGGTTCACAATTCTCTGAGTGAAAATTTTTCTCTTCATCTCAGTCCTAAATGGCTTACCCCTTATCCTCAAATTGTGATCCCTGGTTCTGGACTTCCCCAACATTGGGAGCATTCTTCCTGCATCTAACCTGTCCAGTCCCGTCAGAATTTTATATGTTTCTATGAGATCCCCTCTCATCCTTCTAAATTCCAGTGAATGTAAGCCTAGTCGATCCAGTCTTTCTTCATATGTCAGTCCTGTCATCCCGGGAATCCATCTGGTGAACCTTCGCTGTACTCCCTCAATAGCAGGAATGCCCTTCCTCAGATTAGCAGACCAAAATTGTACACAATATTCCAGGTGTGGCCTCACCAAGGCCCTGTACAACTGCAGTAAGACCTCTGTGGAAATGTATTTTTATCTAAGCTGATACCATACGGTATTTGTGTGCCCTTTGCAATATATATATAACAAAATGGAGTCTGGTCCTTCCAGAACTTTCTGCATTTTAGCAGTCAGCTTGCATAAACAGCTAAACCTGGTTTGAGATGGCTGATGGCCATCAGACAGCTAGGAGACAAGTCATGCTGAGACAAGTACCCGTACCCCCCCCCATGGTGCTCTCCTATTGTCTACACGACAAGAGTTCCATGTCACCCCACCCTTTTCTTCTAGACTCAAACCACCAGCCATTATTTCTTGTAGAGACCTCATCCATTTGATGCAAACAGATAAACTGACTAGGAAACTGAACAATCCTGACACAATGCAAGACAGGTAATAGCTCATTACCAAACTCTTATGGAGTAATGGCCGGCTGGCCAACTAATAACCCTGACAAAAGGAAATATCTGGAAACCATGTCAGGACAAGGATGTAGTAATTAACTCTTTATCTGTATTCACTGACTACGAGACAGAGCCAATACACAGGGAGAGGCCATAACTTGGGTTTTACTGTATAAATATCTTGTGAAACTGTACCATTTTGGAGGTGTTCACTTAGCCCTTGACTGAGTGTGACCTGCCCCTTGCTAGCAAGTAAATTAAAGAAACTTCTGCCGGAGCTGAAAGTGTTGGAGTCATTCTTTTCGGAGGTCGAGATTTCGACAGTTACTTCTTGGAGGTCCCACCGAGATTGCATACTCTCTGTCCCGTGAGTAAAACGGATACAGGCATAGTGCCTCTCCAGTGAAAGGCTTCAGTGGCCAAAACAAGGTTAGCCTTTTGCTCACAAGAGGTTTCTTCACTGTTGAATCGCATATGTAATCTGTTGTCCACAGGGGAGGTACTGCAATCTACAAGACTCGACATTTAAAAGCTAAAGTTATTTTTTTATAACCACTTCTTTCTCAGCTCGCAAGCAGAAGAGAACGGGTTCTGAAAAAAATCTCGAAACAGCCCGGGGAAGGTTTCAGTAGGTAAGGTAGAAACAGAGCTAGTCGATCGAAAAAGGTTCCTGAAGGTTCTTATGTGATAAGATTAGAAAAAAAAAAGCGCTAATCGATCGAAGGTTCTTATGTGATAAGAGTTTTATTGTTTTTAATTAGGAAAAGGTTCTTATGTGATAAGAGTAGGAAAAAAAAGAAGCGCAATCGATCAAAGGTTCTTATGTGATAAGAGTTAGGGTATGGAACCATAAGTTTTATCAGTTTTATAAGTTTTATTAGGATAAGTTAAGGACTCGGTCTTTAGTGGCGTACAACGCAGACTGAGAATTGATTATTTGTTTAGATAGAGTGTAAGGTTATGATTTGTGTACTCGCGTGAATATTGTTTGTCCTAGTTGTCCTTGTTATACTGTTGTGTGCAATACCTTTGTGCGACATTGCCATTAGAGAATTGGGAAGAGTCACTAGGGAAAATTGTGATTCGGAAAAAAAACCCACAAGGATTGATTAAGAAAAGAAACAGTAACTGATTGATCAACTACAGTTGGTTCGTGCCAACATATCTCACACACCCAGACTGAGCCCGAATTAAGAGCCTTTTCAGGCCACGTAACGGCCAGGAGAAGTGGGCGTAGAGAACTCGGTTGGCCAAAAGGATTGTGAGATCAGAAACTGTGGAAAATCTTAATCATCCAGAATGGGGGCAGGAGCAAGTAAACCACCACCAAAAGGGACCCCAGCCCATTTTATGCTCCAGAATTGTGGTCAGTCTTCAATTGACCACCTAAGAGAATGGGTAAAATGGACTAAAGGTGAAAACAGGCCATTTCCACCCGATGGTTCATTTAATTTAGAGAGAACAACATGTCTAGAGGAGTGTCTTATAAACAGAGATCCCTTTAAACTAGTTTGTCTCGGATGGCGACAGGAATCGCTATCCAAGGTTGTATCTATGTTAAAGGACATACAAGAGCGAAATAGAGAATCTAAAAGCAAGGTCACCGTGTTTGTGGAACAAGCAGCTCCAACAACACCCACCACGGTGACACCATCCTACAGCCCCCCCCCCAGGGTAGAGGAAGAGGGCGAGGCAGAGGAGGAAATTTCAGGGGAAGAGGGAGAGAAGGTGCAGGGCGGGAACAATATACCTGTTACAATTGTGGTCAGATTGGACACCGGGCAAAACAGCAACAACCAAATTATGATTGGACTCAACAGGCAGGTAATAGAGCACCCCCTCCCCCTCCAGGACCCAACCCGTATGCGACCCAAGTCCAGGTACATGCTAGACCTCAGATTAATTTCTCTGTTCAAGATCCATTTGGGTCACAGAATCAAAAGCAATTCGGCCAACAACCAAATTGCCCGTATAATGATCAATGACGCCCAATCCCAGACCCGAGTGCTGCGAACAAACAGCTACCTGTCGTTTTGTTAAATGCCATAAGAGAACCTGATAGTGACTTATGGATTCAAAAAAAAATAAAGCTAGCCAAAAAAAAAGCTTTATTGAATGGAGAGACACTTTTGTGAATGTCTTGTCTTTGAATGAGAGTGCGTGAATGTCTTGTCTTTGAATGAGAGTGCTTCTGTGTTTTTTCTTGTGTCTGGAAACCTGTTTGGAAAGGTTGTGGAGCTGCCTGTTTGTTTTAGCTCCACCCACTTTTTCAAACAAAGTGAAGTTTTTTAACCCTTCATAGTGTTGTCCTGTATGTGGGAAGTTTAAGACATTTTAAGTTAGAAGCGCAGGTGTGGATTTATTCGGATGAGAAGTTACGGAGCTAGGAAATGCACAAAGGATCGGTTTGTTGAGACATGGTCCCGGTGGTTAAAAGTTGTAATGCCTTGGGAAGTTGTAATGCCTTTTTTTTTTAAAAAGCCTTTGTGGGTCTCTCGAGGTGCAGGCTGGGGGAGTACACTCTCATTGTCCTTGGTGTAAAATCTTGGTACAAAAGCTTCTAGCTCAATAAGAGGATTTGTTTTTTTTTGATAAAGAGTGGCAGTACAATAGTTGAATTGGGATTTTGAGATATTTCAGGTGATCTCCTTGATCAACATTTTGGGTGTATTGGAAAAATCTTGGGTTTGGAAGCCTTTTAATAAAATTATAAAACAAGTACTTTACATTGTGATTTGTGATAAGCATAAATGAGAAGTCCGTGTAACACACCGATTCTTCCGGTTCAGAAGTGACAAATGGAAGTTTGTCCAAGACCTATGAGCTGTGAATGAATCTACCATATTCTCACAATGCTTAAAGAAGGATTTGGAATGAAGTATCCCGGAATGCTTTCCAGAATCTTAAACAGTCCCTCACTTCAGCACCCGCCTTGGGATTACCAGATTACACTAAGCTATTCAACTTATTTGTGCATCACAAGTCGGATTTTGCACAATCTGTTTTGACTCAGTTACATGGGGACAGGCAGCGACCGGTAGAGTATTTCAATACCCAACTAGACCCAGTGGCACGCGGACTACCAGGATGTCTTCCTTCGCTGGCAACAGCTTATTATGCTATGCAACAGGCTCAGACAATAACTCTAAATCATCAGACCATTTTGTACATCCCACTCTGTCGAGATTTTACTTACTAAATGTGCCACCCAACACCTAACCTCCGCAAGAACCACTAAATATGAAGTTGAACTGTTATCAAATCCGAACCTTATAATTGCTCAGACCCGCCACCCACTATTAATGACGTGCTGACTTTTCAGACACAGGCCAGTACGGAGGTGGTGGTGACCTGGACGAAGGATCAATGTTATAAAAATCCAGAAGGAATATGGGTTCACCATGACGGCCGCGTGGTGGCACCCAAATCCTTACTTCAATGGATTGCCCGATGTGTTCATACATTCACACATGCAGGCAAAGGGGGATTGGCAACTTGGTATGCACCAGGTATTTCGGCAATTGCAAAACAAATCTGTGAAAATTGTGTTACCTGTCAGACAATGAATCCGGGTAAGATGGAAAAAGTAGAATCTGCCTCCCACCCAAATCCAGTCGGGCCTTTTGTACATTTACAAATGGATTTTATTGAATTACCTATGTGTGTGGGATTCAAGTATGTATTAGTTATTGTAGATGTGTTCTCGAGATGGATTGAAGCCTTTCCATTTAAAAAGGCCGATGCCACTACTATTGCTAAATGTTTGTTAAAAGAAATCGTACCGCGCTTCGGAATCCCTGCTAAGCTTTCTAGCGATAACGGGTCACATTTCACGGGAACTGTTATAAGAGAAATGTGTAAAGCTTTGCAGATTAATCAACGTTTTCATAGAAACATAGAAACATAGAAAATAGGTTCATTGCAGTTATCATCCACAATCAGCTGGACTTATTGAAAGATATAATGGAATGTTTAAAAATAAGCTGGCAAAACTATGCAATGACACTGGACTGAAATGGACAGAACTGCTGCCCTTAGCTTTGATGGTAATGCGATCTGCAACCAACAGAACAACAGGCCTGTCACCGCATGAGATAGTTATGGGACGTCCCCAACGACTACCTTTTACAGCACCATTTACTGCAAAACAAATGGACATCCACAAAATGGAGGAAAATATGTTGAATTATTATATTGCACTAACCAAATGTATTTCTAGCTTTCATTCACAGGTAAAGGAAGCTCAAGTCAAGCCAGCGGAAGGGAAGTGTCATAACCTGGAGCCAGGGGAATTCGTTTAAATCAAGATTTTTAAAAGAAAAAGCAGTCTACAGCCAAGATTCGAAGGACCATACCAGGTCTTGCTGGCGACCAATACTGCAATCAAGGTAAAGGAAAGACCAACATGGATCCATGCATCCCATTGCAAATGGGCACCCAACCAGGAAGAAGGGAAGAAGGAACCAGAGGAACAGAAAAAGGAAGACTGAATAAGGAACTGTATGGACGATGGGGACTGATGGTGCTGGGCTTGACAGAGTTCTACTTTGCATTATTGATTACACCAGGGGTACAGACCCGCCACCGAAGGGAACTGCAAGTAAACGTATTTATGGCACTGAGTCATAAGTATGCTTAAGAAAGAAACTTGTCGAGTTGTTGGATATGTTCCCATGTACCTGTCCACTCTGAAGGGGGTATTCCCTTGATGTCTGTCCCCTTTAACGAATCAGAAATGGTATAATGGTTGATAGTGCAAAATAGGACAAACCTAACTAAGAGGCCAGAAACAAAAGAGCAAACAGAATGGAGGTCGGCAGGGTATAAACTTACAGCCTTCCAGGGATGGTACCAGCCCAATTATGATAATAACCATCAGCCTCCCTTCCTAAGCATTACTCCCAGAATAGGAAATCCTGAAGGTATAATATGCCTAGTGAGTAATGAGACTAAAGGACCAGAAATGGACGCAGCAAGTGTTCCCAAATGACTAAATGGCAGGCCACAACTAATCCCATGATGGGAGAAAGATAGCAACCGTTGGCTGGACAATGGTCTATAACAAAGCCCCAGGTGAAGGGTGGGAAGGTGAGACCACTCGAGTAGGGATGGCGTGAAAGGACCAGGAGCTGACGTCCTATAATTGCACCTACTTTATTTGTGGCCATAAAGCCTACCCATGGTTACCAGCCAACTGGACAGGGTCCTGTTACTTAGGATATGTGGTACCCTTTATCAGATCAATAAAGACTCTAAGGGATGCCTATGGAAGTCATAGACTAAAACGGGATTTGACATGGCTAAACGGAATATTCAAGGTAATGGTGCCACCCTATGGAATAGCATCAACCGAATGGCAGTTACGGGAACTGGCTAACTTAGTCGAATCAGTAGCCAACGCAACTTCCCAAGCCTTTGAAGGGGTAAATGATGAAATGGTAGCTATTCGAACAGTGGCTCTCCAAAATCGTATGGCCTTAGATTATCTCCTAGCCAAGGAGGGAGGGACATGCGCATTAATAGGTGAAGAATGCTGTACGTATATCCCAGATAAATCAGAAGAAATCGGCAGTATAGCTGAATACATCAGGAAAAAGGTAATAGAGTATAAACAGACAGTTGGCCAGGACGGTATCACCTTGTGGGGTTGGGCATCGGGATGGTTGGGATCCCTAGGGAAATCTGTGGTACAGGGTTTGATCATATTCCTGCTGATAGTCTTCGTCCTGTATCTATTATTTGTCGTTGTTAAGTGTTGCTGTGCCAGGGTGGGAGAAACTATGTTACCTACCGAGACCACGGCTAGAGTTATGGTAGCAACAGCTGCTGAAGGCTCTTGTGTGGAAATGGAAATGGAGAGACTGTACAAGATCAGAATGGATTAAGTTGTCCTTGTGAAGGACAAAATGGGGGAATGTGGAAATGTATTTTTATCTAAGCTGATACCATACGGTATTTGTGTGCCCTTTGCAATATATATATAACAAAATGGAGTCCTGGTCCTTCCAGAACTTTCTGCATTTTAGCAGTCAGCTTGCTTAAACAGCTAAACCTGGTTTGAGATGGCTGATGGCCATCAGACAGCTAGGAGACAAGTCATGCTGAGACAAGTACCCCCCCCCATGGTGCTCTCCTATTGTCTACACGACAAGAGTTCCATGTCACCCCACCCTTATCTTCTAGACTCAAACCACCAGCCATTATCTCTTCTAGAGACCTCATCCATTTGATGCAAACAGATAAACTGACTAGGAAACTGAACAATCCTGACACAATGCAAGACAGGTAATAGCTCATTACCACACTCTCATGGAATAATGGCTGGCTGGCCAACTAATAACCCTGACAAAAGGAAATATCTGGAAACCATGTCAGGACAAGGATGTAGTAATTAACTCTTTATCTGTATTCACTGACTGTGAGACAGAGCCAATACACAGGGAGAGGCCATAACTTGGGTTTTACTGTATAAATATCTTGTGAAACTGTACCATTGCGGAGGTGTTCACTTAGCCCTTGACGGAGTGTGACCTGCCCCTTGCTAGCAAGTAAATTAAAGAAACTTCTGCCGGAGCTGTAAGTGTCGGAGTCATTCTTTTCGGAGGTCAAGATTTCGACACCTCCCTGCTCCTATACTCAAATCCCCTAGTTATGAAGGCCAACATGCTATTTGCCTTCTTCACCGCCTGCTGTACCTGCATGCCAATTTTCAATGACTGATGTACCATGACACCCAGGTCTCGTTGCACCTCCCCTTTTCCTAATCTGTCGCCATTCAGATAATATTCTGCCAAAGTGGATAACCTCACATTTATCTACATTATACTGCATCTGCCATGCATTTGCCTACTCACCTAACCTGTCCAAGTCATCCTGCAGCCTCTTAGCATCCTCCTCACAGCTCACACTGCCACCCAGCTTACTGTCATCTGCAAACTTGGAGATATTACATTCAATTCCTTCGTCTAAATCATTGATGTATATTGTAAATAGCTGGGGTCCCAGCACTGAACCTTGTGCCACCCCACTAGTCACTGCCTGCCATTCTGAAAAGAACCCGTTTATTCCTACTCTTTGCTTCCTGTCTGCCAACCAGTTCTCTATCCACATCAATACATTACCCCCAATACCATGTGCTTTAATCTCTTGTGTGGGACCTTGTCAAAAGCCTTTTGAAAGTCCAAATACACCACATCCACTGATTCTTCCTTGTCCACTCTACTAATTACATCCTCAAAAAATTCTAGAAGATTTGTCAAGCATGATTTCCCTTTCATAAATGTTTTATGTTTGCAAAATGGGCGCAGCATCAATAAATTTCTCGGTCCACATTCCTTGCACCTTCATACATACATACATTCTTTCCAGTCAAATTTCCAAAAGTGGTACTGACACATTCCGCAATATGCTATATTCAATTGTCGTTTCAGATGTGTGTGTAAATACAGAACTTTTCAACATCGCATAAACCTGTGTACCATCATGTCTGTGTGGTTCACCCATTTCTCAGATTCAGACTTATGGGATTTAACGTAAACTTTATGGGGTTTAAATTTAGTTGCTTAGTGCCCCTGGAAAGGGTCGTAACAGAGGCGCTAAAGAGGTCGGCGCCGTGAGCACCGACGTTCACGCCGCTCGGCACATTCAGTGTACCAGTGCAGACAGCGCTGACCAGTACCAGCCAGGGGCGTCGAGCCGGTGTGCAACTCCCCCGCTTTCGACAGTGCAATGATTTTTGTTTCGTGCTGACCCTGTAGTGACCATAGCGCCCCGTAGTGAGACCGCCTGGGAAAGTGGGCGGTCCGAAATGTTCCGACGGCGGTGAGGGAAGGAATGACTGCATGAGGTAAGTGTGATTGTTTTTTTTTTTGATTTTTGTGATTTATCTTTACGTGGGTTGAGCAAGGTATTGGGAATGTTTTTTGTGATTTTTTTGGGTGATTTTTTTTCCAGGGAAGCCTCTTTTAGAGCAGGGAGGTCTTACTGCAGTTGTGCAGGGCCTTGGTGAGACATCACCTGGAATATTGTGTTCAGTTTTGGTCTCCTATGTTTCACAGTACATAAAGGAACACAGATCTAGTTTTATAGGGCTCAATTTTGGCCACTAGAGATTTCTGGTGTACTTGCCAGAGGTGTGCCAGTTTTCCACGCTTGGAAGTGCGCCAAAAATCTTCGGGCCGATTTTGGCCGCTGTCCCTGGCCTTCTAGCTGCTGCCATGGCGTGGCTACTGGGTCTGTGGGCGGAGCCAGCATCCTGCGCTGGAAACAGTGCCGGGATGGAGCTGCTTGCTTATTTATTAATAAACGGTTATACGCCTCTCGGCAATAAAGCGTATGCACGCAGTGACCCTGCTGGGAGGAATACTTCGTACTTCCACATCCGAAGGCAATATACTAATGCAGGTGGGTGCAAGACTATTGCAGAACTGTGGAATGCTGTGCAAAAAAAAAAGTAAAATAGCTTTATCGACTCTCTTCCCTGCAATCTCCTGTCTTTTTTTTAAGCTTTAAGCAGTACATTGCTACCTGACTGACTTTTTGACTCTCTGTTTCATTTTTTTTTAAAGCCTGCCCATAATCAAAACTGACTAGCTCCCCTCTCCTTCCCCCACCTCCCCCACAAAAAAGAGCGGAGTCCACCAGCTCACCTTGCAATCGCCATATATATTTCAAATGAATCGGGTTGTTCTAGCAACATTGAATGGATGCTTGAATGTCAAACTGTCTTTTATTGTTACCAGGCTGTGGGAAACCTAATACACACTTGCCAGTCCTACTCTCCTGTGAAACAAGCTTTAACATATCACAATTTAAATGAACTAATTTCTAGATCCTTTCCTTGGAACAAGGTCAAAAAATCTCCCCTCCTCCTTCCCCCCCATCTCCTTCCCCCCTCCCTCCATCCCCTCCCCCTCCCCTCACTGTCAGAAACACAGAGGGACACTGACAGAGACAGAGAGAGAGACACTGACAGAGACATGGACAGAAACACAGAAACATCTTCCCTTCACATAAAGGTAGGACTTCTATTTTTTATTTGTTGTTGATTGGTTGCTTATTACTTTGGTCTTGGTGCTTTAGGTGCAGGGTTCCTTCTATTTTTTATTTGTTAATTAATTGCTTATTACTTTTTGGTTTATTTTCAAAAATATACTTTATTCATATAAAATGTTCACAATACATTGGAAAATAGCTCAGTACCTTGCAGTCAGCAATTCCATACAATTCGTTTGGATGCTGACAGCAGTTCCATACAATGCACTAGCGTGCATTTCATTTCAAGGTACAGTTTAGTACAATCCGTAAATCACGTTACATGTAGTACTGTGCAAATAAGGGTATTACATGGAGCAGATGAGAACAGGTTTACATTACATTCCAGGATATATTTCAATACCGATCACGAATCACGTTACATGTAGCACTATGCAGATGAATGCAGTACACGGACCGGATGGGGATACATTTACATTTCTTTACAAGTCACTAAACAGTGCAGAGACTTTCATTATACATGGCACAACACAGGTGTTTTTCAGTACATGGTGCTCTATGTATACAAGCAGATTAACAAGTTCCATCCCCTGGGTTTACCGTGGCGGAAGGGCTTTAAACTGTGGCTCTTCCCCATCGTGCCTTTGCGGCGACTGCACCAATCTTTAGTGCGTCCCTCAGCACGTACTCCTGGACCTTGGATTGCGCCAGTCTGCAACACTCGGCTGTGGACATCTCCTTGCTCTGGAAGATCAACAAGTTTCAGGAAGACCAAAGTACGTCTTTCACTGAGTTGATGGCTCTCCAGCAGCAGATGATGTCTGTCTCGGTGTGTGTCCCTGGGAACAGTCCGCAGAGCACAGAGTCCTGTGTTACGGAGCTGCTTGGGATAAACGTCGACAGCAACTACTGCATCTTCTTCAAGACCTGCCTTGCAAAGGGGCAATCACGGAGGAGATGGATGACAGTCTCGTCCGCACTACAGCCTACTTGGGGGCAGAGTGCTGTGTCTCTGAAACCCCGGCTGTGCATGAAGGATCTGATGGGTAGGGCCCTTCTCACCGCCAACCAAGCTACGTCTTGGTGCTTGTGTGAAAGCTCTGATGATGAGACATTATGCCAAATGAGTTCGACAGTCTGCTCAGGGAACCGTCCGACAGGATCCATCATCTCCTTCTTTTGTAGGGTGCCCAGGACCTTGCGTGCCGACCACTGCTTTATAACCTTGTGGTCAAAGGTGTTTTTCTTGAAAAACTTTTCCACGAAGTACAGATGCTGAGGCATGGTCCAGTTGGTTGGAGCGTTCCGCGGCAGCCTGGCCAGACCCATCCTTCGCAACACGGGGACAGATAGAATCTCAGCACGTACTGACACTTGGTGTTTGCGTACAAAGGGTCTTTGCACAGCTTGATGCAGCCGCACGCAAAGGTGGCCATCAGGATGAGGGCCACATTCGGAACGTCCTTTCCCTCCTTGTCCAGAGATTTGTACATCGTGTCTCTGTGGACACGGTCCATTTTCGATCTCCAGACGAAATGGAAGATGGCTCGGGTGACTGCCATGGCACAGGAGCGGGGTATGGGCCAGACCTGCGCCCCATACAACAACACCGAGAGTACCTCACTCCTGATGACCAGGTTTTTTCCTGCAATGGAGAGTGAGCGCAGCTTCCACCATCCCAGTTTATGTTTGGCTTTAGCAATACGCTCCTTCCAGCTTTTGACACACGCCCCGTCTGCTCCGAACCATATTCCCAACACCGTCAGCTAATCTGACTTTACGGTGAAGGGAATAGAGGATTGGTCGGACCAGCTTCCAAAGAACATGGCCTCGCTTTTGATGTGATTTACCTTCGCCCCTTAGGCCAGTTCAAACTGGTCACAGATTGTGAGCAATCCGCGGTCCGACTGCGGATCCGAACAAACGACGGTGATGTCGTACATGTACAGGGAGGTCTTGACCTGAGCGTCTGCGCTGCCTGGGATTGTCACCCCTCTAATGCCCGCATCCTTACTGATGGACTCGGCAAAGGGCTCGATACAGCACATGAACAAGACAGAGGAGAGGGGACAGCCTTGCCTGATTCCAGACCTGATCGGAAAGCTTTCAGTTTCCTACCCGTTGATTAGAACTGTGCTACTGATGTCTGTGTAGAGCAGCTGGATCCAATTGCGGATACCCTCCCCAAACCCCATCTCGGAGAGCACGTCCATCAGGTATGTGTTACTTTTTGTGCTTTGTTTAGTGCTTGTTGCTGTAAATGTACTGCTTTTGTTTAGTGCTTAATGCTTTAAATGTACTTATGCTTCTTTATTGTTAATGTGAAGGTGTTTAGTGCTTTGGAAAATCCTCTAACTTCCCTTCCCTGCCCCCCCCCCCCCCCCATTGATGTTGATGTGTCCTTTGTGTTTAATGCTTCCCACCCCCCTGTCTCTGGCTGTGCCTGCATTGAACTTAACTCTGGGTAAGGTTTTTCAGAACTTACAAAAGTGGACACTTACTCCATTCTAAGTTAGTTTGGAGTAAGTTTTCGCTGCCTAAACTTGCAAAACAGGCCTAAGTGGCTGCACACACCCCCTTTTGAAAAAAAAAACTGAACTAAAACGAAACTAAACTAACTCACTAGAACTGGAGCAAACTAAATGCCGAGAATTGCGATTTCTAAGATACTCCAAACTAAACGGAGCAACTCCACCCGAAACTTGGGCCCTTAGTATATATAACTGCTGCAATAAATATAAATATCATGTATGCTCTTACATATATTTGTCTACATAACTATAATCATTGCACCTCAAAGTAGTGCATTGTATGTGAAGTGTTTTGAGATGTTCTGAGCTATATAAATGCAAGTTTTTTTAATGATTTAAAAGAATGCTTAATGTCTTCTTTACCATACTTTCAGGTAGACATTAAGCAATTGATAGCAGTAATTTTCCCAATTCCATTATTGCACATGTCCTTGTGATTAATGCACAAAAACATTGATGGAGAATTAAAATAGTGAAAGTTTACCCTAAAAAAAGTTGGTGAAATGTAGAAGACCAAATATGTGCAATATTAGGTGTTCTTCAAGAAAAATATTTTATCCTTGTCCTTGGTTTTCCCTGTATGTGTTGCTACGCTTACACAGCCTCCATGTTGAGAAGTTTGAAGTGTCTGGGTGGTGAATGTGGAAATCTTGCTCACTATCAATGCTCCATTATGACTGAATGATAAGAGGTTTACTTGTAGCCAGATGAGTAAATTACATTTGATTTTCTGTCTCTTCAAAATGTAACATTGTGCTCTCCCTAGGAATCGAACTGAGAACTTAGTCCCAACATTAAGAGATATCTAGACATTGTAATTAAAGATCTTGTATAAGCATTTCTGGTGTGGAAGCCAGCCTGTGGGCAGCGGTGGGGGGGGGAGCATTTTAAAATGTTTTTCTTTTTCATGTCAACAATGGTAAATGTTTTCTCTAATGATAAAGTCGCATAACATTTTCTTTAATTGTACCATTTACTTTTGAAAAATGCTGTTCCTGTTGTTAAAATGATATTTCAGGAGGTGTCTATCTATAGTACTCTAGTGTTCTGATTGAGAGATCTCCTTTAGTGGTTGAAGCAGATAGCACTGATATATTTGCAGAATATAAGGTCTAAGATAGGTTTACAATGCACGGTTGGTGAGCTGCAGGCGCAAATAGCCACATGGGAATATGATGTCGTGGAGATAATGACGCAGGATTGGGTACTAAATAGTCCTGGATATAGGGTGTTCAGGAAAGAAAGAAATCATCATCATAGGCAGTCCCTCGAAATCGAGGAAGACTTGCTTCCACTCTAAAAGTGAGTTCTCAGGTGACTGAACAGTCCAATACAGTCTCTGTCACAGGTGGGACAGCCAGTCGTTGAAGGAAAGGATGGGTGGGGAGTATGGTTTGCCGCACGCTCCTTCCGCTGCCTGCATTTTCTGCATGTTCTCGGCAATGTGCTCAGCACCTTCCCGAATGCTCTTCCTCCACTTAGGGCGGTCTTTGGCCAGGGGTTCCCAGGTGTCAGTGGGGATATTGTACTTCATCAAGGAGGCATTGAGGGCGTCCTTGAAATGTTTCCTCTGCCCACCTGGGGCTCGCTTGCTGTGTAGGAGTTCTGAATAGAGCGCTTGCTTTGGGAGTCTTGTGTCGGGCATGTGTACACTGTGGCCCGCCCAACAGAGCTGGTCGAGTGTGGTCAGTGCTTCGATGCAGGGATTGTTGGTCTGATCGAAAACACCGACAGTGCATCTATCCTGCCAATGAATTTGCACGATCTTGCGGAGACATCGTTGCTGGTATTTCTCCAGCGCTTTGAGGTGTCTACTGTATATGGTCCACGTCTCTGAGCCATAAAGGAGGGCGGGTATCACTACAGCCCTGTAGACCATAAGCTTGGTGCCAGATTTGAGGGCTTGATCTTCGAACACTCTCTTCCTCAGGCGACCAAAGGCTACGCTGGAGGCAGTGTTGGACCTCGTCGTCGATGTCTGCCCTTGCTGATAGTAGGCTCCCAAAGTATGGAAAGTGGTCCACGTTGGCCAAGGCCGCGCTGTGGATTTTGATGACTGGGGGGCAGTGCTGTGTGGCGGGGTCAGGTTGGTGGAGGACCTTTGTCTTATGGATGTTTAGTGTAAGGCCCATGCTTTTGTACGCCTCGGTGAAGATGTTGACGATAGCTTGGAGTTCAGCCTCTAAGTGTGCGCAGACGCAAGCGTCGTCCGCGTACTGTAGTTCGACGATAGAGGATTAAACGGTCTTGGATCTAGCCTGGAGGCAACGAAGGTTGAACAGGTTCCCACTGGTTCTATAGTTTAATTCCACTCCAGCGGGAAGCTTGTTGACCGTGAGATGGAGCATTGCAGCGAGGAAGAAAAGAAAGGAGGTTGGGCGGCTGTATTGATTAAGGAGGATATTTCAGTGCTGGAGAGAGAAGATTTCCTGGAGGGATCAAGGACAGAATCTATTTGGTTAGGGTGCCATGACACTAATAGATGAATTCAATAGGCCATTTATAGAAGGATATAGAGAAGCAAATTTGCAGGGAGATTACAGAGAGGTGCAAGAACTATAAAGTAGTGATAATGGGGGTCTATATTATTATCCTAATATAAACTGGGATAGTAATAGTGTCATCATCATCATCGGCAATCCCTCGGAATTGAGGAAGACTTGCTTCCACTCTAAAAATGAGTCCTTAGGTGGCTGAACAGTCCAATACAAGAACCACAGTCCCTGTCACAGGTGGGACAGATAGTCGTTGAGGAAAGGGGTGGATGGGACTGGCTCTTTCCGCTGCCTGCGCTTGATTTCTGCATGTTCTCGGCAACGAGACTCGAGGTGCTCAGCGCCCTCCTGGATGCACTTCCTCCACTTAGGGCGGTCTTTGGCCAGGTGTCGGTGGGGTTGTTGCACTTTATCAGGGAGGCTTTGAGGGTGAAGGGCAGAGAGAAGCAAGAATTTCTGAAGTGTGTTCAGGAGAACTTTCTTGATCAGTACGTTTAACTAGGAAGAAAGCATTGCTGTATCTGGTTCTGGGGAATGACGTGCGTCGGGTGAATCATTTAGGGAATGTGATTAAAGTATCATAAGGATTAGATTATATATGGAAAAGGACAAGGAGCAATCTAGAGTTAAAATACTTAATTGGAGGAGGGCCAATTTCAGTGGGTTGAGAACGGACCTGGCCCGGGAATATTGGAATCAAAGATTGACAGACAAAACTGTAATTGAACAATGGGCTGCCTTTAAAGAGGAAATGGTTCAGGTACAGTCGTGGTACATTCCCACGAGGGGGAAAGGTAGGGCAAACAAAGCCAGAGCTCCCTGGATGATGAAAGAGATAGAGAGTAAGATGTAGCTGAAAAAAGTGGCTTATGACAGATGTCAGGTTGAGGATACAAGTGAGAACCAGGCTGAATATAGAAAGTTCAGAGGAGAACTGAAAAAGGAAATAAGAGGGGGAAAGAGAGATTATGAGAATAGACTGGCAGCTAATAAAAAAAGAATCCAAAAGTCTTCTGTCGGCATATAAATAGTAAATGGGTAGCAAGAGGAGGGGTGGGACCAAAAAGGAGACCTACGCATGGAGGCAGAGGGTATTGCTGAGGCACTAAATGAGTACGTTGCATCTGTCTTTACCAAGGAAGAAGTTGCTGCTCAAGTCATGGTGAAAGAGGAGGTAGTGGAGATACTAATGGGATAAAAATTGATAAAGTGGAGATACTAGAAAGGCTGGCTGCATTTAATGTAGATAAATCACCAGGACCAGATGGGATGCATCCTAGGATGCTGAGGGAAGTAAATTGTGGAGGTACAAGTCATAATCTTCCAGTCCTCCTTGGATACGGGGGTGGTGTCAAAGGACTGGAGAATTGCAAATGTTAAACCGTTGTTCAAAAAGGGGTGCAAGGATAAACCTTCTTCTGGAAAGGCAAACCTGAAGAAGAATGTTGCCTCCATGGAATTGGCTTCGCAATCAAGAACGAGCTGGTTGGCCGGCTCAGAGACTCCCCCTGTGGGATTAGCGAACGTCTCATGACTCTCCGGTTCACCCTATCCTGGAACCAGTGCACCACAGTTATCAGTGCGTACGCCCCAACACTCGACGCAACAAATGAGGCCAAAGAGGAATTCTACTCCAGTCTTGAACAATCCTTGTCCTAAGTCCCTATGGACGACAAACTGATCCTCCTCAGCGACTTCAACGCCAGAGTCGGTAAGGACACAGACCTCTGGGGAGGCGTGATCAGCAGTGAGGGGGTAGGGAAAATCAACTCCAGCAGTACCCTGCTCCTGACAAAATGTCCAGAACATGACCATGTCATCACCAACACCTTGTTCTGCCAGAGGGACAAGTACAAGGCATCGTGGCAACACCCTCGCTCCAAGCACTGGCACCTGCTCGATTACGTCATCGTCCGTCGAGCAAAAACATGCGCGTCACCTGCACCATAACAGGAGCCGACAACTGCTGGACAGACCACCGCCTAATTCATTCCGTCATCAACATTAATATAGCCCCAAAGCGGCGACGGCAACAGAAGCAATGCCGCAGAAAAATCAACGCTGGGACACTCAAAGACCCAGTTACGAGAGCCCTATACAGCCAGCGCCTCACTGCCAACCTGGCGACCCTCGGTGACCCCGAGACGCAGAGTGCCCACAGCACTTGGTCTACCCTCCAGGCCATTATAACCAGCGCCTGCGAAGAGACACTCGGTCACTCAACCAAGAAACACCAGAACCAGGTTTGACGAGAATGACCAGGAGATCCAGGAGCTAATCAACCACAAGTGCAGAGCATTTCTGAACTTAAAGCAGCAACTCAATTCGAGAGCAGCAAAGCAGCTCTACAGATGGCTGAAGGCCGAGGTCCAACAAAAAACCCGTGACCTAAAGAATAAATGGTGAGTGGAGAAAGCACAGGAGATTCAGTAGCTGGCCGACAGCCATGACGTGCGAGGATTCTTCACCGCAATTAAGTCCATCTACGACCCAAGCATCCAAGGCCCCACCCCACTGCTGGCCAAGAATGTGGAGACACTCATTAAGGACATCGAGGCAGTCAGGGCCCGCTGGAAGGAGCACTTCGAAGATCTCCTTAATTGAGACTCTGCCTTTGACAGCATGCTACCCGCTGCTACCCGCCACCATCTCTGCAAAACCCCAGCCCTGCACGAGGTAGAAAAGGCCATCCGTCAGATCAAGAACAACAAGGCATCAGGAGCAGATGGAATCCCCGCTGAGGCACTAAAGTATGGCGGAGAAGCACTATTGGCACGAATGCATGACCTCATCTCTCTTATCTGGAAGGAGGAGAGCATGCCGGGAGATCTCAGAGATGCCATAATTGTGACCATCTTTAAAAAGGGGGACAAATCTGACTGCGGCAACTACAGAGGAATCTTCCTGCAGTTGGCCACTATCATTGCTAGAATCCTCCTCAACCGTCTTCTCCCTGTAGCTGAAGAGCTCCTCCCAGAGACACAATGCGGATTCCGTCCACTAAGGGGTACAACGGACATGATCTTCACCACGTGACAACGACAAGAGAAATGCAGGGAACAGCACCAACCCTTGTACATGGCCGTCTTTGACCTCACAAAGGCCCTTGACACTGTCAACCGCAAGGGACTATGGAGTGTCCTCCTCTGTTTCGGCTGCCCCCAAAGGTTTGTCACCATCCTCCGCCTGCTCCACGACGACATGCAAGTCTTGATCCTGACCAACGGATCCACCACAGACCCAATCCACATCCGGACCAGGGTCAAGCAGGGCTGCATCATCGCGCCAACGCTCTTTTCGATCTTCCTCGCTGCAATGCTCCATCTCATGCCCAACAAGTTCCCCGCTGGAGTGGAACTAAACTATAGAACCAATGGAAACCTGTTCAACCTTTGTCGCCTCCAGGCTAGTTCCAAGGTCGTCCTATCCTTTGTCATCAAACTACAGTACGCGGACAACGCTTGCGTCTGCGCACATTCAGAGGCTGAACTCCAAGCCATAGTCAACACCTTCACCGAAGCGTACGAAAGCATGGGCCTTACACTAAACATCCGTAAGACAAAGATCCTCCACCAACCTGATCCACCACACAGCACTGCCCCCCGGTTATCAAAATTCATGACGAGGCCTTGGACAACGTGGACCATTTTCCTTACCTCGGGAGCCTACTGTCAGCAAAGGCAGACATCGATGACGAGGTCTAACACCACCTCCAGTGCGGCAGAGCAGCCTTCGGTTGCCTGAGGAAGAGAGTGTAAGAGGACCAGGACCTCAAATCTGGCACCAAGCTTATGGTCTACCAGGCAGTAGTGATACCTGCCCTCCTATATGGCTCAGAGACGTGGACCATTTGCAGTGAACACCTCAAAGCGCTGGAGAAATACCACCAACGCTGCCTCTGCAAGATCCTGCGAATCTACTGGGTTCTCGATCAGGCCAACATCCCCAGCATCGAGGCACTGACCACACTCAACCAGCTCTGCTGGGCGGGCCACATCGTCCGCATGCCCGACACGAGACTCCCAAAGCAAGCACTCTATTCGGAACTCCTACACAGCAAGTGAGTCCCAGGTGGGCAGAGGAAACATTTCAAGGCACCCTCAAAGCCTCCTTGAAAAAGTGTAACATCTCCACCGGCACCTGGGAATTCCTGGCCCAAGACCGCCCTAAGTGGAGGAAGAGCATCCGGGAGGGCATTGAGCACCTCGAGTCTCGTCGCCAAGAGCATGCAGAAAACAAGCGCAGGCAGCGGAAGGAGCATGTTGCGAACCAGACTCCCCACCCACCCTTTCCTTCAATGACTGTCTGTCCCACCTGTGACAGAAACTGTAGTTCCTGTATTGGACTGTACAGTCAGCTGAGAAAACACTTTTAGAGTGGAAGCATGTCTTCTTCGATTTTGAGGGACTGCCTATAATGATGATGTAAGGATAAACCCAGCAACTACAGGCCAGTGAGCTTATCCTCTGTGGTGGGGAAGTTTTTAGAAACAATAATCCGGGCTAACATTAACAGCCACTTGGACTCATGTGGATCAATTAATGGAAGCCAGCATGGATTTGTTAAAGGCAAATCATGTTTAACTAACTAGATTGCATTTTTTGATGATGTGACAGAGGGTTGGTGAGGGCAATGCGGTTGACGTGGTGTATATGGACTTTCAAAAGGCGTTTGATAAAGTGCCACATAATAGGCTTGCCAGCAAAGTTGAAGCCCATGGAACAAAAGGGACAGTGGCAACATGGATATGAATTTGACTAAGTGACAGGAAACAGAGTAGTGGTGAACGTTTGTTTTTTGGACTGGAGGAAGGTACACAGTGGCGTTCCCCAGGGGTCAGTACAGGGACCTCTGCTTTTCTTGATATATATATATTATTAAATTGGACTTGGGTATACAGGGCACTAATGCAATATTTGCAGATGACACAAAACTTGGATGTATAGTAAATAGTTAGGAGGATAGGGATAAACTTCAAGACAGGCTGGTGGAATGGGCAGACACATGGTAGATGAAATTTAACGCAGAAAAGTGCAAAGTGATACATTTTGATAGAAGAATGAGGAGAGGCAATATGAACTAAAGCGTACAATTCTAAAGTGGGTGCAGGAACAGAGAGATCTGGGGCTATATGTGCACAAATCGTTGAAAGTGGTAGGGCAGGTTGAGAAAGCAGTTAAAAAAGCATACGGGATTCTGGGCTTTATAAATAATGGCATAGAGTACAAAAGCAAGAAAGTTATGATGAATCTTTATAAAACACTGGTTCGGGCTCAACTGGAGTATTGTGTCCAATTCTGGGCACCGGACTTTAGGATAGATGTGAAGGCTTTAGAGACGGTGCAGAAAAGATTTACAAGAATGGTTCCAGGGATGAGGGACTTTGGTTATCTGGATAGACTGGAGAAGCTGGGGTTATTCTCCTTAGAGCAGAGAAGATTGAAAGAAGATTTGATAGAGGTGTTCAAAATCATGAGGGATCTGGACAGAGTAGATAGAGAGAAACTGTTCCCATTGGCAGAAGGGTCGAGAACCAGAGGACACAGATTTAAAGCGATGGCAGAAGATGCAAAGGTGACGTGAGAAAAATCTTTTTACGCAGCGAGTGGTTATGATCTGGAATGCACTGCCTGAAAGGGTGGTGGAGGCAGATTCAATGCTGGCTTTCAAAAGGTAATTGGATAAGTACCTGAAGGAAAAAAAAGTAGGGCTACGGGGAAAGGGCGGAGGAGTGAGACTAGCTGAATCGCTCTTACAGAGTGCTGGATTGGGTTTGACGGGCCGAATGGCCTCCTTCTGTGCTGTAATGATTCTATGCTATGATTCTATTTAAGGGATGGCTTGATGTTTACATAGAGAAAAGGGGGATATGGGGCAGTTTGGAAAGAGGTAATTAAGAGTGGGAGGAAGCTTGTGTGGAGTATAAACACTTGCATAGATCAGTTGGCCTGAATGGCTTGTTTCTGTACTGTAGATTCTATGTAATTCTATGTCAGCCAGGTTAACCAAGCAACAAAATTGACAGCATCTGTGGAAATGTTTATGAGCGAGAATGCTTCACCCTCTTTTCTAATGAAAATAACAGATGGGAAGAGATACGTAACATAGAGTAAAATACAAACATTTTGGACGTTTGTCTTAATGTTTTTGATGTAGTTTGGAGGATAAACTGAAATGTGCAAATAAGATGGGTAACTGATTTTAATCAGCAACATGAAAAAACACAAATTCATGCAATCTATGGAAAGGTAAACAGAGATAAACCCAGAAAACAATAATGAATGAGAAACACAGCAAATGAAAACTGAACAATGTTTCCACCTTTTTAATGAAGTTAACCTACAATGCACTAGTCATAGCATTTTCCATGCAAACAATGTGGCATTTCTGCTTAACTCAGCATGGTGCAGGTTATTTTATTCCTCGGTAGAAAAGCGTTGCTTGCATAATTCCACAAATTTCTAGAAGCTATCTTGGCTTTGCCTTGATAACTGTGCCAGCAATCCTAGAAACCTACAAAACTGCCCTTTGTGTGAATTCTGGAGAGATTCATTGTTCATTTATCAAACCAAAAGGATTTCCAGGGCTTTATTTTGCCCACGCGGAGTCTGCTCAATTGGATTGATGACGTTAAGCTATTTGAAAGGAAATAACTATTTTAGTTCTTCAGCATTACAGAGTAAAATGGGTCTGCATAGTTTTAGTGTTAGCTCCACTAACTTTCTGATAACATTTCCAGAGAGCATCTCTCATACACAGAAAGCATGCTGGAGTTTTACTCAAGGACTATTTGATTGAAGTCAGTGGAACAGAAACATTTAACCGCCTACCAGTGAATCTACTCTGCGCAGTGCTTAGTGCTGCATTTTGCCGTTATTGTGAAGTTATTTGTAAATGTGGTTACTTTTGGTTCCTAAACACTGTCAGCTCATGTTAGCAGAATGTAATGGTGTCAGTGAAGGATGTCATGCATAAACTAAATAGATTGCAGTGATTTTTCTGATCATCCTACCATGCTCATTACGTCCTTAAATATTATTTATCTTCCAAACATGCATTTAAAGTACCTTGATAAACCATATAGATTGCTGTAGTACAGACAACTCAAGAATGGTTACAGTGTGGAACTCGTTGCCACGGGAAGTGGTTGGGGTAAGCAGCATAGATGCATTTGAGGGGAAGCTAGGTGAGTACATGAGGGAGAAAGGAGTAGAGGGTTCTGCTGATAGGGTTAGATGAAGAGGGGTGGTAGGAGGCTCGTGTGCAGCATAGACCAGTTGGGCCGAATGGCCATTTTCTGTGTCGTACATTCTATGGACGAAGGAATTCTACGCAAATTTAATTGTTATATATAAAGTAATTTTTTGAATCATGGACAATTGTACAAAAATATAAACAAGGCAGGCATATTGATAAAGATCCCACCCTTTGATTTTATGTCATAAAACCAGAAAATTATTTGACGAGCATGCAAACATGAAAAGATCGACTGGTCCATCAACCCTGCCCCACACTCATGATGCCTGGGGAATCATCACTAAACATTTCCGTACCTCCACCCCCCTGCCCCACCCCCCCCGGCCGCCACACACACACACACACACACACACACACACAGCCATGTATCTCCGAGGAGAGGCAAAAAATTAGTGAAAAAAACAGCTAAAAAGGGAAAGAATAAGGAAAGTTTCTCTCTGACTCCTGAGGTAATGTAAACCTGTCCAGAAGATCATATTGACTATGCGTATGTGCTAAACTACTTACCTTTTATATGGTGTGATCTCTGCCCTAGCCAAGAATCGGTCCAGCTCCCTTTTGAAGGTGTACAGAGAGTCAGCACACACCGGTCACAGCAGGCAACGCATTCCAAAGGCTCACTACTCTCTGGGAAAAGAAGAACCTCCTAACATCTAGTTTATTCCTACTCCTGTATAGTTTTAATGCATAGCATCTGTCAAACTGAAATGATCTATCAATATGTATGAAATCTAGCTCTTTTGTTATTTTATAAACTTCTATCAGGCCACCTCTAAGTCTACACTGCTCTAAAGTAAATAGACCAGGCTCTTTAATGAGTAACTAAGGTTCTTTAAGCTGGGAAACATTCTTGTGGCCCTCCTCTGAATCTTTTCCAAGGCCACTATATCACCCACCATATTGGACAGAATGGTCTTCATGCAAGTTGGAGCTGGATTCCTCCATGATCTGAGACATTGTGCTCAAGCTCGCAGACAGAACATTCTAATGAAAGGTCACCGACCTGAAATGTTAGCTCTGTTTCTCTCGTCACAGATGCTGTCTCTGTTTCTCGATCCACAGATGCTAATGAGTGTTTTCAGCATTTTCTGATTTTATTTCAGATTTCCAGCATCCACAGTACAGGTGGAGTCTCCGAAATCCAGAAACATTAGGACCGAGGCCGTTCGGATATTTCCGGATTTTGGAACGTCTTTCCAACGTCCCGAGTCCGGAAACGCCTGGGCTGAGGTAAGGAGGGGGTGGGGGTACCTAGGGAGTCCGGCAGCGGGGCCTGGGGAGTCTGGGGTAGGGGGACTGGGGAGTCCAGCGGCGGGGCCTGAGGACTCCGGGGGTGGGGGCCTGGGGAGTCCGGGGGAGGGGGCCTGGGGAGTCCTGGGGAAGGGCCTGCGGAGTCCGAGGGAGGGGGCCTGGGGAGTCCGGGGGAGGGGGGCTGGGGAGTCCGGAGGAGGGGGCCTGGGGAGAGGGCCTGCGGAGTCCGAAGGAGGGTGCCTGGGGACTCTGGGGGAGGGGCCTGGGGAGTCCGGGGGAGGGTGCCTGAGGAGTCCGGGGGAGCGGGCCTGGGGAGTCCTGGGGAGGGGCCTGTGGAGTCCGAGGGAGGGACCTGGGGAGTCCAGGGGAGGGGGCTTGGGGAGTCTGGGGGAGGGGACCTGGGGGGTCCAGGGGTGGGGGCCTGGGGAGTCCGAGGGTGGGGGCCTGGGGAGTCCGGGGGAGGGGGCCTGGGGAGTCCTGGGGAGGGGGCCTGGGGAGTCCTGGGGAGGGGGCCTGGGGAGTCTGGGGGAGGGGGCCTGGGGAGTCCGGGGGAGCGGGCCTGGGGAGTCCTGGGGAGGGGCCTGCGGAGTCCGAGGGAGGGGCCTGGGGAGTCCAGGGGAGGGGGCCTGGGGAGTCCGGGGGAGGGGACCTGGGGAGTCCAGGGGTGGGGGCCTGGGGAGTCCGAGGGTGGGGGCCTGGGGAGTCCGGGGGAGGGGGCCTGGGGAGGGGCCTGCGGAGTCCGAGGGAGGGGCCTGGGGAGTCCGGGGGAGGGGGCCTGGGGAGTCCGGGGGAGGGGGCCTGGGGAGGGGCTTAAGTCCGAGGAAGGGGGCCTGCGGAGTCCGGGGGAGGGGGGACTCTGGCGGAGGGGCCTGGGGAGTCCAAGGGAGGGGGCCTGGGGAGTCCGGGGGAGGGGCCTGCGGAGTCCGAGGGAGGGGCCTGTGGAGTCCGGGGGAGGGGGCCTGGGGAGTCCGGGGGAGGGGCCTGCGGAGTCCGGGGGAGGGGCCTGGGGAGTTCTGGGAAGTCCGGGGGAGGGGCCTGCGGAGTCCGGGGGAGGGGGCCTGCGGAGTCCGGGGGAGGAGGCCTGGGGAGTCCAGGGGAGGGGGCCTGGAGGGGCCTGGGAAGTCCGGAGGAGGGGTCTGGGGGAGTCCGGGGGAGAGGGCCTGGGGAATCTGGGGGAGGGGGCCTAGGGGGTCCTGGAGAGTCCGACGGCGGAGCCTGGGGAGGGGCCTGGGGAGTCTGTGGGGAGTCTGGTGGGGAAGGGGCCTGGGGAGTCCAGCTGCGGGGCCTGAGGAGTCCGGCGGCGGAGCGTGAGTGTCGACGGTTCCGGGTTCGGCAGCATCAGTTGAGGGTCAGGGGTCGGCGGTTCTGGGTCAGGGGTCAGCGGCCGGGAAAAACCTGCAAATGAAGACCTGCAAAAAAGGAAAGTTAAAGTTCTTATTTTTTAATTCTTTTTCAGTTCAGCATTTTCGTAGGTAAGGGTTTTATGAATGTTTTGTGAATTTTTATTTTTTATTTTTTGGATTTTTTTGGTGTTTTTCCCCCTCCCTAGGCCTAACTCGGTAATTGGTTTAAAAAAAAACGTCCGGATTTTGGAACATTTTCCGGATTCTGGATGACCCCGCCACAGATCGGCCCGATGTCTGGGTTCCGGAACATTCCGAATTGCGGAACTCCGGATTTCAGACGCTCAATATGTATTTTGCTTTTATTTTAATGAGAATAATAGCGGCACCATATGGCTACCAGTGCTCTCAAATACACAGTCTTCTAATATCAGGTGTCATATAGCAGCAAAGAACCGCCGTGAGAAATTCCAGAAGATGCCACAACTGACACTTTTCTAAGATGTACAGGAGATGCCTCCCCACTAACTCATCAGAAGACCAATCTGGATTATGCTACCAACCATCTCTACGGCGGATTCTGTCTCATTATGGCAAATGGAATGGGAACGAGCTGCTCTCACTGTAAGAATCTGCTTCCTCACTCAGCCTGTTTGGAGACCGCCTGGCTTCGAGTTCCGACGACATCCCTTGTGCAAACCCAACCATTTTAGGGACCCAAGTTTTGGGTGGAGTTGCTCCTAGTTTTTTGGAGCAACTAGTTTAGTTTGGAGTATGTTAGAAATTGCAATTCTCGGATATTTGTTTGCTCCAGTTCTAGTGAGTTAGTTTAGGTTGGCTTTAGGTAAGGTACTTTTTTTTTCAAAAGGGGGTGTGTCCAGCCATTCAGGCCTGTTTTGCAAGTTTTGGCAGTGAAAACTTACAACAAACTAACTTAGGATGGAGTAAGTGTCCACTTTTGTAAGTTCTGAAAAACCTTACCTAGAGTTAAGTTTAGTGCAGGCACAGCCAGAGACGGCGGGTGGGAAGCATTAAACACAAAGGACACATCAACATCACAACAGCGGGGGGCAAGGGAAGTTAGAGGATTTTCCATAAACACCTTCACAACAACATTAAAGAAGCAAAGTACATTTAAAGCACTAAGCACTAAACAAAGCACAAAAAGTAATAAGCAGTTAATTAATAAAAAATAGAAGGAACCCTGCACCTAAAGCACCAAGACCAAAGTAATAAGCAATCAATCAATAAAAAATAGAAGTCCTACCTTTATGTGAAGGGAAGGTGTCTCTGTCAGTGTCTCTCTCTGTCTCTGTATCTGACAGTGAGGGGGGAGGGGTGTGGGGGGATGGGAGGGTGTATGTGTGTGTGGGGGTGTGTGTGTGTGTGGGGGTGTGTGTGCGGAGGGAGAGAGGAGGCTGGAAGGAGGCACCCCTGCTCTCTCCTCCGGCCCTTCGATCATTTCGAGTGCCCCCCAACCCACGCTCCTCCATCCCTTGCCACGCTCCTCCCTTCATCCCTGTTGCCACGCTCCCCCCCTCCCCACACCGGTACCCACGCTCCCCCTCCATCCCTGTTGCCACGCTCCCCCCCCCCCTGTACCCACGCTCCCCTGAGCCATTGCGCGGGTGCGCATGCTCCAATGCGCCTGCGCAACGCTGCCGGCACTAAGAAGAAGGCATGATCCCTAGCCCCGCCCCCCTGCAGGCTGCGATCGGCTTGCTCCTCTCCAGGGAGACTACGCTGCCCCACGCCACAGTCCAGGAGGACCGGAGAATTGCTGCAGAATATTCCGGCGCACCTTCGAGCCCAGGCAGGTCACGTAAGTCTCAGAGGTGCGCCGTTTTCACCAGATGCCGAAACTTGGGCCCTAGATGTGGGATGGTAAGTTGTGCAGCAAATGACCAAACCTGGGGATCCTCTGAATAGCTGCAGTGGAGCTGAAGATGTGTAAATCTACTGAATGCCTACATAAGCCCTTTGACATTTTTTATATTAATTATTTATAGTTTATCTTCCTGATTTATAGCCTGTATTTTTAATTTTTTCTAACCTTTATTGTACTATTTGTGCATTCACAAATAAATAATGCCATACCATATCACAACTACAATGTTTTTACATTATTTGACGAGATCAATTCATAAGATAAATTCACGCTGATGTCCTGTAGTATCGTTTGTGGGTCTCCAGCATGATTGTGATGTTTATCCGCTACAATGAAGCATTGTTTATTCTGGCTTGTCCCTTTAAGGCCACTTGAGGTCAACTACAAATTAATTTTTGAGGCATTTTTACCAATTTGTAGACTGGCAGGTGCTTGTAAATCCCCAGCTTTGGAGAGGCCTGTCCTGGCCAAGGTGGCCATTAACCGGTCCAGGCAGCGGGCGATCGTTCAGCCCGACTGCCTGCCTCTCTTCCACGGTTACGTTCACGCTAGGGTGTCCTTGGAGATGGAGCACGCGGTGTCCACCAGTACGCTTGCGGCCTTCTGCGTGAGGTGCATTATCACCCCTGGCAACCAAATTTTAATTTGACTGTAGTTGTTGAAAAGTTTTATTTGTTAATTTGCCAGTTTTGGTGCCCCTTTAATAAGGGGGCACTTGATTTATAGTTTACTTTAAAATAGTTGTGGCGAGGCCTGTCCCGACCAAGGTTGCCATTAACAGTCCAGGCAGCAGGCGGTCGAGGGGGTCGTTCAGCCCGACTGCCTGCCTCTCTTCCGCGGCTACGTTCGTGCCAGGGTGTCCCTGGAGATGGAGCACGTGGTGTCCACTGGTACGCTTGAGGCCTTCTGCGAGAGGTGGGCACCAGAGGGACTGGAGTGCAACCAAATTTTAATTTGATCATAGTTTTTCAAAATGTTTAATTTGTTAATTTGTCAGTTCTAGTGCCCCTTTAACAAGGAGGCACTTGATTTAAAGTTTACTTTAAAAAAGCTGTGGAGAGGCCTGATTATCAAGATCAGACAAACCAGTAGGAAATTATTGTAAATACATGATTTGATACTTTGGTGTGTGACTTATGGGCGAGAGATGTAAGAATTTTATATAATTAAAGAAAAAAGATAAATTCAAGTAATATGATGCCTAACATATATTTTACTTATAATGACAAAGAAAATGTCAAAAAGGATTGAACACAATAAAATGTTTCTTTACGGAAAACGATTCTGCAGACGGCCTGAATTTTGCAGTCAAATCACTTCGTTATAAATTTCTAGGAATCGCCAAAGTGATTTTCCTGAATAAAAGTATTTTTTCTGGGTGTTTGAACTTTGAGATGATACAGGAAACTAGTTTGAACAACCCATGTTGTTCGTTTGTGATAAGTGTTTAGAATAATAGTTCTTGAAATTATACATTGTTATACAGCACGATATTTAATGGGTTATTGACATGTTCCGCTGCAATTGTTCCCCTCACAAGTGCAGATCCAGAGGCGATTGTATTTGTTATCTGACAGCGCTGAGTTTACTGGAGCTGCATGTTTACACGGGGAGGAATGACGGCCTGCGGCTCGGGGAGGCCGCGTCTGTCACTATGTTGGTCCCGGGGCGGGTGCCGTAACCTTCTCTATATTGCAGCAGCGGCGGCAACAGCAGCTTTTATGAGCCTGGTTACTATGGAGAATGGGCCTTTGCAGATTACCAGTGCAGCCGGCAACTTCACTGCCGTGCCGAATTCCCGCTGCACTATGTTTAATTCCGATTCGGAGGATTATAAATGTGTGAGTATCGCACCGCTGTTCTGGCTCCTCAGTTCGGAAACAAGGCCTGGCCAGCCAATTTCAAAATGAGATGGTTAAATAAACGCATACCTCGGTTTAGATCTTTCCTTGAGTAATGTGAGGTTTATAAAAGTTCCGTATTGCCCCCAGAGTAAATATTGCTGCATTGTGTGCTATTGAATAAGGATTTATTCATTTTATTTAAGTTACACTTTTTAAGTATTCTTAAAAATGTGCAGCCTCTATAAAAACAGCACTAACCCAATTTTCCTCTGATCAACATAATTCTATCACCATTCATTACTTGAGAAATCAATCTGCTCACCTACCCTGTGTTCAAATGTTTGTCCTGGTGTCACAAGTAGGGATATTGTGGTCGTGAGTTTTATTTCTTGATTGACAGTGGAATCACAACATTAATGATTCTGCATTCAACAAGGCCCGTAAGGCAACCTTGTTCCTTTTTGTTAGTGACTCAGGGCATTTTGATGACTTAATATTTTCCTAAACTAACTATTTTTTGAGTCCTGTGAAGGACTCTGGTAGTTTTTTTTAAATAAAAATTGCGGTGCCCCTTTTATCTGTCACATAATCTGTCAACATCTTTAGAATACTGATCTAATGGACATCACAGATGGGTTGATTTTTCTTGTGCTCAGGGGCCAGTTTAGATATAGCATGATAAAATCAGTTTGTAATATTTTCCATTAACCACATACAAGCATTTTTAAAGTGACATGGATGCCTCAGTAGATAAATGCACTGCAGTATTGAGCCATAGAAGTCAAGAAAATCCGAGGTTCAATCAAAATCGGTGCTGTGTTAGCTGGGAGTCTTGGTTATGGAAGGGAGGGGAAGCATGGGTTCTCACGTGATTGCTCTTCAATAATATTGCAGGAAAGTGCATGATAGGTGGAATGTGCTGAGTAAGGTCAGGTTTGGGCCTGGCTACGATGTCCCAGCAGCCCAGTATCCTATTAACACTCAATCTGGTGAGTTATGAAGAAATGGCACTTGGGGAGTCCTGCTGGTTCCCATGGAAACTGTAGACCAGCAAGATTGAGGATGATTCCATTCCTGATCTGTGCTGAATTATTTGCTTTCAGACAGGGTGGTGATGGGGTCATGATGTGCCTTAATATTCTGTTTTACAGCTGGAAATTTGGTCATAGTTCCTGCTGTTGATTGCCATGGTGTGAACCCTTTTGTTAGTGTGTATGTATGGACAGCTGGTGACTTACAGGAAGTCTTGCTGTGATGGTAACTGGTAGAATAGGAGCTCAGCACTCACACAAGATAAATGTTTGGTTGACGTCCTGGAGAATCACCACTGCATGTGGAAACATAAAGCAGCAGGAGTCACTGCCTTCAAGAAAGGAAATTTAAGGGGAGAAAATTGGATGATGAAAATCCCTTTTCTTCAAAATTGATCTTATTGTCAGCAGATTTGTCAACTAAGTAAAGATCTCTTTATTGAAGTAAATCACTTGGATTCATCTGGCAGGCTGATGGAGTAATACAGCCATTTAATATTTTGCATTTGTAAGTGTAGACTTCCAGCAAAGTAATTTAAAATGTATATAGGTTGTTGTGAATGAATAGATCACTCCTAATTGGTTGAGAGAGACAATGATTAATAGATGCAGTGTGAAAGAAGAAACTGAGTGTTTCTAAATTGTGTGTTAAACTGAACATTGGAAAAGTTAAAACCACCGTATAATTAAAACGGGCGAGTTAGTTTGCAACATCTAAAGCTCTGATTGGGTCCCCTTGATCACAAGACCTGATTGCTGATTGGTCCCCTTGGAGGATAAGACACACCCAGCAGTTTCTCTGGAATTCGAGCCATTCTGACTGCCGACTCCAGACAGAACAGGGCTCACTCGGAACAGACAGGGCTCACTCGGAACAGACCGGGCTCACTCACACGGGTTAAGACTCGCCCCAACCCCCAAAACAAGTTCCTGCCTTCACCCCCACCGCCCAAGTGCCTGACCTCCCCCCCCCGCCCCCAATCTAAGTTTCTGACATTCTCTCCCCATCCAAGTACCTGACCTTCCCACCCCCCCAACATGGCCCAAGTTCCTGACCATCTTCCCCCTGCCCAAGTCCCCCTGCCCCTCATGGATTCATGACCTCCCCCAACAAGTTCCTGACACTGGGGAATTAATAATGGGGAATGGGGAACAGGGAAATGGCAGAGATGTTGAACAAATATTTTGTATCTGTCTTCACGGTAGAAGACACTTAAAAACTTCCCTATAGTGGATAATCAAGGGGCTATAGGGAGGGAGGAACATAATACAATCACTATCACTAAAGAAGTAGTACTCGGTAAAATAATGGGACTGAACATAACATAAGAACATAAGAATTAGGAACAGGAGTAGGCCATCTAGCCCCTCGAGCCTGCTCCGCCATTCAACAAGATCATGGCTGATCTGGCCGTGGACTCAGCTGCACTTACCCGCCCACTCCCCATAACCCTTAATTCCCTTGTTGGTTAAAAATCTATCTAACTGTGATTTGAATACATTCAATGAGCTAGCCTCAACTGCTTCCTTGGATTCACAGATTCACAACCCTCTGGGAGAAGAAATTCCTTCTCAACTCCAGTTTTAAATTGGCTCTCCCGTATTTTGAGGCTGTGCCCCTAGTTCAAGTCTCCCCGACCAGTGGAAACAACCTATCTGCCTCTATCTTGTCTATCCCTTTCATTATTTTAAATGTTTCTATAAGACCACCCCTCATCCTTCTGAACTCCAAAGAGTAAAGACTCAGTCTACTCAATATATCATCATAAGGTAACCCTCTCATCTCTGGAATCAGCCTAGTGAATCGTCTCTGTACCCCCTCCAAAGCCAGTATATCCTTCCTTAAGTAAGGTGACCAAAACTGCACGCAGTACTCCAGGTGTGGCCTCACCAATACCCTGTTCAGTTGCAGCAGGACCTCCCTGCTTTTGTACTCCATCCCTCTCGCAATGAAGGCCAACATTCCATTCGCCTTCCTGGTTACCTGCTGCATCTGCAAACTAACTTTTTGGGATTCATGCACAAGGACCTCACAACTTGAGCCGCCTCGGGGAAATCCCCTCCGTGCCCTTCAGTTCCGCGCGGAGGGGTTTCCTGTACGGGCTGCTCCTGCACACTCTCAACTTTGCCATCCTCGTGTGCCGTCCGGACACGCCATGGCGTACCATCCTGCCGTCCGGAGGAGGCGGGGGTCCCCGATGGAGGGCACTCTACGCAGGGGTCCTCCCACTATTTGTCGGGGACTTGGCCTGAAGGGTGGTGCACGGAGCAGTGCCGTGCAATAAATTTTTAAGCCGGTTCACGGACTCCCAGGCCGCCTGCAATTTCTGCGGTCTGGAGGAGTCCGTGTTCCATGTTTTTATTGAGTGCACAAGGTTGCAGCCCCTGTTCCATTATTTGAAGGGGCTGCTCCTGAAATTCTGGCTGCACTTCAGTCCCACTCTCCTGATCTTTGGGCACCCTGTGCGGAGGGGAGCGGGTAGGTCCGAAGACCTCCTCGTAGGACTGCTCCTGGGCACGGCCAAGGGAGCCATCAGCCGGTCCAGGCAGCGGGCGGTCGAGGGGGTCGTTCAACCTGACTGCCTGCCTCTCTTCCGCTCTTACATCCGGTCCAGGGTGTCCTTGGAGATGGAGCACGCGGTGTCCACCGGTACGCTCGCGGCCTTCCACGAGAGGTGGGCACCGGAGGGACTGGAGTGCATCATCACGCCCGGCAACCAAATTTTAATTTGATTTTACGTTTTAAAGTTTAATTTGTTTTAATTGCCGGTGCTTTTAGTGTCCCCCTCCCCTTTTATAGGGGGCACTGGAAAAAGGAAAATTTGATTTTAGTGCCCAAAAAAAAAAACCAAAAAAAGGAAAAAAAGAGAGCCTTGTAAATGTCTGGTGTGTCATCCAGGGCGGGTGGCACCGATTAATGTTTTTGTCTTGCAGGTAAACTCCAAAAAGAGTTTCATGCACAAGGACCCCCAGGTCCCTCTGCACCGCAGCATGTTGTAATTTCTCCCCATTCAAATAATATTCCCTTTCACTTTTTTTTTTCCAAGGTGGATGACCTCACATTTTCTAACATTATGGGCCCAAGTTTCCACACGATAAAAAACGGGCGCCCCTCCGAGCTGGGCGCCCGTTTTTCGCGCCTATGACGGCGCCTAAAAGAAAATCACGATTCTGGAGCATTCTGCAGCTCCTTGTCTGCCTGGCGCGGCGCCCAAGGGGGCGGAGCCTACACTCACGGCGATTTTGTAAGTGGGAGGGGGCGGGTACTATTTAAATTAGTTTTTTTCCTGCCGGCAACGCTGCGCGTGCGCATTAGAGCATTTGCACACGCGCAGTGTGAAAAAAACATTGGCACTCGGCCATTTTTGTAGTTCTTTGTAGCTGTTTAATTTTTGAAATTTTTTTTTAATAAAAGCACATTGCCATCAGCACTTGCAGCCTTCTCACTGTCTCCTCCCCCCCCTCGCAAGAAGAACGGGCGCCTCCTCCCCCCCCCCCCCCCCGCGGGAAAGAACGGGCGCCCCCCCCCCCCCCCCCCACCCCGCGGGAAAGAACGGGTGCCTCCTACCCCCCCCCCCCCCCCCCCCCCGCGGGAAAGAATGGGCGCCTCCTCCCCCCACCCCCGCGGGAAGAACGGGCGCCTCCTCCCCCCCCCCCGCGGGAAGAACGGGCGCCTCCTCTCCCCCGCACCCCCCCCCCCCCCGCGGGAAAGAACGGGCGCCTCCTCCCCCCCCCCCCCCCCCCCGCGGGAAAGAACGGGCGCCTCCTCTCCTCCCCCCCCCCCCCCCCCGCGGGAAGAACGGGCGCCTCCTCCCCCCCCCCCCCCCCCCCCGCGGGAAAGGACGGGCGCCTCCTCTCCTCCCCCCCCCCCCCCCCGCGGGAAAGAACGGGCGCCTCCTCTCCCCCCCCCCCCCCCGTGGGAAGAACGGACGTCTCAGGCTGACTGCAGAATTCTCCCTGGCAGAAGCACTTTCACACAGGTAGGAAGATGGTTTATTTAATCTTTTCTTTGCTTATAAATGTTTATTCAGGTTGGATTTATTTGTATAATATTTGTATAAGTATAAATAAGGATTTATTGTAGAATTTAATGGCTTCCCCTCCCCCCCCACCTCATTCTGGACGCCTAATTTGTAACCTGCGCCTGAGTTTTTAATGTGTAGAACAGGTTTCTTCAGTTCTACAAAAATCTTCACTTGCTCCATTCTAACTTAGTTTGGAGTAAGTTTTCACTGTGGAATCTTTGAAATCAGGCATCAGTGGCTGGACACGCCCCCTTTTGAAGAAAAAATTCTGTTCCAAAGTAGAACTGTTCTACCTGACTAGAACTGCAGAAAAAAAAATGTGGAGAATTGCGATTTCTAAGATAGTCCGTTCTCCACCAGTTGCTCCTAAACATCAGGCGCAAACCATGTGGAAACTTGGGCCCTGTATTTCATCTGCCAAACCTTAGCCCATTCGCTTAACCTATCTAAATCTCTTTGCAGCCTCTCTGTGTTCTCTACACAACCCGCTTTCCCACTAATCTTTGTGTCATCTGCAAATTTTGTTACACTACACTCTGTCCCCTCTTCCAGGTCATCTATATATATATATTGTAAACAGTTGTGGTCCCAGCACCGATCCCTGTGGCACACCACTAACCACCGATTTCCAACCCGAAAAGGACCCATTTATCTCGACTCTCTGCTTTCTGTTAGACAGCCAATTCTCGATCCATGCTAATACATTTCCTCTGACTCCACGTACCTTTATCTTCTGCAGTAACCTTTTGTGTGGCACCTTATCGAATGCCTTTTGAAAATCTAAATAATACAACAACCATCCATCGGTACACCTCTATCCACCATGCTCATTATATCCTCAAAGAATTCCAGTAAATTAGTTAAACATGATTTCCCCTTCATTAATCCATGTTGTGTCTGCTTGATTGCACTATTCCTATCTAGATGTCCCGCTATTTCTTCCTTAATGATAGCTTCAAGCATTTTCCCCACTACAGATGTTAAACTAACCAGCCTATAGTTACCTGCCTTTTGTCTGCCCCCTTTTTTAAACAGAGGCGTTACATTAGCTGCTTTCCAATCCGTTGGTACCTCCCCAGAGTCCAGAGAATTTTGGTAGATTATAACGAATGCATCTTCTATAACTTCCTCCATCTCTTTTAAAACCCTGGGATGCATTTCATCAGGACCAGGGGACTTGTCCACCTTGAGTCCCATTAGCCTGTCCAGCACTACCTCCCTAGTGATAGTGATTGTCTCAAGGTCCTCCCTTCCCACATTCCCGTGACCAGCAATTTTTGGCATGGTTTTTGTGTCTTCCACTGTGAAGACCGAAGCAAAATAATTGTTTAAGGTCTCAGCCATTTCCACATTTCCCATTATTAAATCCCCCTTCTCATCTTCTAAGAGACCAACATTTACTTTAGTGACTCTTTTCCGTTTTATATATCGGTAAAAGCTTTTACTATCTGTTTTTATGTTTTGCGCAAGTTTACTTTCGTAATCTATCTTTCCTTTCTTTATCGCTTTCTTAGTCATTCTTTGTTGTCGTTTAAAATTTTTCCAATCTTCTAGTTTCCCACTAACCTTGGCCACCTTATACGCATTGGTTTTTAATTTGATACTCTCCTTTATTTCCTTGGGTATCCACGGCTGGTTATCCCTTCTCTTACCGCCCTTTTTCACTGGAATATATTTTTGTTGAGCACTATGAAAGAGCTCCTTAAAAGTCCTCCACTGTTCCTCAATTGTGCCACCGTTTAGTCTGTGTTCCCAGTCTACTTTAGCCAACTCTGCCCTCATCCCACTGTAGTCCCCTTTGTTTAAGCATAGTACGCTCGTTTGAGACACTACTTCCTCACCCTCAATCTGTATTACAAATTCAACCATACTGTGATCACTCATTCCGAGAGGATCTTTTACTAGGAGATCGTTATTATTCCTGTCTCATTACACAGGACCAGATCTAAGATAGCTTGCTCCCTTGTAGGTTCTGTAACATACTGTTCTAAGAAACAATCCCGTATGCATTCTATGAGTTCCTCCTCAAGACTATCCCGTGCGATTTGATTTGACCAATCGATATGTAGGTTAAAATCCCCCATGATTACTGCCGTTCCTTTTTCACATGCCTCCATTATTCCCTTGATTATTGTCCACCCCACCGTGAAGTTATTATTTGGGGGCCTATAAACTACGCTCACCAGTGACTTTTTCCGCTTACTATCTCTAATCTCCACCCACAATGATTCAACATTTTGTTCCTCTTTAAAAAAGGAGGCAGAAAGAAAGCAGGAAACTATAGATCAGTTAGCCTACCATTTGTTGCTTGGAAAATGCTGGAGTCCATTATTAAGGAAGCATCTCTCACAACTGCCCTGATATCATCCTTTATTAACAGAGCTACCCCACCTCCTTTCCCTTCTTGTCTATCTTTCCAAATTGTCAGATACCCCTGTGTGTTTAATTCCCAGTCTTGGCCACCCTGCAACCACGTTTCTGTAATGGCCACCAAATCATACCCATTTGTAATGATTTGTGCCGTCAACTCATTTACTTTATTTCGAATGCTGCGTGCGTTTAGGTAGAGTGTTTTAATACTAATTTTTAAACCATGATTTTTAGTTTTGACCCCTCCTGCAGCCCCTTTATATTCATACATATTGTCCCTTCCTATCACCTTGTGGTTTACACTTACCCCAGTGCTACTCTGCTCTGTTGCCTCCTGCCTTTTGCATTCTTTCTTGGGGTCCTGAAGGCAGACAAGTCCCCTGGATCTGATGGCTTACATTCTCAGGTCTTAAACAAAGTGGCTGCAGAGATAGTGGATGTATTGGTTGTAAGCTACCGAAATTCCCTGGATTCTGGGGAGGTCCCAGTGGATTGGAAAACTGCAAATGTAACGCCCCTCTTTAAAAAATGAGGAAGAAAGAAAGCAGGAAACTATAGACCAGTTAGCCTACCATTTGTTGCTTGGAAAATGCTGGAGTCCATTATTAAGGAAGCGGTAGCAGGACATTTGGAAAAGCATAATTCAATCAAGCAGAGTCAGCATGGGTTTATGAAAGGGAAATTATGTTTGACAAATTTGCTGGAGTTCTTTGAGGATGTAACAAGCAGGGTGGATAAGGGGGAACCAGTGGATGTGGTGCATTTGGATTTCCAGAAGGCATTCGATAAGGTGCCACATAAAAGGTTGCTGCACAAGATAAAAGTTCATGGGGTGGGGGTAATATATTAGCATGGATAGAGGATTGGCTAACTAACAGAAATCAGAGAGTCGGGATAAATGGGTCATTTTCCGGTTGGCAAACAGTAACTCGTGGGGTGGCGCAGGGATCGGTGCTGGGGCCTCAACTATTTACAATCTTGGATGAAGGGACCGAGTGTAATGTAGCCAAGTTTGCTGATGATACAAAGATGGGTGGGAAAGCAAATTGTGAGGAGGACACAACAAAACTGCAAAGGAATATAGACAGGCTAAGTGAGTAGGCAAAAATTTGGCAGATGGAGTATAATGTGCGAAAATGTGAGGTTATTCACTTTGGCAGAAAAAATAGAAAAGCAAATTATAATTTAAATGGAGAAAAATTGCAAAGTGCTGCAGTACAGAGGAATCTGGGGGTTCTTGTGCATGAAACACAAAGTTAGTATGCAGGTACAGCAAGTAATCAGGAAGGCAAATGGAATTTTGGCATTTATTGCAAGGGGGATGGAGTATAAAAGCAGAAAAGTCCTGCTACAACTGTACAGGGTATTTGTGAGGCCACACCTAGAGTACTGCGTGCAGTTTTGGTCTCAGTATTTAAGGAAGGATATACTTGCATTGGAGGATGTTCAGAGAAGGTTCACTAAGTTGATTCCGGAGATGAGGAAGTTGACTTATGAAGATAGGTTGAGCAAGTTGGGCCTATACTCATGGGAGTTCAGAAGAATGAGAGGTGATCTTATTGAAACATATAAGGTAATGAGGGGGCTCGACAAGGTGGATGCAGAAAAGATATTTCCACTCAAAGGGGAAACTAAAACTAGGGGACATAGGGGCCGAATTTGGTGAGGGCCAAGGCCTGCCCAAGTGCCGCCCAAAGGACTGCTGATGGCCAGCGAGAGACTGGGCGGTACTTTGCCTGGAAGTTTCTTCTAAAGAGGTGGCAGTACCGCCTGATGGCCAAACAACGGCTTATGTCGTCAATTTGGGCAGCAGCGGGCGGGAGCTCTCAATCTCGGCGGCAAAGGCTCTTGCCACCCAAGTGCCGCTGAGGATAGAGTTGGGCCCAGGGAGGCTGGAAAACCTGCAAATAAAAATCATAGTAAACCAAAAAAAAAATAACGGAACACCTTCAGGAGACCCCATCCAGGTAAGTCGCTGTGTAAAAAAAAAAAAATGCAAAAATATATTTTCACGAACCTTTTTTTCCCTTCTTTGTATCTACTGTCGGGGTTAGAACAGCCTCCATGCAGCGGACCTTCCCCCTGCTGGCGCTGACTCCCGTCCGCACCAATCTGGCAGCTCGGCGGGCGGGAGGCCATATACACCACTTGGCCGCCAGAGGACGTCAGCGGGCGGTTCCCGACGGTACTCCCCTCCCACCCGCTCCAACCCAAGTGGAAAATGATGAACAGAGGAAAATGGCAGCAAAACTCGGCGGCATTGGGCGGTAATGCCACCAATGATTTGTCAATGTGAACTCAATCTAGTCCCTTCATTTTTTTTATAGACCTCAGTCAAATTGCCCCAGAATCTACGCTTCTAAACTATATTGACCCAGCTTCTTGAGCTTACCTGTGTAGCTAAGGTGTTTTAACTGGGATTCAATCTTGTGGCCCTCCTCTGAACCTTTTTCAAAACTTTAATATTATCCACTTGTGAGGGGACCAGAACTGGACATAGTATTCTAAATGAGGTGTAATCAACGTCTTGTACAAGGACAAATTGTTCTGTTTTGTTTTATATTGAATAGTTCTGTGACTGTAGCCCAGTTCCCCATTTACTTTAAATATAGCTTCGTGGCATTGGTCGTGAACCTTTTTGTAGAGTTATGAACTACAATAACGAAATCCTTTTCTTTCATCACAGGCTTCAGTTCTATTCCCTGTAAGATATATAAATATATATCATTGGTCCTGCCCACGTGCGTAACAATGCACTTGTCTAAGTTAAGTAGCATTTGCTAAGCACAGACCCATTTCCCTAACACACTGAGATCTGCTTTCAGTAGTTTAGTTTCCTCTACAGTCCTAACATTTACACAAATCTTCGTATCACTCGCAAACTTTCACATCATTCCCCAACATTTATATCTAAGTCATTAATAAAGATAATAAAAAGCAAAGGCCCTAACACTGATCCCTGTGGGATGCTACTGGTAATTGGTCTCCAAGCAGATCCACAGTCACTGATAATTTTCTGCCTACAGGCAAGCAGCTAATTCATAATTCACTGTAGCAGCTTCCCACTAATTCCCCAAGATTCTATCCTGTGGGGTGCCTTGTCAAAAGCTTTCTGAAAATCCAGGTTGACACCTCCACAATATGGCACACCTCTACCCGTGCCTCAGGCCATCTGCTGCTGAAACTCTCATCCATACCTCTGTTATCTCCATAATGGACTATTCCACTGCTCTGCTGGCCGGCATCCCCCTTCCACCCTCTATAAACCTGTGTTCTGGCCTAGAGCTAAGAGTGACTAACTGAGTCACAGTATCACTAGAAACCTGTTGAGCAAGCCCGAGTATAATTGGGCACCTCCTATCATTTAAAAAATCTTAAGGGCAATGAAGATGTTCATCTCTGTATGTTCCCCCAGTACAGAACAACTACTTTACCTCTTTGCATAACTAAAACCTTATGTAAAAATTACTGTACATCCTGTTTGGTGTCTTCAGAGACTCCCAATTTGCATTGTGTTGAGGCTGCATTGATTGTAGGATTGTGGCTGAATTCCTTGCCTATTCCTGATCTTGGCTGCATAGCTGTGGTGCACCACTGAATGAAGGCTAGTCACTTCTTTATTTGGTGAATTATGCTGGGGATACCCTCTTGAATTTCCTGGCAGCCGGTATGAGAGCAGTCAAAGGGAGGCCGTGGAGCTAGTGAGTTGCTTGCATGTGACAGCTCTCAGACAGGGATGTGCAAGTTGAAACTAAACTGAATTTTTCCATCCCATATCTCTTACGAAAAAAATTGAAACTCGTGAAAAATTAAGCTCCGTGTTAACAGTATGTTTTGTAGTTTTATAAATATTTTGATTTCCATGGTGAATGATGGTCACATTGCCAAGATTACTGACAGGGGTGAAGGGGAGAAACTGGATGGTGTAGTAAGTTAGATGCTAGCTTTTAGCAGGACCTCTGAGACCTGTGTTCAAATGCAGCCCAGATTAAAGTCTTTTGGAGGTGATGGAGAATGAAGCCACCAACTGCTGCAGGCTACATTTGGATTGCGGGGAAAATGTGTCTCCTGGTGTCCCTTCCCATCCCCTCTTAAAATTACTCATGCTTTCCCCACCCCTCACTCCCATTGTGTCCATACTACTTCACCTTCCCATTATCTCCTCCCCTTTTTATGGCTCCCTTACTCTAATCACTACCCCTACATTTCCCACGTTGAACTGGCTCCGCTCTCACTCACTGAATCCTTGCTCCCTTCACTAACTCTCGACAAGGGCAGGTAGCAAGAAACCAGAGGCCTATCACTCTCATCTGCTACTAAAATGCTTGAATCTATTATTAGGGATTCAAGCATTTTAGTAGCAAGGCACTTAGAAAATTTTAATATGATTTGAGCAGAGTCAACAAGGATTTATGAAAAGGAAATTGTGTTTGACAAATCTGTTGGAGTTTTTTGAGGTTGTAATTAGCAGGGTAGATAAGGGGGAACCAGTGGATGTATTGTATTTGGATTTTCAAATAGCATTCAGTAAGGTGCCACACAAGAGATTATTACATAAAATTAAGACTCATGGGATTGGGGGTAATATATTAGCAAGGATTGGGGATTGGTTAACAGACAGAAAACAGAGAGTAGGAATAAGTGGGTCATTTTCGGGTTGGCAGACTAACTAGTGGGGTACCGCAAGGATCGGTGCTTGGGCCCCAGCTATTCACAGTCTATATCGATGATTTAGATGAGAGGACTGAGTGTAATGTGTCCAAGTTTGCTGACAATACAAAGCTAGGTGGGAAAGTAAGTTGTGAGGAGGATGCAAAGAGCCTGCAAAGGGATATTGATCATCATCATCGTAGGCAGTCCCTCGAAGCGAGGATGACTTGCTTCCACGCCAAAAAAGGATAAGTTCACAGGTGTTCCAATGAAGGACCTAAAATTCCAGGTCCTGAACTACATCCTGAAGGGTGGAAGATGCCAGTGCGTGGATTTTTTTAACGTGTGGTGGCCGTTGCACACCAGCCACCACACGGGCTTGGCAGAGCTAGGTCTTGGTCCAGTAGCAAGGATTACCCAAGACGACTGGAGACCTGCTCTGCTGCACGGATCTAGCGCGCACATTATATCGCAGTGTGGGCTGGCCCATGCTGCCCTATGGCCCTTGGCCCCGAACCCACACCTCTCCTGAGCCCCGATCACGTCCCTCCACAGTCTCTCGCCGCTCCTTCGCCCCGACCTCGCCGCTCCTGCTGCATCTTCCCGCGCTCCAATCACTGACCTAGACCTTGATGACGTCACTCTTCGCTGCCATTGCAGCTCGTGCTGCTCCCTGGAGTAATATGCCTCCACACTGCTCCCAGGCCGCTGCTCGTCGCTCCTTTTATGGCTCCGACCTGCCGCTGGTGTTTTTACGCAGGTTGGGGCCTCCACGCTGCTCCCAGGCCGCTGCTCGCCGCTCCTTTTATGGCCTTTCATGCTCTTCGGAGATAGCTTCGGTAGCTCTGCGAATACCACAGTCAAATGGACTCTGAAAGGTAAGTCCAAACTTTTTATCATCTATCACTTGACAGGTTAAGTGATTGGGTAAGAACGTGGCAGATGGAATATAAATGGAGAAATGTGAAGTTATCCACTTTGGTAGGAAAAAAAGCAAAGCAGAATATTTTCTAAATGGAAAGAGACTGTTAGTATTCAGAGGGACCTGGGTGTCCTTGTACAGGAATCACAGAAAGTTAATATGCAGGTAGAGCAAGCAATTAGGAAAGCAAATGGTATGTTTGCCTTTATTACAAAAAGATCGGAGTATAAGAGTAAAGATGTCTTATTGCAATTCTATAGGGCCTTGGTGAGACCGCACCTGGAGTATTGTGTACAGTTTTAGTCTCCTTACCTAAGGAAGGATATACTTGCCTCAGAAGGAATGCAACAAAGGTTTACCAGACTGATTCCTGGAATGGGGGGATTGTCCTATGACGAGAGATTGAGCAGACTAGGCCTATATTCTCTAGAGTTTAGAAGAATGAGAGGTGATCTCATTGAAACATATAAAATTGTTCAGGGGCTTGACAGGGTAGATGCTGTGAGGATGTTTCTCCTGGCTTGGGAGTCTAGAACTTGGGGGTCATAGTTTCAGAATAAGTGGTCAGCCATTTCGGACTGAGATGAGAAGAAACATCTTCACTCAAAGAGTTGTGAATCTTTGAAATTCTTTACTCCAGAGAGCTGTGGATGCTTGTCATTGAGTATATTCAAGACAGAGATCGATAAATTTTTGGACTTGGGAATCAAGGGATATAGGGATAGGGCTGGAAAGTGGAGTTGAGGTAGTAGATCAGCCATTACCTTATTGAATGGCGGAGCAGGCTCGAAGGGCCAAATGGTCTACTCCTGCTCCTATTTCTTGTGTTCTTGTATTCTTGTATTCTTCAGTTCAACTTATTTCCTTCTTCTCCTTCCCTCCTTTTCCTATTTGTTTCCCTCAGAGGCTTTGATTGCTTTCAAAATTCAATTTGTTTGTTTGAGAAAGACACTGGCTATAAATGTGGAAATTGGAGTTTAAAATGGAAAAGTTGATACAAAATTGCAACAACAGAAAGTAATGTTTCACAGAAGTACATGCAGACATAAGGGAGTGAAATTGGTCTTCGCCGGTATTGCGAAACGGCTGATAGCGAATTAGCAGCCCCTTTTACTCCCCGCTAAATATCTTTTCCACGATAGATCTATTTTACCAACCAGATTTTTTTAATTGTTAAAGATTGTACGTGAATTTAATTTTGATACTTACAAAACAGTTTTTTAAAAAAGCTTAAAAATAGCCTTTTACTACTTTTCAGTATGTGATGGGACTGATTGTATACCTCACTGAGATGCTGATAGGAAAACCTAATTTAAAAAATAAAATCCTGTTGCCTACAGGTCACTATAATTGCAGTGAAGCGAGCCTCTGCTGCCTTCTCTCTACTTGGATGGTAAGTTTTTGTTTTACATTTTTACTTGTGATTAAACCAAACTGTCTCAGTACTATATTTTGAATATATATTGTACTATATATGTGTAAACCAAATGTGCATGCAGAAAAACAAAATCTTCCATTAATAGGATGTTATTACCAGGTAAGTAGATCTTCCCGGCTGGATTACCAAGTTTATCTAGTGAGTAGCTTTGCTGTCCAGGCAAGAAAGTTCCCAGGTTTGATCCCTGCTTTCTACTGAGTCAGCTGGGCATCAGCACCATGTTCATTACAATTGGACTTCACACCCCTGTATTAAGGATTAGGAAATCTGCTGGGATGCAGACAATCCTGATTGCTGTCCCTGCTGGAAGCGACATGTGTGAATGTTGTAGAAAGCATTAAGCTTGATGGTGGTGCAATGTGGTCTAATAGAACCATGACATTTACAGCGAAGAAAAGTGATTCATTCAATCTACTGTTGGCTCTTCCCTAGAGCAATCCAATGCTAATCTTAGTGCATGCTCGCTTCCCCATATCACTATATCTTCCTCTGCTCAACCATATCCTGTGGCAAAATATTCCATGCTCCAACAACCCTCTGTATAAAGAGATTTCTCCCAACCCTTCTCCTTACTTTCTTAGTGATGATTTGAAATTGGTGGTCCTTAGTCACTGACTTCCCAATCAAAGGAAATATCTTTTTCCTAAAATCCTTCATCAGTTTAAAAAAAAAATCTATGAAATCTCTCCTTGATTTGATCTTTGCCAGTAGAAATAGTCCTAGTAACTCATCTCATAATTATGTTTTCCCATCCCTGGCATCTTTCTGATGAAATAAGTGTATATATCGCAATAGCTTTATTTGAAAGCATGGGCCTTACGCTTAACATCCATAAGACAAACGTCCTCCACCAGCCTGTCCCTGCCGCACAGCACTGCCCTACAATCATCAAGATTCACGGCGCGGCCCTCAACAACGTGGACCATTTCCCATATCTCGAGAGCTTCTTATCAACAAAGGCAGACATTGATGCGGAGATTCAACATCGCCTCCAGTGCTCCAGTGCAGCCTTCAGCTGTCTGAGAAAAAGAGAGTTTGAAGACCAGGCCCTCAAATCTACCACCAAGCTCCTGGTCTACAGGGCTGTAGTAATACGCGCCCTCCTGTTATGGATCAGAGGCATGGACGAAGTCGCTGGAGATGTATCACCAACGATGTCTCCGCAAGATCCTGCAAATCCCCTGGGAGGACAGGCGCACCAACATCAGTGTCCTCGCCCAGGCTAACATCCCCAGCATTGAAGCACTGACCACACTCGATCAGCTTCGCTGGGCAGGTCACGTAGTTCGCATGCCAGATACGAGACTCCCGAAGCAAATGCTTTATGCGGAGCTCCTTCATGTTAAACGAGCCAAAGGTGGGCAACGGAAACATCACAAGGACACCCTCAAAGCCTCCCTGGTAAAGTGCGATATCACCACTGACACCTGGGAGACCCTGGCCGAAGACCGCCTGAGGCGGAGAAAGTGCATCCGCGAGGGCGTTGAGCTCTTCGTCTCAACGCAAAGAGCGTGAAGAGGTCAAGTGCAGACAGCAGAAGGAGCGCACGGCAAACCAGCCCCACCCACCCCTTCCCTCGATGAATGTCTGTCGCACCTGTAACAGGGTCTATGGCTCTCATACTGGACTGTTCAGCCACCAAAGAACTCACTTCAGGAGTGAAAGCAAGTCTTCCTCGATTCCAAGGGACTGCCTATGATGATGATATTTGATTTTATATAATGATCACCCAAAGCTGCACACAGTGATCTGTTTTCTAAATAATGATTTGTATAAGTTCATCATTACATTGCTTTTAATTCATTCACGGGATGTGGGCGTCGCTGGGAAAGCCAGCATTTATTGCTCATCGACACCTTAAATATACAACTGAGTGGCTTGCTAGACCATTTCAGAGGGCAGTTAAGAGTCAACCACATTGCTGTGGGTCTGGAGTCACATACAGGCCAGACCAGGTAAGGATGGCAGATTTCCTTCCCTAAAAGACATTAGTGTATCAGATGGGTTTTTACTACAATCCAATAGTTTCATGGTCACCATTACTGATCCTAGCTTTTTATTCCAGATTTATTTAATTAACTGAATTTAAATTTACCCAACTGCCATAGTGGGATTTGAACTCATGTTACTGGATCATTAGTCCAGGCCTCTGGATTACTAGTACAGTTACATAATTACTATGCTACTGTTCCCAGTACCTCAATCTTGTACTCTGTGCCCCTATTTGTAAAACCCAAAATGCTGTTGACCTTTTTTGTTTATTGTCTACCTGCACTTGCATCTTCAGCGAATGATATATTTGAACCCTAAGATTTATGTTACCCTTGTGTCTTTCCGTTAAATGTGTACTCTTAGTCTTTGTTCATTCACCCAAAATGTATTCCTTCAAACTTAACTAATTTACTGGAATTCAGAAACTAGGGATCTGAACTTAAGGAAAGGTAACTTCGATGGTTTAAGGCGTGAATTGGCTAGAATGACTGGCAAGTGATACTTAAAGGGTTGACGGTGGATAGGCAATGGCAAGCATTTAAAAATCACATGGATGAACTTCAGCAATTGTACATCCCTGTCTGGAGTAAAAATGAAATGGGGAAGGTGGCTCAACCGTGGCTAACAAGAGAAATTAAGGATAGTGTTAAATCCAAGGAAGAGGCATATAAATTGGCCAGAAAAAGCAACAAACCTGAGGACTAGGAGAAAATTAGAATTCAGCAGAGGAAGACAAAGGGTTTAATTAAGAGGGGGAAAGCTTGCCGGGAACATAAAAACTGACTGCAAAAGTTTCTACAGCAATAAAGAAAGGGAAGATAGATTACGAAGGTAAACTTGCGCAAAACATAAAAACAAGATAGTAAAAGCTTTTACAGATATATAAAACGGAAAAGAGTGACTAAAGTAAATGTTGGTCCCTTAGAAGATGAAAAGGGGGATTTAATAATGGGAAATGTGGAAATGGCTGAGACCTTAAACAATTATTTTGCTTCCGTCTTCACAGTGGAAGACACAAAAACCATGCCAAAAATTGCTGGTCATAGGAATGTGGGAAGGGAGGACCTTGAGATGATCACTATCACTAGGGAGGTAGTGCTGGACAGACTAATGGGACTCAAGGTAGACAAGTCCCCTGGTCTTGATGAAATGCATCCCAGGGTATTAAAAGAGATGGCGGAAGTTATAGCAGATGCATTTGTTATAATCTACCAAAATTCTCTGGACTCTGGGGAGGTACCAGCGGATTGGAGAGCAGCTAATGTAACGCCTCTGCTTAAAAAAGGGGGCAGGCAAAAGGCAGGTAACTATAGGCCGGTTAGTTTAACATCTGTAGTGGGGAAAATGCTTGAAACTATCATTAAGGAAGAAATAGCGGGACATCTAGATAGGAATAGTGCAATCAAGCAGACGCAGCATGGATTCATGAAAGGGAAATCATGTTTAACTAACTTACTGGAATTCTTTGAGGATATAACGAGCAGGGTGGATAGAGGTGTACCGATGGATGTGGTGTATTTAGATTTCCAAAAGGCATTCGATAAGGTGCCACACAAAAGGTTACTGCAGAAGATAAAGGTACGCGGAGTCAGAGGAAATGTATTAGCATGGATAGAGAATTGGCTGGCGAACAGAAAGCAGAGAGTCGGGATAAATGGGTCCTTTTCCGGTTGGAAATCAGTGGTTAGTGGTGTGCCACAGGGATCAGTGCTGGGACCACAACTGTTTACAATATACATAGATGACCTAGAGGAGGGGACAGAGTGTAGTGCAACAAAATTTGCAGATGACACTAAGATTAGTGGGAAAGCGGGTTGTGTAGAGGACTCAGAGAGGCTGCAAGGAGATTTGGATAGGTTAAGCGAATGGGCTAAGGTTTGGCAGATGGAATACAATGTCGGAAAGTGTGAGGTCATCCACCTTGGGGAAAAAAAACAGTAAAAGGGAATATTATTTGAATGGGGAGAAATTACAACATGCTGTGGTGCAGAGGGACCTAGGGATCCTTGTGAATGAATCCCAAAAGGTTAGTTTGCAGGTGCAGCAGGTAATCAGGAAGGCAAATGGAATGTTGGCCTTCATTGCGAAAGGGATGGAGTACAAAAGCAAGGAGGTGTTGCTGCAACTGTACAGGGTATTGGTGGGGCCGCACCTGGAGTACTGCGTGCAGTTTTGGTCACCTTACTTAAGGAAGGATATACTAGCTTTGGAAGGGGTACAGAGACGATTCACTAGGCTGATTCGAGAAATGAGGGGGTTACCTTATGATGATAGATTGAGTAGACTGGGTCTTTACACCTTGGAGTTCAGAAGGATGAGGGGTGATCTTATAGAAACATTTAAAATCATGAAAGGGATAGACAAGATAGAAGCAGAGAGGTTGTTTCCATTGGTGGGGGAGACTAGAACTCGGGGGCACAGCCTCAAAATATGGAGGAGCCAATTTAAAACTGAGTTGAGAAGGAATTTCTTCTCCCAGAGGGTTGTGAATCTGTGGAACTCTCTGCCCAAGGAAGCAGTTGAGGCGAGCTCATTGAATGTTTTCAAGTCAAAGATAGATAGATTTTTAAGCAATAAGGGAATTAAGGGTTACGGGGAGAGGGCGGGTAAGTGGAGCTGAGTCCACGGCCAGATCAGCCATGATCTTATTGAATGGCGGAGCAGGCTCGAGGGGCTAGATGGCCTTCTCCTGTTCCTAATTCTTATGTTCTTACATGTGAAGAGAAAAAGATTAGTGAAGACAAACATAGGTCCCTTGCAGTCAGATTCAGGTGAATTTATAATGGGGGACAAAGAAATGGCAGCCCAATTGAACAAATACTTTGGTTCCATCTTCACAAAGGGAGACGCAAATAACCTTCCGGAAGTACTAGAGGACTGAGGGTCTAGTGAGAAGGAGGAACTGAAGGATATCCTTATTAGGCGGGAAATTGTGTTCGAGAAATTGATGGGATTGAAAGCCGATAAATCCCCGGGGCCTGATAGTCTGCATCCCAGAGTACTTAAGGAAGTGGCCCTAGAAATAGTGGATGCATTGGTGATCATTTTCCAACAGTCTATCGACTCTGGATCAGTTCCTATGGACTGGAGGGTAGCTAATGTAACACCACTTTTTAAAAAGGGAGGGCGAGAGAAAGCGGGTAATTATAGACTGGTTAGCCTGACATCAATAGTGGGGAAAATGTTGGAATCAATTATTAAGGATGAAATAGCAGCGCATTTGGAAAGCAGTGACAGGATCAGTCCAAGTCAGCATGGATTTATGAAGGGGAAATCATGCTTGACAAATCTTCTGGAATTTTTTCAGGATGTAACTAGTAGAGTGGATAAGGGAGAGCCAGTGGATGTGGTGTATTTGGTCTTTCAAAAGGCTTTTGACAAGTTCCCACACAAGAGATTGGTGTGCAAAATCAAAGCACATGGTATTGGGGGTAATATATTGACGTCGATAGAGAACTGGTTGGCAGACAGGAAGCAGAGAGTTGGGATAAACGGGTCCTTTTCAGAATGGCAGGCAGTGACTAGTGGAGTGCCGCAGGTCTCAGTGCTGGGACCCCAGCTCTTTACAATATACATCAATGATTTGGATGAAGGAATTGAGTGTAATATCTCCAAGTTTGCAGATTACACTAAACTGGGTGGCGGTGTGAGTTGTGAGGGGAATGCTAAGAGGCTGCAGGGTGACTTTGAAAGGTTAGGTGAGTGGGCAAATGCATGGCAGATGCAGTGTCATGTGGATAAATGTGAGGTTATCCACTTTGGGAGCAAAAATGCGAAGACAAAATATAATCTGAATGGCGGCAGATTAGGAAAAGATGAGGTATAACGAGACCTGGGTGTCATGGTTCATCAGTCTTTGAAAGTTGGCATACTGGTACAGCAGGCAGTGAAGAAGGCAAATGGTATGTTGGCCTTCATAGCTAGGGGATTTTAGTATAGGACCAGGGAGGTCTTACTGCAGTTGTACAGGGCCTTGGTGAGGCCTCACCTGGAATATTGTGTTCAGTTTTGGTCTCCTAATCTGAGGAAGGACGTTCTTGCTATTGAGGGAGTGCAGCGAAGGTTCACCAGACTGATTCCTGGGATGGCAGGACTGACATATGAGGAGAGATTGGATCAACTGGGCCTTTATACATTGGAGTTTAGAAGGATTAGAGGGAATCTCATAGAAACATATAAGATTCTGACGGGACAGGACAGGTTAGATGCGGGTAGAATGTTCCTGATGTTGGGGAAGTCCAGAACCAGGGGACATAGTCTTAGGTCGGCCATTTAGGACTGAGATGAGGAGAAACTTCTTCACTCACAGAGTTGTTAACCTGTGAAATTCCCTGCCGCAGAGAGTTGTTGATGCCAGTTCAGTGGATATATTCAAAAGGGAATTAGATATGGCCCTTACGGCTAAGGGGATCAAGGGGTATGGAGAGAAAGCAGGAAAGGGGTACTGAGGGAATGATCGGCCATGATCTTATTGAATGGTGGTGCAAGCTCGAAGGGCCGAATGGCCTACTCCTGCACCTATTTTCTATGTTCCTATGTTGTGACCCCCACTGTTGGCCAAGAACGGGGAAACACTCATTAAGGACACCGAGGCAGTCAGGGCCCACTGGAAGGAGCACTTCGAAGATCTCCTCAATCGAGACTCTGCCTTTGATTCAAGTGTTCTCGACTCCATCCTGCAGCATGTGACCCGCCACCATCTCAGTGAAACCCCAGCACTGCACGAGATAGGAAAAGCCATAAGACAGTTCAAGAATAACAAGGCTACGGAAGCAAATGGAAACCCTGCTGAGGCACTCAAGTATGGCGGAGAGGCGCTGTTGGTGCGGATACATGACCTCCTCTCTCTCATCTGGAGGGAGGAGAGACTGCCGGGAGATCTGAGAGATGCAGTGATCGTGACCAAAAGGGGACATGTCCAACTGCGGCAACTACAGAGGAATCTCCCTGCTATCAGCCACTGGGAAAGTTGTTGTTAGAGTCCTCCTCAACCGTCTTCTCCGTGTGGCCGAGGAGTTCCTCCCGGAGTCACAGTGCGGATTTCGTCTCCTACGGGGCACAAAGGACATGATCTTTGCAGCGCGACAGCTGCAGGAAAAATGCAGGGAGCAGCACCAGCCCTTATACATGGCCTTCATCGACCTTACAAAGGCCTTTGACACTGTCAACCGCGAGAGTCTATGGAGCGTCCTCCTCCGTTTCGGATGCCCCCAAAAGTTCGTCAACATCCTCTGCCTGCTCCACGATGACATGCAGGTCATGATCCTTCCCAATGGATCCATTACAAACCCAATCCACGTCCGGACCGGGGTCAAACAGGGCTGCGTCATCACCCCAACCCTCTTAATCTTCCTCGCTGCCATGCTCCAACTCACAGTCAACAAGCTCCCAGCTGGAGTGGAACTTAACTACAGAATCAGTGGGAAGCTGTTCAACCTTCGCCGTCTCCAGGCCAGGTCCAAAGACCACCCCAATCTCTGTCGTCAAGCTACAGTACGCGGACGCCTGCGTCTGCACACATTCAGAGGCTGAACTCCAGGACATAGTCGACGTATTTACTGTGGCATAAGAAAGCATAGGCCTTACGCTAAACATCCATAAGACAAAGGTCCTCCACCAGCCTGTCCTCGGCGCACAGCACTGCCCCCCAGTCATCAAGATCTATGACGCGGCCCTGGACAACGTGAACCATTTCCCATACCTTGGGAGCCTTTTATGAACAAAAGCAGACATTGATTAGGAGATTCAACACCGCCTCCAGTGCGCCAGAGCAGCCTTTGGCCGCCTGAGGAAAAGAGTGTTCGAAGACCAGGCCCTCAAATCTATCACCAAGCTCATGGTCTACAGGGCTGTAGTAATACCCGCTCTCCTGTATGGCTGAGAGACATGGACCATGTACAGTAGACACCTCAAATCGCTGGAGAAATACTACCAGCGATGCCTCCGCAAGATCCTACAAATCCCCTGGGAGGACAGACGCACCAACATTGGTGTCCTCGTCCAGGCCAACATCCCCAGCATTGAAGCACTGACCACACTTGATCAGCTCCGCTGGGCAGGCCACATTGTCTGCATGCCTGACACAAGACTCCGAAAGCAAGCGCTTTACTCGGAACTCCTTCATGGCAAACAAGCTAAAGGTGGACAGAGGAAACATTACAAAGACACCCTCAAAGCCTCCCTGATAAAGTGCAACATCCCCACTGACACCTGGGAGTCCCTGGCCAAACACCGTCCTAAGTGGAGGAAGTGCATCCGGGAGGGCGCTGAGCGCCTCGAGTCTCATCGCTGAGTGCATGCAGAAAACAAGCGCAGGCAGCGGAAAGAACGTGCGGCAACCTGTCCCACCCTCCCTTACCCTCAACGACTGTCTGTCCCACCTGTGGCAGGGACTGTAGCTCTTGTATTGGACTGTTCAGCCACGTAAGGACTCATTCTAAGAGTGGAAGCAAGTCTTCCTTAATTCCGAGGCACTGCCTATGATGATGGTGAATCCATCCCATTTAGCACGGTGGTCGTGCCACACAACACGTTGGAGGGATTCCTCAGTGTGAAGACAGGACTTCGTCTCCACAAAGACAGTGCGGTGGTCACTGCTACCAATGCTGTCATGGACAGAGCATCTGCGACGGATGGATTGGTGAGGACGAGGTCAAATAAGTTTTTCCCTCGTTTTTGTTCTCTCTCCACCTGCTGCAGGCTCAGTCTGGCAGCTGTGTCCTTCACGACTTGGCCAGATTGGTCAGTAGTGGTGTTACGGAGTCATACTCAATGATGCACATTGAAGTACCCCACCAAGAGTACATTCTGTGCCCTTGATACTCTCAGTGTTTCTTCCAAGTGGTGTTCAACATGGAGGAGTACTGATTCATCAGCTGAGGGATGGGGAAGTGGTATTTGCCCATGTTTTACCTGATGCCATGAGCCTTCACAGGGTCCAGAGTCAATCTTGAGGATTCCCAGGGCCACTCCCTCCCCACTATGCCGTCACCTCTGGTGGGTCCATTCTGCCGGTGGGACAGCAACATTGAGTGTGCCGTTGGTGTGTACAAAGCTGGTGCTGAGGTTGATGCTGGGTGGTCCGTCCGGAAATTATGAGGAACCCTGTATAAAACACTGGTTCGGCCCCAACTGGAGTACTGTGTCCAATTCTGGGCATCGTACTTTAAGAAGGATGCGAAGACCTTAGTTGTTATGTATGGAGAAAGAGTCCGACTGAACACTCTGAGCTCAAAGTAAAGTGTGACCTTAGTCTTTTATTGCAGGTCTCCAGAGTGCCTCTCCAACCTGTGAGGCCTCCTTAAATACCTGTGCTCCCAAGGGATTCCTTCGGACTCCAGGCAATGAGCCCTCTGGTGGCTGTACAGAGTAAATACAAGTTCACATATATAACAACACGCCCTACCCAAAGTCATTAGAAACATAAAAAATAGGTGCAGGACTGGCCATTCGGCCCTTCGAGCTGCATCATCATTCAATAAGATCATGGCTGATCATTCCCTCAGTGCCGCTTTCCTGCTTTCTCTCCATACCCCTTGATCCCTTTAGCCTTAAGGGCCATAGCTAACTCTCCCTTGAATATATCCAATGAACTGGCATCAACAACTCTCTGCGGTAGGGAATTCCACAGGTTAACAACTCTGAGTGAAGAAGTTTCTCCTCATCTCCCTCCGAACCAGTGTTTTATACAGGGTTCCTCATAATTTCCGGACGGACCACCCAGCATCAACCTCAGCACCAGCTTTGTACACACTCAATGTTGCTGTCCCACCGGCAGAATGGACCCACCAGAGGTGACGGCATAGTGGGGAGGGAGAAATTTAGAACTCAGCAGAGGAGGACAAAGGGTTTGATTAGGGCAGGGAAAATGGAGTATGAGAAGAAGCTTGCAGGGAACATTAAGACGGATTGCAAAAGTTTCTATAGATATGTAAAGAGAAAAAGGTTAGTAAAGACAAATGTAGGTCCCCTGCAGTCAGAATCAGGGGAAGTCATAACGGGGAACAAAGAAATGGCGGACCAATTGAACAAGTACTTTGGTTCGGTATTCACGAAGGAGGACACGAACAACCTTCCGGTTATAAAAGGGGTCGGGGGGTCTAGTAAGGAGGAGGAACTGAGGGAAATCCTTATTAGCCGGGAAATTGTGTTGGGGAAATTGATGGGATTGAAGGCCGATAAATCCCCAGGGCCTGATGGACTGCATCCCAGAGTACTTAAGGAGGTGGCCTTGGAAATAGTGGATGCGTTGACAGTCATTTTCCAACATTCCATTGACTCTGGATCAGTTCCTATGGAGTGGAGGGTAGCCAATGTAACCCCACTTTTTAAAAAAGGAGGGAGAGAGAAAACAGGGAATTATAGACCGGTCAGCCTGACATCGGTAGTGGGTAAAATGATGGAATCAATTATTAAGGATGTCATAGCAGTGCATTTGGAAAGAGGTGACATGATAGGTCCAAGTCAGCATGGATTTGTGAAAGGGAAATCATGCTTGACAAATCTTCTGGAATTTTTTGAGGATGTTTCCAGTAGAGTGTATAAGGGAGAACCAGTTGATGTGGTATATTTGGACTTTCAGAAGGCGTTCGACAAGGTCCCACACAAGAGATTGATGTGCAAAGTTAGAGCACATGGGATTGGGGGTAGTGTACTGACATGGATTGAGAACTGGTTGTCAGACAGGAAGCAAAGAGTAGGAGTAAATGGGTACTTTTCAGAATGGCAGGCAGTGACTAGTGGGGTACCGCAAGGTTCTGTGCTGGGGCCCCAGCTGTTTACACTGTACATTAATGATTTAGATGAGGGGATTAAATGTAGTATCTTCAAATTTGCGGATGACACTAAGTTGGGTGGCAGTGTGAGCTGCGAGGAGGATGCTGTGAGGCTGCAGAGCGACTTGGTTAGGTTAGGTGAGTGGGCAAATGCATGGCAGATGAAGTATAATGTGGATAAATGTGAGGTTATCCACTTTGGTGGTAAAAACAGAGAGACAGACTATTATCTGAATGGTGACAGATTAGGAAAAGGGGAGGTGCAAAGAGACCTGGGTGTCATGGTACATCAGTCATTGAAGGTTGGCATGCAGGTGCAGCAGGCGGTTAAGAAACCAAATGGCATGTTGGCCTTCATAGCAAGGGGATTTGAGTACAGGGGCAGGGAGGTGTTGCTACAGTTGTACAGGGCATTGGTGAGGCCACACCTGGAGTATTGTGTACAGTTTTGGTCTCCTAACCTGAGGAAGGACATTCTTGCTATTGAGGGAGTGCAGCGAAGGTTCACCAGACTGATTCCCGGGATGGCGGGACTGACCTATCAAGAAAGACTGGATCAACTGGGCTTGTATTCACTGGAGTTCAGAAGAATGAGAGGGGACCTCATAGAAACATATAAAATTCTGACAGGGTTAGACAGGTTAGATGCAGGAAAAATGTTCCCAATGTTGGGGAAGTCCAGAACCAGGGGTCACAGTCTAAGGATAAGGGGTAAGCCATTTAGGACCGAGATGCGGAGGAACTTCTTCACCCAGAGAGTGGTGAACCTGTGGAATTCTCTACCACAGAAAGTTGTTGAGGCCAATTCACTAAATATATTCAAAAAGGAGTTAGATGAGGTCCTTACTGCTAGGGGGATCAAGGGGTATGGCGAGAAAGCAGGAATGGGGTACTGAAGTTGAATGTTCAGCCATGAACTCATTGAATGGCGGTGCAGGCTAGAAGGGCCGAATGGCCTACTCCTGCACCTATTTTCTATGTTTCTATGTTTCTATGTATCTCAGTCCTAAATGGCCTACCCCTTATCCTGTGTCCCCTGGTTCTGGACCCCCATCATTTGGAACATTCTTCCCGCATCTAACCTGTCCAGTCCCGTCAGAATCTTTTAAGTTTCTATGAGAACCCCTCTCATCCTTCCAAATTCCAATGTATAAAGGCCCAGTTGATCCAGTCTCTCCTCATATGTCAGTCTCGCCATCCCGGGAATGAGTCTGGTGAACCTTCGCTGCACTCCCTCAATAGCAAGAACGTCCTTCCTCCGATTAGGAGACCAAAACTGAACACAATAGTTTAACTATTTCCAATGTAAGTCGATCTGGGGACCTTCTTGCCCTAGTTGATCGTCTCGGTGTGAAAGCTGGTGTTGTTGAATCATTTGTTGGGCCATCGCTGGGCAGCTGTGCAGCTGGCCTTGCTGGGATGCCTGGTGTGTTGGGTCCTGCTGGGCTGGTGTGGATGATGGGTTCTGCTTCGTGGTCAGCTGTGGTGCCGGTTGCCAATGGTGTGAATGTTGGGGGATCAAAAAAGGTAGGGTCTAAGGTGGGTTGCTCAGGATAATCCGTAAATCTGAGTTTGATTTGGTCCAAGTATTTCCGGTGAATGAGTCCATTTGAAAGTTTGACCCGAAACACCCTGCTCCCTTCTTTGGCCACGACAGTGCCGGGAAGCCACTTGGGACCTTGTCCATAATTCAATACAAATACAGGATCATTGATTTCAATCTCGCGTGACACATTTGCGCTATCATGGTAGACACTTTGGTTGAAGCTGCCTGTTCATGTAGGTCAGGGTGAACTAACGAGAGCCTTGTCTTAAGTGCTCTTTTCATGAGCAGTTCAGCAGGTGGGATCCCAGTGAGCGAGTGGGGTCTCGTGCGGTAGCTAAGCAGGACTCGAGATAGGCGAGTCTGCAGTGAGCCTTCAGTTACCCTCTTCAAGCCTTGCTTGATGGTTTGCACTGCTCTCTCTCCCTGATCATTGGACGCTGGTTTAAACGGGGCAGATATGACCTGTTTGATCCCGTTACGAGTCATGAATTCTTTGAACTCAGCACTGTTAAAACATGGCCCGTTGTCACTCACCAGGACACTGGGTAAGCCGTGAGTGGCAAACATGGCCCGCAAGCTTTCAGTAGGGTAGCGGACGTGCTAGCCGACATTATCTCGTATTCAATCCATTTGGAATACGCGTCTACAACCACAAGGAACATTTTACTCAAGAATGGGCCTGCATAGTCGACATGTACCCTAGACCACGGTTTGGAGAGCCAAGACCATAAACATAGTGGTGCCTCCCTGCGTACATTGCTTAACTGCGAGCATGTATTACATCTGTGAACGCAGGACTCTAAGTCCGCATCGATACCGGGCCACCACACGTCTGATCTGGTTATGCTTTCATTATTACGATGCCTGGGTGGGTACTGTGGAGGTCATTGATGAAGGTGTCTCTGCCCTTCTTGGGGACCACTACTCGATTGCCCCACAGAAGGTAGTCTGCTTGTATCGACATTTCATCTTTGCGCCGCTGGAACGGCTTAATCTCTTCCTGCATTTCTACTGGGACAATGGACCAGCTCCCGTGAAGCACACAGCTTTTGACTCGAGATAATAAGGGGTCCTGGCTTGTCCAGGTTTTGATCTGCCGGGCAGTGACGGGTGATTGCTCACTTTCAAATGCTTCCATAATCATGGCTAGATCTGCGGGCTGCGCCATTTCCACCCCCGTGGTGGGCAATGGCAGCCTACTGAGAGCATCGCCGCAGTTTTCTGTGCCTGGCCTGTGGCGGATGGCGTAGCTGTATGCGGACAATGTGAGCGCCCATCTCTGGATGCAGGCCGATGCGTTGGTATTTATCCCTTTATTCTCGGAAAACAGGGATATAAGTGGCTTATGGTCAGTTTCCAATTCGAATTTTAGCCCAAACAGGTATTGATGCATTTTCTTTACCCCATAGACACACGCTAAAACTTCTTTCTCAATCATGATGTAGGCTCTCTCAGCCTTAGACCGACTCCTGGATGCAAAAGCAACCGGTTGCAGTTTCCCGAAATCATTAGTTTGTTGCAATACACACCCGACGCCATATGACGACGCATCACATGCTAGTACCAAACGCTTACTTGGATCATACAACATAAGCAATTTATTTGAGCATAACAATTTTCTCGCTTTTATAAAGGCATTTTCTTGGCTTTTGCCCCAAACCCATTCATCCCCGTTTCGTAGTAAAACATGCAATGGTTCTAACAGTGTGCTGAGACCCAGTAAGAAGTTACCAAAGTTCGGTCCCAGAAACGACCGCAGCTCCGTCACGTTCTGTGGCCTTGGTGCGTTCTCGATTGCCTCCGTCTTTGCGTTGGTGGGCCTGATGCCGTCCACCGCAATCCTTCTTCTCAAGAACTCCACTTCAGGCGCCAGGAAAACGCACTGGAAGTGTTTTAACTTGAGCCCCACGCAGTTGAGTCGACTAAGAACCTCCTCCAGGTGCTGCAGATGCTCGACTGTGTTCTGACCTGTGACCAAGATGTCGTCCTGGAAGACCATGGTATGTGCGACCAACTTCAGTAAGCTTTCCATGTTTCTCTGGAATATCACCGCCACTGATCGGATTCCAAACGGGCATCTGTTATAAACAGAAGACCTTTGTGCGTGTCGATGCAGGTGAGGGCCTTCAATGATTCCTCCAGTTCATGCATCATGTAGGCTGAAGTCACCCAGCTTCATGAACGTCTTTCCTCCTGCCAGCGTTGCAAAGAGGCCGTTGGCCTTTGGTAGTGGGTATTGGTCCTGCAGGGAGAAACAATTGATAGTTACTTTGTAATCGCCACAGATTCAGATGGTGCCATTTCCCTTGAGGACAGGGACGATCGGACTGGCACACTCGTTGAACTCGATTGGTGAAATGATGCCCTCTCTTTGCAGCCGGTCTAGCTCAATCTCTACTCTTTCTCTCATCATGTACGGTATTGCTCTCGCCTTGTGATGGATGGGTCGCGTCCCCAGAATTTGGTGGATCTGCACTTTTGCTCCTTGGAATTTCCCGATGCCTGATTCGAACAGTGAAGGAAATTTGTTTAAGACCTGGGCACATGAAGTGTCGTCAGCGGGCGATAGAGCTCGAATGTCGTCCCAGTTCCAGCGTAACTTTCCCAGCCAGCTCCTGCCGAGCAGCGTGGGACCATCGTCCGGTACGACCCAGAGTGGTAACTTGTGCACCCCTCCATCGTAGGAGACCTTTACAGTAGCACTGCCGATTACAGGAATCAGTTCTTTTTTGTAATGTCTTAGTTTTGTGCAAACTAGAGTTAAGACTGACCTTGAGGCCTTGTTGCACCACAGTCTTTCGAAAGTCTTTTTGCCCATGATGGACTGGCTCGCGCCCATGTGCAGCTCCATTGACACCGGGTGTCCATTTAGTTCAACATTCAGCATTATCGGGGGACAATTCATGGTAAATGTGTGCACCCCATGTACCTCTGCCTCCTCGGTCTGAGGCTCTGGTTCGTCGTGATCCACCGTGGATCTGTCCTCCTCTGCAACATGGTGGTTTGCAGGATTTGCAGCTCGCCTGCACACTTGTTGGGGTGTCCCATTGTTCCACAGCCCTTGCAGACGTACCCTTTGAATCAGCATGAATGGAAACGATGATCATCCCCGCAGCGGCAACAAGGTGTTAATCGCCTTGCATTCATCACCCTTGATGGTGGACTCCGACATCTGCGGACATGCAGCTGCAGGTTTGTGTGACATGCCCTGTATGTTACGATTCGAAAACATCACTTTGTTCACCGTTCTTGTAGCAGCACTCGTGTGCTGAGAGATTTGCTTAGTATCGTCACTGGTGGCAATGACCGCCTGGGCTATCGCTATGGCCTTACTCAAGGCTGGGGTCTCTACAGTCAAAAGTTTGCGAAGTATGGTTTTGTGGCCAATGCCAAGTACGAAAAAGTCTCTGAGCATGTGCTCCAAATGTCCTTCAAATTCGCAATGTTCTGCAAGGCGTCATAGTTCGGAGACATAACTTGCCACTTCCTGACCTTCAGACCTTTTGTAGGTGTAGAACTGGTACCTCGCCATCAGAACGCTTTCCTTCGGGTCCAAATGCTCTCGGACCAGTGTGCACAAATCGTCATACGATTTCTCCGTGGGTTTCGCTGGAGTGAGCAGATTCTTCATGAGGCCATACGTTGGTGCCCCACAGACGGTGAGGAGGATTGCCCTTCGTTTGGCAGCGTTCTCTTCCCCATCTAGCTCATTGGCTGCGAAGTATTGGTCGAGTCGCTCCACAAAAGTTTCCCAATCATCTCCCTCCGAGAATTTCTCCAGGATGCCCGCTGTTCTCTGCATCTTTGGGTTCGCTATCTGTATCTCGTCACCAGTTGTAGTTTATGGAGAAAGAGTCAGACTGAACACTGTGAGCTCAAAGTAAAGTGTGACCTTAGTCTTTTATTGCAGATCTCCAGAGTGCCTCTCCAACCTGTGAAGCCTCCTTAAATACCTGTGCTCCCAAGGGATTATGGGATCCCTTGGGACTCCAGGGGATGAGCCCTCTGATGGCCGTACAGAGTAAATACAAGTTTGCAAATATAACACTTAGAAAAGGTGCAGAAAAGATTGATGAGAATGATTCCCGGAATGAGGGAGTTCAGTTACGTTTATAGACTGGGGAAGCTGGGGTTGTTTTCCTTGGAGCAGAGAAGATTGGGAGGAAATTTACAATGATGAGGGGTTTGGACAGCATAGATAGAGAGAAATGTTTTTAAATTGGCAGAAGGGTCGAGAACCAGAGAACACATTTAAGATGATTGGCAAAAGAACCAAAGATAACAGAAGGAAAAACTTTTTTACACGGCGAGTGGTTAAGGTCTGGAATGCACTGCCTGCAAGGGTGGTGGAGGCAGACTCAATTTTATCTTTCAAAAGGGAGTTGGATAAGTATCTGAAGGAAAAAGAATTGCAGGGCTATGGGAAAAAGCGCAGGGGAGTGGGACCGGCTGAGAGTCGGCATGGGCTCGATGGGCCAAATGGCCGCCTTCTGGGCTGTAACCAGTCTATGATTCTATGACATACCCAGGGATGGTGCTGGAGGAGTCTGGGACATTGGCTGAAAGGTATGATTCTGTGAGTATGACTATGTCAGGTTGTTGCTTGACTAGTCTGTGGGACAGCTCTCCCAATTTTGGCACGTCCCCAGATGTTGATAAGGAGGACTTTGCAGGGTCAGTTGGGTGTGTCCGAAACTGGTGCCGAGGTCGATGCTGGGTGGCCCACCCGGTTTTATTCTTATTGTTTCTTGTAGCGGTTTGTTACAACTGAGTGGCTTTCTAGGCCATTTCAGAGGGCAGTTAAGGACCAGACACATTGCTGTGGGTCTAGAGTCACATATAAGCTAGACCAGGTAAAAACGGCAGCTTTCCTTCCCTAACGGACATTAGTGAGCCAGATGGGTTTTACGACAATCCGATAGTTTCATGGTCACAATTAGTGATACTAGGGGGCTGAAATTGCCTCTCCTGAGGAGGCCTCTGGCTGCCTGAAAGCGACGGCCACATGGCGGCGCGGAATGGCCGCCGATTCTCCGTGGATGGGCCGCCATTTTTAAAATTGCCCTTCATCAGGGGCAGAGCAGTGTCGGGGACCGCTCTGTCCATTTTCCCACTGCGGCATGCATGCACAGACCCCTTACTGGCCGGCAGCGACCCCTTCCCGAAATTGCCCCGCGGGAAATATCCTTTTTGCTGAATTGCCCCACGGGAGTGGTGCCGCTGCCGGCCGGTGTCCTCGACAGCTTTTTGTGTCGGTGCACTCCTTGTTGGTCAGTGGCACGACCGCCCTTACAGGGAAGGTGGTACTGCCGGCAACGCCATTTTATTTTTTGTTAGTCGGCCCGACACTGGTTCAGCCGGGCCGCCATCAGGCAGCCTGGCACCCTCTCCTGGGTGCCAGACCGCTGGCCCAGCCAAAACCCTCCCCGGTGGCCCAGTGGACCTAACTTTAAAAACATGCAGAGCTCGCAGCGGCCCTCCCCTTTAACTGAAGCAACGCGCTGACATCGTTAGCACGGCACTGATGAGTGATTGCGGCAGCCGACCAGCTGCAAGGGCATCTCCGCCCCTCAGCCGCAACTACATCCACCCCGAGCAAAAAAAAAAACCCTCAAAGTGCCGAATATCAACGGCACCTCTGCCACAACCCATGCGACGGAGAAAACTTTAAAAAACGGAAGGTGCGCTCCCTTGCAAGCGGAGGTGAATTTCTACCCCTAGCTCTTTATCCAAGATTATATTTAACTGAATTTAAATTCCACAGCTGCCGTAGTGGGATTTGAACTTGCGTCTCCGTATTATTAGTCCTGGCCCCTGGATTACTAGATCAGTAACATAACCACTATGCTACCGTTCTTTTAAAGGTGCTATATAAATGCAAGTTGCACTAATGTTATCTCGAATCATGGATTGTAAGAGTTGCCCATAGCTGCGTTAGACTAACTGGTCTATAATTATCTGATTATCCTTCTCTCTCGAGAAAAGGTATTATGTTGGCTACTCTCATTCCACTGTTTGTAATTTACATATTGAGGGAGGATTGAAAACAAATAGTGACCACAGTCGCTCTTATCGCCTCCGACTTTCTTCAATAGCCAATGGTGCACGCCATAAATTCACTCTCTTCCTTTTCTATAGTTATATCCACCAATTGTTTGATGATGTCGCATCATTTGTAAAAATTGATGCAAGATATTTCATATCTCTGCCATACCGTCATCCTCAACAGCTACACTATCTTCTTCATCCCTGAGTAGTCTTACCTTCCCTTCAACTATTCTTGTGCTTCATTAGATTGTTATAGCCAGAGTCCATCAATGCATTTGTGTCCAAGGTTGAAAGAGTTGAAGTGAGACAAACGTGCCACTTCTAATTTAATAAATTAGGGCCACAATTGCCTTTTCTGATGATTTTCTTGCCTCTGCTGAACGTCTTCAGTCCTCATTGAGGCATCATTCAATGGACATCTGTTGCCATCTGATATCTCACTCAAGTGTCTATATTTCATGCCAGATCCCCAATGTGGGTGACCACAGGCTGTTTGATCCTGCCCCCACCCAACGTTTATATTAATTCTAACTTGATTGTGATCAAGAGCAGCAATTTTTGCCAGGTTTTCCCTGCCTACCCCAGTAGTATTGAGGCCAATTATAGTACTACTTTCATTGCCCTAATTGAGCTCAGCTAACTCGGCACTTTCCAAGAATTAAACCTAGGACATTCCTGGTCTGTATCACTCAGCTACACACTCGATAAATTTAGTGAACCTTTGGGAAGCAAAGAATCAGAGCATATTTTATTAATGCTTGTGGAGAATGTGTACTAATGATTGTGATGTTTTCATGTAGCTCCTTTATGCTTCTTGTGATATGGTTATTCCGAAAGTACAACTCTTTGGCACAGGTAAGAACATTGTATAAAATTTAAAATACCGAGCAATAATTAATGATAAGCGTACTCACATAGCCACAGTTTTTAAACACTGAAATGTCTTTAGGTTTTGCCACAATGACCACTGACCTCTGTATTGGATGCTCTTGCATGGTTGCAGAGGAGGAAAAAATATATCTCTACCTGGAAGTAGTCATATTAATAGAATAGGCATTAATTAATTTACTTATCTATTCCATTTTGCTGGCTGCTAGTATGGGACATTAATTCTGATTGTTCATGTGGTACAAACAGTGGTTCCTTGTTTGAAGTAATGCCGCCTTTTAATTTATTTGCACTTCACATGCAGAATGCCACAGGCATGAAATATAATTGCTTATTAGAAAGAAAGAACATGTGTGTGTCAGGTGTACTCAGATGGAAGCTTGTGTATATCCCATTTGTGTAACATTAGTGTTTACCTCCAGCTGCTTTTAGTAACTGCAGCAGTGAACAATTCTATATCTGTTGTTTAAGATTGCGCGTAACAAGGGATTAAAGCTGACCTGAAAATTTGAGATTCAACAATGGCAAGCCTTTACCAAGCACTTAGATTTACTTCAACATTAACTTCCTATGTTATTTTCTATTTTTTTAATACGTAGTGCTGATGATGGATAAATTGACAAAGGAATTATTGTGTGAGGAGGCAGAATTAATGCATGCATTTGAAGTTATGTGCGTTTTAACTCTGTCACTGTTGGTGTTCAGCAGACTTAGTTGACTGCTTTTAAGCAAATTTCCTCTGATGTCATCAGTGCTCACTATATAATTAAAATATTAAAGTAGGTCATGTTGGTCAAACTCGTGTTAATTTGATAGCAGTTCTCTAGTGACATTGCTCAGTGAGTCAGAGATTGCTCAGTTCTATTACAGGTACAGTGTCAAGAATCCAGAAGCTTTGGGACCGAGGCCGTTCCGGATTTTGTGTTTTTCCGGACTTTGGAACGTCTTTCTGATGTCATGAATCTGGAAACACCCGAGCCCAGGTTCGGGTATTTCAGGATTTTGGAAAGTCAGAAAGGTGGGGTGGGCGGTGGGATGGGTACCTGCCGAGGAGCTGTTTGGGCCGACCAGGGCCCACCGAGGACGTTGTCGTAGGGCCGGCCCTGCCAAGAACGATGTCGGGCGGGCCGCTGGAGCCCGTCGAGGAGGTGTTTGCGTCGGGCAGGACTCCGCTGATGAGGCTATCGGGCGGGGTCCTGCCGAGGAGGTTGTCGGGCAAGCCTTGGCGAGGTGGTTGTTGTCGGGCAGGGCCCCGCCAAGGAGGTTGTCGGGCCAGCGGACGCTGCCAAGGATGTCGTCGGGCGGGGCCCCGCCGAGGAGGAGTTCGCGGAGGCCCCGAGGTAAGGGCGCAAGGCAAGGCCCCGAGGTCGGGCAGGGTCGTCCGGTCCGGATTCCGGAACATTTTATGAATTCTGGACGACCCTGCCATGAATCATTCTGGAACATTCCAGATTCCAGAACTCTGGATTTTGGACGCTGTCCCGACATCCCGAGTCCGGAAACGCCTGAGCCATGGTGGGTAGGTGTGGGGGAGGTGAAGTGGGGTGGGGGTTAGGCGGCCGAGTGGTTGGGGGGGGGTGTCGGCCTGAGGCAGAAGTGAGGTCGGCGGCGGCCCGAGGTGGGGGAGAGGTCGCCGGGGGAGATGTTGGCAGCAGCCCGAGGCGGGGGAAAGGTCGGTGGGGGAGAGGTCGGCGGCGGCCCGAGGCGGGGGAAAGGTCGGTGGGGGAGAGGTCGGCGGCGGCCCGAGGCGGGGGAAAGGTCGGTGGGGGAGAGGTTGGCGGTGGCCCGAGGCAGGGGAGAGGTTGGCGGGGGAGAGGTTGGCAGCAGCCCGAGGCGGGGGAAGAAGTCGGCGGGGGAGAGGTTGGCGGAGGCCCGAGGCGGGGGAAAGGTCGGTGGGGGAGAGGTCGGCGGCGGCCCGAGGGGGGGGGGAAGAGGTTGGCGGAGGCCCGAGGCGGGGGAAAGGTCGGTGGGGGAGAGGTGGGGGGAAGAGGTTGGCGGAGGCCCGAGGGGGGGGGAGAGGTTGGTGGCTGCCCGAGGCGGGGGAAGAAGTCGGCGGGGGAGAGGTTGGTGGCTGCCCGAGGCGGGGGAAGAAGTCGGCGGGGGAGAGGTTGCCGGTGGTCCGAGGCGGGGGAGAGGTTGGCGGCGGCTCGAGGTGAGGGAGAGGTCAGCGGACGACCCTGCCACGAATCATCCTGGTGTCCGGATTCCGGAACAGTACGGATTCCGGAATTCCGGATTCTCAACGCTGTACCTGTACACCAGTGGTGGTACCAACAAAGTGAGGACAGGGAACGTGTTACAGGAAGTAAGTATGACACTTGCAGGAAGTGCTTACTACATGCAAGGTTTTTAATATCTTTGAATGATATGCGATTCGCAATGGAAAAATATTGGTTCCTTATAAAATTATTCTTCACTTTTTGGTGCAGTTAATAGGTTGCCAGAGTTACTGTGATGTTGCTGTAGCAGTGAATATTGTGCTTACTGTGCGAAAATGTAACTACGATATATTAAATTGGATCACAGATTTTATCACTTTTTAAACCTGAAAATCCTTTCTTTTTAATTAAAAATATAGCTCAGTTAGTTATCAATGAGTTAAGCCATAAAGATCAGGAAGGTCCCAAGTCAGTGGTGAGTTGGCTAATCTGTGTTTTAATAGTCTGTCAAGATTTCCTAGCAAGACTCACACATTGAATAATGACCACGTGAATGAGATACGGAAAGGTGCTCGGCACATGTGTTGCTATACCCCGGCAAGCGTTGAATGTTTTCAAGAGAAAATGGAAGGAAACTGTGAAGAAGGAAAGAAGATAAAGATATGTACTGTGGTGCATTGCCTTACAGTACTAAGTTTTGAAATGTTTTTTCTCCCGATGGAGAAGCATTCGGCTGATACCTCTCCTGACGGTCTACCTTATGTTAGGAGATTGCCATGTGAAGAATTGGAGGTATTAAGATAAGTCCTGCCACTTCATGCATTTTGTAGCACATTGGTGAACCCAACCCACCAGACTGTTGCAAATTTAATTTTTAAAACTCCTTTTTGAAATAAAAATAAAGACCAGAGAAGACAAACTGGTCCATCCAGCCTGTCCCATTCAGATATGGTGCAGCCTACCATCAACTTGGTCCCTGCAATCTCCTGGCAGAGGAAGAAACAAAAGATATGTTCGGAAAATCTCAGGGCAATTCCTCTCTAATCCTAAAAAGCTTCCTTTTTGATTATGGTAGACTAAAGTGTTTTGTTTTCTTGTAACAGATTCTGCGAAAATGTAATTCCAAGCACTCTGCTGAATGTGTAACTCTGGAATGCAGAATTTGTTGCCTCAAAAACAAAATCTCGATAACTTAGTCGTGATTTACTCACTCACTTGTGTCCTATTGGGTCTTTCCACCTAGTTGAATAAATTCTCTGGGGCCGGAATTGACCCTTTCTGTAAGAGCCATGACCGTCTCAAAGAGGGCCACGGATCGGTAAGGACTCGCCGCTCAGTCAGCGCAGAGGGGCCGCCATTTTGAAAATTGCCCTCCTTTATTTTTGGAGTGGTGTACGGGACCGCCCCGTCGGGCATGTGCCGACCCCTTACCAACCGGTGGTGACCCCCTTTCCGCTCCACGTGGGAAATTGCCCTGCGGGAGCCGCTCGGTGCCCCCGACAGCTTTCACTGGCAGGAAGCTTCTTGTGGCTGGGCGGTGCGTCCGCCCTTAAAGGGGAGGGTGCTCTGCTGCGGCCGCCATTTTATTTTAATTGTCGGCCGACTTCCAGGTTGGCCCAACAATGGTGGCCACGGGTTCGGCTAGGCCGCCAACAGGCAGAGTGTCATGCCCTCTTGGGTACCGGGTCGCTGGCCCAGCCGAAATCCTCCCTGGTGGCCTAGTCTTTGCCACTAAAGTGGCTGCAGAGTTCGCAGAGGCCCTCCCCTTTACCTGAAGGGGAGGGACGCTGATGTCATCAGCACGGTGCTGATGACTCGGAGCAACGGCTGTTCTGACCCGCCTGCACTTCCATCCCGCTGATGACACCACATTCCCCCCCCCCCCCCCGCCACTGCAAAAAAAAATAAAAAAGTGTTGATTTTCGCCAGATTCTCTGCCCCATGCATTGGGTGGAGAAAACACTTAAAAATATGGGACGTGCGCCCTGTTTGGGGTGGAGAGCAATTTCAGACCCTATATTCCCGATGTGATCAAAGCTTCTTTTGAATCAGGACTTGCAACAGTAGGGATAGTTTTCAAAATGGACACAAATCAAATTGTCATGTATGCTGCATAAGTATATTGCATCAAAATGATTTCCAAATCTGAATAGCTCCTGTTACAATTCAGGTTTACTCTAACATTTGTGTTCGCAAGAGAAATTAGTTTTCATAAGAAGACTGTTGTAACCTGTAAACTGAAACTTGCAATCTTGTGTGTGATGTGAATGGGATAGTGCACTACAGTACAAACCAAGTGTTTTGCACCAGAGACTATATGACCTGTTATTATACTCATTATACTCACCATGTTCTGCCCACTGGGAAAAAAAAAGCAGTGAATATCAGACTGTATCAATCAAGTGAAGAATAATAGTGAATTTATTTACAAATGACATAATAATTAAGCAGCAAGTAACTAGTGATATGTTCCTTGAGTTGCACATAACTTAAACTTTTCCAAAAATAACAAGGTACAACTTGTTTTTATGTACAATAAAAATGTCTCAAGGTGCTTTGCAGAAGAAGAGAGAAAGGTAGAGAAACAGAATTCACAATGATTTTCATTTCCGTCCACTCTGGTTTACCACCCAAGCCGTGAAGTTGAAAATCATCCACTCCATTATGGAATCACTCTCACAACTTCCCCATGAACAAGTTATCAAGGCTCATAAACATCGCTGACCTTGAGCCTTACCAGGCTGCAAACAGGTTTACCCCATGCTACACAATATTAAAAAAAGGCCTGTCCCAATCCCTGGGAATTGTGCCAAATAACCAGACTACAGTTTCTATCAAAAGAACCTGTCCCTGGCAGCCCTGAGACCTGATGTGCTGCTTTGCTATCTAAGCACACATCAGCACTAGGCTCTGGATAGAATGAATCTAGCACAATGGGAGCTGCCAGAGAATCCAATAACAATGAACTACCAGTCAGAGCCCAACCTTTTGTGCTTCCCAATCGGGTTTCCTGCTTGTGTTCTCTGACTGGGCCTATAGCTGCCACGCTGAACACTGCCTCATTTCCATCTACAAACCCATCTAGTGTTTCCAGACCACAGACCACCATCTCCCCCACCACCCATTCCCCACAATTCACCAATACCTTGCTCTCTTCTTGATTGCTAAGAGACCTGAGCCCCTCACACCTCAGTGGGATCTGTTTGCCTGTGGGGGGGAGGGTTGCATGTGTATGTATATGTCCGTGTGTATACTCTGCTTGTTATTATAAAAATAATGGCTTGGGTTATGTAGGATGTTTGTTTTTTGAAAGGAAGGGCTCAGAACTAATAGGTTTTAGTAATTTACATATAAATATTCCCTAAGTGATACAAAGTGCAAAAGACTTGTTTTTACAAATGAATGTACATTGGTTTAAATACTTCTCCACACATTGTATAAGCTCATTACGATGCTTCTGGTTGTCATTGAAATATTTTTTCCATAATCATCTTTCTTAGCATAGAGTAGTGCCCATTAATCAGTTTCCTGTTTACACTGGCTCTTCAGATTCTAGATCTCAAATCTTTAAAAGTGTATAATTTTCTTGTGGGATACCTGGGTTGTAGTGCAAAACTATGACATGAACATTAAGCAAGTTAATATGAACTAAACTCTTCTTAAACTGACGGCAAACATTTTTTTTTAACTGCTATAACTCAGATGTCAAACAACTCCTTAGGAAAGGCTTCTGAGTTTCTAATACCTGTATAACAAACATCTTTTTTGATTATTTGTATTTAAAATAATTATATTTCATCAAAATGGATAAGAAAGCAAAAAGGAAGGAATGTCTCAGTACTATTCAGGCCAACTAAAAGAACCGCTTTTGTGGTAGAAAATAAAAATGAAGTCTGTCTTTTGCACTTCTCCTTTCTGGGCTTATTTTAGGCTTTTATTATACGGCCATTTCAAAACTTGTGTTTTTCGGGGCAAAATTGTTCCTTTTTATGGCCCCATTAGTGCCTCTGGAGAACGCTAATGGGGCGCAACGAGGTTATCGCTCAGGGGAAGGGGTCGATCGAGGCTCTGGGGAAATTGCCCTGGAGGTTTCGGGGATGTTGTGTTGTTCGCGCGTGCCCTGCGATTTGCGCCCCAGGCTGGCGCACGCATGGCGATGACATCATCGTCATGCGCGCCAACTCCTCACTCCCCATGCTGACCTCTTTGCGCCTTGCTGGGCGCAAAGCTGGCAGACATCCGCCACCGGGGCGCCCCTTAAAGGGCAGGATGTTTGTGCTGTGGGGCACCATATTTTTCTGTCGGGCGATTCTTCTGTCGGCTCGACAATGGCGGCCCTTGCTTCGACCGGGCCGCCATCCTGCACTCCGTTATGGGTGCCGGGCTGTTGGCCAGTCGAGGATGACCCTGGTGGCCCAGTGGTGGCTGCCAACGGGACCATAGAACGTGCAACGGCCCTCCCCTTTAATTGAAGGGGAGGAGCGTTCTGCCACCGTGTAGCGCTGACATTGGTGGCGGGACGCTGGACTCAGTGCCCCGCTCCCGCCCCGGGAACACCCCTCCATAGATGCGGAGCACCGCCAATAGCGCTCTGCCTCCGTTGAGGGGCAGAAGGGCTGAATTCCGTGGCGGGGGTGGAACCTCCGGGCCGGGCAATAACTGTCCCGGCCCCGGAAGGTTACCGCCTCCAAACGGGGAGTGGGGCAATTTCGCCCCCTTTGTTTTCAGTTATGACATTTTATACATCAGCTTTTCATGACTGTTTGTTCACTGGAAAAAAGGTTTTGGAATCTGTTCATGGAAGTACATTGGGCTAGCATTTCCTATCGGCCGGCCAGCGCTCGATTGCTGCCCAAAAGACCGCTAAGATTGGGAAGATTATCGCCGGCGAAAACTACAACCCCCCCCCCCACCCAAAAAATAAAAAAATCTGCCAAGCAAAATATGGGCGTTGCACCTGCATTCTGGGCAAAAAAGTGCAATTTAGGATCCATTGGGCAGTTCCTAAACAAACTGAGTGATAAATAAAAAAAATCAATTAAAATTTACCCTGAGGCTGCGGGTTGGGCCTAGCAGCAGAAAAACAATAAAAATAATTTTTCAAAAAACATCACCTAAAAAAAAAAATCAAAAAAATATTCCCAAGATCCTTTTAAACTAAATAGCCACAACAGATTTTTTAAATAATTAGTAAAAAACCAATTACTAACCTTTTTTCTTGAAGAGCTACTCACCTACTGCCCAGCTCCGCTGATCCTTGTGGGCATTTTTTTTTCATACTCACCCACGGGTTACCGCTGACCCAAATATCGCGCCAAGGTGATCTCAGGATGGTGCACGCCAGCGGTCCGCTCCCGAGCGGTACCTCGAAACCGCCGACGTAACTCAGGTCGGGAATTTTCCCGCTTACCTGATTACCGCCCACAATGGCCAATGCCGCCCAGAAACTGGGTGGTAAGCCACAGGAAATTCTAGCCCAAAGTATTTGATGGATGGGCTGCAGGCATTTATAAATCCATTTGAACATTTCATTAATCTATGTTGGCATAAGTTAAGTTGATGAGGGAATTTTCTCTACTGGGCAGTACTTGGTCATTGGTCAGTACTTGGGGTGGTTCTTATGATTAACAAAATAACATTTGATGTTCTTAAAATTATGAACAACACTTTTTATGTTTTTTATATATATATTCCAATATTTTCAGTTTACCCATCACTGGATATTTCTAAGAGTATTTTCTGTATCATTTTGTGAAAAATTTTAAACATTGTGATCTGGATGAGAAATTCTCTTTCCATCATTGCATGAGTGTTCATTAAGCTTCACTTGTTTTACAAAATAGTATAATTTTAAAAACATTTGCCTTTTCTGTATCGACAATATCCTTTCAGCATTAAGGGCGATTAGCTGAACAAATACTTTATCTTACTAGATTTCTGAGTGTAATGGTTTTGAAAAATTATCAGCAATTCCTGAAAATGTTAGGGATGTTTCAGGTAATCTGTCCTGATTGCCTACCATGTAATGGAACATGTCACTTAACACTTCAGTTTGGTCTATCAAACCTTAACTTTCACCTGCAGAAATCTTTTGCATGAATATATTTTCTCCTTCCAGGCATAATTGGTCACAGTATAAATTATGGTTTGTTTACGCCAGGGTGGAAGATATTTATTCCATAATTTGTCAGGTAACATTGTAGGCCCAATTTTAACTCTGAGTGAGAATCAGGCAGACGGAGGGCGAGATGATCACCAAACCATGATCCACCGCCCCCCCGCCCACCTCCCACCCCGACCGCATACCATATTGGCACTGTGAGGCCCAAGTGATTTTAACTCTCATTTGTATGCCCTTATAGAATGGATTGAGAAAAGAACACTTGGTCTAATAGAGACATAGAAAAAAGGAGCAGTAGACTGCACCACCATTCAATATGATCATGGCTGATCCTCTATCTCAACACCATATTTCTGCTTTTTCCCCATACCCCTTGATGCCGTTTGTTTCTAGAAATCTATCTATCTCCCTTATCTATCTTAAATATATTCAGTGATTTGGCCTCCTCGGCATTCTGTGGCAGAGAATTCCACAGTTTCACCACCCTCTGAGTGAAAAAATTTCTCGTCATCTCAGTCCTAAATTTTCTACCACGTATCCTGAGACTGTGACCCCTTGTTCTAGACTTCCCAGCCAGGGGAAACATCCTCCCCGCATCCAGTCTATCCAACCCAGTCAGAATTTTATACGTTTCAATGAGATCCCCTCTCATTCTTCTAAACTCTAGTGAATGCAGGCCTAGTCGACCTAATTTCTCCTCTTACGACAGTCCTGCCATCCCAGGAATCAGTCTGGTGAACCTTTGCTGCACTCCCTCTATGGCAAGTATATCCTTCCTTAGGTAAGGAGACCAAAACTGCACATAATATTCCAGGTGTGGTCTCACCAAGGCCCTGTATAACTGTAGTAAAACATCCTTGCTCCTGTACTCAAATCCTCTTGTAACGAAGGCCAACATACCGTTTGCCTTCCTAACTGCTTGCTGCACCTGCATTTTTGCTTTCAATGACTGGTGTACAAGGACATAAGAACATAAGAATTAGGAACAGGAGTAGGCCATCTAGCCCCTCGAGCCTGTTCCGCCATTCAAAAAGATCATGGCTGATCTGGCCGTGAACTCAACTCCACTTATCCGCCCGCTCCCCATAACCCTTAATTCCCTTATTGGTTAAAAATTTATCTATCTGTGATTTGAATACATTCAATGAGCTAGCCTCAACTGCTTCCCTGGGCAGAGAATTCCACAGATTCACAACCCTCTGGGAGAAGAAATTCCTTCTCAATTCGGTTTTAAATTGGCTCTCCCGTATTTTGAGGCTGTGCCCCCTAGTTCTAGTCTCCCCGACTAGTGGAAACAACCTCTCTGCCTCTATCTTGTCTATTCCTTTCATTATTTTAAATGTTTCTATAACATCAACCCTCATCCTTCTGAACTCCAACGAGTAAAGACCCAGTCTACTCAATCTATCATCATAAGGTAACCCCCTCATCTCCGGTATCAGCCTAGTGAATTGTCTCTGTACCACCTCCAAAGCTAGTATATCCTTCTTTAAGTAAGGTGACCAAAACTGCACGCAGTACTCCAGGTGCGGCCTCATCAATACCCTGTACAGTTGCAGCAGGACCTCCCTGCTTTTGTACTCCATCCCTCTTGCAATGCAGGCCAACATTCCATTCGCCTTCCTGATTACCTGCTGTACATGCAAACTAACTTTTTGGGATTCATGCACAAGGACCCCCAGGTCCCTCTGCACCACAGCATGTTGTAATTTCTCCCCATTCAAATAATATTTCCTTTTACTGTTTTTTTCCCAAGGTGGATGATCTCACATTTTCCGACATTGTATTCCATCTGCCAAACCTTAGCCCATTCGCTTAACCTATCTAAATCTCTTTGCAGCCTCTCTGTGTCCTCTACACAACCCGCTTTCCCACTAATCTTTGTGTCATCTGCAAATTTTGTTACACTACACTCTGTCCCCTCCTCCAGGTCATCTATGTATATTGTAAACAGTTGTGGTCCCAGCACCGATCCCTGTGGCACACCACTAACCACCGATTTCCAACCTGAAAAGGACCCATTTATCCCAACTCTCTGCTTTCTGTCAGCCGGCCAATTCTCTATCCATGCTAATATATTTCCTCTGACTCTGTGTACCTTTATCTTCTGCAGTAACCTTTTGTGTGGCACCTTATCGAATGCCTTTTGGAAATCTAAATACACCACATCCATCGGTACACCTCTATCCACCATGCTCGTTATATCCTCAAAGAATTCCAGTAAGTTAGTTAAACATGATTTCCCCTTCATGAATCCATGTTGCATCTGCTTGATTGCACTATTCCTATCTAGATGTCCCACTAGTTCTTCCTTAATGATAGCTTCAAGCATTTTCCCCACTACAGATGTTAAACTAACCGGCCTATAGTTACCTGCCTTTTGTCTGCCCCCTTTTTTAAACAGAGGCGTTACATTAGCTGCTTTCCAATCCACTGGTACCTCCCAGAGTCCAGAGAATTTTGGTAGATTATAACCAATGCATCTACTATAACTTCTGCCATTTCTTTTAATACCCTGGGATGCATTTCATCAGGACCAGGGGACTTGTCTACCTTGAGTCCCATTAGCCTGCCCAGCACTACCTCCCTAGTGATAGTGATTGTCTCAAGGTCCTCCCTTCCCACATTCCCGTGACCAGCAATTTTTGGCATGGTTTTTGTGTCTTCCACTGTGAAGACCGAAGCAAAATAATTGTTTAAGGTCTCAGCCATTTCCACATTTCCCATTACTAAATCCCCCTTCTCATCTTCTAAAGGACCAACATTTACTTTAGTCACTCTTTTCCTTTTTATATATCGGTAAAAGCTTTTACTATTTGTTTTTATGTTTTGCGCAAGTTTACTTTCGTAATCTATCTTTCCTTTCTTTATTGCTTTCTTAGTCATTCTTTGCTGTCGTTTAAAATTTTCCCAATCTTCTAGTTTCCCACTAACCTTGGCCACCTTATACGCTTTGGTTTTTAATTTGATACTCTACTTTATTTCCTTGGTTATCCACGGCTGGTTATCCCTTCTCTTACCGCCCTTCTTTTTCACTGGAATATATTTTTGTTGAGCACTATGAAAGAGCTCCTTAAAAGTCCTTCACTGTTCCTCAATTGTGCCACCGTTTAGACTATGTTCCCAGTCTACTTTAGTTAACTCTGCCCTCATCCCACTGTAGTCCCCTTTGTTTAAGCATAGTATGCTCGTTTGAGACACTACTTCCTCACCCTCAATCTGTATTACAAATTCAACCATACTGTGATCACTCATTCTGGGAGGATCTTTTACTAGGAGATCGTTTATTATTCCTGTCTCATTACACAGGACCAGATCTAAGATAGCTTGCTCCCTTGTAGGTTCTGTAACATACTGTTCTAAGAAACAATCCCGTATGCATTCTATGAATTCCTCCTCCAGGCTACCCCGTGCGATTTGAGTTGACCAATCGATATGTAGGTTAAAATCCCCCATGATTACTGCCATTCCTTTTTCACATGCCTCTATTATTTCCTTGATTATTGTCCGCCCCACCGTGAAGTTATTATTTGGGGGCCTATAAACTACGCCCACCAGTGACTTTTTCCCCTTACTATCTCTAATCTCCACCCACAATGATTCAACATTTTGTGCTTTAGAGCCAATATCATCTCTCACAACTGCCCTGATAACATCCTTTATTAACAGAGCTACCCCACTTCCTTTCCCTTCTTGTCTATCCTTCCTAATTTTCAGATACCCCTGTATGTTTAATTCCCAGTCTTGACCACCCTGCAACCACGTTTCTGTAATGGCCACCAAATCATACCCATTTGTAATGATTTGTGCCGTCAACTCATTTACTTTATTTCGAATGCTGCGTGCGTTTAGGTAGAGTGTTTTAATACTAGCTTTTAAACCATGATTTTTAGTTTTGACCCCTCCTGCACCCCTTTATCTTCATACATATTGTCCCTTCCTATCACCTTGTGGTTTACACTTACCCCAGTGCTACTCTGCTCTGTTGCCTCCTGCCTTTTGCATTCTTTCTTGGGGTCCTGTTCATCTGCGCTCTCACCACTCTAACTAGCTCAGAGCCCTCTCCTGGGTTCCGAATACTCCTCGCATTGAGGCATTGAGCTTTCAGACTTGCCTTTTTATTACACTTTGACCCTTTAGAATTTTGCTGTACATTGGCCCTTTTTGTTTTTTGCCTTGGGTTTCTCTGCACTCCACTTTTACTCATCTCTTTTCTGTCCTTTGCTTCTGTCTCCATTTTGTTTTGCTCTGTCTCCCTGCATTGGTTCCCACCCCCCTGCCATATTAGTTTAACTCCTCTCCAACAGCACTAGCAACCACTCCCCCTGGGACATTGGTTCCGGTCCGGCCCAGGTGCAGACCGTCCGGTTTGTACTGGTCCCACCTCCCCCAGAACCGGTTCCAATGCCCCAGGAATTTGAATCCCTCCCTGCTGCACCACTGCTCAAGCCACGTATTCATCTGCGCTATCCTGCGATTCCTACTCTGACTAGCACATGGCACTGGTAGCAATCCCGAGATTACTACTTTTGAGGTCCTACTTTTTAATTTAGCTCCTAGCTCCTTAAATTCGTCTCGTAGGACCTCATCCCTTTTTTTTACCTATGTCGTTGGTACCAATGTGCACCACGACAACTGGCTGTTTTCCCTCCCTTTTTAGAATGTCCTGCACCCGCTCCAAGACATCCTTGACCCTTGCACCAGGGAGGCAACATACCATCCTGGAGTCTTGGTTGCGGCCGCAGAAACGCCTATCTATTCCCCGTACAATTGAATCCCCTATCACTATCGCTCTCCCACTCTTTTTCCTGCACTCCTGTGCAACAGAGCCAGCCACGGTGCCATGAACTTGGCTGCTGCAGCCCTTCCCTGGTGAGTCATCCCTCTCATCCCCTGGTGAGTCATCCCCCTCAACAGTACTCAAAGCAGTGTATCTGTTTTGCAGGGGGATGACCGCAGGGGACCCCTGCACTACCTTCCTTGCACTGCTCTTCCTGCTGGTCTTCCATTCCCTAGCTGGCTGTGGACCCTTCACCTGCGGTAAGACCAACTCGCTACACGTGCTACTCACCTGTGGACCCTTCACCTGCGGTAAGACCAACTCGCTACACGTGCTACTCACGTCATTCTCAGCATCGTGGATGCTCCAGAGTGAATCCACCCTCAGCTCCAATTCCGCAACGCGGTCCGTCAGGAGCTGGAGGCGGATACACTTCCCACACACGTAGTCGTCAGGGACACTGGAGGCGTCCCTGAGTTCCCACATGGTACAGGAGGAGCATATCACGTGACCGAGCTCTCCTGCCATGACTTAACCCTTAGATACACTTAAATTGGCGACAACACTGTTAACAGGTTACTTACTGATATAAAAAGAAAAAGAAAAACTATTTACCAATCACCAGCCAATCATTTACCCCTTTGGCTGTGACGTCACCTTTTGATTCCTTTCTACTTCTTTTCTGCTTTTTCTCCCGGCTGGAGCTGCACAAGCTGGGCCTTTTATAGGCCTCACCACGCTGCTCCCGCCTCTCGCCGACTGCCGCTGCCTGTGCAACACCCGCTGGGCCTTTTATAGGCCTCACCACGCTGCTCCCGCCTCTCGCCGACTGCCGCTGCCTGTGCAACACCCGCTGGACCTTTTATAGGCCTCACCACGCTGCTCCCACCTCTCGCCGACTGCCACTGCCTGTGCAACACCCGCTGGACCTTTTATAGGCCTCACCACGCTGCTCCCGCCTCTCGCCGACTGCCACTGCCTGTGCAACACCCGCTGGACCTTTTATAGGCCTCACCACGCTGCTCCCACCTCTCGCCGACTGCCGCTGCCTGTGCAACACCCGCTGGACCTTTTGTATGCCTCACCACGCTGCTCCCACCTCTCGCCGACTGCCGCCCAGGACACCCAGGTCCCTCTGTACATTGACACTTCCTAAGCCATCACCATTTAAATAATACTTTGTCCTCATGTTTTTTCTACCAAAGTGGATAACTTCACATTTATCCATGTTATACTGCATCTGCCATGGTTGCCCACTCACTCAACCTATCTAAATCGCCTTGCAGTGTCTTTGCTGGTCTTTCTGGTCTTTTGTACACAGACAAAACTTAAATCCTAAATTCAGCTTTGGTAATGAAATTGAACCAGTTTTGCCCTTGTGTTTACCATTGGGGCATTCCACAAACCAAAATACTGCTCCAGCAGCTCCATGTTCACTGGATTTAAACAAACTCCTTGATATTTAGAAAAACAGTTCAACGTCCACTGAGATAAAGAACTGTGAATACTGGAATTCTACAATTAAAACTGACAATGTAGGAAATACACAATAGATCTATCAGCATGTGAAGAGAGTTAAGGTTTTGAGTGCAGTCCCTTTATCAGAATGAAGGGTGTTTAACCTTTCTTTTGGATACTGACAAAACTGTTGTGTATTTCCTGCATTTTCTGTTTTTGCTGAATTAACTCAACATGCTGTCGTACAAATTGAACAACATGATAAACGTACACAAAGTTTAACTTTTCTAATATTTTCCTTTATCAAGATTTTAGTCACTTTCCAGGATTGTATAGGATTATGTAATTCTAGCTACTGTTGGCGATGGGGCAGTGCTGCTCTATTTATACTATGTATCACTTGTGCAGCTCATTATAAATAATGGATTGATTTTTCCCTTGTATCTTTAACCCTTTGGGGTCTCACAGTTCTGCAACAAAATTAAATTAATAAAAAATTAAAAGAAGTGTTCTGTGATGGATATGTCCCATATCTTTATATATTCAGGATATAATTGACAATTGCTCCCCTGCTCCCAGTTGATACGCTTTTGTTCCAGAACAATATTGACCGAGGTTAAGAAACTGATGACATTCCATCCTCTCAGTTGGGAAATGTTGCACATGTGTAACAGTAATAAGATAGAAATAAGGCATCATGATTTTCTGTTTTGGGAATTTGAAACTTGCCCAAGGTATCTGCATCTGTTATTTATGACATCATTGTAGATGAATCTGTTGATGCGTTGATGCTGACATAAATCTGGATCATGTGTGACAGAAACCTCTTCGCCTGTCTGCACATTCCATTATTTGCCTTGCCCAAACTGCCATGATGGTGACACAGCTCTTGTTTGCCTCCCCCCAACTTCTCTGCCACCTTCTCCTTTTGAGCAACCCCCCTCTTCCATTCTTACCACATTAGTTAAAATCCTTCCCTCCCAAGGTCCATCAACACTCACCAAGATCTCCTCCTTTAACCTCTGCACTGAGCATTTACTCATCCTCAGTGATTTCGACTGACCCCTAAATTACCAGCTTTGCCCTTGTGTTTACTTTCCCCCCTTTCCTCCGACTTCTCTGCCCTCCTATCCTCACTCAATCCCCCCTTCACATAATAGTCCCACCCACACCCATCATCATCCACTCCAACTCACCACCTTGTATCGCCTCTACATCCAAATCCTTAATCACCGACAAGGCTATTTACCATGCTTCTGGACGGGAGTGTGGGCTGGGGACAGGAACTCTACCTCAGCTGATCACTTACTCTCACTCTCACTCTCAAACTCAATTCCTCTCCTCCCCTCTGCTGCCCCTGCTCCCACCTATCTTGACATTTCTAATGCTGTTGACCTGCTAAGTTGCTTCCTTTGTCTATATTTCTGATTACCATATTCTTACCAAATCACTCACTATCTCCTACCCAATTTTGCTCCATGGTACAGACCCCATTGTTGCTCTCAAGTTTGAGTACACCTGGTACATGACTGAATCCTACCATTATTCCAGGATCATTTTGGAACACAAGGAGGAGTCGAGACTCCTTTTCACCATGAAGAACTGTCTTTCAAAACCCTTTCCTCACGTCCAGTCCCAAGTACAGAGAGCTCAAGGATTTCTTTGTCTCTAAGACTGCTTCACTGACACACTGTCATGGATGAGTCCATATTCTCTCCAAATAAACATCGGAAAGACTGAAGCCATTGTTTTTAGCCCCCATCATAAACTCTTCCTTTGTCACATTTTCTGGCTGAAGCTAGCAGCATGACACTTTAATGCCCTGTTCAACCCAGAGCTGCGTTTCAGACCTTGCCTCTATCACCAAGACGACTTACTTTCACCTCCACAACATTCCCACCTTCAACCCTACCTGACACCCACTGTTGCCATAACCATCGTCCATGCTTTTTGTCACCTTCTAGACTTCACAATATCCTCCATCTGGCCTCCCATCCTCCATAAACTCCAATGTTCAAAACTTGGACGGCCATATCTTGCCCTGTCATCCCTATCTTCTTTGAATCACTTGCTCTCCTCTCCCCTGATGCATTGAATTTAACATTCTCACCATTATCTTCAAATCTATCCATAGTCTTGCCCCACCTTGCCTCTCCAACCTCCTCCAGCCTTACATTCCCTTCTGTACTCTCTAACCCTGGGCTTTTGTGCATCAAGTCCTCCCTTCACCCAACCATTAATGTGATGGCCTTTTGTCATCTGGTCCCAGCTTTCTTGAATTCCATTCCTAAACTCCGCCTCTCCACTTCTCTGAGCACATCATAAAAACCATCTGAAAACACGTGTTTTTGACCAACATTTTGGCAACGCTCCTAACTCTCCCATCTTTGCTCAGTGTGTGTTTGTTTATTTCTATCATCAATTTTTTCTGCCTTCTTTGTAAATGCATGGGACATTTTCTACATTAAAGGCACTGTATAAATGCAAGTTGTTATTATTTCTAGTTGTCAGTGAGTTAAATTGCTCCAAGCTTTATTTGATGAGTGTTGTTGCTTACTGTACACAGCAGCAGGTGGTAAGAAATAAGTGCCACCCTTTGCACATGAGGACAGTGGAAGGGAAGGGAGACTGTAAACATGTTTTTAAAAAAAGCTCCCATGTGACCTGTGATTGACTGCTGCAGATTTGAATGTAGGGTTTTTTGGACATTTGACATAATTACCACAACTACTTTAAATTATGCAATTAAAGTGGGGGTTGCAGCCAAAGATATTTTCAAATTCCAGTTTCAGAATTGGCAAAAGGTGGCAACCCTTATAAATTTGTTTTTCGGGAGATAAAGACAAATGTCTATTTCCTTTTCTCCAGCACTGATGAGTTAAATGAACAGCATGAATTCAAAATTCAACATAGAGGGAATCTGGGCCTGTTGTATAGTGTGCCTGAAAATATGAATCTTACCAAGGCCATTTAAGGAATCATGTGAAGATTGGACTGTGGTATTCTACCACATCAATCATGAACAAAAGTGACTTACCTACATATACTTGTGTTACTAAACTGTTATAACAACCATGTTCATTCATATGAACCATGAGGGTCTCAGGTTCAATTCCTGATCTGTGCTGAGGGAACTGATCTCAGCTGGGGAAGCTAAAAGAACACTACAACTGACTTTATCACCCCTGAGGTTGGGAAGGTAAAATTGACCAAAGTTCCTGCTCCTGATTATTATCCAATGAACCCTACTATTGATGTCTGGCAAGTCAAGGATTGGTCTTGACTGTTCATTCACACATGAATAATGAACTCTTGCATCAGGTATTGGTGGTTGTCCATGCAACCATACCATATCAAGGAGTTGAACATCAGTGAAGGTGCCTATGGGAAGGACCTTCTATCCTCCTAATGAAGGTGGGTAGTGTAGATGGGGACGCGGGAGAAGGAACACCATTTAGTGTGTAATTGATTTTAAATTTAGTGAGAAACTTCTTCCTTTTGAGTACTTTGTAGCATTTCAATTGTCAGTATTGTTAGTTGCAGTTCCAAAAGGGTTAGATAGTGTTTTAATCCTGCGTATTCTTTGATAATCTTGTCCAGTTTTCCCTTATAAACATGCTGTGATTTCAAATCTTTACTTGATAGCTAAATACCAACCTTTTTGCTTTTCGTGAAACATAATTCATGTCTCCATTCATAAACTGTCATCCTATTGATGCAACCTTGAAAATAACCTCAGCTAGTCATAAGCTTTATATTGGGACACCTGTGTGCATAAAAAGAGTCAGAAAAATCACAGATGAAATGAAAATCTTTTGGGTATTACATTTTTCTTTTTGCTGATGACAGATCTGTGGGTGACAAGGGACTGCGACTGTGTGTGTTAAAGTATTTTCTCTAATGATTGAGTAATTTTACTGATCTTCCTTTTGAGGATCAGTTACCCTCAGTTACCCTCTCCCTCTTCTTCCTTCTGTGAGTTTCCTCTGACGAAGAGGATATGGGGTGATGTGCTCCTTTATGGTTCTTTTGAGACAACTGTTAGGAGATGGTTGAGATGTGTGTAGTAATATTTCTCCCTTCCTCCTGGTGGGGAGGTACCTGGCTTTACTTTTGCACATTCCCACAGCACAAGGTGCTTCAACAAACTGTTTCTTCGAAATGCTATTAAAGAAGGAATTGTATTCACCTGTTGTTACAATTTAGCAAGAACTAAGTAGTATTGTCTACACCAAAGACTAATATAGCAGTGTTACATTTTCAACCCACTGAAATACTTTGCAGAGGAGGGATGTTCCACCTGGATGAATAAGAAAAAGAAGACAGGAGATGAGGGAGAACTAAGAGAGCATATTATGTCTGTCATGGTTTGTGATTTTTGAACATTTGGCCCGGGGGTTTGTAATTACTTCATATTAGGATGCCTATTAAGTTGAATTCAGCTCACAAGGTTAGATTCACAACACAGAGCTTCGAGGAGTTAGGTTCAAATGAGGCATTTGTCCAGTATATTACTGTCTGCATACACATCATCTTGATATTGAGATTTATTAAGATATTCTTAATAAATATTCATGAGTAATAAATCAGAGAAAATAACAAAGCACTTCACATTTCTATGTCACGAGGTGCCTTATGCAGTAGATTAAAATTCAACATTTTATTTGTTCTAAATATATGCAAAATAAATCAGCTTATTGGTTAGTGCACAGGATCATGTGTCTCATGGTTATGAACCGCAGGCCATGCTATCATATGACTAGATATTGAGCAGTAAAGATAAACTCCTGTTTGTAGGGGACGTGGGACCCGCTTACCAGAGAGATCAATGACACTGAACATCTAGGATATGTAGTGCAGATCAGAAATTTGTAGCCGACTCCATCTCAATTGTTTATAATTGCCTGTCTCATAGAGGAAGATTTCAAAACTGGCATTTTCAGTTGGAGCTCTCTCTGACCCGAACAATCTGATTTATATTGTTTTTCAATCAATAAAACAATCTAGCCCTGGAAGCAGTCCAGCAGAGAACCATGAGGCTGTTGTTTAGCTTTGAAAGGTGACTGAGAGGGAACCTGGTGGAGATATATAAGGTAGCAAATAATATAGAAAGGACAAATGTGGAGTATGGCTTCAAATTAAACTGCAGAATGATCAACATATGGAATGGATTTCTGGGTGGGGTAGTGGAACCAAAAACTTTGGGGTAATTTAAGAGACAGTTGCATGCTGTTTTAGGGGCCTGTAGATTTTTATAAATATATGGAACAAATGGTCTTCCGCTTTAGTATTTAGATTGTGATTATGCAGGAAAAAAATTCAAGCTATATGGTTTGTGTTTGTGCATACTTGTGTTTATGGATACCAGTGTCTATTACTAATTTAATTGCGTTTTTTGATGAGGTAACAGAGAAGGTTGATGAAGGCAATGCGGTTGATGTGGTGTACATAGACTTCCAAAAGGCATTTGATAAAGTGCCACATAGTAAGCTTGCCAGCAAAGTTGAAGCCCATGGAATAAAGGGGACAGTGGCAGCATGGATACGAAATTGGCTAAATGACAGGAAACAGAGAGTAGTGGTGAACGGTTGTTTTTCGGACTGGAGGGAGTTATACAGTGGAAGTATAGTGAACAGTGAGGAGGATAGTGATAGAATTCAAGAGGACATAGACAGGCTGGTGCAATGGGCGGACATGTGGCAGATGGAATTTAACTCAGAAAAGTGCAATATGATACATTTTGGTAGGAAGAATGAGGAGAGGCAATATAAACTAAAGGGAACAATTCTAAAGGGATGCATGAACAGAGAGACCTGGGGGTATATGTGCACAAATCGATGATGGTGGTAGGGCAGGTTGAGAAAGCGGTTAAAGAAGCATACGGGATCCTGGGCTTTATAAATAGAGGCAAGAAAGTTATGATGAACCTGTATAAAACACTGGTTCGGCCTCAACTGGAGTATTGTCCAATTCTGCGCACCGCACTTTAGCAAGGATATGAAGGCTTTAGAGAGAGTGCAGAAAAGATTTACAAGAATGATTCCAGGGATGAGGGACTTCAGTTATGTGGATAGACTGGAGAAGCTAGGGTTGTTTTCCTTAGAGCAGAGAAGATTGAAAGGAGATTTGACAGAGTAGATAGAGAGAAACTATTCCAATTGGCGGAAGGGTTGAGAACCAGAGGACACAGATTTAAGGTGATTGGCAGAAGATCCAAAGCCGACATGAGGAAAACATTTGTTTATGATCGGGAATGCACTGCCTGAAAGGGTGGTTGAGGCAGATTCAATACTGGATTTCAAAAGGGAATTGGATAAGTACCTGAAGGAAAAGAGTTTGTAGGGCTACGGGGAAAGGGTGGTGGGCTAGCTGAAGTACTCTTGCAGAGAGCTGGCACAGCTCGACAGGCCGAATGGCCCCCTATGCCATAAACATTTTAGGATTCTATCCTATGGCAGTGCTCATGTAGAGTCAGAGAATTCTATGTTTTGTGCTGTGTAATATACAATATATTATAAGGATTTAGAGTGATTGAATAATTGAAATATATGTTTGTTTAGCTATGTAATTGAGTTTATATGGTCCCTATATTTGCCATGATTGTGCGCCGTTTTTTGGCGTCCAAACGTTTTTTTCGTGTGAAATCCTTCATTTTCAACTTTCGCCAACGTTTGTATGCCGGTGCCGACCATGTGCGCCAGTTTAAATTTTTTTGGCACAGACACAAGTGAAAATGGGCTCGGGCACCGTTTTTGTGCAGATAGCTAATTTTGGCTGTCTACGATTATTTTCAATGTGGGGCACACTGCCGGAGAGCCTCGAAAAAAAACCTGCTGTGAACTTGAGGAAATCGGCACGGCGCACAAAAGGACATTGGGGCCAGACAAAATAAAGTACAAATGCATGGATTTTATTTTTAACCGGATAGTCTGAAAATAACTTAGAAAGTCATTGTCTCACTCCAAAAACTCAACAATGTAAAAAAACAAATGTATAATATTTTTGGAGGGAACTGAAATAATTTTGCTGGGTCCTTTTTCACCCAACTCACAACGGTCCACCCCAACGCAATCGTTGCTGACCGAGCTCCAGGCACGGGTTGAAGGAGTCCCAGCCGGGCAGGATCGCAAGTTCGGCCGGACACAAGCACCAGAGCCCTGGGACTCCTTCGACCTGTGCCTTGAGTTCGATCAGCATCTGAAATGCTTCGTTTTGTGCACAGGCACAGCAGCAAGCTAGAAATGACCATTTCTCACAGGTGACCCAAGGAAATCACCGTAGAAACAAATAAACAATCGGGGTGTGGTCCGATCTAGGGCGTCACCCAGCCTTGTGGAGCAAAACGGAGAGGAAAGGTGATAGTGATTCAAGTATTTATCTGCATAATAACAATAATGATGGGTGCAATTTTTAGCATGCCTGATGTGATAAGGGCTTTGGCCATAAATGGCATGCAGAGGCGACAAATAATTTGATGCCGATATCAGGGAGACAGATTGATGGGGAGGATGCCTTACCCTTAGCGAGTCTATAGGGACAGGCGCTCATACCTGCAACTGAGTGAGGCAGACTGCGTTCGCAGGCTGCGATTCAGAAAGGAGGTCATCACTGAGATCTGCCAACTAATCAGGGCAGACATACGGCCAAGAAGTGGAAGGAGGACTGCCCTACCTGTAGAAGTAAAGGTAACAGCAGCACTTGCCTTCTATGCTATGGGATCATTTCAAGCTTCAACTGGGGACATATGCTCGATCTCGCAGCACGCTACCCATTGCTGCATTCGTCAGGTGACTGCTGCACTGTATGCCAAAAAGGACTAGTTAATCACTTTCTCTATGGCCACCTGATCAGTGGGGGGATCTTCATGCTGGCCTTCATCCAGATCGTCTTGCTCAAAATCAGGAAACAATTCTGGACTCTCTTCTGGATGTCCTTTGGGTGCTACTTCTGCTTGACCTTCTGGATCACGTTCTGCGAATTCCTGATGCGCAGCTGCTGTAAAACATATCGAAAACATCCACTAAAGCCTAGCTAGCCCACGCAGTATTTAGCCAACCCACAGTGCAAATTGTAGGGCTTACCCCATCTCTTTGACCTGGGCCCAGCGTCCACATTGATGGGGGATCTTCTCCGGTGAGCTTTAATCAGATCCGAGATCCTCTGTTCCAGCTGGCTCAATTGCAGCTTACTTGGTGGACCTCCACCAGTACAATTCCTGTGGTTCCTGATCTTTGCATTCTTCAACTGCAAAGATGAAAATAGAACTTTTTAAGAGAGGGTCCTTTTATGTGGTGGAGACACACACACACACACACACACACACCCCAACGTTGAGCCATTATAGCAGGTTTTACTTTTTTTTCGCTTTTCCTCTGAGTTGCCAGCAGATCCCATTTCCTCTCAGTGATATCTACCAGGGATACCACTTCGTGTGGGAGAAACCGAATAGGCCTTCCTCCTCCTTGTCCTTCAAATTGCTCTTCCATGTCCCTCTCAGCCATGTTTTACAGGTTTTAATGCTCAAAATTGCAGAAAGATCCAGCCAGCACGATCCAATCAAAAAAGGAAAAATGATCCGATCACAAAGGGGTCTTTAAATATGTCTGATCCAGACCAAGAAGTTTTTTTCGCGCATGCCCAGAGATTTGTTTAACGCAGACTTGAAGCCCCCCGCCCCTCCCCCCCCACCCAAGACAACTTCGGAGAACGTGGCGCCAAATTTAAATATTTGGTTGGCGAAATGCCCGTTTTTTTTTCTTTCTGGCGCAAACGTACACAAAAAAATCGTACGTTAACCTGCGCGAGCGCCAAAAATCCAGCAAGTGGAAAATAGGGGCCTAAATTTATTTCTTTCAAAAGTCCAGGAACGAGATGATCATAGGGAAGATATTCCATGTTTCAAGTAGGTAGGAGACATGTAGAAGGAGGAGAAAGGGTGTGATATGATTTTACTATTGTTGGGAGGGTGGTCTAGGTGTGGGAGTAGTGGAGGGGAGTGACAAGGCATGGCAGGAACTGAACACTATTGGGGTTTGGTGGACATCTTGAGTGTTGGAATACTGGGGATAGCTTGTTGGTAATGGTGGTATGGGTGTTTTACTGTGGGGTATTGGAGAGGGTGGTATTTGGGTATCTACAGACATCTGTAGAAAGGTTAATATGTAGCAGCAGGAGGAATCCAAAGGATTTTTTTTAAAGCTATGTAGGTAGATCTGTTGAAAGGGGGATTACTTTTGTTTGCGGCGATGATTTCGGTTGAAAGAGGCTCTTGCTCGGAACTTGCCGGTTGGGTTTAAATATTTATTTTTTAACTGGTGTAAATCTTTGCCCCTGTGAGTGGGCACGGGGGTTTCCTGCTGTGATTGGCGGGGGGGGTCAATAGGTCAGTATATGAGGTGAAACGAATGTTTGTGGCGGAGGAGCAGCGAGAGATTGTGGCGGTGGTGCAGCCAATGAGGGTACGGAGCCCAGAAGAGCCGAGGGCCAAGAGGCAGCAGGGGCCAGCCCACACACCGATATGTGTGCGCACTAGGTCCGTGCAGCGGAGCAGGTCTCCAGTCGTCCTGATTAATCCTTGCCACTGGATAAAGGCCTAGCTCTGTCAAGCCTGTGTCGTGGCTGATGTGCAACGGTCATCACACGTTAAAAAAAATTCACGCACAGGCATCTTCCACCCCTTCAATTGGAGTTCAGAACTGAAATATCGAGTCCTTCATTGAACCATCTGTGAACCCATGTGGAAGCAAGTCATCCTCGTTCGAGGGACTGCCTATGATAATGATGATGATGATTTGGGTATCAGAATACCATGGGAATTCTGGACTCTAGGAGTATGGGGAGTATGAAAACAGGGCCGGGACCTCTGCACATGCACGCTAGAGTGTGTGCGCATGTGCAGTAGCTCCTCGCCCCGAATCTGTGTAGGCTGTGTGGGAGGGGCCTGAAGCACGCTGTCCCTAGCCCTGGCCGAATGGGCTCCCTGCCACGACTTACGGGAACAGTGCCTGCCACCTTCGGCCGGGAGTACTATAAAGAACATAAAGTCTGGAATGAGAAAGGGCCATTTGAATCATCGAGCCTGCACCATCCCGAATCCATTGTGGAAGAAGTTGCTCGAGGGAGAGAGAGAGCAATGAGTTTAAGGTAAGTTTCTGAAGAGAAAATGATTGAAGGGTATGGGGAAAAGCTGGGTTTCTGGGGTTGAGATTATTTAAAAAGGGATGGGCTTGTTCCTAAACATGTGTCTGTTCTCCACCACCCCATGGAGTTGTGTGTTTTTGCATTAATTTCTGAAGAAACAATTTCTCACAGTAACTCAGCCGTTTGGGGGTTTACAATGACAAAGCTAAAAATGTATTTGTTATGTATGGAGAAAGAGTCAGACTTGACACTGTGAGCTCAAAGTAAAGTATGACCTTAGTCTTTTATTGCAGGCCTCCAGAGTGCCTCTCCAACCTGTGAGGCCTCCTTAAATACCTGTGCTCCCAAGGGATTATGGGATCCCTTGCGACTCCAGGGGATGAGCCCTGTGGTGGCTGTACAAAGTAAATACAAGTTTACATATATAACAACACTCCCCCCGCAAAGTCAATAGTGTAACTATTTACAATGTGAGTCGCTCTGGGGCCCTTCTTGCCCTGGTTGATCATCTCGGTGTGAAAGCTGGTATCGTTGGATCATTTGTTGGGCCCTCGCTGGGCTGCTGTGCAGCTAGCCTTGCTAGGCTGCCTGGTGTGTTCGGTCCTGCAGGGCTGCTGTGGATGATGGGTTCTGTTTTGTGGTCAGCCGTGGTGCCGGTTGCCACTGGTGTGTATGTTGGGGGATCAAAAAAGGTAGGGTCCAAGGTGGGTTGCTTAGGATAGTCCATGAATCTGAGTTTCATTTGGTCCAAATGTTTCCGGTGAATGAGTCCATTTGAACGTTTGACCCGAAACACCCAGCTCCCCTCTTTGGCCATGACAGTGCCGGGAAGCCACTTGGGACCTTGTCCATAATTCAATACAAGTACAGGATCATTGATTTTAATCTAGCGTGACACATTTGCGCTATCATAGTATATACTTTGTTGAAGCCACCTGCTCGCTACCTGTTCATGTAGATCAGGGTGAACTAACGAGAGCCTTGTCTCAAGTGCTCTTTTCATGAGTAGTTCAGCAGGTGGGACCCCGGAGAGCGTGTGGGGTCTCATGCGGTGGCTAAGCAAGACTTGGGATAGACGTGTCTGCAGTGAGCCTTCAGTTACCCTCTTCAAGCCTTGCTTGATGGTTTGCACTGCTCTCTCTGCCTGACCATTGGACGCTGGTTTAAACGGGGCAGATGTGACATGTTTGATCCTGTTACGAGTCATGAATTCTTTGAACTCAGCACTGGTAAAACATGGCTCGTTGTCGCTCACCAGGACATCGGGTAAGCCGTGTGTGGCAAACATGGTCCGCGAGCTTTCAGTAGCGGCAGTGGACGTGCTAGCTGACATTATCTCACATTCAATCCACTTGGAGTACACGTCTATAACCACAAGGAACATTTTACCCAATAACAAGCCTGCATAGTCGATGTGTACCCTAGACCACGGTTTGGAGGGCCAAGACCATAAACTTAGTGGCGCCTCCCTGGGTACATTGCTTAACTGCGAGCATGTATTGCATCTGTGAACGCAGGACTATAAGTCCGCATCGATACCGGGCCATGTGGGATCTGGCTTTCGCTTTCATAATTACGATGCCTGGGTGGGTACTGTGGAGGTCATTGATGAAGGTGTCTCTGCTCTTCTTGGGAACCACTACACGATTGCCCCACAGAAGGCAATCTGTCTGTATAGACATTTCAACTTTACGCCGCTGGAACGGCTTTATCTCTCCCTGCATTTCCACTGGGACACTGGTCCAGCTCCCGTGAAGCACACAGCTTTTGACTAGAGATAATAAGGAGTTCTGACTCGTCCAGGTTTTGATCTGCCGGGCAGTGACGGGTGATTGCTCACTCTCTCATGCTTCCATAGCCATGGTTAAATCTGCGGGCTGTGCCATTTCCACCCCCGTGGTGGGCAATGGCAGCCTACTGAGAGCATCGGCGCAGTTTTCTGTGCCTGGCCTATGGCGGATGGCGTAGTTGTATGCGGACAACGTGAGCGCCCATCTCTGGATGCGGGCCGATGCGTTGGTATTTATCCCTTTACTCTTGGAAAACAGCGATATGAGTGGCTTATGGTCAGTTTCCAATTCGAATTTTAGCCCAAACAGGTATTGATGCATTTTCTTTACCCCATAGATACACGCTAACGCTTCTTTCTCAATCATGCTGTAGGCTCTCTCAGCTTTAGACAAATTCCTGGATGCATAAGAAACCGGTTGTAGTTTCCCGAAATCATTAGCTTGTTGCAATACACACCCGCGCCATATGAGGACGCATCACGTGCTAGTACCAAATGCTTACATGGATCATACAACACAAGCAATTTGTTTGAGCATAACAATTTTCTTGCTTTTACAAAGCCATTTTCTTGGCTTTTGCCCCAAACCCATTCGTCCCCTTTTCGTAGTAAGACATGGTTCTAACAGTGTGCGGAGACCCGGTAAGAAGTTACCAAAGTAGTTCAGGAGTCCCAGAAACGACCGCAGTTACATCACGTTCTGTGGCCTCGGTGCATTCTCGATTGCCTCCGTCTTCGCGTTGGTGGACCTGATGCCGTCCGCCGCAATCCTCCTTCCCAAGAACTCCACTTCAGGCAGCAGGAAAACGCACTTTGAGCGTTTTAACCTGAGCCCCACGCGGTTGAGTCGACTAAGAACCTCCTCCAAGTTCTGCAGATGCTCGACTGTGTTCTGACCTGTGACCAAGATATCGTCCTGGAAGACCACGGTGTGCGCGACCGACTTCAGTAAGCTTTCGATGTTTCTCTGGAATATCGCCACCGCTGATCAAATTCCAAACGAGCATCTGTTATAAATAAAAAGACCTTTGTGCGTCTGGATGCAGGTGAGGGCCTTCGATGATTCCTCCAGTTCCTGCGTCAGGTAGGCTGAAGTCAGATCCAGCTTTGTGAACATCTTTCCTCCCGCCAGCATTACAAAGAGGTCGTCGGCGTTTGGTAGTGGGTATTGGTCCTGCAGGGAGAAACGATTGATAGTTACTTTGTAATTGCCACAGATTCTGATGGTGCCGTCTCCCTTGAGGACTGGGACAATAGGACTGGCCCACTCGTTGAACTCAATCAGTGAAATGATGCCCTCTCTTTGCAGCTGGTCTAGCTCGATCTCTACCCTTTCTCTCATCATATACGGAACTGCTCTCGCCTTGTGATGGATGGGTCGCGCCCCCGGAATTAGGTGGATCTGCACTTTTGCTCCTTGGAATTTCCCGATGCCTGGTTCGAACAGTGACGGAAATTTGTTTAAGACCTGGGCACACGAAGTGTCGTCGGCAGGCGATAGCACTCGGATGTCATCCCAGTTCCAGCGTATCTTTCGCAGCCAGCTCCTGCCGAGCAGCATGGGACCATCGCCCGGTACCACCATCGTAGGAGACTTTTACAGTAGCACTGCCGATTACAGGAATCAGTTCTGTTGTGTAAGTTCTTAATTTCGTGCGAACTGGTGTTAAGACTGGCCTTGAGGCCTTGTTGCACCACAATCTTTCGAAAGTCTTTTTGCCCATGATGGACTGGCTCGCGCCCGTGTCCAGCTCCATTGACACCGCGTGTCCATTTATTTCAACATTCAGCATTATCTGGGGACAATTCGTGGTGAATGTGTGCACCCCATGTACCTCTGCCTCCTCTATCTGAGACTCTGGTTCGTCGTGATCCTCCGTGGATCTGTCGTCCTCTGCAACATGGTGGTTTGCAGGTTTAACAGGATTTGCAGCTCGCCTGCACATATGTTGGAGGTGTCCCATTGTGCCACAGCCCTTGCAAATGTACCTTTGAATCGGCATGAATGGAAACGCTGATCACCCCTGCAGCACCAACAAGGTGTTAATGGCCTTGCATTCAGCACCCTTGATGGTGGACTCTGAGACATCTGCGGACGTGCAGCTGCAGACATGTGGGGCCTGCCCTGTACGTTGCAATTCGAAAACAACATCACTTTGTTCACAGTACTTGTAGCAGCACTTGTGTGCTGAGAGATTTTCTTAGTATTGTCACTGGTGGCAATGAACGTCTGGGCTATCGCTAAGGTCTTACTCAAGGTTGGGGTCTCTACAGGCAAAAGTTTGTGAAGTATGGTTTCGTGGCCAATGCCAAATACGAAAAAGTCTCTGAGCATGTGCTCCAAATGTCCTTCAAATTCGCAATGTCCTGCAAGGCGTCTTAGCTCGATGACATAACTCGCCACTTCCTGGCCTTCAGACCTTTTGTAGGTGTAGAACCGGTACCTCGCCATCAGAACGCTTTCCTTCGGGTTCAAATGCTCTTGGACCAGCGTGCACAAATCATCGTACGATTTCTCTGTGGGTTTCGCTGGAGTGAGCAGATTCTTCATGAGGCCATACGTTGGTGCCCCACAGACGGTGAGCAGGATCGCCCTTCGTTTGGCAGCGTTCTCTTCCCCATCTAGCTCGTTGGCCACGAAGTATTGGTCGAGTCGCTCCAGAAAGGTTTCCCAATCATCTCCCTCTGAGAATTTCTCCAGGATGCCCACTGTTCTCTGCATCTTTGGGTTCGCTACCTGTATCTCATCGCCAGTTGTTATGTATGGAGAAAGAGTCAGATTGAACACTGTGAGCTCAAAGTAAAGTGTGACTTTAGTCTTTTATTGCAGGTCTCCAGAGTACCTATCCAACCTGTGAGGCCTCCTTAAATACCTGTGCTCCCAAGAGATTATGGGATCCCTTGGGACTCCAGGGGATGAGCCCTCTGGTGGCTGTACAGAGTAAATACAAGTTTACATATATAACAGTATTGTTGTGCAGACAGCTTTAAATAATTTGATAAACTATACAAAAATCAGTTGAAGGTGTAAAGATCCTGTGTTACTGGATGTTTTAAAGTACTTTATGCAGCTTTTATCTCCACCTGTGTGTTGCGTGTAGATTTGTGTTAGTTTACCTAGGATTCTGTAAAAGCAATCAACATGGTAAAGGAGGGGCAGTTCTGAAGCACGTCTGATTTAGCAACGAATGAAACAGTAAGCTTGTAAACCAAGATGTATGTTCGGAGGAACTGGCTAAGATAGTTGGTTGTGATTAGGCATGTCAACAGTTAATTAGCAAATTTACAATGTCAATAAATAGTGGGATGGTGTAATCATTTTCACAACATTGTAGTGATTGATTTATTGGTTGATTTATTGATTTATTTATTATTGATGATGGCCCTTTATTTGTAAAAGTGAAGTATTTAATGCTTGTAAACTTCCCTTCCCCCCGCCCCCCGCCCCCTCAATCTCTCGTACCCTGCGCCTAATTTCTAAAGTGTAGGCAAGGTTTTTCTGAGCGTACAAAAATCTACACTTACTCCATTCTAAGTTAGTTTGGAGTAAGCTTTCGTTGCCTAAATTGCAAAACAGGCGTAAGTGGCTGGACACGCCCCCTTTTCAAAAAAAATCTATTCTAAAATGAAACTATTCTAACTCACTAGAACTGGAGCAAACTAAATGCTGAGAATTGCAATTTCTAAGATGCTCTGTTCTAAACTAATTGCTCCAAAAAAATAGGAGCAACTCAGGCCGAAACTTGAACCCTTGAGATATAAAGAAGCTTTTAGTTTGCCAATAAATTTAATAACTTATACTTTATATTTGTATAGTATATTGAGCTTAAGTGATTGCCATTTAAAAATTTAGTGATCGGTTAGCTGCCAAGAAGAAAGATTGCTGGGAGGAAAGCTTCCAGGAAAAAGAATTGGGGTGGGTAAGTAGGGGGATTTGATGGATGGGATTGTTGTGCTCAGGACTCCGATGCAGTTCAGGAATTGTTGTCACTGGTCTCGGATCACTGTGTGGTTAGGGGTCATCATCATCATCATCATAGAGTGTCAAGTGAGTTCTCAGGTGGCTGTACAGTCCAATGCGGGAATTACAGTCTCTAACAGGTGGGACAGACAGTGGTTGAAGGAAAAGGTGGGTGGGGAGCCTGGTTTGCCGCATGCTCCTTCTGCTGTCTGTGCTGGGTTTCTGCATGTTCTCGGCGACGAGACTCGAGGTGCTCAGCGCCCTCCCGGATGCTCTCCCTCCACTTTGGGTGGTCTTGGGACAGGAATTCTACTCCAGCTTCGAACAATCCCTGTCCCAAGTCTCTACGGACGACAAATTGATCCTCCTCGGCAACTTCAACGCCAGAGTCGGTAAGGATACAGACCTTGGGGAGATGTGATCAGCAGAGAGGGGGTAGGAAAAACCAACTCTAGTGGTACCCTGCTCCTAACAAAATGCCTCCAACACAATCTTGGTTAAAGGTCACAGGGTCAGTGGTTGCAAGATTGGGATTGGGGGAGTGCGAGGACTGAGACATCTGATATACTGGAATACTGCGTGCAGTTTTGGTTTCCATATTTCCAAAAGGATATACTTGCTTTGGAGGCAGTTCAGAGAAGGTTCACTAGATTGATTCCGGGGATGAGGGGGTTGACTTATGAGGAAAGATTGAGTAGGTTCCAATCTTTAGAGGTGGGCCTCTACTCATTGGAATTCAGAAGAATGAGAGGTGATCTTATCGAAACGTATAAGGTTATGAGGGGGCTTGACAAGGTGGATGCAGAGAGGATGTTTCCACTAATGGGGGAGACTAGAACTAGAGGGCATGATCTTAGAATAAGGGGCCACCCATTTAAAACTGAGATGAGAAATTTCTTCTCTGAGGGTTGTAAATCTGTGGAATTCGCTGCCTCAGAGAGCTATGGAAGCTGGGACATTGAATAAATTTAAGACAGAAATAGACAATTTCTTAAACGATAAGGGGTTATGGGGAGCGGGTGGGGAAGTGGAGCAGAGTCCATGATCAGATCAGCCATAATCTTATTGAATGGCGGAGCAGGCTCGAGGGGCCGTATGGCCTACTCCTGTTCCTATTTCTTATGTTCTTATATAACCAGGAAAAGTATAAGCCGAGTGGGTGGTAGTTAGAGTGAGGTCCAAAATGAGGTGATCAGCAGTTATACCACCAGGGAAACCGAACAGCAATGGTGGAGTCGGGTAAGCCATGGCTCAAAATCAAGCGGTTGCTTGATTTTGGGTTGGGCAAGTAGAGGGAGGCCCACAAATGGGCAGACAATCAATACCTGAAATAAATGGCAACAGACGTGAGCAACTTGCAGAACGGCACCGCCAGTAGTAGGAGGTATGCATCCACTTAGTGCTCACAGGACTGCAGCTGCAGCATGATATGTTGATTTCGGGATTTTCTATTTGAAAATTGTTGGTGTGGGATTTTTCCATTGTAAATGTTGACATAAAAAGTGACAGAAAATCCTGACTGAAGAAAATAAGGTTTGTGATGATAAGCATATATCATTTGTAAGCCTTTTAGTAATACAATATAGATATTTATGTGCAGTGGTACCATTTTAGGATAAAATCTTGCTTACTGTGACAGAATTTCTGTATGTCAGGATAATTGGACATTACTGACTATAAGTTGAGGGTCAATTAGAGAAAATCTAAATGTAAAACTTGGTGCCATTGATTGAGTCTAATCATTGAGTATATTCAAGTTAGCGATGGATAAATTTTTGGATATTAAGGGAATCAAGGAATATGGGTATCATGCAGGAAAGTGGAGTTGAGGTGGAAGATCGGTCATGATCTTATTGAATGGCAGAGCAGACTCGAGGGGCCGTATGGCCTAATCTTGTTCCTATTTCTTCTTATTATTATGTTATTATATTCCAACAAAACTGCATTCTATGGTCAAATTATGCCGGAGTGTAGAGAGGCGTCTGCATGACACACATGTACATTTTCTATCCCCTTAGAGAAGATAATTGGTTGTTGAAGTAGATACTCATAGTGCCAAAGAACCGTGTCCACCTAAACCCCCATTTTGTGATATGAATTAACAACTGACATACCTTGGGGGTAAAATTGGTCTTGAGTGTTAGTGCAAAACCAGCAATAACTAATCGGCAGCCCATTTTACATCCAGCCCGAGTATCTTTTCCACTGACTTCAATAGGTAAGATGTGCTGCCGATTCGGTATCATCGGTTTGCAACTACCACCGAAGACTAATTTCATGGCCCATGTGTGTTAAAATAAATACTTTCAAGATCACTTTTTAAGCTGTGCAGAACCATAATACAGTACTTTGTGTATCTACCACCATATCTTATTGTGGAACAAATCACAGTAAACATTATTTAAATCTGGAAAATTACTTAATCTCCTCTGGCATTATACCTGGGGAGTCAAAACCAAGTTTAGATTTCAGGTGGGCAATTATTGGACCAGGATGCGTAGATGTAATTGAGTCCCTGTTTTGCAGCCATACATGGACATATTTTATATTGCCACTATAAATTCCTATGTCCACCTGTAAAACTGGCACAGTAAGCACACCCCCTTTCTTCTCCATTGAGCATCTTGCCTTGCTCCACCCTCTCGCCTTTCATTTAAAATCCTCATTCTCTACCATCCCCCCAAGTACCATAAAAATGTTCTCACCTAGATATCTTCACTGCTTTTCTCTCAGCCTCTGCACCGTGACTTCTTATTCTCGGTGATTTCAACCTCCATCTCAATTCATCATACTGAGTTTATTACCATCCTAACCTCTCTTACTCTCTCCCTCCATGTAAACTCCCCAACCCATATTCACGGCCACCCCCTTGACCTTGCCATCTCGTGGCCTCGCTACTCCCTTTGTGTCAATCACAGATAAGGCCATCTCTGACCACTTCCATGTATCGCTCTCCACCCACATCCCCCTTCCCTCCCCGCTGCCCCCAACCCTACTTCCTTCTGTGTCAACCCCTGGAAAAAAACTCACTCCTAACTCTCAAAATCCCAACTGTTTAGCCTTTGGCCCTCCATGCACCACAAAATTTCTGCAGCTCAACCACACCCTCACCACTACTTCTGATCTCCTTTGTCCCTATTAAAACCATTTCTCTCTCTCACTCTGGCTGTTCCCCCTGGTGTGGCCCTCATCTCCACTCCCTTAAGTCGAAGGGATGCAGACTTGATCGGATATGGCGGTAAACTGGTTTAGCCGTCACCGCCAAATCTGGCTGGACCACATAAAGCACTATCGGGCCCTGTTCTCTAGTCTGCCAAAACTGCTCACTATTCCCAGATTATCTGAAATGCAAGGATAAGAACATAAGAAATAGGAGCAGGAGTAGGCCATCTGGCCCCTCAAGCCTGCTCCGCAATTCAAGCAGATCATGGCTGATCTTGGCCTCAACTCCATTTCCCTGCCCACTCCCCATAATCTTTGACTCCCTTATCCTTCAAAAATCTGTCTATCTCCACCTTAAATATATTCAATGACCCAGCCTCCACAGCTCTCTGGGGTAGAGAATTCCAAAGATTCATGACCCTCTGAGAAGAAATTCTTCCTCATTTCCGTTTTAAATGGGCGACCCTTTATTCTGAGATTATGCCCCCTAGTTCTAGATTCTCCCACAAGAGGAAGCATCCTCTCTGCATTTACCTTGTCAAGCCCCCTCAGAATCTTATATGTTTCAATAAGATCACCTTTCAGCCTTCTAAATGCCAATGAGTATAGACCCAACCTGCTCAAACTTTCTTCATATGACAACCCCTTCAGCTCAGGAATCAATCTCGTGAAACTTCTCTGAACGGGCAGGTATATCCTTCCTTAAATAAGGTGACCAAAACTGTATGCAGTACTCCCAGGTGTGGTCTCACCAATGCCCTGTACAGTTGTAGCAGGACTTCCTTACTTTTAAACTCCATCCCCCTTGCATTAAAGGCCAACATTCCATTTTCTTTCTTAATTACTTGCTGTACCTGCTTGCTAACTTTTTGAGTTTCATGTACAAACACCCCCTGATCCCTCTGTACCGCAGCCTTTTGTAATCTTTGCCCATTTAAAAAATAATTTTTTTTTCCCTATCAAAATGAATAACCTTACATTTTCCCGCATTATAGTCCATCTGCCGATTTTTTGCCTACTCATTTAGATATCCCTTTGCAGATTCTTTGCATCCTCCTCACAACTTGCTTTCCCACCGATCTTTGTATCATCAGCAAATTTGGCTACATTACACTCGGTCCCTTCATCCAAGTCGTTAATATAGATTGTAAATAGTTGAGGCCCCAGCACTGATCCCTGTGGCACCCCATTAGTTACTGTTTGGCAACCTGAAAATGACCCATTTATCCCGACTCTCTGTTTTCTGTTAGTTAGCCAATCCTCTTTCCATGCTAATATATTACCCCCAAGCCCGTGAGCTCTTGTCTCATGCAGTAACCTTTTATGTGGCACCTTATTGAATGCCTTCTGGAAATCCAAATACACATCATCTACTGGTTTCCCTTTATCCACCCTGTTCATTACATCTACAAAGAACTCCAGCAAATTTGTCAAACATGATTCCCCTTTCATAAAACCATGTTGACTCTGCTTGACTGCATTATGCTTTTCTAAATGTCCTGCTACTACTTCCTTAATAATGGACTCCAGCATTTTCCCAATGACAGATGTTAGGCTAACTGGTCTATAGTTTTCTGTTTTCTGTCTCCCTCCTTTCTTAAATAGGGGCGTTAGATTTGCGGGTTTCCAATCCGCTGGGACCTCTCCAGAATCCAGGGAATTTTGGTAGATTATAACCAATGCATCCACAATTTCTTCAGCCACTTCTTTTAAGACCCTAATATGCAGCCCATCAGGTCCAGGGGACTTGACCACCTTTCATCCCATTAGTTTTTCTCTAGTGATGGTTTTACATCCTCCCCCCCGCTGCCCCCCCACCCCCCGACAATAGCCCCTTGATGCTTTTAGTGTCTTCTACCATGAAGACTAATACAAAATATTTGTGAAAAGTCTGCGATTTCCCTGTTTCTCATTATTAATTCCCCAGTATCATCCTCGAAGGGTCCAACGTTTACTTTAGTTACTCTCTCCCTTTTTATATACCTGCTCTTACTGTCTGTCTTTATATTTCTTGCTCTTTTACTCTCAAACTATCTTCTCTCTCGCTATCATTTTTTCGAGTCGCCCTTTGCTGGTTTCGAACAAATTCCCCAATCCTCTGGCCTTCCACCATTCTTCGCAATATTGTATGCCTTTGTTTTCAATTTGATACCATCCTTTACTTCGTTAATTAGCCACGGATGGTTCATCCTTTTTTTTTAAAGAGTCTTTCTTTCTCACTGGAATATATCTTTGCTGAGAGTTAAGAAATATCTCCTTAAATGTTTGCCACTGGTTATCTACTGTATTACCCTTTAATTTATTATCCCAGTCCACTTTAGCTAACTCTGTCTTCATACCTTTGTAACTGCCTTTTATTTAAGTTCAGGACACTAGTTTGAGACCTAGCTTTCTCACCCTCAAACTGAATTTGAAATTCTACAATGTTATGATCACTCGTCCCAAGAGGATCCTTTACTGTGAGATCATTAATTAATCCCGTCTCCCGGTTAACCCCTGTATTCTTTTTGTTGTGTATCTGTAAAGCATGCACTCCCGTGTTCCGCCACCAGGGAGCGCATTCCCTGAAGTCCCTAGGGATCCCAGCATCCTTTGGGAGCAATGTATATAAGCCGGCCCCTAAGCCTGTTCCTCACTCTGGAGTGTCTTAATAAAGACTGTGGTCACTGTTACTTTAACCTCCCTGTGTGCAGTCTCATCTGTGTTAGGAATACAACAACTGGCGACGAGTACACAAATCCAACGCAAAGATGCAGCAAACTGTGGGCATCCTGGAGAAGTTCTCGGAGGGTGAGGACTGGGAAACCTATGTCGAACAGCTAGACCAGTACTTTGTAGCCAACGAGCTGGACGGAGAAGGAAGTGCTGCAAAAAGGAGAGCGGTCCTCCTCACGGTCTGCGGGGCACCGACCTACAGCCTCATGAAGAATCTTCTGGCTCCGGTGAAACCCACACAAGTCGTATGAGGAGCTGTGTACACTGGTTCAGGAGCATCTTAACCAGAGGGAGAGTGTGCTGATAGCGAGGTATCAGTTCTATACGTACCAGCGATCTGAAGGTCAGGAAGTGGCGAGGTACGTCGCTGAGTTAAGGCGACTTGCAGGACAATGTGAGTTTGATGGCTACCTGGAGCAAATGCTCAGAGACATTTTTGTACTGGGCATTGGCCACGAGACCATCCTACGAAAACTTTTGACTGTAGAGACACCGGCCCTCAGTAAAGCCATTGCGATAGCACAGGCGTTTATGTCCACCAGTGATCACACCAAACAAATCTCTCAGCACACAAGTGCTAGCAATGTTCATAAATTAACTGGAACTGTGTTTGCGAGCAGAAATGTACAGGGCAGAAACCACGAGTTTACAACTGCCAGCAGGCCTCGGGTGACCCAGATGACTCAGAGTCCGCAACAAAGGATGAATGCAAGGCAGTTCACACCTTGTTGGCATTGTGGAGGCTTCCATTCAGCCTATTCATGCCGCTTCAAAGGGTATGTTTGCAAGAGCTGTGGAACACTGGGGCACCTCCAACGAGCTGCAAGCTCTGCAAAACCTGCTAACCACCACGTTGCAGAGGAAGATCGGTCCATGGTGGACCAAAGCAATTTTGAGCCTCAGAGAGGAGGCAGATGCTGAAGTACACTGGGTGCACACATTTTCGACGAAATATCCAGAATGGCTTACCCGTAGCCATGGAACTGGACACTGGCGCTAGCCAATCCATCATGAGTAAAAAGATGTTTGAGAGACTGTGGTGCAACAAGGCACTCAGACCAGCCCTGAGCCCCATCCACATGAAACTGAAAACGCACACCAAAGAGCTTATCGCTGTCCTGGGCAGTGCCATGGTCAAGGTCACCTACGAGGGCACGTGCGCGAAGCCACTCTGGATTGTCGCGGGCAATGGCCCCACATTGCTTGGAAGGAGCTGGCTGGCCAAAATCCTCTGGAACTGGGATGACATCCGAGCGCTATCACATGTCGATGAGGCCTCATGTACCCAGGTTCTTAACAAATTTTCTTCCTTTTTTGAGCCAGGCATTGGAAACTTTTCCGGGGCGAAGGTGCGGATCCACTTGGTCCCAGAGGCACGACCCATTCACCACTAGGCGCGAGCGGTACCTCACATGATAAGGGAGAGAGTGGAAATCGAGCTGGACAGGCTGCAATGGAAGGGCATCATCTCCCCAGTGGAATTCAGCGAGTGGGCCAGCCCGATTGTTCCAGTACTCAAAAGTGATGGCACTGTCAGGATTTTCGGCGATTATAAAGCAACTATTAATTGTTTCTCGCTACAGGACCAATACCCTCTACCTAAGGCAGACGACCTATTTGCAACGCTGGCAGGAGGTTAGAAACATAGAAAATAGGTGCAGGAGTAGTCCATTCGGCCCTTCGAGCCTGAACCGCCATTCAATAAGATCATGGCTGATCATTCACCAAGTTCGACTTGACTTCGGTCTACATGACGCAGGAGCTGGAGGAGTCTTCGAAGGGCCTTACCTGCATCAACACGCACAAGGGACTGTTCATCTACAACAGATGCCCGTTTGGAATTCGGTCGGCTGCAGCGATCTTCCAGAGAAACATGGAGAGCCTACTCAAGTCGGTACCACACATGGTGGTTTTTCAGGACGACATATTGGTCACGGGTCGGAACACCGTCGAGCACCTACAAAACCTGGAGGAGGTCCTCCAGCGACTGGATTGCGTAGGGCTGCGGCTGAAGAGGTTGAAATGCGTCTTCTTGGCAACAGAAGTGGAGTTTTTGGGGAGAAAGATCGCGGCGGACGGCATTCGCCCACAGACGCCAAGACAGAGGCTATCAGGAACGCGCCCAGGCCACAGAATGTCACGGAGCTGCGGTCGTTCCTGGGACTCCTCAACTATTTTGGTAACTTCCTACCGGGGTTAAGCACACTCTTAGAGCCCCTACATGTGTTATTGCGTAAAGGTGAGAACTGGGTATGGGGAAGAAACCAAGTAATTGCTTTTGAGAAAGCCAGAAACATTTTATGCTCCAACAAGCTGCTTGTATTGTATAACCCGTGTAAAAGACTCGTGCTAGCATGTGATGCATCGTCGTACGGAGTCGGGTGTGTATTACAATAAGCTAACATTGCGGGGAAGTTGCAACCTGTCGCCTGTGCTTCCAGGAGCTTGTCTAAGGCCGAAAGAGCCTACAGTATGATTGAGAAAGAGGCATTAGCGTGTGTGTTCGGGGTAAAGAAAATGCATCAGTACCTGTTTGGCCTCAAATTTGAGCTGGAAACCGATCACAAGCCCCTCATATCCCTGTTTGCTGAAAACAAGGGGTTAAATACTAATGCCTAAGCCCGCATACAAAGGTGGGCACTCGCACAATCAGCGTATAACTATACCATCCACCACAGGCCAGGCAGCGAGAACTGTGCGGATGCTCTCAGTCGGCTACTATTGCCCACCACGGGGGTGGAAATGGCGCAGCCTGCAAACATGTTGATGATGGCGCAGCCCGCAGACTTGTTGATGGTCATGGAAGCGTTTGAAAATGATAAACCAGCCAAGATCCTCTGTTGTCCCTATCCCTAGTAAAAAAACTGTGTACTGCATGGGAGCTGGGCCAGCATCCTTGTTGAAATGCAAGAGCTAATCAAGCCGTTCCAGCAGTCTGTCTGTTGTGGGGTAACCGCGTAGTGCTACCCAAAAAGGGCAGGGAGACGCTCATCTCGGATCTCCACAGCACACACTGGGTATAGTAATGATAAAAGCAATAGCCAGATCCCACGTGTGGTGGCCCAGTATCGACTCTGACTTAGAGTCCTGTGTATGGCAATGCCGCTTCTGTGCTCAGTTGAGCAACACGCCCAGAGAGGCACCACTAAGTTTGTGGTCCTGGCCCTCCAGACCATGGTCGAGGATCCATGTCGACTATGCAGGCCCGTTTCTCGGTAAAATGTTCCTGGTGGTGGTGGATGCTTTTTCAAAATGGATTGAACGTGAAATAATGTTGGGAAGCACCGCCACCGCCACCATTGAAAGCCTGAGGGCCATGTTTGCCACCCACGGCCTGCCTGACATACTGGTCAGTGACAATGGGTCATGTTTCACCAGTGCCGAATTTAAAGAATTCATGACCCGCAATGGGATCAAACATGTCACCTCGGCCCTGTTTAAACCAGCCTCCAATGGGCAGGCAGAGCGGGCAGTACAAACAATCAAAGAGTCTCAAACGAGTCACAGAAGGCTCATTCCAAACCCGCCTGTCCCGAATACTGTTCAGCTACCGCACGAGACCCTACTCACTCACAGGGGTGCCCCCGGCTGAGCTACTCATGAAAAGGACACTTAAAACCAGACTCTCGCTGGTTTACCCCAACCTGCATGATCAGGTAGAGAACAGGCGGCAGCAACAAAATGTAAACGATGGTCGCGCCCCTGTGTCACAGGAAATTGATTTGAATGACCCAGTGTATGTGCTAAACTATGGACATGGTCCCAAGTGGATCGCGGGCTCGGTGATAGCTAAAGAAGGGAATAGGGTGTTTATAGTCAAACTAGACAATGGACAAATTTGCAGAAACACTTGGACCAAACGAGGCTGCGGTTCACAGACTGCCCTCAACAACTCACAGCAGACACCACCTTTTTTCCAGCGCACAACACACACCCAAAGGATCAACGACACCACGCCGGACCAGGAAATCGAACCCATCACGCCCAACAGCCTGGGCAAGGCCAGGCTCACCCAGCAACCCTGCAGGGCCAACAACACGCCAGCCCAGCGAGGGCACAGCCAACACACCAGAACAGACATTTGTACCGAGGCGGACCACCAGGGAAAGAAAGGCTCCCGACCGCCTCACCTTGTAAATAGTTTTCACTTTGACTTTGTGGGGGGAGTGATGATGTGTATCTGTAAAGCATGCACTCCCATGTTCCGCCACCTGGGGGCGCATCCCCTGAAGTCCCAAGGGATCCCAGCATCCCTTGGGAGCACTGTATATAAGCCGACCCCTAAGGCCTGTTACTCACTCTGGAGTGTCTTATTAAAGACTGAGGTCACTGTTACTTTAACCTCCCTGTGTGCAGTCTCATCTGTGTTAGGAACACAACACTTTTCTCTACTGCAAACCGTCTTCTTAAAACCCTCTCTTCTGTCTCCTCCACCCTCACCTCCAACTACAGTTGTGGGTAACTCCTGGATTATTTTGTCTCTAAGATTGAGACCATTGATCACCTGCCTCTGCCGCTTGCCTTCCTTCACCTAGCCCACTGGGCTAAACTTCCTTGAAGGTTTCCCTCTGCCCTAGCCCTGAACTTGCATTTCTCTCCAGTTCCTCTCCGATCTCCCCTCATGCAATCACCGAGCTCACTTTGTCCATGAGACCCACTTCCTGCTCCCTCGACCCTATTCCCACTAAACTGCTGACCACCCAACTTCTTTTTCTGGCTCCCATGATATTGTTAACGTCAGCTACTGTCCCTCTCTCCTCTAAATCTGCCGTCATCACCCCTCTCCTCCCAAATCAACCCTTGACCCCTCCGTCCTTACAGACTGCCACCTCATCTACAACCTCCCTTTCCTGTCCAAAGTCTTTGAAAGTGCTGTCACCTCCCAAATCTGTGCCCATCTTTCCCAGAATGCCATGTTCGAATCCTTCCAATCGGGTTTCCGCCCTTGCTACTGTTCCAAATGAGCACTTAGGATGTCATTTGTGACTTTTTAATATGTGACTGTGACAAAGGTAAATTATCCCTCCCCGTCCTTCTTAACCTGTCTGCAGCCTTTGACACGGTTGACCACTCCATCCTGTAATGTCTCTCCACCGTCATCTAGCTGGGTGGGACTGCACTCGCTTGGTTCTATTCTTATCTAATCGTAGTCAGAGAATCACCTGCAATGGCTTCTCTTTCCGCTCCTGCATTGTTGCCTCTTGTGTCCCCTAAGGATCTATCCTTGGCCCCCTCCTATTTCTCATCTACATGTTGCCCCTCAGCAACATCATCCAAAACCACAGTGTCAGTTTCCATATGTACGCTGACGACACCCAGCTGTACTCACCACCACCTCTCTCAACCCCTCCACTGTCTCTAAATTGTCAGACTGCTTGTCCGACATCCAGTTCTGCATGAGCAGAAATTTCCTCCAACTAAATATTGGGAAGACCATTGTCTTTGGTCCCCGCCTCAAACCTCTGATTTCTCGCCACCAACTCAGTCCCTCTCCCGGGCATCTATCTGAGGGTGAACCAGACTGTTCACAACCTTGTTATCATATTTGACCCTGAAATGAGCTACCTCTTCTGCCCTAATTTTTCTTTGTGTGACTTGGTGTCAAATTTTGTTTTATAAAGCTCCTGTGAAGTGCCTTTACTGTGTTAAAGGCACTATTTAAATATAAGTCATTGTTGTTGTTATGTGAAACTGGACAGAGAGTACCAGCATGCTATTGACCTGGAGAACTCATTAATCCCAGTTGTGTAAGATATTGAGCCTTGATGGGCATTACAGCCAAACTCAATCATGCTTTTACCTTAAGTCACTTCTAACATGGGTTTTTGGATAGAGATAAGGTCCTGGAATCCTAGCCAATTTTCTCTTTTCTAACCCAGGAATATTGAGGCCAATTGCAGTGCACTCAGTAAGATAATTATCTCAGCAGTGGGTACTAGTAATTGAACTAGTATTGAATCTTTGACCTTATTTTGTCAGTGTTTTAAGTCCTTTTTTTCTTACTGTCATGACAATGTGAATCTGAGCTATCAGTTGGAACTGACCTTGTCTAGCAAATAATTAATTATGTAACTTTTCAATAAGCAGCAGAGAAAAGAATATGGGGGTTAACCGGGAGATGGGATTAATTAATGATCTCATAGTAAAGGATCCTCTTGGGAAGAGTGATCATAGCATGGTAGAATTTCAAATTTAGTTTGAGGGTGAGAAAGCTAGGTCTCAAACTAGTATCCTGAACTTAAATAAAGGCAATTACTATGGTATGAAGGCAGAGTTCGCTAACGTGGAATGGGAAAATAAATTAAAGGGTAAGACGGTAGATAACCAGTGGCAAACATTTAAGGAGATATTTCTTAACTCTCAGCAAAGATATATTCCAGTGAGAAAGAAAGACTTTAAAAGAAGGATGAACCATCTTGGGCTAAATAATGAAGTAAACGATGGTATCAAATTGAAACCAAAGGCATACAATGTTGCGAAGAATAGTGGAAGGACAGAGAATTGGGGAATTTGTTAGAACCCAGCAAAGGATGATTAAAAAAAATGATAGAGAGAGAGGATAGTTTATGAGAGTAAACTAGCAAGAAATATAAAGACAGACAGTAAGAGCTTCTACAGGTATATAAAAAGGAAGAGAGTAGCTAAAGTAAATGTTGGACCCTTCGAGGATGAGACTGGGGAATTAATGAGAAACAGGGAAATGGCAGAGACTTTTAACAAATATTTTGTATCGGTCTTCATGGTAGAAGACACTAAAAGCATCCGAAAAATTGAATAATCAAGGAGCTATTGTGGGGGGGGGGGGGGGCGGCGGGGGGAGGATGTAAAACCATCACTAGAGAAAAACTAATGGGACGAAAAGTGGTCAAGTCCCCTGGACCTGATGGGCTGCATATTAGGGTCTTAAAAGAAGTGGCTGAAGAAATAGTGGATGCATTGGTTCTAATCTTCCAAAATTCCCTGGATTCTGGAGAGGTTCCAGCGGATTGGAAACCCACAAATGTAACACCCCTATTTAAGAAAGGAGGGAGACAGAAAGCAGGAAACTATAGTTCAGTTAGCCAACATCTGTCATTGGGAAAATGCTGGAGTCCATTATTGAGGATTTTTTTATTTCAAGGGTGTTAATACTGAGACTTGACAGGCACTAGTGGAATATGTGTTAAACATGATGCATTTGATTTTTTTCATCTATGCTGTCTCCGTATGATAGTGAAATAATGAATGATTATTAGACTAGGTGGCTCACGGAAGAAACACAAGTCAGACTTGATGGGCTCCATGGCCTGTTTCTGTGCTTTAACGTTCTATGATTCTACAAATCTATTATTCAAGTTATCTCTGAATTGAAGCGCTTCATAATACCCAATCTGCATATTCAATTGAAGAAGTATCATCATCATTATCATAGGCAGTCCCTTGAAATCGAGGAAGATTTGCTTCCACTCCAAAAGTGAGGTCTCAGGTGACTGTACAGTCCAATACGGGAAATACCGTCTCTGTCACAGGTGGGACAGATAATCATTTAAGGAAAGGATGAGTGGGGAGTCTGGTTTGCCGTATGCTCCTTCCACTGCCAGTGCTTGTTTTCTGCATGCTCTCAGAGACGAGACTCGAGGTGCTCAGCGCCCTCCCGGATGTTTTTCCGCCACTTAGGACGGTCTTTGGCCAGGGATTCCCAAGTGTTGGTGGGGATGTTGCACTTTATCAAGGAGGCTTTGAGGGTTTCCTTGAATCGTTTCCTCTGCCCATCTGGGGCTCGCCTGCCGTGTAGGAGTTCCGAGTAGAGCGCTTGCTTTGGAAGTCTTGGGCGGGCTACATTGTCCACATGCCCGACACAACGGAGCTAGTCGAGTGAGGTCATTGCTTCGATGCTCGGGATGTTGGCCTGATTGAGAACACTGATGTTGGTGCGTCTGTCCTCCAAGGGGATTTGCAGGATCTTGCAGAGACATCATTGGTGGTATTTCTCCAGCGATTTGAGGTGTCTACTGTATATGGTCCACTATGTAAGAAGTGTAACACTTCCATGGAAACAGTTTGGACTGTAAACTTAGAGAAATTGTACAGTTGCTCATGAAAGGCAACTCCCGTGTCCAACAAGCAACTCATTTCAAACTTAGCAACTGTCATGTATGTATGCTTGGGGTTACTAGCCACCAGGTGGCGCGACTATCTGACGTCATTGGGCTGTACAAGCCATCTTGTAAGGTAATCACTTTGGGCCCTAATAAAGCAGAGCCAGGTGTGTACCTGTGTTAGTTTACAGTATTCAGTCTATCGAGTTATTATATACATAACATTTGGCGACGAGGTAATTTAAGAACCTTCGCATGCAAAAATGAGCACAATTGGAATTCTGGAGAGATTCGTGGAGGGAGAGGACTGGACAGATTTTGTAGCTCGCCTGGACCAGTACTTCGTGGAAAACAAAATGGAGAAACCCACTGATGCAGTTAGGAGCAGGACGATCTTCCTCACGGTTTGCGGTCCGAAAATCTATGGACTCATAAAGAATCTTCTCTTGCCTGCAAGTCCAACGGACAAGAACTATGACGAATTGTGTGCTCTGGTACGTGACCATCTCAAACCAGAAGTAGGCATCATCATCTCACGATATCGATTCTACACGCACGTGCGTTCTGAGGACCAGGATGTGTCGGAATTCGTTGCCGACCTAAGACATCTAGCTGGACCATGTAAGTTTGAAAACGCGTTGGGAGACATGCTGTGGGACTTCTTTGTTATCGGCATCAACCATGAGCTGGTCCTGCGTAAGCTGCTGGCGGCGGAAACGCTGGACTTGAACAAGGCCATCACGATTACCTAGGCATGCATGACGACGGACAAACAATTAAAGCAGATATCATCGGAAAATCGGAACTTGGCAAGTACTGTAAACAAGATTGTATCGTCCTTTGGCAGAGCTGCATATGGCAGGGCCTACTCGACTGCGTATGCAAAACCTGTGGTTGCTCAAAGTCCGCCAACGGGAATGATTCCGATTTCACTGTGTTGGCGTTGTGGGGGCAATCATCGGCCTCATCAGTGTTGGTTTAAACAGTATATTTGTAAAGGCTGTTTGAGACGGGGGCATCTCCAGCACATGTGTCTGCAACTGAGCAAGCGTGCTATGACACACCACGTGGAGGATGATGACCAGTATAGCGGAGATCCGGATATGCAATCTGAGATACCAGAGGAGGGAGTGCATGGACTGTATTCGTTCCTAGCAAAGAGCCAACTGATAAGTTTCACATTAATCATTAATGGTGTGCCAGTACCGATGGAATTGGACATGGACATGAGCCAGAGAACATTCGACAAGCTGTGGGATACTAAGGCTATGAGGTCTAAGCTGAGTCCAGTCAATGCCAAGTTGTGTACGTACACTAAAAAACTCATAACGGTGATTGGCAGTGCAGTAGTCAAGGTGTTGTATGATGGTGCGGTTCATGACTTACCGTTATGGATTGTTCCAGGCAATGGTCCAACGCTGTTCAGCAGGAATTAGCTAGAAAAAATCTAATGGAATTGGAATGATATCAAAGTGTTGTCGTCGGAGGATGATACTCCATGTGCTCAAGTGCTGAGCAAGTTCTACTCGCTGTTTGAACTAGGCATCGGCAAGTTCACGGGAGCCAAGGTGCGGATCCACGTGGACTCGGATGCAAGACTCGTCCATCATAAAGCTCGGGCAGTTTCGTACATGATGAGGGAGAAGGTTGAAATCGAACTGGACAGACTTCAGCGTGAAGGGGGTCACATCACCGGTCGAATTTAATGAATGGGCCAGCCCCATTGTTCCTGTGTGAAGAATGATGGCACTGTCAGGATTTGTGGAGACTACAAGGTTACGATCAACTGAGTTTCGAAACAGGATCAGTATCCGTTACCGAAGGCTGATGACCTGTTTGCAACTCTAGCCGGGGGGAAGTCGTTCACTAAACTGGATCTGAAGTCGGCCTACATGACACAAGAGCTGGTCGAGACGTCGAAGAAACTTACGTGTATCAACACTCATAAAGGACTGTTTATCTACAACAGGTGTCCTTTCGGAATTCACTCGGCTGTTGCCATATTTCTGAGGAACATGGCGAATCTACTGAAGTCCGTCCCTAGAACCGTCGTGTTCCAAGATGACATCCTGGTCACAGGTTGTGACACCGCCGAACATCTAAACAACCTGGAAGAGGTTCTACATCGTCTGGATAAAGTAGGACTCAGACTGGAGCGTTCGAAGTGCGTCTTCATGGCACCGGAAGTCGAATTCCTGGGGAGGAAAATTGCTGCTGACGACATCAGGCCAACAGACTCGAAAACCAAGGCCATCAAAAATGCACCCAAACCTCAATGTGACGGAGCCGCATTCGTTCCTTGATCTACTCAACTACTTCGGTAATTTCCTACCTAGATTGAGCACTTTATTAGAGCCACTGCACATGCTGCTAAGAAAAGGCGACAACTGGGTTTGGGGTGCGTCTCAAGATAGAGCTTTTGAGAAAGCTACTAATCTGCTTTGCTCTAACAAGCTGCTGGTACATTATGATCCGTGTAAGCGTCTAGTATTGGCTTGTGATGCTTCGTCATATGGAGTTGGTTGCGTGCTCCAACAAGCTAATGTCGGGTAAACTACAACCTGTTGCGTATACTTCTAATAGTTTGTCAAAGGCGGAAAGCGCCTACAGCATGGTAGAAAAAGAAGCATTCGCTTGTGTGTATGGGGTTAAAAAGATGCATCAGTACCTGTTTGGTCTTCCGTTTGAACTGAAAACAGATCACAAGCCACTCATTTCATTGTTTTCGGAAAACAAAGCTATCAATACCAATGCATCGTCCCACATCCAGAGGTGGGCGCTGACATTATCTGCCTATGATTATGTCATTCGCCATAGACTTGGCACCGAGAATTGTGCTGATGCACTGAGCCGTATGCCGTTGCCCACACCGGTCACTCTTCCCCAAGGGGTCTCGCACAACAAGATTGCTAATTAGTCCTTTCTCATTATACATCACCCAGTCTAGGATGACCAGCTCCCTGGTTGGTTCCTCGACATATTAGTCCAGAAAACCATCCCTAATACACTCCAGGAAATCCTCCTCCACCGCATTGCTACCAGTTTGGTTAGCCTAATCAATATGTAGATTAAAGTCACCTATGATAATTGCTGTACCTTTATTGCATGCATCCCTAATTTCTTCTTTGATGCTGTCCCCAACCTTACTACTACTGTTTAGTGGTCTGTACACAACTCCCACTAGCGTTTTCTGCCCCTTGGTATTCCGTAGCTCCACCCATACCGATTCCACATCATCCAAGCTAATGTCCTTTCTTACTATTGCATTAATTTCCTCTTGAACCAGCAATGCCACCCTGCCTCCTTTTCTTTTCTGTCTATCCTTCCTAAATGTTGAATACCCTTGGATGTTGAGTTCCCAGCCTTGGTCACCCTGGAGCCATGTCGCCGTGATGCCAATTACATCATACCCGTTAACTGCTATCTGTGCAGTTAATTTGTCCACCTTATTCCGAATACTCCTCGCATTGAGGCACAGAGCCTTCAGGCTTGTCTTTCTAATGCACTTTGCCCCTTTGGAATTTTGGTGTAATGTGGCCCTTTTTGCTTTTTGCCTTAGGTTTCTCTGCCCTCCACTTTTACTTTTCCTCTTTCTATCTTTTGCTCCTGCCCCCATTCTACTTCCCTCTGTCTCCCTGCATAGGTTCCCATCCCCTTGCCATATTAGTTTAATTCCTCCCCAACAGCACTAGCAAACACTCCCCCTAGGACATTGGTTCCGGTCCTGCCCAGGTGCAGACCGTCCGGTTTGTATTGGTCCCACCTCTCCCAGGAATTAGAATCCCTCCCTTGTGCACCACTCCTCAAGCCACGTATTCATCTGAGCTATCCTGCGATTCCTACTCTGACTAGCACATGGCACTGGTAGCAATCCCGAGATTACTACTTTTGAGGTCCTACCTTTTAATTTAGCTTCTAGCTCCCTAAATTCGTCTCGTAGGACTTCATCCCGTTTTTTTACCTATATGTACCACGACAACTGGCTGTTCACCCTCCCTTTTCAGAATGCCCTGCACCCATTCTGAGACATCCTTGACCCTTGCACCAGGGAGGCAACATACCATCCTGGAGTCTCGGTTGTGGCCGCAGAAACGTCTATCTATTCCCCTTACAATTGAATCCCCTATCACTATAGGTCTCCCAATCTTTTTCTTGCCCTCCTGTGCAGCAGAGCCACCCACGGTGCCATGCTGCTGCCCTCCCCTGATGAGTCATCCCCCTCAACAGTACCCAAAGCGGTTTATCTGTTTTGCAGGGGGATGATCGCAGGGGACCCCTGCACCACCTTCCTTGCACTGCTCTTCCTGTTGGTCATCCATTCCCTATCTGACTGTGTGTACCCTTTACCTACGGTAAGACTAGCTCACTAAACGTGCTATTCACGTCATTCTCAGCATCTTTTGACAACTTTTGTATACTAATTACACTTTTATATTCCCATTATCCTCAGTCGGGTTATCCACTGCTATGGGGTTCGGTGACCAGGAACAATTAAATTGGTAGACTGCAGGAATAAACTGAGACTGGGACTTCCTGTGATTTTTTTTCTCCACTCCTGATGCTTCCCTATGATAACAGGCTGGGACTCTGCAGTATGGTGGATCATGGCTGAAAACCACATCCTACCATTTCATGCTATTATGAATTGGTGATGTATTACTTTGAACCATCTGAAACCCATTTCACAGTTAAGTAACAAGAATTGAAAACTGATTGAGATTTGACATTGGTGGTGAAATTTCTCTTTTAATTAAAAATGGGAGAATGCCTGTTTTCCCTAATTAATAATGATCTAATAAAACCGTATTCTCAGAAATTGCAAGTTTCAAATTTGTGCACTCCAGCAATTTTATTATGAATCATTAATTGCAAAGAAAAATAGGTATTCTCCTACTTCCTCAGTGTTCAGTATCTGCAGTACTCTTTATATTTACTGTAACAAATTAGAAAAAACAGCAAATTTCAAAATTTTATTTTATGTAATTTGAAACATTTTTATTCTTGTTTAGGTCTCTTCTGCCACACATCAGAGACCTGATCAGCAGGGCAGCAAGCACACTATCCTTGGGGTAGTGGCAGTGATTGGAATGTGATGGGCAGGAACTCAGTTGCCTTTTTCGCTCCTCCTCTTTCTATAGAAGCACCAACCTCTGCTCAGTACCTCAGAAAGACTACATAGGTTATGAACACAAAATTGTGTGAGAGAACACACGTCCAAGGCTGCTATTTGTGATTAGTTTTGAAAAATCAACATTATTGTGGTATGCAGTTCCAAAATACTAATAAAAATCCCATGGGGGAAAAAATGGAATTTAACTTATTCAACCACCATAAATCACTGGCCTTGCACATGCTCTAATACTTCCTAGTGCGGCACGTTAATGTGGTCCACCAGCAAGCTGATTTATATCAGCAGATCTGTTGGTACTATATTTAATATTGATTTAGAGTTTGCAGGAAACAGCTTGATAAAATACTATCTTTAAATCTATATTCCCAGTGTAATGTCTTCTGCTCCATACATCCTGTGTAGTCATTTCCTTTTACGAAGACTTTGTTCATTTTACATCATCCACACACTTTATGTAGCTGGTAACACTTGACCCTAGTAGCCAGATAATGAACTAAAATACTCAACTGTTGGATTAAAAAAAACTGTTTGCATATTGCTTCAAATATAGCTTTCAAGATGATTTTCCACCATTTGAAACTTCAGGAAGTTAAGTTACACACAAAATAAGGCAGAGACTGAAGTAAAACCTTCAGTTTTTAACAGTCTAGTGAATATAATGGCATGTGGGATATAAACCACTCTGTGATGATATCTCAGAACCTGTTGTCTGAGCATGATGACACTTGTCTTAAATTTATTTTTATAACTTAAGAACATAAGAAATAGGAGCAGGAGTAGGCCATTTGGCCCCTCGGGCCTGCTCCGCCATTCAATAAGATCATGGCTGATCTGATCATGGACTCGGCTCCACTTCCCCGCCCGCTCCCCACAACTCTACTCCCTTATCGCTCAAAATTCTGTCTATCTCTGCCTTAAATATATTCAATGACCCAACCTCCACAGCTCTCTGGGGCAGAGAATTCCATATATTTATCGAAAAAGAGCTTAGAAGTTGGTAGTTACAGTAATGCCAACCTCGCAATCATAAATTAAGAGACATAGGGCTAGAATTTTGATGACTTTGCAACCGGGTTTTCTCCGCGACTTGATCCTCTGCGGCGAAAACCCAGTCGGTGGGATCTTCGGGGTACCTTTTTGCGGCAGCGCTTCCATATACCGACCGCTGGGGAGAAGAGCTCCAACATGCAGCACCGCAAATAGCGTTTACGATTGATTTTTGGCTCTCTCGGGACCCGTATTCTGTGCCCAGAATACCGACCGAGTCAAACCTGCGATGCAACCCTGCCAGCAGCAGTAAGTATGAAGAGCTGCAAAAAAGGGAAGCTAAAGTTTTTATTTTTAAATTCTTTTTCAGTGATTTAGTAAGTAAGGGTTTTGTAAATGTTTCTTTGGCAATTTTTTGTTGTTTTTCCATCCTCCCAAGGCCTCTCTCGCAGCGCTTTCGGCCGCAGACTAAAGTTGCCGAAATTCGCAGTTTGCGCCGCAAATCCTCGTGCAAGGCAATTTTTAATTAAAGTCTGAAAAGCAGGCCTAAAAAAGATAGCGAAGCGAAAGCAGTAATTTTGGCATAAAACTACCGTTTTTGCTGCAAACTGAAATTCTAGCCCATAATTCTAGCCCATGAGATTTGGTATAGAAATCATGAGTTTCGAAATTTTTCCTGACCCGACTCCTCGAAGACCCTTGCTCCTGAAAAGGAAATGCGTTCCATGACCTTTGCTCCTGGACAGGAAGTGCATTCGGCTGTCACTAACTGATTACTGACATAACAATATAAGAAATCGGAGCGGGAGTACATGGATTGATGGCCCTGCTGACGTGTCACTCATAGGCCGGCTTTGCTCTGTTTTTGACTGTTACTCTTTCCAGAACACAACCTCCTCCAACCCTACACCCCTCCGAGATCTCTGCGCTCCTCCAATTAGGGACTCTTGCGCATTCCCGATTTTAATCGCTGCACCATTGACGGCTATGCCTTCAGCTGGCCAAACTCGCTCTACTATCCAATACAAGAGGTAATCTTTGCTGCCCCAGGCAGTTTTGAATTCTTCAGGCAGACAGATGTGCTAATTTGGTTGGTATGTCAAAAATGAGGTGCCTCAACATTTCTAAAAATATAAACCTGACGCCAAAATTCTGATTTTCAAAAGTAAGCTCCAATTTTCTCCACCTTTTATGTATTAAGATTTTTGTTAACTTCCTTTAGCAACAAGACTATGGCCCCTATTTTCCCCAAAGAAGATTTATGGCGTCCACTTACCTGTACGCACTTTTTTCTAACCACCATCAGCGCCAAAAAAAAACAAACGCTAGTTTACATGAAACGAACGCTAATTGTAGCGCCCTGCTACCCGAGTCTATCTCGCAGGGTGGGGGACGGAGCTAGTAGTGTGCGCCTAAAATTCACTGCGCATGCGTTTGTAAAAAAAAAACTCTTAGTACACGCATGTGCAGAAAAAAAACAACCCTGCGCATGCGCTGTAAAAAAAAAAATCAGGAGGACCTTCGGTCTGGGATAGCAGCGGGCCGCTGCGTGGAGGACCATTGGCCAGGGATTGCAGCGGGTCGAGTCGACTGCGTTGAAGAGTAGGAAAAGGCCGCCCTGGGTGTTTGCTGGAGTTCAGCCTCATCTCGCTGTGGTGATTTTGGAGTTTCTTGGGGCTAGACTTTCCATTGTTATCGCTATTGCCCAAAAATGGGCAATGTTTCCAGTATTAATGGTTGTCTCACTTTTCAGAACCGCCCGAATATTGGCCATTTAAAAAAACGCTAGTTTCGCCTTTTTAATTTGGGCAATAGCATTAGCGATGTGAAATGGGCGATAGCAATGTTTTCAGTCGTGCCAGGCCAGCATCCATAGCAACGGCCGTTCTGCGCATGCGCATTTTTTTTTCAGGCAATTAACTTTTCTCGCGATTCGGGAGGTCAGGAGTCATCTGCATATTCTCAGAAGACAAAGGGAGGGAGAGAAAGATTGCATTTCTCTTTGGAGCTGAGCAGGAAGGTTTGATCGAGGCTACTGCTAAATATCTCATTTATTTTTTTAAAATGGAGATGGAGTACAAGGAGTCGGGAGTCAGTGATGATGAGGTGGCCGATGTGGTTGAGGAAGAGAGTGAATTTGCGGAGGTTGGAGGGAGAACGAGGGCGAAACCCTTCTCTGCTGAGGCTAATGCAGCTCTGGTCCACGAGGTGGAGACTCGGTGGGGCCTCCCCCGGCGTATACCAGCGAATATGGGCGGAGATCGCTGAAGTGGTTTCATCGGCGGCCCACGACGTGAGAGAGCCAAACCATTGCCACAAGCGCTGAAACGGCCTGGTTGCATTTGCAAGAGTAAGTATTAAATTATTACATTTTATAATTGCACTGACTTGTTAATTAAAATGTAAATCTGCCAGATTATAATTAAGCTGGGTAATCTTGGTGTCATGCATTAGTTCCTAACCACGATCTTATTAAATTTCTTCTCTGAACGTAGATGTTATAACCATGCATCAATTGCATACAAACCGTATTAGCATATAATGTTAACAGTGAATAGCATGAGCAATGACTAATTGTGGATTGTAATATCTGTGTGTTTCCGTAACAGTACATAGGCAATTAGCTTATGCCATGCTCTTGTCATGTTTGCAGAAGAAGATATCTAAGAATCGGGCCCAGTCCAAGCGAACTGGAGGAAGGTCTGCTGATCTGTATCTGTCAACCGACCTGGAGGAGCGTGCCTCAGCCCTTGTCGGGGTGCATAATTGTTCAGCCACCCGTGGTAGTGCAGATCCCGTAAGTAATGTATAAACCAGTAGTAATTTAATGGCATTTGAGTATAATATATGAATGATGTAATGTTATATAATTAATGCTGGGATCATGAAATCTTATTGGTAATGCCATGCAGCTTCTGTATTCTCATGTTAATTATATGGAACGCCTGTCGTTGATATTTATTGCAGTAGTGTTGCTCCTCGTACATAAGCCTGTGCAGCGTAAGCATTCTTATGTCACCCTGGCCTCCCCTTTTCTACTAACCTCAATTATGTTTTCTAGCTCCCCAAGCGCAACGCAGGAACGTGGAGTTCCCTGGAGCATCACCTCTTCTGGTACAGGTTGTGCTGACCACAGAAGAGACAACCGAGGAGAATGATGAGCTTCAACCGTGCTGCTCAGCGTAGGTTGAGGCGTCAACTCAAGGGTCTGGTGTACCTGCGGCAACGTCATCATCAATGGATGAAGTAGCGGGGCCAAGCGGTTTGCAGCAGGGCACTCCGAGTGGTCCAGCGCCTATGTCGACCTCGAGGTTGGCTTGGCAAGGTAGGCATACGCAGCGACAGGCGGATGTAAATCTGGACATGGTGTCACTGTCGAGGGAAAGCATCGACATTGGTCGAGAGCTCCTCCAAGCGATTGGTGGGTTGACCGGCAACATTGCCGCACTATCTGCGCGCATCTTGGAGGACGTGTGGGGCAGATGGTTGCAGCAACACGGTGAATAGCCGACTCCGTCGATGCTATGCGGCAGGCAATGGTTTCAGGATACGACACTGCCGTACCACCAACATCGACAGATGCGAGTCAGGAGGAAGCAGTTGCTTTTGTCTCGGTAGACGGTTCTTCGGAAACGTCTTCTCCAGGGTCCAGGGTCCCAATTGACTCTGCCAACGCCCCCCCGCACCCCCCACCCCACACACACACACACACACACACACACACACACACACACAGCAGCAGCACTGGAGGTGCCCTGATGCAAGACGACTTGGCATTAATGCAGGCAGAACGGGGCACTTAAGTGGGAATGGGGGGGTTCAGGGATTCAGACGCGAGGGGGTAGAGGTAGAGGGAAGCGTGGCCGCAGGTAGGATATTCGGATGGTTGGGGGGGTGGTTTGAGGGGGGCGGTACTTTTTATTATTAAAATCTTTGACTGTTGGGGATGGTTATTGTTATTATTACTGTTATTGAAAATGTGTTGACTGTTGGGGTTGGGGTGGGGAGATGGGTGTTGCTGTTCAATTATTTATTTAATGTATGTTTGTTATTTCACATAGTTTCTTTAAAAATGTACTTCTAGTGTTCATTAAAATTTTTTATTTAACTTTACAATTGTTGTACAGTGTCTTTTAATAACAGAAGGTTAAACATGGACCACTTCCCTTATCTCAGGAGCCTCCTATCAACAAGAGCAGGCATTGACGACGAGATCCAACACCGCCTCCAGTGCGCCAGTGCAGCCTTCGGCCGCCTGAGGAAAAGAATGTTTGAAGACCAGGCCCTCAAAACTGTCATCAAGCTCATGGTCTACAGGGCTGTAGTAATACCCACCCTACTGTATGGCTCAGAAACATGGACCATGTACAGTAGACACCACAAGTTGCTGGAAAAATACCATCAACGATGTCTGCGCAAGATCCTATAAATCCCTTGGGAGGACAGATGCACCAACATTAGCATCCTCGACCAGGCCAACATTCCCAACATTGAAGCACTGACCACACTTGATCAGCTCCGCTGAGCAGGCCACAAAGTTCGCATGCCAGACACGAGATTCCCAAAGCAAGCGCTCTACTCGGAACTCCTTCATGGCAAACGAGCCAAAGGTGGGCAGAGGAAACGTTACAAGGACACCCTCAAAGCCTCCCTGATAAAGTGCAACATCCCCACTGACACCTGGGAGTCCCTGGCCAAAGACCGCCCTTAGTGGAGGAAGTGCATCCGGGAGGGCCCTGAGCAACTCGAGTCTCCCAGTGTCAATGGAGCTGGACACGGACGCGAACCAGTCCATCATGGACAAAAAGACTTTCGAAAGGTTGTGGTGCAACAAGGCCTCAAGGCCAGTCTTAACTCCAATTCGCATGAAACTAAGAACTTACACATAAGAACTGATTCCTGTAATCGACAGTGCTACCATAAAGGTCTCCTATGATGGAGCGGTGCACAAGCTACCACTCTGGGTGGTACCGGGCGATGGTCCCACGCTGCTCGGCAGGAACTGGCTGGGAAAGATACGCTGGAACTGGGACAATATCCGAGCGCTATCGCCCGCTGACGACACTTTGTGTGCACAGGTCTTAAACAAATTTCCTTCGCTGTTCGAACCAGGCTTCGGGAAATTCCAAGGAGCAAAAGTGCAGATCCACCTAATTCCGGGGGCGCGACCCATCCATCACAAGGCGAGAGCAGTACCATACATGATGAGAGGGTAGAAATCGAGCTCGACCGGCTGCAAAGAGAGGGCATCATCTCACCGAGTTCAGCGAGTGGGCCAATCCTATTGTCCCAGTCCTCAAGGGAGACGGCACCGTCAGAATCTGTGGTGATTACAAAGTAACTATCAATCGTTTCTCTCTGCAGGACCAATACCCACTTCCAAAAGCTGACGACCTCTTTGCAACATTGGCGGGAGGAAAGACGTTCACGAAGCTGGATCTGATTTCAGCCTACATGACGCAGGAACTGAAGGAATCTTCAAAGGCCCTCACCTGCATCAATACGCACAAAGGTCTTTTTGTTTATAACAGATGCTTGTTTGGAATCCGATCAGCGGTGGCGATATTCCAGAGAAACATGGAAAATTTACTGAAGTCGGTCCCGCACACCGTGGTCTTCCAGGACGACATCTTGGTCACAGGTCGGAACACAGTCGAGCATCTGCAGAATCTGGAGGAGGTTCTTAGTCGGCTCAACCGCATGGGGCTCAGGTTAAAACGCTTGAAGTGCGTTTTTCCTGGCACCTGAAGTGGAGTTCTTGGGAAGGAGGATTGCGGCGGACGGCATCAGGCCCACCAATGCGAAGACGGAGGCAATGGAGAACGCACCGAGGCCACAGAATGTGACGGAGCTACAGTCGTTCCTGGGACTCTTGAACTACTTTGGTAACTTCTTACCGGGTCTCAGCACCCTGCTAGAACCACTACATGTCTTACTACGAAAAGGGGGCGAATGGGTTTGGGGCAAAATCCAAGAAAATGCCTTTGTAAAAGCGAGAAAATTGTTATGCTCAAACAAATTGCTTGTGTTTAATGATCCATGTAAGCGTTTGGTACTAGCATGTAATGCGTCGTCATATGGCGTCGGGTGTGTATTGCAACAAGCCATTAATTTTGGGAAACTGCAACCGGTTGCTTATGCATCCAGGAGTCTGTCTAAGGCTGAGAGAGCCTACAGCATGATTGAAAAAGAAGCTTTAGCGTGTGTCTATCGGGTAATGAAAATGCATCAATACCTGTTTGAGCTAAAATTCGAATTGGAAACTGACCATAAGCCACTTATATTCCTGTTTTCCGAGAGCAAAGGGATAAATACCAACGCATCGGCCCGCATCCAGAGATGGGCGCACACGTTGTCCGTCTACAACTATGCCATCCGTCACAGGAAACTGCGCCGATGCTCTCAGTAGGCTGCCATTGTCTCCCACGGAGGTGGAAATGGCGCAGCCCGCAGATCTAGCCATAGTTATGGAAGCATTTGAGAGTGAGCAATCACCCGTCACTGCCCGGCAGCTCAAAACCTGGACAAGCCAGGACCCCTTATTATCTCTAGTCAAAAGCTGTGTGCTTCATGGGAGTTGGTCCAGTGTCCCAGTCTAAATGCAGGAAGAGATAAAGTCGTTCCAGCGGTGCAAAGATGAAATGCGTATACAAGCAGACTGCCTTCTGTGGGGCAATCGAGTAGAGGTCCCCAAGAAGGGCAGAGACACCTTCATCAATGACCTCCAAAGTACCCACCCGGGCATCGTAATGATGAAAGCGATAGCCAGATCCCATGTGTGGTGGCCCGGCATCGATGCGGACTTAGAGTCCTGCATTCACAGATGTAATATATGCTCGCAGTTAAGCAATGTACCCAGGGAGGCGCCGCTAAGTTTATGGTCTTGGTCCTCCAAACTGTGGTCTAGGGTACATGTTGACTATGCAGGCCCTTTCTTGGGTAAAATGTTCCTTGTGATTGTAGACGCGCACTCCAAGTGGATTGAATGTGAGAATTTGTCGGCTAGCACGTCTGCTGCCACTACTGAAAGCCTGCGGGCCATGTTTGCCACACATGGCTTACCTGATGTCTTGGAGAGCGACAACGGGCCTTGTTTCACCAGTGCTGAGTTCAAAGAATTTATGACCCGTAACGGGATCAACCATGTCACATCTGCCCCGTTTAAACCAGAGTCCAATGGTCAGGCAGAGAGAGCATGCAAACCATCAAGCAAAGCTTGAAGAGGGTAACTGAAGGCTCACTGCAAACTCGCCTGTCGCGAGTCCTGCTTAGCTGCCGCACGAGACCGCGCTCACTCACTGGGATCCTACCTGCTGGACTGCTCATGAAAAGAGCACTTAAGACAAGGCTCTTGTTAGTTCACCCTGATCTACATGAACAGGTAGAGAGATTCAACAAAGTGCATACCATGATAGTGCAAATGTGTCACGTGAGATTGAAGTCAATGATCCTGTATTTGTATTAAATTATGGGCAAGGTTACAAGTGGCTTCCCGGCACTGTCGTGGCCAAAGAGGGGAGCAGGGTGTTTCGGGTCAAACTTTCAAATGGACTCATTCACCGGAAACACTTGGACCAAATCAAACTCAGATTCACGGACTACCCTGAGCAACCCACCTTCGACCCTACCTTTTTTGATCCCCCAACATACACACCAGTGGCAATCGGCACCACGGTTGACCATGAAGCAGAACCCATCATCCACAGCAGCCCAGCAGGGCCCAACACACCAGGCAGCCCAGCAAGGCCAGCTGCACAGCAGCCCAGCAAGGGCCCAACAAATGATTCAACAACACCAGCTTTCACACCGAGACGATCAACCAGGGCAAGAAGGGCCCCAGATAGACTCACATTTTAAATAGTTACACTATTGACTTTAGCAGGGAATGTTGTTAGGTATCTGGACTTGTGTATACTCTGTACACCCACCGGAGGGCTCATTCCCCGGAGCCCCAAGGGATCTCATAATCCCTTGGGAGCACAGATATTTAATAGTGTTTCACAGGTTGGAGGCGCACTCTGGAGACCTGCGATAAAAGACTAAGGTCACACATTACTTTGCACTCACAGTGTTCAGTCTGACTCTTTCTCCATGCACCACATTTTCCATACCTCGGGAGCCAACAATCAGCAAGGGCAGACACTCCACTGTAGGGTGCAAAGGAAATTTACTAGAATGGTACCAGGGATGAGGGACTTCAATTACGTGGAGAGACTAGAACTGGTATTGTTCTCCTTAGAGCTGAGAGGTTATGGGGATTTTTAATAGCGGTAATCAGAATTATAAAGGGTTTTGATAGAGTAAATAAGGAGATACTGTTTGCACTGGGAGGAGGGTTGGTAACTAGCGGTCACAGATTTAAGGTTACTGGCAAAAGAACCAGAGCGGAGATTACATTTTTTTTTTAAAGTGGTAAGTTCTTATGCTCTGGAATGCACTGCCTGAAAGGGTAGTGCAGCAGATTCAATAGTACCTTTCAAAAGGTAATGGGATATATACTTGAAAAGGTAAAAATTGCAGGCCTATGGGAAGGAGCAGTGGAGTTCAGCTAATTGGATTGCTCTTTCAAAGAACCGACACAGGCACGATGAGCCAAATGACCTCCTATGCTGTATGATTCTATGACCATATCCATATCATCTCTACAAAGGGTGATATTAAAGAGAATTCCACTGTACTTTAAATGATTGGTGATTTATTAGAAGGAAATTAAGTTGGTGGCACCAATGTTGCAGTCAGTGCACTGTACACAAAGTGCTAAGATGCAGGTTCTGTGCAATTTCCATGCATGAGGAATTACTATTTATGAGACTTGGCGAAATTCAATGCGCAAAGATTGTAGAAGTGGGAAGAAAAAAAAATATTTTTTTAAAGCATCAATAAGTCCATTAATGTTTTAAGAATTTTAAGTGGAGTTCAATGACACCTTATTCTATCAACGTATGTTGTAATATATTTTTTAATATGATCGATATTAATATTTTAATACAGTAGGATGATTAATCAACCTCTGCAGCCATGTCTGTTGATTAAAATTCTGTTTCTATTAAAGCATTTTTGTGGATATTCCTATAAATGTTGTCCACAGCCAGATTGACCCAGGATTTCCCCTTTAGCTAGAAGGTGAATCAGTCTGAGGTCTAGATTATTTCAGAACTAAACCATAATCTTCAATTCTGTTTTTCTTTTGATTAACCGGAACTGCGCTTTCAGTGGAGTTGGTTAAGTATGCTATATGTTTGACGTTGATATGAATAAGAAATGGCTGCGTCATCACGCCAACCCTCTTCTCAGTCTTCCTCGCTGCAATGCTCCACCTCACAATCAACAAGCTCCCCACTGGAGTAGAACTAAACTACAAAACCAGTGGGAACCTGTTCAACCTCCTTCGTCTCCAGGCCAGATCCAAGACCGTCCCAATCTCTCTTCGAACTACAGTACGCGGACGACGCTTGCGTCTGCGCACATTCAGAGCCTGAACTCCAAGTCATAGTCAACATCTTCACTGAGGCATACGAAAGCATGGGCCTTACATTAAACATCTGTAAGACAAAGGTCCTCCACCAGCTTGACCCCGCTACACAGCACTATCCCCCAGTCATCAAGGTCCACAGCACGGCCCTGGACAACATAGACCACTTTCCATACCTCGGGAGCTTCTTATCAACATCATCCATCATAGGCAGTCCCTTGGAATCGAGGAGGACTTGCTTCCACTCCTAAAGTGAGTTCTCTGGTGGCTGAACAGACCAATACGAGAACCACAGACCCTGTCACAGGTGGGACAAACAGTTGTTGAGGGAAGGGGTGGGTGTGACTGGTTTGCCGCGCGCTCCTTCCGCTGTCTGCGCTTGACCTCTGCACGCTCTCAGCGACGAGACTCGAAGTGCTCAATGTCCTCCCAGATGCACTTTCTCCATTTAGGGCGGTCTTTGGCCAGGGACTCTCCAGGTGTCAGTGGTTATGTCGCACTTTATCAGGGAGGCTTTGAGGATGTCCTTGTGATGCTTCCGCTGCCCACCTTTGGCTCGTTTGCCGTGAAGGAGCTCCACGTAGAGCACTTGCTTTGGGAGTCTTGTGTCTGGCATGCGAACTATGTGGCCTGGCCAGCGAAGCTGATCGAGTGTGGTCAGTGCTTCAATGCTAGGGATGTTAACCTGGACGAGGACACTGATGTTGGTGCGCCTGTCCTCCCAGGGGATTTGCAGGATCTTGCAGAGACATATCTCCAGCGACTTCAGGTGTCTTCTGTACATCGTCTATGCCTCTGAGCCATACAGGAGGGCGGGTATTACTACAGCCCTGTTGACCATGAGCTGCTTGGTAGATTTGAGGGCCTGGTCTTCGAAGACACTTTTTCTCAGGCAGCCAAAGGCTGCACTGGCGCACTGGAGGCGGTGTTGAATCTCCGCGTCAATGTGTGCTTTTGTTGACAAGAGGCTCCCGAGGTATGAGAAATGGTCCACGTTGTCGAGGGACCCGCCTTGAATCTTGATGACTGGGGGGCAGTGCTGGGCGGCGAGGACAGGCTTGTGGAGGACCTTTGTCTTACGGATGTTTAGCGTAAGGCCCATGCTTTCATATGCCTCAGTGAATACATCGACTATATCCTGGAGTTCAACCTCAATGTGCGCAGACGCAGGCGTCGTCCGCGTACTGCAGCTCAACGACAGAGGTTGGGTGATCTTGGACCTGGCCTGGAGGCGGCATAGGTTAAACAGCTTCCCACTGGTTCTGTAGTTTAGTTCCACTCCAGCGGGGAGCTTGTTGACTGTGAGGTGGAGCGTGGCAGCGAGGAAGATTGAGAAGAGGGTTGGAGCGATGATACAGCCCTGTTTGACCTAGGTCCGGACGTGAATTGGGTCTGTAATGGATCTATTGGTAAGGATCACGGTCTGCATGTCATCGTGGAGCAGGCGAAGGATGTTGACAAACTTTTGGGGGCATCCGAAACGAAGGAGGACGCTCCATAGACCCTCACGGTTGACAGTGTCAAAGGCCTTTGTAAGGTCGAAGAAGGCCATGTATAAGGGCTGGTGCTGCTCCCTGCATTTTTCCTGTAGCTGTCGCGCTGCAAAGATCATGTCCGTTGTGCCCCGTAGGGGACGATATGCGCACTGCGACTCTGGGAGGAGCTCCTCGGCCACAGGGAGAAGACGGTTGAGGAGAACTCTAGCGATTAACTTTCCCAGTAGCTGATAGCAGGGAAATTCCCCTGTAGTTGCCGCAGTTGGACTTGTCCCCTTTTTTAAAGATGGTCACGATCACTGTATCTCTGAGATCTCCCGGCATGCTCTCCTCCCTCCAGATGAGAGAGATGAGGTCATGTATCCGCGCCAACAGCGCCTCTCCGCCAAACTTTAGCGCCTCAGCAGGGATTCCATCCGCTCCCGTAGCCTTGTTGTTCTTGAGCTGTTTTATGGCTTTTCCTACCTCGTGCAACGTTGGGGTCTCATTGAGGTTGTGGCGGGTCGCATGTTACGAGATGGGGTCGAGAATACTCGAGTCAAAGGCAGAGTCTCGATTGGGGAGATCTTCGAAGTGCTCCTTCCAGTGGGCCCTGACAGCCTTAGTGACCTTGATGAGTGTTTTCCCGTTCTTGGCCAGGGGTGGGGTGGAGCTTTGGGAATTTGGACCGTAGATGGCCTTGACTGCGATGAAGAATCCTTGCATATCATGGCTGTCGACTAGTCGTTGTATCTCCTGTGCTTTCTCCATCCACCACCTGTTCTTTAGGTCCCGGGTTTTTTGGTGGAGCTCAGCCTTGAGCCCGTCTGTAATGTTGCTTTGCTGCTCCCGAATTGGGTTGTTGCTTGAAACATAGAAACATAGAAAATAGGTGCAGGAGTAGGCCATTCGGCCCTTCGTGCCTACACCACCATTCAATATGATCATGTTTGAACATACAACTTCAGTACACCATTCCTGCTTTCTCTCCATATCCCTTGATCCCTTTAGCTGTAAGGGCCACATCTAACTCCCTTTTGAATATATCCAACGAACTGGTCTCAACAACTTTCTGTGGTAGAGAATTGCACAGGTTCACAATTCTCTGAGTGAAGAAGTTTCTCCTCAATCTCGGTCCTAAATGACTTATCCCTTATCCTTAGACTGTGACCCCTGGTTCTGTACTTCCCCAACATCAGGAACATTCTTCCTGCATCTAACCTGTCCAATCCCGTCAGAATTTTATGTTTCTATGAGATCCCCTCTCATTCTTCTAAATTCCAGTGAATATAAGCCTAGTCGATCCAGTCTTTCTTCATATGTCAGTCCTGCCATCCCGGGAATCAGTCTGGTGTACCTTTGCTGCACTCCGTCAATAGCAAGAATGTCCTTCCTCAGATTAGGAGACCAAAACTGTACACAGCATTCAAGGTGTTGTCTCACCACGCCCTGTACAACTACAGTAAGACCTCCCTGCTCATATACTCAAATCCTCTCGCTATGAAGGCCAACATGCCATTTGCCTTCTTTACCGCCTGCTGTACCTGCATGCCAACTTTCAATGACTGATGTACCATGACACCCAGGTCTCGTTGCACCTCCCCGTTTCCTAATCTGTCACCATTCAGATAATATTCTGCCTTCCTGTTTTTTCCACCAAAGTGAATAACCTCACATTTATCCACATTATACTGCATCTGCCATGCATTTGCCCACTCACCTAACCTGTCCAAGTCACCCTGCAGCCTCTTAGCATCCTCCTCACAGCTCACATCACCACCCAGTTTAATGTCATCTGCAAACTTGGAGATATTACATTCAATTCCTTCGTCTAAATCATTAATCTATATTGTAAATAGCTGAGGTCCCAGCACTGAACCTTGCGGCACCCCACTAGTCACTGCCTGCCATTCTGAAAAGGATCCGTTTATTCCCACTCTGCTTCCTGTCTGCCAACCAGTTCTTTATCCACGTCAATACATTACCCCCAATACCATATGCCTTAATTTTGCACACTAATCTCTTGTGTGGGACCTTGTCAAAAGCTTTTTGAAAGTCCAAATACACCACGTCCACTCTACTAGTTACATCCTCAAAAAATTCCAGAAGATTTGTCCAGCATGATTTCCCTTTCATAAATCCATGCTGACTTGGACCAATCCTGTCAATCCTGTCAAATGCGCTGCTATTACACCTTTAATAATTGATTCCAACATTTTCCCCACTACCGATGTCAGGCTAACTGGTCTATAATTCCCTGTTTTCTCTCTCCCTTTTTTAAAAAGTGGGGTTACATTAGCTACCCTCCAATTCATAGGAACTGATCCAGAGTCTATAGAATGTTGGAAATTGACCACCAATGCATCCACTATTTCTAGGGGCCACTTCCTTAAGTACTCTGGGATGCAGACTATCAGCCCCTGGGGATTTATCGGCCTTCTATCCCATCAATTTCCCTATCACAATTTCCTGACTAATAAGGATTTCCTTCAGGTCCTCCTTCTCGCTAGACCCTCGGTCCCCTAGTAATTCCAGAAGGTTATTTGTTTCTTCCTTAGTGAATACAGAACCAAAGTATTTGTTCAATTGGTCTGCCATTTCTTTGTTCCCCATTATAAACTCACCTGAATCCGACTGCAAGGGACCTATGTTTGTCTTCACTAATCTTTTTCTCTTCACATATTTATAAAAGCTTTTGCAGGAAGATTTTATGTTCCCTGCAAGCTTCCTCTCATACTCTATTTTCCGCCTCCTAATTAAACCCTTTGTCTTCCTCTGCTGAATTCTAAATTTCTCCCAGTCCTCAGGTTTGCTGCTTTTTCTGGCCAATTTATATATGAGGCTTGGAAATGCTCTGCGCTTGTGATCTATTAGTTCTTGGATCTCCTGATCATTTTCATCAAACCAGTCCTGGTGTTTTCTGGTTGGGTTACCAAGTGTCTGTTCACAGGCACTGGTTATGGAGGCCTGGAGGGCAGACCAAGCGCTGTGGGCGTTCAGCATCTCAGGGTCATCAAGGCATGCCAGGTTAGCTGTGAGGCGCTGGCTGTATAGGGTTCTCTTAGCTGGGTCTTTAAGTGCCTCGCAATTTACTTTTTTTGCGGCACTGTTTCTGCTGTCCCCTCTGCTTTGGGGCTATGTTAGTGTCGATGATGGATCGGATTAGGCGGTCGTCCGTCCAGCCCTCATCAGCTCCTGTCATGGCGCGGGTGATGCGCACATCCTTGCGATCCCTGGCTCGGACGATGACATAGTCGAGCAGGTGCCAGTGTTTGGAGCGAGGGTGTTGCCACGAAGCCTTGTATTTGTCCCTTTGGTGGAACGGTATTGGTGATGAGGAGTTCATGTTGTAGACCTTTTGTCAGGTACCGCTGGAGTTGGCTTTCCCTACATCCTCTCTGCCAATCACGCCTCCCCAGAGGGCTGTGTCTTTGCCGACCCTGGCGTTGAAGTCACCTCTGAGGATCAATTTGTCGCCCGCGGGGACGTAGGATAGGGATGTTTCGAGGTTGGAATACAAACCCTCTTTGGTCTCATCCGTTGCATCGAGTATTGGGGCGTATGCACTGATGACTGTGGCGCATTGGTTCCGGGATAGGGTGAATCGAAGAGCCATAAGGCGTTTGTTAACCCCGCAGCGGGAGTCTTTGAGGCGGTCGACCAGCTCATTTTTGATGGCGAAGCCGACTCCGTGATGGTGGCGCTCTTCCTCTGGTTTTCCTTTCCAGAAAAAGGTGTAACCTCCACTTTGTTCCTTGAGCTGGCCTTCCCTTGCCCGGTGGTTCTCACTTAGGGCGGCGATGTCGATGTCAAAGCGTCTAAGTTTGCGGGCGACTATGGCGTTGCAGCGTTCCGGCATGTCGCTGTTGGAGTTGTCCATGAGGGTCCTGACGTTCCAGGTCCCGAACTTCGTGTTAATGAAGTGGAAGATGCCTGTGTGAGAGTTCATTTAACGTGGGGTGGCCGCTGCACACCGGCAACCACACGGGCTTGACAGAGCACGGTCTTAGTCCAGTGACAAGGGGGTCCAAGACGACTGGAGACCTGGCACTGCTGTATGAGCTTAATTGCCTACAGCGAGATGTTGGCCGCAAGCTCGGCTCCGAGTAGCGCCCTTGATGGTAGGTGGCCCGATGCTTGATTGGGGACAGGCATTCGGAAGGTCAGTTGTCCGATGGAGTTCTGAGGAATGTTTTAAAAGTTTCTTCCAATGTTTTCCAAAGTTATTTAAAAGTTTCTCCAGAGGTTTCAAAAGAAAAATTCTCCAAGTTGTTTAAAAGTTTAAAATTTTTCCCAAATTGTTTAAAAAGTTTCTCAAGTTGATTAAAAGTTTAAATGTAGATTAAAAGTTAACTAAAAGTTGAATAACAGTCTAAAGTGTAAGTCAGTAGTCTACAGCCCAGTCAGTGTTCACTGCTAATGACCTAGGGCAGGTACAGCCTGTCATTGGACTGGGCCAGCTGGCTGGCTGAAGAGACCGAGTGTGCGAGGCTGAGCCGGGCCCTCTGGCCGAATGGACCTGGAGTATGAGGCTGGGTCAGGCCCTCTGGCCGAAGCGACCTGGAGTGCGAGGCTGGGTCAGACCGGCTTGCTGAAGGGACCTGGAGTGCGTCGTTGGGTCAGGCCCTCTTGCCGAAGGGACCTGGAGTGCGTCGTTTGGCCAGGCCGGCTGGCCGAAGGGACCTGAATTACGTCGTTGGGTCAGGCCCTCCGGTCGAAGGTAGCTGGAGTCCATCGTTGGGCCGGGCCGGCTGGCCGAAGTGTGCTGACCCACACCCCAGATATCACAATCTGCAAACGCAGTGCACTTCGAGCCTGCAACTTGCAACGTGATACTCAAACTGACCCGACCCTCTGTCTACTCACCAACCATTGGACTTTGTGCCAAGGGCAGACATCGACGATGAGATTCAACACCGCCTGCAGTGCGCCAGTGCAGCCTTTGGCCGCTTGAGAAGAGTGTTCGAAGATCAGGCCCTCAAATCATGGTCTACAGGGCTGTAGTGATACCCTCCTGTATGGTTCAGAAATGTGGGTCATATACAGTAGACACCTCAAATCGTTGGAGAAATACGGAAGATCCTGCAAATCCCCTGGGAGGACAGACGCACCAGTGTTAGCCAATGTGGCCAACATCCCCAGCATCGAAGCACTGACCACACTCGACCAGCTCCGTTGGACAGGCCACATTGTTCGCATGCCTGACACAAGACTCCCAAAGCAAGCGCTCTACTCGGAACTCCTACATGGTAAGCGAGCCCAAAGTGGGCAGAAGAAACTTTTCAAGGACACCCTCAAAGCCTCCTTGATAAAATGCAATGTCCCCACCGACACCTGGGAGTCCCTGGCCCTAAGTGGAGGAAGTGCATCCGGGAGGGTGTTGAACACCTTGAGTCTCATCGTCAAGAGCATGCAGAAACCAAGCACAGGCAGCGGAAGGAGCATGTGGCAAAACCAGTCCCACCCACCCTTTCCTTCAACGACTGTCTGTCCCACCTGTGACAGAGACTGTAATTCCCGTATTAGCCTGTTCAGTCACCCAAGAACTCATTTTTAGAGTGGAAACAAGTCTTCCTCAATTTCGAGGGACTGCCTAGGATGATGATGATGTTGAATAAGAAATATTTCATTCCATTTACCTCTGACTTTGACGAGGATAAACATTCTCAAATATCATTAGAAAGGAATTGAGCAAAGCAGCCACATGACTTTTAATGCAATTTTTACTGCTCACTCACCCATTTTTTAGCAGACAGTTGTGCAGAGTAATGAATCGCTGGAAGTGATTGCAAGGCAGTAATCCAATCAGAGTCACTTAGATGATGTCATAAACCAAGAAACAAAGTGTGAGTAGCTTATAACCATTATCTGAACTCTCAAAATTAGATTATTGCATTGAATCGCTCCAAGGTTTCTTTCATAATCTGTTAATTTTGTGTAGTTATGGGGCCTGTTATTCATGTGAGCTGAAGTATCCCAAGCATAAGTTGGGCGGTGTGCAGTGTGCTCATACCCAGTTTGAATTTTGAAAAACTAGACTGTATTTATGGGTTGATTTCATCAGAATGAATTGGACAGTAGCGAGATGCAGTTACCATTTCCTATTCTGCCTTGATCTTGGGGTGGTGGGCAGTTGGAAGGAAGAGTAATATGTGAGTCACTGCAGCTCTTAAAGGCCTTCAAAAGCTTAAAGGTTCAATCGTTTTTTTCATATTGGCTGAGGATCTTGTTGAAGAAGCTTGTGTAAATGCCTGGGAATAGTCGGGACAGAGCAGGGTACCATGCTGTGAGGCAATAGAAATCTTGCTTCAGCAAGTGCAGCCCAGAAGGGAATTCTGTGAACAATTGACTTTAGAAACAATGGGTCCAAGTTTACCCAGGAGTTGCTCCATTTTCTTTGGAGCAACTTGATTTTTTTGGAGTGTGTTAAAAAATCGCAATTCTGTCCACTTAATTTGTTCCAGTCTAAGTGAGTTAGTTAGGTTTTGTTTTATTTTAGTTTTTTTTTTCAAAAGGGGGCATTACCAGCCACAAACGCATGTTTTGGCAATTTAAGCAAGTTTAGACAGCTAAAAGTTACTCCAAACTAACTTAGACCAGCGTGGCCACTTGTGTCCGCACAGAAAAACCTTGGGATGAGCTAAGAAATCAACGCAGGTAACCAGAGATAGAGTGGGGAGGGGGAGGGGGGGAAGGGAAGTGAGAGGACCTTGCAAAGCACTAAACACCTTCACAATAACTAATACAGATCTTGTACTGTAATTTTTGCATAATTTACACATTCCACTATATAAAGCTTCATAAAATATGCACTTTTTAATATCATTTATACCAGAAGTTGAATTTTGATGGTGCTGACTGCCTTTCTTACTGCTCTTATCAGCAGACAGTCGAGGAACAACTTTTTTAATTCGAGCAGCTTGTTCTTTTTCTAAATCGTTTAAAGAAACTCTCCTCCTTCCGCCCCGACCCCCCGATCAAAACTTCCCCCCAGTCCACGATCAAAAGTCTCTCTGTACCAACCTGTTTCTTGTAGCCCTCAGAGCGATTTGAGTCTTGAACTCTCCAAATCATCAGGTCTGAATTTAGGTAGTTGGGTTTCGGGGGTTATTTTACTGAGGAAGGTTTCACAGCCAATTTTTTCCTCGTCCAACATCCCCAAATGTGAACACTTTTCCAGCAGGGGCAGAGGTCGGGACTTAGGAACTGGAGAAGCGTCGGGGGCTGAAGGAGCATCGGGGGAGGGGTGGTTGGGACTTGAGACTTGGGAACCAGAGAAGCATTGGGGGGAGGGGCAGGGGTTGGGACTCAGGAACCAGAGGAGCATTGGGACTGGAGTGGGGGGTGGGGCTGGGAAGGCGATTGTCGGCCGGAGGGGAGGATCAGACGCTTCGAGGAGGGGGGAACAGAGGTCTCGTGGAATCGGAGGTCTTGGGGTTAGAGGTCGGGGGAGATTGGATGCCTCAGGGTGTCCGATCGTGGAGCGTGATTGAGGCAGGGAAGGCAGTGGCTGGCCTATGCAGCAGGCCACTCGGCCAGGGATAGGGGCAGCGAACATCGGGTCGTCCCTTTGGCCAGGGATAGGGGCAGCGAGCATCGGGATGTGCTGGGATGGCGAGGAGCTACTGCGCATGCGCGCAGACTCCACTGCACATGCGCACAGCTGCCGACACGGTTTTTGGCACAGGGCTGTAGCTCCACCCCCCCACTGTGATTGCCATGCCACGCCAAGCCCTAGAACGGTCCACGGAGCGGGGAGAATAAGGAGGTACATTTTTGGTGCCGTTTTAGGAGCAGAAAGTCGGCGCACCTCGGGTAAGTGTGCCGGAAAAGGGGTTGGGGAAATTTGGGCCCATTGAAAGCGATAGTATAATGGTTTCCCTAATGTTTATTCTGGTCTCTCCCAATAGAAAATGATCCTGAGCCTGACTGTGGCTGCATTGTTTGACAGTATCGCCTATCTGATGGTAAGTAGGTAATACTTTTAATGGACAATACACATTTGATAGATTTTTTTTCAGTCTGAACACTTCAGAACTTACATTTAATCACAGTACTATATTAGTTATTCTAATGCTTTGTGTTAAACAGTCAGTTGTATAATTATTACTCAATTTCTTTTTCACTGTAGATTTTACAGAGAAACAAAAGTAATGTTTTAATACTGTATCCTTTACTAGAGTAGGTTAATTAAACAGAAATGACTTGTGATAGAAACAAGCTATGCTGGCACACTTCTAGTTAATAATACCAGAAAGATATTTAACCATCCAATCCTAAATATATCAGACTATTATGTGAATTTGCTTTTTTTTTTTAAATGGTATATTTTTTTTGTAAGCACTATTTGGAGGTACTTTATGTTACAACAAAATCTTTTAAAATTCTTATTACCCCAAAATATTTTGTTGTGATTTTTATAATTTTAAATGGGTTATTTATCAAATTATTTCAGAAAAATACAAATTTGTGCCAAACAGCAAAGATGTCCTTTTTGAAGTAGTTTGATACAGTAATGGTTTGTAATATAGTACAGCAATAGTTTTGAAGATTATCGAAACTTTAAAATACAGTAGGATTGTCTCTTTTTAAACGAAGTAAATATGCGTGTGATGAAAAATATACATTTCTCTATTTAAAATAAAACCAGTGATTTGCATATTTTGGAAATTGATTTGGTTTCTACTCAGCTGTATGAAACTTTCCTTTTGTAACAGGGGGAGGTTATCCCAGATGGTGTCCTGTGCAACTTTCAGGCCTGGTGGCTTACATACTTTGGTGAGTGCTATGCTTCTTTTCATATACAGCAAACCCAAAGCTTGTTCTGCTGATTTCTAGTATGATAACACACTTAACATCAAACAATATTTGTGTATTTCCTCTTTCTGCTGCTGTTTATTTGAAATGGTCTCCTTTAATAGTGAATTAACAGGTAACTATTAAAAAAAAATAGTGAAATTAATACTAGAATGTTTATGATATGTCCTTACTATACAGTACAAATGCACACAAGGCCCATACTAGAGAGATCACTCTGTGACCAGTCCTTTATTAGCCAGCACTGAAGTGGGGAAGATTAGTGGAGCTTCCCCTTTTATACCTGAAAGTCCAGGTTAGGAGTGTCTTCCACAAGTTCACCACTTAGTGGTCAGTGTTCTCACGGTGTACAACTTAGGTCAGTTTATACATGGATTACAATGACAGTGGAATACATGACATCACCTTCCCCCCCCCCCCAAAGTCTTATAGGGATCACAGGTTAAGTCTCTCTGATGGTTTACGCTCCCTTGTAGAGCACCTGAGTTGGGGCTCCGGTTGTTGGGGCGCTGGCCTGAGTGTCTGCTGTTTGCGGTGCCTCAGGCCTGTCCAGACTGCCCACAGTGACTGGCTCTCCTCCACTTGGTTCCGGTGTTTGGTCACCTGTGGTGGAGTGAACTCTACATCGTGTTCTTCCTCTGCTTTTTGTTTGAATCACGTGCTTGCGGCAGATTTGTCCATTGGTAAGTTTAACTACCAGAATCCTATTCCCCTCTTTGGCAATCACAGTGCCTGCGAGCTATTTGGGCCCTGCAGCGTAGTTGAGAACAAAGACAGGGTCATTGACATCAATAAATCGCGCCCTCGCATTCCCGTCATGGTAGTCACATTGTGACCGGCGCCTGCTCTCAACAATTTCTTTCATGGTGGGGTGTATAAGGGATAACCTGGTTTTGAGCGTCCTTTTCATTAGTAGCTCTGCGGGTGGAACCTCTGTGAGCGAATGTGGTCGGGATCTATTGGCCAACAGGAGGCGTGATAAGCGGTTTTGTAGGGAACCCTCTTGGATTCTGAGCATCCCCTGTTTGATTATCTGCACTGCTCGTTCCGCCTGGCCGTTTGAAGCCAGCTTGAACGGTGCCATTCTGACATGGTTGATTCCATTTCCTGCCATGAAGTCCTGGAATTCAATGCTTGTAAAGCACGGGCCATTATTGCTGACCAAGACATCCGGTAGACCGTGGGCGGCGAACATTGCCCGTAGACTTTCTACCGTGGCAGAGGATGTGTTTGAATTGAGAATGTTACACTCGATCCATTTGGAGTAGGCGTCTACTACAACCAAAAACATTTTTCCCATGAAAGGACCTGCGTAGTCCACATGGATGCATGACCATGGCTTGGCGTGCCAGGACCAGGGGCTAAGGGGGGCTTCCCTGGCCGCATTGCCCAGCTGGGCACACGTGTTGCACCTGCGAACACAAAGTTCCAGGTCTGCATCTATCCCTGACCACCAAAAGTGTGACCTGGCAATTGCCTTCATCATGACAATGCCCGGGTGCTCATTGTGGCGTTCTCGGATGAACGCCTCTCTGCCCATCTGGGGGATGACTACTCGGTTTCCCCATAGTAGGCAATCGGCCCGAATCGAGAGTTCATCCTTGCGCCTGTGAAATGGTTTAAATTCCTCAGGGCATGCCCCATACGTGGCTGCCCAGTCCCCATTCAGGACACATTTCTTGACTGAAATCAGTAACGAGTCTCTCTTTGTCCAGACTTTGATCTATTGGGCTGTCACGGGTGAGTCTTCGCTTTCGAAAGCTTCAACAGCCATGACCGTCTCAGCAGCATGCTCGGTTGCCCCCTCGGTGGTGGCTAGAGGGAGCCTGCTGAGTGCATCGGCGCAGTTTTCAGTGCCCGGTCTGTGCCGAATTGTATAGTCATAGGCGGCTAACGTGAGTGCCCACCTCTGTATGCAGGCCGACGCATTTGCATTTATGGCCTTGTTGTCGGCCAAAAGGGACGTTAGGGGTTTGTGATCTGTCTCCAGCTCAAATTTCCTGCCAAATAGGTACTGGTGCATTTTCTTTTTATTGCATATACACATGCAAGCACTTCCTTTTCTATCATCCCATAGCCCCTTTCTGCCTGAGACAGACTTCTGGAGGCATAAACTACCGACTGTAACTGACCCTTGACATTAACATGCTGCAACACACACCCGACCCCATAGGATGATGCATCGCACGTTAAAACAAGTTTCTTACATGGGTCCTATAGCGTTAACAGATTGTTGGAGCATAACAAGTTGCGTGCTCTATCAAAAGCCCTTTCCTGGCTGTCCCCCCAGACCCATTCGTGACCTTTGCAGAGGAGCACGTGTAGCGGCTCTAACAGCGTGCTCAATTTGGGAAGAAAGTTACCAAAATAGTTCAGGAGCCCCAGGAATGAAAGCAGCTCCATCGTGTTCCGGGGTCTGGGGGCTCTCTGGATCGCTTCTGTTTTGGACGCAGTAGGTCTGATCCCGTCTGCTGCTACCCTCATCCCCAGGAATTCTACTTCTGGAGCTAGGAAGACGCACTTCGCCTTTTTCACTCGCAGCCCTACTTGGTCCAGTCTGCGTAGCACCTCCTCCAGGTTGTGGAGGTGTTCTTCAGTATCACAATCCGTGATGAGGATATCGTCTTGAAAAACCACCGTCCTTGGAATCGACTTGAGGAGACTTTCTATGCTTCGTTGAAAGATCGCGGCGGCCGAGCGAATCCCGAACGGACATCTGTTGTACTCAAACAACCCCTTGTGTGTCGTGATGGTGGTCAGCTTCTTCGACTCACTCGCCAGCTCCTGGGTTGTGTAAGCTGAGGTCAGGTCCAATTTTGAAAAAAGTTTGTCACCGGATAGCGTTGCAAAGAGGTCCTCCGCTCTTGGTAGCGGGTACTGGTCTTCGAGTGACACCTGATTGATGGTGGACTTGTAATCACCACATATCCTGACCGACCCATCCGCCTTGAGCACCGGCACAATCGAGCTCGCCCAGTCACTGAATTCGACTGGCGAGATGATGCCTTCCCTCAGCAGGCGGTCCAATTCGCCTTCTATCTTTACCCGCATCACGTACGGCACCGCTCTGGCCTTGTGGTGTACTGGCCTGGCGTCCGTGTTTATGTGAATCACTACCTTGATCCCCATGAAAGTGCCAATGCCGGGTTGAAATAGTGAGTCAAATTTGTCCAGGATCTGTGAGAATGATACTCGCTCCACAGAAGAAATTGCATTGACATCGCCCCATTTCCAGTTCATGACAGCAAGTCAACTCCTCCCCAGCAGTGTGGGACCGTCCCCCGGGAGAATCCAGAGTGGCAGTCTGTTCTCCGAATCTTTGTGGATGACGACTACCGTGGCGCTGCCTAGCACCGGAATGATCTCCTTTGTATATGTCCATAGCTGTGCGTCAATCGGCAATAATTTTGGCCTCCTGGCCTTGGACGCCCACAACTTGTCGAACTGTTTGATACTCATCATAGAAACATAGAAAATAGGTGCAGGAGCAGGCCATTCAGCCCTTCTAGCCTGCACCGCCATTCAATGAGTTCATGGCTGAACATGAAACTTCAGTACCCCCTTCCTGCTTTCACGCCATACCCCTTGATCCCCCGAGTAGTAAGGACTTCATCTAACTCCCTTTTGAATATATTTAGTGAATTGGCCTCAACTACTTTCTGTGGTAGAGAATTCCACAGGTTCACCACTCTCTGGGTGAAGAAGTTTCTCCTCATCTCGGTCCTAAATGGCTTACCCCTTATCCTTAGACTGTGTCCCCTGGTTCTGGACTTCCCCAACATTGGGAACATTCTTCCTGCATCCAACCTGTCCAAACCCGTCAGAATTTTAAACGTTTCTATGAGGTCCCCTCTCACTCTTCTGAACTCCAGTGAATACAAGCCCAGTTGATCCAGTCTTTCTTGATAGGTCAGTCCCACCATCCCAGGAATCAGTCTGGTGAATCTTCACTGCACTCCCTCAATAGCAAGAATGTCCTTCCTCAAGTTAGGAGACCAAAACTGTACACAATACTCCAGGTGTGGCCTCACCAAGGCCCTGTACAACTGTAGCAACACCTCCCTGCCCCTGTACTCAAATCCCCTCGCTATGAAGCCCAACATGCCATTTGCTTTCTTAACCGCCTGCTGTACCTGCATGCCAACCTTCAATGACTGATGTACCATGACACCCAGGTCTCGTTGCACCTTCCCTTTTCCTAATCTGTCACCATTCAGATAATAGTCTGTCTCTCTGTTTTTACCACCAAAGTGGATAACCTCACATTTATCCACATTATACTTCATCTGCCATGCATTTGCCCACTCACCTAACCTATCCAAGTCACTCTGCAGCCTCATAGCATCCTCCTCGCAGCTCACACTGCCACCCAACTTAGTGTCATCCGCAAATTTGGAGATACTACATTTAATCCCCTCGTCTAAATCATTAATGTACAATGTAAACAGCTGGGGCCCCAGCACAGAACCTTGCGGTACCCCACTAGTCACTGGCTGCCATTCTGAAAAGTACCCATTTACTCCTACTCTTTGCTTCCTGTCTGACAACCAGTTCTCAATCCACGTCAGCACACTACCCCCAATCCCATGTGCTTTAACTTTGCACATTAATCTCTTGTGTGGGACCTTGTCGAAAGCCTTCTGAAAGTCCAAATATACCACATCAACTGGTTCTCCTTTGTCCACTTTACTGGAAACATCCTCAAAAAATTCCAGAAGATTTGTCAAGCATGATCTCCCTTTCACAAATCCATGCTGACTTGGACCTATCATGTCACCATTTTCCAAATGTGCTGCTATGACATCCTTAATAATTGATTCCATCATTTTACCCACTACTGAGGTCAGGCTGACCGGTCTATAATTCCCTGCTTTCTCTCTCCCTCCTTTTTTAAAAAGTGGGGTTACATTGGCTACCCTCCACTCGATAGGAACTGATCCAGAGTCAATGGAATGTTGGAAAATGACTGTCAATGCATCCGCTATTTCCAAGGTTACCTCCTTAAGTACTCTGGGATGCAGTCCATCAGGCCCTGGGGATTTATCGGCCTTCAATCCCATCAATTTCCCCAACACAATTTCCCGACTAATAAAGATTTCCCTCAGTTCCTCCTCCTTACTAGACCCTCTGACCCCTTTTATATCTGGAAGGTTGTTTGTGTCCTCCTTAGTGAATACTGAACCAAAGTACTTGTTCAATTGGTCTGCCATTTCTTTGTTCCCCGTTATGACTTCCCCTGATTCTGACTGCAGGGGACCTACGTTTATCTTTACTAACCTTTTTCTCTTTGCATACCTATAGAAACTTTTGCAATCCGCCTTAATGTTCCCTGCAAGCTTCTTCTCGTACTCCATTTTCCCTGCCCTAATCAAACCCTTTGTCCTCCTCTGCTGAGTTCTAAATTTCTCCCAGTCCCCAGGTTCGCTGCTATTTCTGGCCAATTTGTATGCCACTTCCTTGGCTTTAATACTATCCCTGATTTCCCTAGATAGCCACGGTTGAGCCACCTTCCCTTTTTTATTTTTACGCCAGACAGGAATGTGCAATTGTTGTAATTCATCCATGCGGTCTCTAAATGTCTGCCATTGCCCATCCACAGTCAACCCCTTAAGTATCATTCGCCAATCTATCTTAGCCAATTCACGCCTCATACCTTCAAAGTTACCCTTCTTTAAGTTCTGGACCATGGTCTCTGAATTAACTGTTTCATTCTCCATCCTAATGTAGAATTCCACCATATTATGGTCACTCTTCCCCAAGGGGCCTCGCACAATGAGATAATTAATTAATCCTCTCTCATTACACAACACCCAGTCTAAGATGGCCTCTCCCCTAGTTGGTTCCTCGACATATTGGTCTAGAAAACCATCCCTTATGCACTCCAGGAAATCCTCCTCCACTGTATTGCTTCCAATTTGGCTAGCCCAATCTATATGCATATTAAAGTCACCCATTATAACTGCTGCACCTTTATTGTATGCACTCCTAATTTCCTGTTTGATGCCCTCCCCAACATCACTACTACTGTTTGGAGGTCTGTGCACAACTCCCACTAACGTTTTTTGCCCTTTAGTGTTCTGCAGCTCTACCCATATAGATTCCACATCATCCAGGCTAATGTCTTTCCTAACTATTGCATTAATCTCCTCTTTAACCAGCAATGTTACCCCACCTCCTTTTCCTTTTATTCTATCCTTCCTGAATGCTGAATACCCCTGGATGTTGAGTTCCCAGCTCTGATCATCCTGGAGCCACGTCTCCGTAATCCCAATCACATCATATTTGTTAACATCTATTTGCACAGTTAATTCATCCACCTTATTGCGGCTACTCCTTGCATTAAGACACAAAGCCTTCAGGCTTGCTTTTTTAACACCCTGGCTAGCCCCCGTGTCTAGCTCTATTGATACTGGGATGACATTGAGGAGCACTTTCATCATTATCAGTAGGGTCGTGGTGTATGATCTGTATATGTGCTCCACATGAACTCGCTGAACTTCAGCTTCCAGCGATTTCCCCCAGTGTCCATTTGGCCTCGTAGGGCTTACATCGGGCCCGTCCTCCTCGTATATCAACCTGGCTGCTGGCTTCCTGCACACACGCGCCAAGTGATCGCTGACGTTGCAGTTTCTGCAGGTATATTGCTGATACCTTCAAGCTCTGGCTGTGCGTTTGCCTCCACACCTCCAACATGAGCCGTTGTTGGAAACAAAAGGTCCATTACCAGTCGATCGTCTCTGACTGTCTCTGTAACTGTCCTTAAACGCACCATTGACAGGTGCGGGCGGGGACGGGGAGCGGGCGGGTAAGTGAAGCTGAGTCCACGGCCAGATCAGCCATGATCTTGTTGAATGGCGGAGCAGGCTCGAGGGGCTAGATGGCCTACTCCTGTTCCTAATTCTTAGGTTCTTATGTAGGTGTTGATGGCCTCATTACTGGCTGCATTGTCCCTTGCTATGGCTCGCCATTGTCTCTGTTGAATTCCCCCTTTGGGTTCGACTACATGCTCGGCCATGTCCGATTACCCCTGTCTGCCTGGAGAACTGTGTGCTGTGTTAACAATGTTGATTCCCTGTCCATTTTCTGCATTTAAACCAAGATTTTTGTCAAACATCATTCTGGTCTCTTCCTCCCCTGAGATAAATGTCTGGGCCATCAAAGCCGCCGTTTCCAGGGTCAAGTCTTTGGTCTCAATCAGTTTCCTGAAAACTCCAGCGTGCCCGATGCCCTCAATTTAAAAAAAAAGTCTCGCAGCATCTCCGCTCTGCATGCATCTGGGAACTTACATAGTTGCCTGAGATCTGCCACGAAGTCTTGAACGCTTTGCCCTTCTTGCCGCCAGTGCGTGTAAAACCGATGTCTCGCCATGTGCATGCTGCTCGCCGGTTTAAAGTGTTCCCCGATCAACATACTGAGCTCTTCAAATGTCTTGTCCGCCGGCTTCTCTGGCGCTCGAAAGTCCTTCATCAGGGAGTGCGTCCTGGATCCACAAACCGTCAGGAGATGAGCCCTGCGTTTGTCGGCCGAATCCTGTCCCAACCATTCCTTAGTGACGAAACTTTGCTGTCGTCTCTCAATAAAATCGTCCCAATCATCACCAACACAGTACCTCTCGTCTGTGCTGCTCGTGGCCATGCTCGCGTGGTTTAAATCCCAGTTTCTCGTCGCCAATGATATGTCCTTACTATACAGTACAAATGCACACGAGGCCCATACTCGAGAGATGGTCACTCTGTGACCAGTCCTATATTGGCCAGCACTGGAGTGGAGAAGATGGGTGGAGCTTCCCCTTTTATACCTGAAAGTCCAGGTTAGGAGTGTCTCCCATAAGTTCACCACCTAGTGGTCAGTGTTCTCACGGTGTACAACTTAGGTCAGTTCATACATGGATTACAATATTAGTAGAATACATGACCGTTTACATTCAACTCATTTGGGAAATTGTAATATGCTACTGAGGATTGATGATTTTAATTTAATGCCTTATTGCTCTTTTCATTTATTACAGTAAGAGGTGCCCATGCATCTTTGTGTAGCTTCATTACTTATTAACATTTCTGTATCACTGTAAGCTTTCTGGGCCAAAAATAATTCAAAACACTTTTGCAAATTCTTAATTTTTATGAATAAATTTGGCAGATCATTTGGAAAGTTTAATATGACTTTGATTTCATGTGTTTGTAGTACTTGGTTTCATGCTGTGCCAGGGACTCCATTCTAAAAAGGACCACCTCTGTTTGTCATCTCGAGTGCCAACTGTGGCTCAGTGGGTAGCGTTCTCGCCTCTGAGTCAGAAGGTTGTGGGTTCAAATCCCACTTCAGGGACTTGAGCACAAAAATCCAGGCTGACGCTCCAGTGCAGTGCTGAGGGAGTGCTGCAATATCAGGGGTGCCGTCTTTCGGATGAGACATTAAACTGAGGCCCTGTCTGCACTCTCGGGTGGACGCAAAAGATCCCATAGCACTATTTCGAAGAAGAGCAGGGGAGTTAAACCCAGTGAACTAGCCAATATTTATCCCTTGATCAACACCACTAAAACAGATTATCTGGTCATTATCACATTGCTGTTTTTGGGAGCTTGCTATGCACAAATTGGTTGCCGCATTTTTTTTTATTTGTTCCTTGAATGTGGGCGTCGCCAGCAAGGCCAGCATTTATTGACCATGCCGCATTGCCCTTGAGAAGATGGTGCCCTTGAGCTGGCTTCTTGAACCACTGCAGTCCGTGTGGTGAATGTACTCCCACAGAGATGATGGTGTTCCCATGTGCCTGCTGCCCTTGTCTTTCTAGGTGGTAAAGGTTGCGGGTTTGGGAGGCGCTGCCAAAGAAGCCGTGGTGAGTTGCTGCAATACATCTTGTAGATGATACACACTGCAGCCACGGTGCGCTGGTGGTGGAGGGAATGAACATTTAAGGTGATAGATGGGGTGTCATTTAAATGGGCCGCTTTGTCCTGGATGGTGTTGAGCTTGTTAAGTGTTGGAGGTGCACTCATCTAGGCAAGTGGAGAGTATTCCATCACACTCCTGACTTGTGCCTTGGAGATGGTGGAAAGGCTTTAGGGAGTCAGGAGGTGAGGCAGCAACTGCAGAACACCCAGCCTCTAACCTGCTCTTGTTGCCACAGTATTTATGTGGCTAGTCCAGTTAAGTTTCTGGTCAATGGTGACCCCTAGGATATGATGGTGAGGGATTCGGCGATGGTAATGCTGTTGAATGTGAAGGGACAGTGGTTAGACTCTCGCTTGTTGGAGATAGTCATTGCTTGGCAGTTTTGTGGTGCGAATGTTACTTGCCACTTATGAGCCCAAGCCTCAATGTTGTCCAGGTCTTGCTGCATATTGACATGAACTGCTTCATTATCTGAGGAGTTGCGAATGGCACTGAACACTGCAGTCATCAGTGAACATCCCCACTTCTGACCTCATGGTGGAGGGAAGGTCATTGATGAAGCAGCAGAAGATAGTTGGGCCTTGGACACTGCCCTGAGGAACTCCTGCAGCGATTTCCCAGATTACAACAGTGGCCACACTTCAAAAGTGCTTCATTGACAGTAAAGCACTTTGGGATGTCCGGTGGTTTTCTTTTTCTTTCCTTCCTTCCTTCCTTCCTTTCCTTTTCCTTTTCCTTTTCCTTTTCCTTCCTTCCACCACAAAATAGTATATACCTCAATGCAATGGGTAAGTCAGATGAGCGGAGAGCACACATAGACACTTGGGAGTACGGTACTTTAGCTATTACTGAGACATGGCTGAAAGAAGGATTGGTATGGCAACTCAACATTCCTGGTTGCAGGTTTTTCAGATGGGATAGGGGGGGTGGGGGAAAAAAGGATGAATTGAAGAACACAAAAGACGCGATCACACTACTGGGAGTGTACTATAGATCCCCAAACAGTCAGAGAGAGATAGAAGAACAAATATGTGGGCAAATTGCTGCGAAGTGCAAAAACTATAGAGCTGTAATAGTGGGGGATTTCAGCTACCTTAATAATAACTGGGGGAAAAAGTAGTGTGAATGGTACAGAGGTTGCGGAATTCCTAAAATGCATTCAGGAGAACTTCTTTAACCAGCATGTAACAAGCCCAACAAGGGGGTGGTTCTGGACTTAGTTTTGGGGAATGAAGAGGGGAGGTGGAAGGGGCATCAGTGGGAGAGCATTCTGATGCTAGTGATCATAATTCAGTAAGATTTAGGGTAGTTATGGAAAAGAACAAAGGTGGACCAGGAAAAAAAATTCTCAATTGGGGTAAAGCCAATTTTGCTGAGCTGAAATGGGATTTGGCCAAAGTGGATTGGAAACGGCTAGTTGAATCAGTGTCAGAGCAGTGGGACGCATCCAAGGAGAAGATCCTGAGGGTACAGAGCAAGTATGTTCCCTTAAAGAAAAAGGGTGCTGCTAACAAATCTAGAGCCCCCTGGATGTCAAAGGATAAGATAAAGAAAAAAAGAGTAAGATAAAGGAAAAAAAAAGGATACCGAGAACTCAATACCGCAGAAACTCTAGAGGAGTATAAAAAGTGCAGGGGTGCAATTAAAAAAGATATCCGGAAAGCAAAGAAAGAGCATGAAAGAATGTTGGTAAGTAAAATCAGGGAAAAGCCAAAGATGTTTTATAAATACATTAAGAGCAAGAGGATAGCTAGAGAAAGAGTGTGGTATAAAGGAAGTCTGTGTGTGGAGGCAGTTGACGTGGGTATGATTCTTAATGAATACTTTGCATCTGTTTTCACAAAAGAGAGGGGTGATGCAGACTTTGCAATGAGGGTGGAGGGGTGTGAAATATTAGATGAGATAAACATAGTGAGAGAGGATGTATTAAGGGTCTTAGCAGCTTTGAAAGTGGATAAATCCCCAGGCCCCGGATGGAATTTATCCCAAGCTGTTAAGAGAAGCAAAAGAGGAAATAGCAGAGGCTCTGACCATCATTTTCCAGTCTTCTCTGGCTACAGGTGTGATACCAGAGGACTGGAGGACAGCTAATGTTTTACCTTTGTTTAAAAAGGGAGAAAGGGATTGACTGAGTAAATAATTATAGGTCAGTTCTTGAGCTTGAGCCTTTTCTACCTCATGCAGGGCTGTGGTTTTGTTGAGATGATGGTGGGTAGCATGCTGCGGGATGAAGTCGAGGATACTCGAGTCAAAGGCAGAGTCTCGGTTAAGGAGATCTTCGAAGTGCTCCTTCCAGCGGGTCCTAACTGCCTCGGTGTCCTTGATGAGTGTCTCCCCATTCTTGGCCAGCAGTCGGGTGGGGCCTTGGGTTCTTGGGCCGTAGGTGGACTTAACTGCGGTGAAGAATCCTCACACATCATGGCTGTCGACTAACTGCTGAATCTCCTGTGTTTTCTCCACCCATCATCTATTCTTTAGGTCGCGGGTTTTTTGTTGAACCTCTGCCTTTAGCCATCTGTAAAGTTGCTTTGCTGCTCCCGAGTTGGGTTGTTGGTTAAGGTTCAGAAATGACCTGCGCTTGCGATTTATTAACCGTCGGCTGCCTGAGGAAGAGTTTTCAAAGATCAGGCCCTCAAATCTGGCACCAAACTCATGATCTACAGGACGGTAGTGATACCCGCCCTCCTGTATGGCTCAAAGAGACGTGGACCATATACAGTAGACACCTCAAATCGCTGGAGATATCCCACCAACGATGTCTCCAAAGATCCTGCAAATCCCCTGGGAGGACATACACACTAACGTCAGTGTTCTCGATCAGGCCAACATCCCCAGCATCGAAGCACTGACCACACTCGACCAGTTCCATTGAGCGGGCCACATTGTTCGCATGCCTGACACAAAACTCCCAAAGCAAGTGCTCTACTCGGAATTCCTACATGGCAAGCGTTCCCCAGGTGGGCAGAGGAAACGTTTCAAGGACACCCTCAAAGCCTCCTTGATAAAATGCAACATCCTCACCGACACCTGGGAGTCCCTGGCCAAAGACCGCCCTGAGTTGAGGAAGAGCATCCGGTAGGGCGCTGAGCACCTCGAGTCTCATCGCCAAGAGCATGCAAAAAGCAAGCGCAGGCAGTGGAAGGAGCGTGTGGCAAACCAGACTCCCCATCCACCCTTTCCTTCAATGACTGTCTGTCCCACCTGTGACAATTGGACTGTTCAGTCACCTAAGAACTCATTTTTAGAGTGGAAACAAGTCTTCCTCGATTTCGAGGGACTGCCTATGATGAAGATGATGACAGGCCAGTCAGCCTAAGCTCAGTGGTGGAAAAATTATTGGAAAAAATCCTGAGGGACAGGATAAATATTAATTTGGAAAGACGTGGATTAATCAAGGACAGTCAGCATGGATTTGTTAAGGGAAGGTCGTGTCTGACTAACTTGATTGAATTTTTCCAAGGAGATAACCAGGAGGGTCGATGAGGACAGTGCGTATGATGTAGCATACATGGATTTTGGCAAAGCTTTTGATAAGGTCTCACATGGCAGACTGGTCACTAAAGTAAAAGCCCATGAGATCCAGGGCAAAGTGGCAAGTTGGATCCAAAATTAGCTCAGAGGCAGGAAGCAAAAGATAATGGTTGATGGGTGTTTTTGTGACTAGAAGGCTGTATTTGGACTTCCAGAAGGCATTTGACAAGGTGCCACATAAAAGGTTACTGCACAAGATAAAAGTTCACGGGGTTGGGGGTAATATATTAGCATGGATAGAGGATTGGCTAACTAACAGAGAACAGCGCGTCGGGATAAATGGTTCATTCTCTGGTTAGCAACCAGTAACTAGTGGGGTGCTGCAGAGATCAGTGCTGGGACCCCAACTATATTAACGATTTGGAAGAAGGGACTGAGTGTAACGTAGCCAAGTTTGCTGATGATACAAAGATGGGAGGAAAAGCAATGTGTGAGGAGGACACAAAAAATCTGCAAAAGGACATAGACAGGCTAAGTGAGTGGGCAAAAATTTGGCAGATGGAGTATAATGTCGGAAAGTGTGAGGTCATGCACTTTGGCAGAAAAAAATCAAAGAGCAAGTAATTATTTAAATGGAGAAAGATTTCAAAGTGCTGCAGTACAGTGGGACCTGGGGGTACTTGTGCATGAAACACAAAAGGATAGTATGCAGGTACAGCAAGTGATGAGGTAAGCCAATGGAATCTTGGCCTTTATTGCAAAGGGGATGGAGTATAAAAGCAGGGAAGTCTTGTTACAGCTATATAAGGTATTGGTGAGGCCACAGCTGGAATACTGTGTGCAATTATGGTTTCCATATTTACGAAAGGATATATTTGCTTTGGAGGCAGTTCAGAGAAGGTTCACTAGGTTGATTCCAGGGATGAGGGGGTTAGAAACATAGAAACATAGAAAATAGGTGCAGGAGCAGGCCATTCAGCCCTTCTAGCCTGCACCGCCATTCAATGAGTTCATGGCTGAACATGAAACTTCAGTACCCCCTTCCTGCTTTCTCGCCATAACCCTTGATCCCCCGAGTAGTAAGGACTTCATCTAACTCCCTTTTGAATATATTTAGTGAATTGGCCTCAACTACTTTCTGTGGTAGAGAATTCCACAGGTTCACCACTCTCTGGGTGAAGAAGTTTCTCCTCATCTCGGTCCTAAATGGCTTACCCCTTATCCTCAGACTGTGACCCCTGGTTCTGGACTTCCCCAACATTGGGAACATTCTTTCTGCATCTAACCTGTCTAAACCCGTCAGAATTTTAAACGTTTCTATGAGGTCCCCTCTCATTCTTCTGAACTCCAGTGAATACAATCCCAATTGATCCAATCTTTCTTGATAGGTCAGTCCCGCCATCCCGGGAATCAGTCTGGTGAACCTTCACTGCACTCCCTCAATAGCAAGAATGTCCTTCCTCAAGTTAGGAGACCAAAACTGTACACAATACTCCAGGTGTGGCCTCACCAAGGCCCTGTACAACTGTAGCAACACCTCCCTGCCCCTGTATTCAAATCCCCTCGCTATGAAGGCCAACATGCCATTTGCTTTCTTAACCGCCTGCTGTACCTGCATGCCAACCTTCAATGACTGATGTACCATGAAGAAAGTTTGAGTAGGTTGGGCCTCTACTCATTGGAATTCAAAAGAATGAGAGGTGATCTTATCAAAACGTATAAGATTATGAGGGGTCTTGACAGGGTGGAAGCTGAGAAGATGGTTCCACTGATGGGGGAGACTAGAACTAGAGGGTGTGATCTTAGAATAAGGGGCTGCCCATTTAAAACAGAGATGAGGAGAAATTTCTTCTGAGGGTTGTAAAATCTGTGGAATTTGCTGCCTCAGAGAGCTGTGGAAGCTGGGACATTGAATAAATTTAAGACAGAGATAGACAGTTTCTTAAACGATAAGGGAATAGGGGTTATGGGGAGCAGGCGGGGAAGTGGAGCTGAGTCCATGTTCAGATCAGCCATGATGGCCTACTCCTGTCCCTATTTCTTATGTTCTTATGTTCTTATTATCCAGTGGGGTTCCGCAGGGCTCAGTGCTGGGTCCCTTGCTTTTTTGTGGTCTATATCAATGACTTGGACTTGAATGTTGGGGTTGTGATTAAGAAATTTGCAGATGATGCTAAAATAAGCTGTGTGGTTGAAAATGGAGAAGAAAGCTGCAGACTGCAGGAAGATATCAATGTACTGGTCAGGTGGGTAGAACAGTAGCAAATGGAATTCAATCCTGATAAGTATGAGGTACTGCATTTGGGGAGGTCTAACAAGGCAAGGGAATACACATTAAATGGTACAACACTGAAAAGTGTAGAGGAACAAAGGGATCTTGGAATGCAGGTTTACAGATCCCTGAAGGTAACAGGCCAGGTAGATAAGGTGGTTATGAAGGCATATGGAATACTTGCCTTTATAAGTCGAGGCATGGAATACAAGAGCAAGGACGTTATGCTTGAACTGTATAAAGCACTGGTTAGGCCGCAGCTGGAGTACTGTGTGCAGTTCTGGTCACCACATTACAGGAAATATGTGATTGCACTGGAAAGTGTAGTGTATGACATGATGCAATGAACTCCGTACTGTGAGCCAGTGACTAGGTGTAACCTGGTCAGTCTTTAATGGCTTCCAGAAGTGAAGATACAGAGGTAAAGTTCAGGCTATATACCGGGCCCAGCATGAGTGTACTTATGACCCTAGGACCTCCGATGGTAGTGCCCCCCTGTTGGTGGGCAGACCTTATGTACATACATTACATCATTCCCTCCCCCAGTTCTTGGCACAGGTCCATATTACAAGTTCAGATGATCTGGAGCCCTTTGCTCCCTCGTTGACCATCTCAGTACAATCCCAGTTCTTCGTGAATCTCTCATGACTTGGGGCTGGGCGTGATTCTTCCAATGGCTGGACGTGAGTTGGTTGGTCCTCTAAGCTCGCTGAGTCTTCTTCCAACTGTTCCGGTTCATCAGTGTGTCTTAGTTTGATTTGATCAATGTGTATCCTACACATCTGCCCATTCTTCAGCTTAACCATATACATCTGGTTACCCTCCTTATCCGTAACGTTGCCCGGGAGCCACTTGTGCCCTTGACCATGGTTAAGTACATACACTGAGTCATTTACAGATATGTCGCGTGACACTGCTGGTGTTGACGTCTGGTTTCAACATAATCGTTAAGGTCAGGATGGACTAGAAAGAGCCTGGTTTTGAGGCCTCTCCATCGACAGTTCCGCAGGCGTGTGTGTGTGGCCTTGTCCTGTAACTGAGCAGTATGCGTGACTGCAAGGAACCGTGAGTTATGCATTTCAGGCTCTGCTTGATGGTTTGAACTGTCCGCTCCGCTTGACCATTGGATGCGGATTTGAACAGAGCTGATCTCACGTGTTTTACGCTGTTGCACTTCATGAACTCTTGAAACTCCAGGCTCGTGAAACACGGTCCGTTGTCACTGACAACAATGTCTGGCAGACCATGTGTGGCAAACATGCCTCTCAGGTTCTCGATGGTGGCAGTGGAAGTGCTGGATGACATGATCTCACATTCTATCCATTTGGAGTATGCATCTACCACCACAAAAAACATTTTTACAGAGAAAGGGGCCAGCAAAGTTGATGTGGATTCTAGACCACGGTTTGAATGGCCGTGACCACAGACTGAGCAGAACTTCCTTTGGGGCATTGCTTAACTACATGCAAGTGCTGCACTGATGCACGCATGACTCTAAGTCTGAGTCAATGCCAGGCCACCAAACATGGGACCTGGTGATGACCTTCATCATGACAATACCGGGATGCGTACTATGTAACTCCCGTACAAATCTCGTCCTGCCTTTCTTGGGCATTACAAAACGATTACCCCACAGTAAACAGTCGGACTGGATGGAAAGCTCATCTTTGTGACGGCAGTACGGTTTGGTTTCATCATCCATTTCCTTGGGGATGGTCGACCAGTCCCCGTTAAGAACAGAACGTTTTACAACCGATAGGGTCGGATCCTGGCTGGTCCAGTTCTTAACTTGTTGAGCAGTGACAGGCGACCCTTCACTCTCAAAGGCATCCATGACCATGAGTAGCTCTGCGGGCATTGGCATTTCCACCTCCAGTGTGGGCAACGGTAACCGGCTCAATGCATCAGCGCAGTTGTTGGCGCCTCGTCTATGGCGAATGACATAATCATAAGCCGATAATGTCAGCGCCTACCTCTGGATGCGGGACGACGCGTTGGTATTGATACCTTTATGTTCTGTGAACAACGATATAAGCGGCTTGTGATCGGTTTCTAGCTCGAAGCGAAGCCCAAACAGGTACTGGTGCATTTTCTTTTACCCCATAAACATATGCTAAAGCCTCTTTCGCTACCATGCCGAAGGCTCTTTCCACCTTGGACAGGCTTCGAGATGCATATGCAACTGGTTGTAGTTTGCTTGACTCATTGGCTTGCTGGAGTATGCTGCCGACCCCATAGGATGACGCATCACAGGTCAAAACTAGACGCTTGCATGGGTCATACAGTACCAGTAGCTTGTGGGAACACAACAGATTTCTAGCCTTCTCAAAGGCTCTGCCTTGAAGTTCACCCCACACCCAGTCATCTCCTTTCCTGAGCAGCTTGTGCAAAGGCTCTAATACTGTGCTCAATTTGGGTAAGAAGTTACTGAAGTAGTTGAGAAGACCCAGGAACGAACGCAGCTCCGTCACATTCTGGGGCCTGGGCGCATTATTGATGGCCTCTGTTTTCGTGTCTGTAGGCCTGATTCCGTCTGCAGCAATCATTCGTCCAAGGAATTTGACCTCTGGTGCCATGAAAACGCACTTCGAACATTTCAGTCTGAGTCCCACTTTGTCCAAACGACGCAGAATCTCTTCCAGATTGTCCAGGTGCTCGGCGGTGTCACGACCTGTGACTAGGATGTCGTCTTGGGATACCACGGTCCTGGGGACGGATTTCAATAAGCTCTCCGTGTTTCTGAAATATGACTGGCGCCGAATGAATGCCAAAAGGACACCTGTTGTAAATAAACAGTCCTTTGTGCGTGTTGATGCACGTAAGTTTCATTGATGATTCAACCAGTTCCTGTGTCATGAAGGCCGACGTTGGATCCAATTTGGTGAACGATTTTCCCCCGGCTAGCGTTGCAAACAGGTCATCAGCTTTCGGGGTAGTGGGTACTGATCCTGTTTCGAAACTCGGTTGATCGTGACCTTGTAGTCTCCACAAATCCTGACCGTGCCGTCGCTCTTTAACACTGGAACAATGGGGCTGGCCCATTCATTAAATTCAACCGGTGAAACGACCGTCTCGCGTTGTAGCCTGTCCAATTCGAGCTCGACCTTTTCTCTCATGTGCGGGACCGCCCTGGCTATGTGATGGATGGGCCTTGCGTCTGGGCCAAGGTGAATCTGCACCGTGGCTCCCTGAAGCTGCCAATTCCCGGTTCAATCAGTGAGGGAAATTTACTCAGCACTTGAGCACACAAATCATCATCCGCTGATGACAAAGTTTTGATATCGTACCATTTCCATTTTATTTTCTCGAGCCAACTCCTGCCGAATAATGATGGGCCGTTGCCCGGGATAATCCATAACAGTAGATCATGAACCATTCCCTCACACGACACTCTTACTGCTGCACTACCAATCACTGGTATGAGCTCTTTGGTGTAGGTACTCAACTTCGCATTTATCAGACTCAGCTTGTGTCACTCTGCCTTTGTCTCCCACAGCTTTTCGAAAGTCCTCTGGCTCATTATTGATTGGCTCGCACCTGTGTCTAATTCCATGGACACCGGCACACCGTTTAATTTTACCTCCATCATTATCGGTTGGCTCTTTGTTAGGAACGCACGTACGCTATACACTTCCTCCTCGGAGCTCTCAGATGCCTTGGGCTGCATCGGCAGAATTGATCAAACTCCATGTGATGTGTCGCAGCTCGCTTGCTCTGCTGTGGACACGTCCGCTGAAGATGCCCAGCCTTTGCACACCCTCTGCATACATACTGCCTGAAGCGGCACTGATGGGGTTGGTGATTGCCCCCGCAACGCCAACACGTTGAGCTCGGATTTATGTCCGATGGCAGGCTTTGAGCGGCTCCCATTCTTGCAGACGCAGTTGAGTAGGCCCTGCCATGTGCAGCTTTGCCGGCCGTCGATACAATTTTGTACACAGTACTTGCCGTGGAGTTCCTGTTTTGGCGCGATATCTGCTTCGTGCTTTTCTGCGTGGACATGCAAGCCTGGGCTATGGTGATGACCTTGCTGAGGTCCGGTATCTCCGCAGCCAGCAGCTTACTTAAGATCGCCTTGTGGTTGACCCCGATCACGAAAAGTCACGCAGCATGTCTTCCAACGCATGCCCAAATTTGCAAGGCCCTGCAAGACATCTCAGGTCGGCAATAAATGCCGCTATGTCCTGGCCTTCTGGACGAACGTGCGTATAGAAGCGATATCTGGATATGAGGATTCCTTCCGTGGGTTTAAGATGTTCCCGAACTAGAGCACACAGTTCTTTGTAATCCTTTTCTGTAGGAAGAGTGGGTGAGAGCAGATTCTTGATGAGTGCATAGATCGTGGAGCCACAGACGGTGAGAAGAACTGCCCTGCGCTTCTCTGCATCCTTGTCTTTGTTTAGGTTGTTTGCCACGAAATACTGGTCATGACGATCCGTGAAATCTCTCCAATCCTCTTCCTCATTGAATCTCTCGAATTCCAACAGTACTCGATCGTGCTGTGCTCGCCGTACTTTTGAATGGGTTCGTATTTGCTTCGTCGCCAGTTGTAGTGTATGAAATGATACAATGAACTCCGTACTGTGAGCCAGTTACTAGGTGTAACCTGATCAGCCTTCAATGGCTTCCAGAAGTGAAGATACAAAAGTGAAGTTCAGGTTATATCTGGCCCAGCACGAGTGTACCTATGACCCTAGGACCTCCGACGGTAGTGCCCCCTATTGGTGGCAGACCTTATGTACACATTTCAGAAAGGATACAGAGGAGATTTACAAAAATGTTGCCTGGAGTGGGGAATTTTGGCTATGAGGAAGAATTGGAGATGATCGGTCTGCTTTCTTTGGAACAGATACATGATTGAAATGTATAAAATTATGAGGGGCCTGGATAGAGTGAATAGGAGGTACCTGTTTAACTTGGCAGAGGGGTCAACAGCCAGTGGGCATAGATTTAAAGTAATTGGGGGAAGCTTTCGAGGAGGTATGAGGGGAAATGTCTTTACCTGGGGGATGGTGGGAGTCTGGGACTCACTGCCTGAAAGGGTGATAAGGGCAGAAACCCTCACCACATTTACAAAATACTTGGATGTACACTTAAAGTGCCGTAACCTACAGGGCTACATACCAAGGGCTCAATTTTCCCCAGTTATCTGCGCTGTCTTTTTGGCATAAATTAAAATATCCAAGTTTCTCGAAAGTTTCTGCACCAGCGGAATTAAGTTAGTTACGATTTTTTTAGGTTAGTATTTTTTTTGCGTAGCCTGATGTCTGCACCAGTTTTTCAGATTTAAGCATGTTTGGCCAACTTACATTTTTCCTAGGTCGGCGTATGTGACCACTTCCAAAAATCCTTCTAGGCACTTAAGAAAAATCAGTGCACATTAAAAAATTGACGCAGAAAGATGCCATTGTTTTTAGGCGCAGTTTTGCAGGGAGTCAAGAAGACAAAGACTATGTATCATGAAGCTTAATTTTTTCAAAACCAAAAGGGAGAAAATGAAAGTCTAATGTAATTCTTTCATTTTTGATTTTTTCGAAGTACCACCCCACCACCGAACGTCTCCTCACCGGGCTCGAGGGTTGGAGCGTTGGCCGGCAGAATCGGTCTCTCGCTCGGACACAGGGGCTCGGCTTCAAAAGAAGTCCGAGGTTGGGGGGGGGTGGAAGCCGAACTGAAGGGATGAGAACTCATTGACAAACAGCAGCTTCAAAAGAAGCCCGGGGGAGGAGGGTGGTGGAGTGCCAAACTGAAGATATGTAAACCCATTGACATACAGCAGCTTCATGAGGCAGCAGCAGTTGGTAGTAGAAGACCCACCTGAGGTGAGAGTGACTGATGATGACTAGGAACATGCAGATGACGAGGAGGAGGAGCAGGAAACCATACCCGGAACCTGAACCCGGAGCACGACGGTGGAGGAGGGCGGCCCATTTAACGATTGCTCAAGCCTCGAGCCAGCAGCTCATCCGTGAACGCTTTGCTGCCTGAAGGATCAGTGGCAACTATTCCAAATAGATCATGTTTACTGTTTGGACCTGTTCCGTAATGCTGTGTTGTGTTAATGGAACAAATAATGGAAATGATTCTTTTTTAGTTCAAAAGGTTGTGTTAATAATGGAACAAATAATGGAAATTGATTCAGTTATGATTTAAAATGTATTTTATTCAAAAGTTTATCACTTCTTTGTACTTAACTTTGTAAAAATGTTCTTGTATCAAACTTTAAAGTTTTCAGTTACGATCACTTACAAACTTTAAGATCACTTAGAAACTTTTAAACTTGTAAATTTACATCACTTACAAAAAACTTTTAATTTGAGAACAGTTACAACAGTAACATCAATAATAACAACAACAACAACAACAGCAGCAAAGAAAGGCTGCACCCATCTCTCCACCTTATTCTAAGCCCGCCCACTACGCTTGGTCTTGGTGACTCCACCCATGCCCACAGGTGGTGGTGCAGCATTTCTTGGGTTGGTACCAAGTTAATTTTTTTTGAGCATCTCGGGTAATGTGCACTTCTTGATGGTGGGGCGGCGTGGGCAGGCGGTAATGTGGAAGGTCCAGCTTGGCCGCCTTCAGGGGCTGTTACGGGGATTGCAGTGGGAGTGGCAGTTGATTCTGTCAATGGCCGCGGGGTCTGAGCATGTTCCCTTATTGCAGCAGCTAACTCCGACATTCATAAGAACATAAGAAATAGGAGCAGGAGTAGGCCATTTGGCCCCTTGAGCCTGCTCCGCCATTCAATAAGATCATGGTTGATCTGATGATGGACTCAGCTCCACTTCCCTGCCCGCTCCCCATAACCTTTTACTCCCTTATCGCTCAAAAATCTGTCTCCGCCTTAAATATATTCAATGACCCAGCCTCCACAGCTCTCTGGGGCAAAGAATTCCATAGATTTACAACCCTCTGAGAAGAAATTTCTCCTCATCTCAGTTTTAAATGGGCGGCCCCTTATTCTAAAACTATGCCCCCTACGAGTGGAAATATCCTCTCAGCAACCACCTTGTCGAGCCCCCTCATTATCTTATGTTTCAATAAGATCACCTCTCATTCTTCTGAACTCCAATGTGTATATGCCCAACCTACTCAACCTATCCTCATAAGTCAATCCCCTCATCTCCGGAATCAACCTAGTGAACCTTCTCTGAACAGCCTCCAATGCAAGCATATCCTTCCTTAAGTACAGCACGCAGTACTCCAGGTGTGGCCTCACCAATACCTTGTACAGTTGCAGCAGGACTTCTCTGTTTTTATACTCTATCCCCCTTGCAATAAAGGCCATTTGCCTTCCTGATTACTTGCTGTACCTGCATACCAACTTTTTGTGTTTTATGCACAAGGACCCCCAGGTCTCTCTGTCCTGCAGCACTTTGCAATTTTTCTCCATTTAAATTATAATTTGCTTTTCTATTATTTCTGCCAAAGTGGATAACCTCACATTTTCCCACATTATACTCCATCTGCCAAATTTTTGCCCACTCACTTAGCCTGTCTATATATCCTTTTGCAAATTTTGTCATCCTCATAATTTGCTTTCCCACCCATCTTTGTATCATCAGCAAATTTGACTACATTACACTCGGTCCCTTCATTAAAATCATTAATATAGATTGCAAATAGTTGAGGACCCAGCATCGATCCCTGCGGCAACCCACTAGTTACTGTTTGCCAACCGGAAAATGACCCATTTATCCCGACTCTCTGTTTTCTGTTAGTTAGCCAATCGTCTATCCTCCCTCATGTTCACCAACATTGTATCAGCTGCCTGCGACATTCCCTCCCTCGTGTGCCTGGACAGTGTTCCCATTTCTTGCGTTGTTACTTCTCCCGACAGTCCCGATACCTCATCACCCACCCCACTGACGGTGTCCAGGAGTGATCATGTAAGGTCAATGCTCTCCGCACTCATTGCCATCATCAGAACCACATCTGTTACATCCTGCACCTCAGGAGAGCTCTGTCGAGCTCTCCTTCCCCTTCTCACCCTGGGTGTGGCTTGCTGCTCCCACTGGAACCCGCAGCCTTGGACAGTGGGGTCTTGGGTGTGCCTTGCTGCAACCACTGGAATCCCCAGCCTCCGACTGTGAGAAATCATGGAATGTCCCAACACTTGTACCACTCAGGAAAAGGGCTGGCACCTCAATTGGCGGCATCTACACCTCCAGAGTGAGTACAAGAGTGGGGGCTTCACCCTCCGCCTGCCCCTCCCCCTCACCCCTGTGCTCGTGGTCTGGAAGGTGGGATTGGAAGAAACATAGAAATTTACAGCGTAGAAGGAGGTCATTTCGGCCCATGTGCCCGAGCTGGCCTACAAAGAGCCATGTGGCCCTCGCTCAGCAGCCCTGCAGGTTACATGTAAACCTATGAACAATGGTGGACAGGTAAAGAGCATCCAGCCCAACCAGTCCACCCCACACAACTCGTAACGCAACACTTTACACTCCACCGCACACGGAGCCATGCGATCTTCTGGGAGAGGTAAAAACCCAGGCCAGTAGGGGGAAAAAAATCTGGGAAAATTCCTTTCTGACCCATCCAGGTGATCGAAACTAGTCCAGGGCATCACTCTGGCCGTATTAGATTCCCTAACGTACTTACCATCGTATCTGCGCCAGCCAACAAGAGGTTATCCAGTCTAATCCCACTTACCAGCTCTAGGTCACAGCACTTCAAGTGCACATCCAAGCACTTTTTAAATGTGGTGAGTGTTTTTGCCTCTACCACCTTTCCAGGCAGTGGGTTCCAGACCCCCACAACCCTCTGCTTGAAGAAGCTTCCCCTCATCCCCTCTAAACCTTCCACCAACCATCTTAAACCTATCTCCCCTCGTAATTGACCCCTCCACCAAGGGAAATAGGTCCTTGCTATCCACTATATCCAAACCCCTCAAAATTTTATACACCTCAATGAGGTCTCACCGCAGCTTCCTCTGTTCCAAGGAGAACAAACCTAGCCTATCCAATCTGTCCTCATAGCTAAGATTCTCCATTTCAGGTAGTATCCTCGTAAATCTCATCTGCACCCTCTCCAGTGCAATCACGTCCTTCCTATAATACGGCGACCAGAACTGCACACAGTATTCCAGCTGTGACGTAACCCGTGTATTATACAATTTAAGCATTACCTCCCTGCTTTTGTATTCTTTGCCTCGGCCAATAAGGGCAAGCATTCTGTATCCCTTCTTAACCACCTATCCACTTGGCCTGCTACTTTCAGGGATCTGTGTACAAGCACTCCAACATCCCTTTGTTCATCTACACTTCTAAGTGGCCTACCGTTTAATGTGTATACCCTTTCCTTCTTAGCCCTCCCCAAGTGCATTAACTCACACTTCTCCAAATTAAATTCCATTTGCCACTGCTCTGCCCACTTGACCAAAAGATTGATATCCTCCTGCAGTCCATGACTATCCTCTTCATTATCAACCACACAGCCAATTTTAGTGTCATCTGCAAACTTCTTAATCATACCCTCTATATTCAAATCTAAATCATTGATGTATACCACAAAAAGCAAGGAACCCATTACTGAGCCCTGCGGAACCCCACTGGAAACATCCTTCCAGTCACAAAAACATCCATCAACCATAACTCTTTGCTTCCTATCTCTCAGCCAATTTTGGATCCAACTTGCCACTTTGCCCTGGATCCTATGGGCTTTCACCTTCGTGACCAATCTACCATGTGGGACCTTATCAAAAGCTTTGCTAAAGTCCATATATACTACATCGTACGCACTACCCTCATCGACCCTCCTGGTTACCTCCTTGAAAAGTTCAATCAGGTTAGTCAAACACGATCTTCCCTTAACAAATCCGTGCTGACTGTCCCTGATTAATCCTTGCCTTTCTAAATGTAGGTTGATCCTGTCCTTCAGGAACTTTTCCAATAATTTTTCCACCACTGAGGTTAGGCTGACAGGCCTGTAATTACTCGGCCTACCCCTTTCTCCCTTCTTAAACAAGGGTACCACATTAGCAGTACTCCAGTACCATGCCTGAATCCAAAGAGGACTGGAAAATGGTCAAGGCCTCTGCTATTTCCTCTTTTGCTTCACTCAACAGCCTGGGATGCATTTTATCCAGGCCTGGGGACTTATCCACTTTCAAAACTGCTAAACCCCTTAATACCTCCTCTCTCACTATGATTATTTCATCCAGAATTTCACACTCCTCCTTGATAGCAGTGTCTACATTGCCCCTTTCCTTTGTCAAAACAGATGCAAAGTATTCATTAAGAACCATACCCACATCTTCTGCCTCCATACACACATTACCCTAATGGTCTCTAATAGGCCCTACCCTTTCTTTAGTTATCCTCTTGTTAATATATTTATAGAACATCTTTAGGTTGTCCTTGATTTTACTTAATTTTTCAGGCTCTCTCTTAGCATTCCTAATATCCTTTTTAATTTCATCTCTGAACTTTCTATATTCCTCCAGAGATTCTACAGTATTTAGCCATTGGTACAAGACATAAGCTTCCCTTTTTTTCTTTATCCTCCACAGTAAGTCCCTAGACATCCAAGGGGCTCTAGAATTGTTATTACCACCCTTTTTCTTTAAGGGCAAATGTTTGTCCTGAGCCCTCCGGATCTCCTCCCTGAATGCCTCCCACTGTTCTGTCACGGATTTACCCACAAGTAGCTGTTTCTAGTCCACTGTGGCCAAATCACTTCTCAACTTAACAAAGTTAGCTTTTCCCCAATTTGGGACTTTTATTCCTGGTCTATCCTTGTCCTTATCCATAACTACCTTGAATCTGACTGAATTATGGTCACTGGCACTCAAGTGCTCTCCCACTCATGCCCCTTCCACCTGCCCAGCTTCATTCCCTAAAACTAAATCCAAAACCGCCCCCTCCCATGTTGGGCTTGTTAAATACTGACTACGAACATTCTCCTGAATGCTGCAGCCTCTATACCCTTCACACTATATTTTTCCCAATTAATATTAGGATAATTGAAATCCCCTACTATTACTAACCTATGGTTTTTGGACTTCACAGAAATTTGCATACATACTTGCTGTTCTTTCTGATTCCCACTGTTTGGGAGTCTATAATACACGCCCAGCAGCGTGATTGCCCCTTTTTTATTTTTCAGTTCGGCCCATATGATGATCCCTCGAACATATCATCCCTCCTCACAGCTTTAATATTTTCTTTAATACCCTTTTTTACCCCCTCTCTGTTCTGTCTAAAAATCCTGTAACCAGCAATATTGAGCTGCCAAACCTGCCCTTCTTTCAGCCATGTCTCTGTAATGGCTAGAATGTCATTGGATATATTCAAGAGGGAGTTAGATATGGCCCTTACGGCTAAAGGGATCAAGGGGTATGGAGAGAAAGCAGGAAAGGAGTACTGAGGGAATGATCAGCCATGATCTTATTGAATGGTGGTGCAGGTTCGAAGGGCCGAATGGCCTACTACTGCACTTATTTTCTATGTTTCTATACTCTCAAGTGTCTACCTATGCTCTCAGCTCATCCGCCTTATTTGCTATACTCCTTGCATTAAAGTATATACCATTTAGCACAGGAAGATCTGCTTGTTTCCTGTGTCTGACAGATTTCCTTTCTACATTCTTGCTTTCCAGTTTCAGCTTTACTTCTTTCACTATTGAATTTGTTCTCCGGTTCCCATCCCCCTACCAAGCTAATTTAAATTTTCTCCTCTTCAGGCTCGTCCAGGTCTGAATCTTCTTCTGCATCGGCTTCAGCCTCGTCAGGGTTGGCCTCAAATTTTGCAAAATGTAACAGAACAAACAAATGGTTAGCAGCAGAGGAGGGGCAGGATGGCATGAGTAGGCTCACGCAGCGCAGGCAGCAGGCTCATTTGAAGGACCACGATGAATGATAGCCCATTGTATCAACCGAAGCATAGCTGATGGAGACATCCCCATGAACCGAAGCATGGCTAGCCTGCGCAGTACTTAACATTTAGCAAAGTCAGACTGTTCCTCGAGTGTGGGCCCAGCTTGTGCAGTAGTGGTTGCTTTTCTCCAGGCAGCACCCATCAAAGCAGCGACCCTCTCTTCCAAGGGTGTCAGTGGGTGCAGATTTGCCGGGTCTCCTCCTGTTCGAGTTCTTTCCCTTTTATTATGTGCCACCTTCGTCTGCAAAGATGAAAATGCAACTTTTTCGAGAGGGTGTCTTTCTGCTGGGTGGGACATATACAGCTGTTCACATGATTGCAATTCCAGTGAATAAATTAAAATATTACTTACACTAACTACTTGACCAAGGCCCTGCCACTTCCTTTTGCACTGGCCTCCGGACCGTGGGGTGGACACCATTGCATAGTAATCTTCTGCAAGTTGGTTCCATTTCTTCATTTCTTTTGGTGAAACTTTTATGTGACCTCTGCTGGTGTCCAGCTCATGCCATCTGGCCTCAATTACAGTAACTAGTGCCTCCACTTCGTCCTGTGAGAAATTCTTGGTTCTTGAACCGTGTTGCATATTGCAGCTCCGATTTTTCCACTGAGAATTAAAGTCCTCACACAGTTCTCACATACAACTGGCTCTTTAAAAATGGCCGAATGGAGACTGGGAGGTGTACTAGGCATGCGCGCCCATAGCACTCACATTTAAAAAAAAGTCATTTTTTCCCCCGCGCATGCGCAGAAGGGGAGAGCATCAATTTTTTTGGCGCAGACATTAGGCTGCACCTCCCCCCCCTGCCCTCTGAAACTAAAGAACAGGCTACGCGGTGCCAATTCCCAAAATTAGAACAGGGAAATTTGCAAGTTATTTTTTTGGAGTAGTCATAAGAACATAAGAACATAAGAATTAGGAACAGGAGTAGGCCATCGAGCCCCTCGAGCCTGCTCCGCCATTCAAAAAGATCATGGCTGATCTGGCCGTGGACTCAGCTCCACTTACCCGCCCGCTCACCATAACCCTTAATTCCCTTATTGGTTAAAAATCTACCTATCTGTGACTTGAATACATCCAATGAGTGGCCTCAACTGCTTCCTTGGGCAGAGAATTCCACAGATTCACAACCCTCCTGGGAGAAGAAATTCCTTCTCAATTCGGTTTTAAATTGGCTCCCCCGTATTTTGAGGCTTTGCCCCCTAGTTCTAGTCTCCACGACCAGTGGAAACAACCTCTCTGCCTCTATCTTGTCTATCCCTTTCATTATTTTAAATGTTTCTATAAGATCACCCCTCATCCTTCTGAATTCCAACAAGTAAAGACCCAGTCTACTCAATCTATCATAAGGTAACCCCCTCATCTCTGGAATCAGCCTAGTGAATCGTCTCTGTACCCCCTCCAAGGCTAGTATATTCTTCCTTAAGTAAGGTGACCAAAACTGCACGCAGTACTCCAGGTGCGGCCTCACCAATACCCTGTTCAGTTGCAGCAGGACCTCCCTGCTTTTGTACTCCATCCCTCTCACAATGAAGGCCAACATTCCATTCGCCTTCCTGATTACCTGCTGCACCTACAAACTAACTTTTTGGGATTCATGCACACGGACCCCCAGGTCCCTCTGCACCGCAGCATGTTGTAATTTCTCCCCATTCAAATAATATTCCCTTTTACTTTTTTTTTCCCAAGGTGGATGTCCTCACATTTTCTGACATTGTATTCCATCTGCCAAACCTTAGCCCATTCGCTTAACCTATCTAAATCTTTTTGCAGCCTCTCTGTGTCCTCTACAAAACCTGCTTTCCCACTAATCTTTGTGTCATCTGCAAATTTTGTCACACTACACTCTGTCCCCTCTTCCAGGTCATCTATGTATATTGTAAACAGTTGTGGTCCCAGCACCGATCCGTGGCACACCACTAACCACCGATTTCCAACCCGAAAAGGACGTATTTATCCCGACTCTCTGCTTTCTGTTAGCCAGCCAATTCTCTATCCATGCTAATACATTTCCTCTGACTCCGCGTACCTTTATCTTCTGCAGTAACCTTTTGTGTGGCACCTTATCGAATGCCTTTTGGAAATCTAAATACACCACATCCATTGGTACACCTCTATCCACCATGCTTGTCATATCCTCAAAGAATTCCAGTAAATTAGCTAAACATGATTTCCCCCTTCATTAATCCATGTTGCGTCTGCTTGTTTGCACTATTCCTATCTAGATGTCCCGCTATTTCTTCCTTAATGATAGCTTCAAGCATTTTCCCCACTACAGATGTTGAACTTTTGTCTGACCCCTTTTTTAAACAGAGGCATTAGCTGTTTTCCAATCCACTGGTACCTCCCAGAGTCCAGAGAATTTTGGTAGATTATAACGAATGCATCTGCTGTAACTTCCGCCATCTCTTTTAATACCCTGGGATGCAATTCATCAGGACCAGGGGACTTGTCTACCTTGAGTCCCATTAGCCTGTCCAGCACTACCTCCCTAGTGAGAGTGATTGTCTCAAGGTCCTCCCTTCCCACATTCTCGTGACCAGCAATTTTTGGCATGGTTTTTGTGTCTTCCACTGTGAAGACCGAAGCAAAATAATTGTTTAAGGTCTCAGCCATTTCCACATTTCCCATTACTAAATCCCCCTTCTCATCTTCTAAGGGACCAACATTTACTTTAGTCACTCTCTTCCGTTTTATATATCGGTAAAAGCTTTTACTATCTGTTTTTATGTTTTGCGCAAGTTTACTTTTGTAATCTATCTTTCCTTTCTTTATTGCTTTCTTAGTCATTCTTTGCTGTCGTTTAAAATTTTCCCAATCTTCTAGTTTCCCACTAACCTTGGCCACCTTATACGCATTGGTTTTTAATTTGATACTCTCCTTTATTTCCTTGGTTATCCACGGCTGGTTATCCCTTCTCTTACTGCCCTTCTTTTTCACTGGAATATATTTTTGTTGAGCACTATGAAAGAGCTCCCTAAAAGTCGTCCACTGTTCCTCAATTGTGCCACCATTTAGTCTCTGTTCCCAGTCTACTTTAGCCAACTCTGCCCTCATCCCACTGTAGTCCCCTTTGTTTAAGCATAGTATGCTCATTTGAGACACTACTTCCTCACCCTCAATCTGTATTACAAATTCAACCATACTGTGATCACTCATTCCGAGAGGATCTTTTACTAGGAGATCGTTTATTATTCCTGTCTCATTACACAGGACCAGATCTAAGATAGCTTGCTCCCTTGTAGGTTCTGTAACATACTGTTCTAAGAAACAATCCCGTATCCATTCTATGAATTCCTCCTCCAGGCTACCCCGTGCGATTTGTTTTGACCAATCGATATGTAGGTTAAAATCCCCCATGATTACTGCCATTCCTTTTTCACATGCCTCTATTATTCCCTTGATTATTGTCCGCCCCATTGTGAAGTTATTATTTGGGGGCCTATAAACTACGCCCACCAGTGACTTTTTCCCCTTACTATCTCTAATCTCCACCCACAATGATTCAACATTTTGTTCATTAGAGCCAATATCATCTCTCACAACTGCCCTGATATCATCCTTTATTAACAGAGCTACCCCACCTCCTTTCCCTTCTTGTCTATCCTTCCTAATTGTCAGATACCCCTGTATGTTTAATTCCCAGTCTTGGCCACCCTGCAACCACGTTTCTGTAATGGCCACCAAATCATACCCATTGGTAATGATTTGTGCCGTCAACTCATTTACTTTATTTCGAATGCTGATTGCGTTTAGGTAAAGTGTTTTAATAATAGCTTTTAAACCATGATTTTTAGTTTTGACCCCTCCTGCAGCCCCTTTATATTCATACATATTGTCCCCTCCTATCACCTTGTGGTTTACACTTACCCCAGTGCTACTCTGCTGTGTTGCCTCCTGCCTTTTGCATTCTTTCTTGGGGTCCTGTTCATCTGCGCTCTCACCCACTCTAACTAGCTCTGAGCCCTCTCCTGGGTTCCGAATACTCCTCGCATTGAGGCACTGAGCTTTCAGGTTTGCCTTTTTATTACACTTTGACCCTTTACAATTTTGCTGTATATTGGCCCTTTTTGTTTTGTGCCTTGGGTTTCTCTGCCCTCCACCTTTACTCATCTCCTTTCTGTCTTTTGCTTCTGTCTCCATTTTGTTTCCCTCTGTCTCCCTGCATTGGTTCCCATCCCCCTGCCATATTAGTTTAACTCCTCCCCAACAGCACTAGCAAGCACTCCCCCTCGGACATTGGTTCCGGTCCTGCCCAGGTGCAGACCGTCCGGTTTGTACTGGTCCCACCAGAACCGGTTCCAGTGGCCCAGAAATTTGAATCCCTCCCTGCTGCACCACTGCTCAAGCCACGTATTCATCTGCGCTATCCTGTGATTCCTACTCTGACTAGCACATGGCACTGGTAGCAATCCCGAGATTACTACTTTTGAGATTGTACTTTTTAATTTAGCTCCTAGCTCCTTAAATTCGTCTCGTAGGACCTCATCCCTTTTTTTTTTACCTATGTCGTTGGTACCAATGTGCACCATGACAACTGGCTGTTCGCCCTCCCTTTTCAGAATGTCCTGCACCCGCTCTGAGACATCCTTGACCCTTGCACCAGGGAGGCAACATACCATCCTGGAGTCTCGGTTGCGGCCGCAGAAACGCCTATCTATTCCCCTTACAATTGAATCCCCTATCACTATCGCTCTCCCACTCTTTTTCCTGCCCTCCTGTGCAACAGAGCCAGCCACGTTGCCATGAACTTGGCTGCTGCTGCCCTCCCCTGACAAGTCATCCCCCTCAACAGTACTCAAAGCAGTGTATCTGTTTTGCAGGGGGATGACTGCAGGGGACCCCTGCACTACCTTCCTTGCACTGCTCTTCCTGCTGGTCTTCCAATTCCCCAGCTGGCTGTGGACCCTTCACCTGCGGTAAGACCAACTCGCTACACCTGCTACTCACGTCATTCTCAGCATCGTGGATGCTCCAGAGTAAATCCACCCTCAGCTCCAATTCCGCAACGCGGACCGTCAGGAGCTGGAGGCGGATACACTTCCCGCACACGTAGTCGTCAGGGACACCGGAAGTGTCGCCGAGTACAGGAGGAGCATATCACGTGTCCGAGCTCTCCTGCCATGATTTCACCCTTAGATACATTTAATTTGGCGACAACAATGTTAACAGGTTACTGACTGATATAAAAAAGAAAAAGAAAAGCTACTCACCAATCACTTACCCCTTTGGCTGTGACGTCACCTTTTGATTCCTTTCTACTTTTTTGCTTTTTCTCCCAGCTGGAGCTGCACAAGCACACCTTTTGTAGACCTCTCCACGCACCTCGAGTTCCCGCCTCTGATCGGGGCCAAACACGCCAAAAAATGGCATTGTGGAAAATTGAGCCCCAAGATTTGGAAAGTGGGATTAGGCTGGGTAGCTCCTGGTCGGCCGGCACAGACACGATGGACCGAAATGGCCTCCTTCCGTGCTGTAAATTTCTATGATTCTGTCTGTCTGCCCCTGTCCCTGTCTTTCTGATGAGAACAGTGAAAGGGTGCATTCTGGTAGAATATCCATCCCATGGAAGGTTATGAAGGAGGGAAAATGAATAAAGTATATAATAAATCATGAACATTCCACATCTGCTAAATGTGTTGCCCCTCAACAATATAAATACTGCGCAGCAAGTTTGGAAATACCATTAGCTTGCAAGATATTCCCATGTTGCAACTCCCCTGCATTGATTATTTGCATGCAACATAGATGAATGCCTATTTCAGTTATTGTTGCATGTCCATAATTGTATGTATCCATTTTAAGCACCTTCTTTTAACACTTCTTTCGTCAGCAGTCAAAAAACGATCCACTTCCCATATTCTGTCCAATTACGAATATCTGTTAACACCTGAAGACTCATGAGCACTAATGTAAGGATAGTAGGAATGCCAAGTTTAAGGCCTCTGCTTTGAATTACTCGACTTCTCACTCGGTAGCATTCCTTTTGGGTCACACCAGAAAATATAAATGTTAAGGCGGTAGGAGATGGGAGGTTGCAAGAACAGTATTTTTTTTATTTGTTCAGGGGATGCAAGGCCAGCATTTATTGCTCATCCCTAATGACCGTTGAGAAGGTGATGGTGAGCCACCTTCTTGAACTGCTGCAGTCCATGGGGCGAAAGTACTCCCACAGTGCTGTTAGGAAGGGAGTTCCAGGCTTGTGACCCAGCAACAATGAAGGAACAGCGATATATTTCCAAGTCAGGATGGTATGTGACTTGATGGGGAACTTGGAGATGATTGTGTTCCCATGCGCCTGCTGCCCTTGTCCTTCTAGGTGTTAGAGGTCACCGGTTTGGGAGGCGCTGTTGAAGAAGCCGTGGTGAGTTGCTGCAGTGTATCTTGCAGATGGAATACACTGCAGCCACAGTGTGCCGATGGTGGAGGTGGCGGATGGGGTGCCAATCAAGCGGGATGCTTTGCCTAGCTGGTGGTGGTGGTCTTGAGTGCTGTTGGAGCTGCACTCATCCAGGCAAGTGGAGAGCATTCCTTCACATTCATGACTTGTGCCTTGCAGATGGTGGAAAGGCTTTGGGGAGTCATGAGGGGAGACATCCGCTGCAGAATATCCAACCTCTGATCTGCTATTGTAGCCACAGTATTTATGTGGTTGGTCCAGTTAAGTTTGTGGTCAATGGTGACCCCCAAGATGTCGATGGTGAGGGATTCAGGAATTTTTTGAGGAAAGGGAGTGATGATAGCGATTTTCAAAGGCAGGGTGACAGGATCTGAGGCGAGACAACAATTTAACATTTCAGTTAGTATTGGGGCCAGGAAGGAAAGTTGGGTGGTCAGTAGCATAATGGAATGAGGTCAAGGGGCAGGAGTTGGGTCCCCAGGAGCAGACAAGATACTCGAAATGATCCAACAGCGAATATAATAGAAAGTGTTGTCGAAGGTGGAGATCAGAGTAAAGCCGAGAAGCCAACAACAACAACTTGTATTTATATTGTACCTTTAATGTCGTGGAACGTCCCAAGGCGCTTCACAGGCACTGAGCCACATAAGGAGAAATTAGGGCAGGTGACCAAAAGCTTGGTCAAAGAGGTAGGTTTTAAGGAGTGTCTTGAAGAAGGAAAAAGAGGTAGAGAGGCGGAGAGCTTTAGGCAGGGAATTCCAGAGCTTGGGGCCTAGGCAACAGAAGGCATGGCCACCGATGGCTGAGTGATTATAATCAGGGATGCTCAGGACGGCAGAATTAGAGGAGGGCAGAATTAGAGGAGCACAGATTTCTCGGGGGCTTGTGGGGCCGGAGGAGATTACAGAGATTGGGAAGGGCGAGGCCATGGAGGGATTTGAAAACAAGGATGAGAATTTTGAAATCTAGGCGTTGCTTAACTGGGAGCCAATGTCGGTCAGCGAGCACAGGGGTGATGGGTGAGCGGGACTTGGTGTGAGTTAGAATACGGGCAGCCGAGTATTAGATCACCTCTAGTTTACGTAGAGTAGAATGTGGGAGGCCAGCCAGGAGGGTGTTGGAATAGTCAAGTCTAGCAGTAACAAAGGCATGGATGAGGGCTTCAGCAGCGGATCAGCTAAGGCAAGGACAGAGACGGACGATTTTACGGAAGCGGAAATAGACGGTCTGTTGTGTACGCGTAAATAACTGACGAACACGACAAACTGAGCCAGGAGAAATGTAACTTAAACCGTGTGCTTTATACAACAACCCACAATGGAGTCTCAAACCGGCATGAACCAGCATGAGTACAGCAACTGTGAATTGCTCTCGCAAGGTCTTAATGCCTGTCCAGTGAGCTGGAACAAATAAATAGAGTATGAACACAACATATTTCCCCCCTTTTTAAAACCACAGTCTATGTACAGACAAAGTCCTTGAGATAGTCAGGTCGTGTTCTGATATGCTGAGACTGACGTGGAGCTTGCGGTGTTTGCTTTAGGTTTTGGTTGGGAAACAGAACGGTGCCACTATTCCATCTTGCTGGTTCTTCATGCTAGGTTTGGCTGGGGATTTGAGAATGTACAGTAGCCAGTGAAGATTCCGCCCAATCATGCGCTCAGCAGGTGTCTTTCCCGTTAGCGGGTGCTTTGACGAACGGTATGTGTGGAGAATGTTTGGCCTGCTGTGAGGTTGGCTTTCAAACCATCTTTGATGACGCGGTTAAAACACTTAACACCTCCGTTGCTTTGAGGATTATACCAAGCAGTAAGGCGATGCTCGATAGCATGACGAACGAGGAAATCCGCAAACTGGTCGGACACAAACTGTGGTCCACCATCATAGGCAATCCCTTGAAATCGAGGAAGACTTGCTTCCACTCCTAAAGTGAGTTCTTTGGTGGCTGAACAGTTCAACACGAGAGCCACAGACCCTGTCACGGGAGGGACAGATATTCGTGGGGGAAGGGGGAAGGGGGGGGGGGGGGGGGCGGTGGCACTGATTTACCACACGCTCCTTCCGCTGCCTGTGCCTGATCTCTTCATGCTCGCAGTGTTGAGATTCGAAGAGCTCAACGCCCTCCCGGTTGCACTTTCTCCACCTCGGACGGTCTTCTGCCAGGGTCTCCCAGGTGTCAGTGGTGATGTCACACTTCACCAGGAAGGCTTTGAGGGTGTCCTTGTACCGTTTCCGCTGCCTACCTTTGGCTCGTTTGCCATGAAGGAGCTCCGCATAGAGCAGTTGTTTCGGGAATCTCGTGTCTGTCATGCGAACTAAGTGGCCTGCCCAACGAAGCTGATCGAGTGTGGTCAGTGCTTCAATGCTGGGGATGTTAGCCTGGGCGAGGACACTGATGTTGGTACGTCTGTCCTCCCAGGGTATTTGCAGGATCTTGCGGAGACATCATTGGTGATATATCTCCAGTGACTTGATGTGTCTTCTGTAAGTCGTCCATGTCTCTGACCCATATAAGAGGGCGGGAATTACTACAGCCCTGTAGACCATGAGCTTGATGGTAGGGTTGTGGGCTTGGTCTTCGAACACTCTTTTCGCCAGGCGGCCGAAGGCTGCACTTGGGCACTGGAGGCGATGTTGAATCCCCGCATCAATGTCTGCCTTTGTTGACAAGAGGCTCCCGAGGTATGGGAAGTTGTCGAGGGCTGTGCCGTGAATCTTGATGACAGGGGCAGTGCTGTGTGGCGAGGAGAGGTTGGTGTAGGACCTTTGTCTTACGGATGTTAAGCGTAAGGCCCATGCTTTCATATCCCTCGATGAATACATTGACTATATCCTGGAGTTCAGTCTCCGAATGTGCGCAGACGTAGGCGTCATCCGCGTACTGCGGTTCAACGACAGAGGTTTGGGTGGCCTTGGACCTGGCCTGGAGACGGCGTAGGTTAACCAGCTTTCCACTGGTTCTGTAGTTTAGTTCCACTCCGGCGGGGAGCTTGTTAATTGTGAGGTGGAGCATGGCAGCGAGGAAGATTGAAAAGAGGGTTGGAACGATGACGCAGCCCTGTTTGACCCCGGTTCAAACATGGAATGGGTCTGTAATGGATCCGCTGGTAAGGATCACAGCCTGCATGTCGTTGTGGATCAGGCGAAGGATGTTGACAAACCTTTGGGGGCACCCAAAACGGAGGAGGACGCTCCATAAGCCCTCACGGTCGACAGAGTCAAAGGCCTTTGTAAGGTCGAAAAAGACCATGTGTAAGGGCTTGCGCTGCTCCCTGCATTTTTCCTGCAGTTGTCGTGCTGCAAAAATCATGGTCCACTGTCAATGATTATGACCTCTGAGTGGCCCCACTTCATGAACATATGCTGCAGAATAGTGACGATTGTTGTTGAGGTCACGGAACTTGTAGCAATTTCTGGCTGTTTGGAATGCAGGTCAGGTACGACAAAAGGAAACGCTGGTGCTTTGGAGCTGCTTCAACTGGACTGAAGATATCCAACTGAAGTTGTTGCCATGGTCTTTATGGCCATGGAATAGGCTTCATTGGCACTGGTCGGATGTTTGTGGCCTTTTCGCTCTGACTGCATGCTTCGTAGTGTGAGACAAACTCCTCGATGCGAGCGTTAATCCCAGGCCACTATACTGAATCGCAACAACTCTGCTTCATGCAGACAATACCAGGGTGTCCATCGGGGTCCTTCATTGAAACACCTGTGAACTCATCCCTTTTTGGCATGGAAGCAAGTCATCCTCATTTCGAGGGACTGCCTATGATGATGATGATGTCCATTGTGTGCCAATGAGAGAACGCGCTGTTGAAATGACTTGGGAATTACAGTGCTATCATCACGAGCTAGACAGCCATCGTTCCAAATGGAAAATTCATCGTGATGTCTGTGGAATGTTTTCAGCTCTTCCAGAATTTGCTTAGGCCACTCCTGGAGGAAATGGCACACATGCTGGAGTGTAGCATCACTCTGTGATTCAGTTTTGAGTTTGTCGCAGGAGACAAGGTTTCTGATGGACTGAGTGATGATCAACGTGACATATGTGTCATCATCTGTGAACAAGTCAGCACCAGAGTCCGAAGCAGGTGTCAAGCGGCTGAGCATGTCAGCTACATGGTTGCGACTGCCAGCGATGTACTGTAAATCAAAGTGATACTAATGAAGGCAATCTGACCATCGGCTGATTCGTAGTGGTCTGTTCCAGATCCAGTTGTAGCGAGTAGCGTAGTTAGCGTTTGGTGATCCGTACGGAGGTTAAATTTCATGCCAGAGGCAGGTGTGCCAGCGTTCACATGCGTAGATGCAAGCTGACAAACTGAGCCAGGAGAAATTTAACTTAAACTGTGTGCTTTATACAACAACCCAAAATCGAGTCATGAACCAGCATGAGTACAGCAACTGTGAATAGCTCCCGCAGGATCCTAATGACCGTCCAGTGTGCTGTAACAAATAAATAGAGTATGAATACAACACAGTCTTCGTTATGCTGCAGATATGTGGTCGAAAGCTAATTTCAGGGTCAAATATGACACCAAGTTTGCGAACAGTCTGGTTCAGCCTCGGACAGAAGTTGGGGAGAGGGATGGAGTCAGTGGCTAGGGAACGGAGTTTGTGGCAGGGACCGAAAACAATGGCTTCGGTCTTCCCAATATTCAATAGTAGAAATTTTTTGCTCATCCAGAACTGGATGTCAGACAAGCAGTCTAACAATTTAGAGACTGAGGAGGGATCGAAAGAAGAAGTAGTGAGGTAGAGCTGGGTGTCATCAGCGTACATGTGGAAACTGATGCTGTGTTTTTGGATGATGTCGCCAAGAGGCACCATGTAGATGAGAAATAGGAGGGGCCAAGGATAGATCCTTGGGGGACACCAGAGGTAACGATGCGGGGGCAGAAAGAGAAGCCGTTGTAGATGATTCTCTGGCAACGATTAGATAGATAAGACTGGAACCAGGCGAATGCAGTCCCACCCAGCTGGACGATGATGGATAGGTGTTGGAGGAGGATGATGTGGTCTACCGTGTCAAAGGCTGCAGACAGGTCGAGAAGAACGAGGAGGGATAGTTTGCCATTGTCACAGTCACAAAGGATGTCCTTTGTGACTTTGAGAGGAGCTGTTTTGGTACTGTGGCAGGCACGGAAACTGGACTGGAGGGATTCAAACATGGAATTGCGGGAAAGATTTGCACGGATTTGGGAGGCGACAACACGTTCAAGGACTTTAGAAAACATAAACATAGAAACATAGAAAATAGGTGCAGGAGCAGGCCATTCGGCCCTTCGAGCCTGCACCACCATTCAATATGATCACGGCTGATCATGCAACTTCAGTACCCCATTCCTGCTTTCTCTCCATATCCCTTGATTCCTTTAGCCGTAAGGGACACATCTAACTCCCTTTTGAATATATCTAACTGACGTCAACAACTTTCTGTGGTAGAGAATTCCACAGGTTCACAAGTCTTTGGAGAGGAAAGATAGGTTGGAGATGTGGCAGTAGTTTGCAAGGACAGAGGAGTTGAGGGTTGTTTTTTGAGGAGAGGGGTGATAATGGCAGATTTGAGGGAGAGGGGAATAGTACCTGAGGAGAGAGAACCGTTCGCAATGTCAGCTGACCAATAAATGGACTTTGGCCCAAGAAAAGGAAGATTTCTGACCAAGATCGCACACAGCAGAGGAGCAAGCAGTGCCTTCCTGGCCCTCATGCTAATATAGTTACGGTACCCTCTCCCCAGGTACTAGCCCCCTCTCAAATCTGCCGTCATTATCCTCTCCTCAAAAAACCCTCCGTCCTTATAAACTACTGCCCCATCTCCAGCCTCCTGTTTGTATCTTCAAGTCCTTGAATGTGTTGTCGCCTCACAAATCCGTACCCATGTTCCACCCTCCATAAATTTGAACTACTCAAAACTCTGCTGTGTGTATCCTAACTCGTATCAAGTCCTGTTCACCCATCACCCCCTGTGCTCACTGACCTACATAGGCTCCTGGACTGGCAATGTCTCAATTTTAAAATTCCCATCTTTGTTTTCAAATCCCTCCATGGCCTCATCCCTCCCTATCTCGGTAACCTCCTCCAGCCCTACAACCCTACCAGATCTCTGCGCTCCTCCAATTCTGGCCTCTTGCATATCTCCGACTTTAATCGCTCCTCGGCCCAGCTCTGGAATTCACTTTCTAAGCCTTTTTGCATCTCTAGCTCTCTCTCCATAGAATCATAGAAATCTACAGCACGGAAGGAGGCTATTTCGGCCCATCATGTCCGTGCTGGCCGACAAAGAGCTATCCAGCCTAATCACACTTGGTCCGTAGCCCTGTAGGTTACGGCACTTTAAGTGCACAGCCAAGTACTTTTTAAATGTGGTGATGGTTTCTGCCTCAACCATCCTTTCAGGCAATGAGTTCCAGACCCCCACCACCCTCTGTGTGAAGACATTTCCCCTCAAATCTCCTCTAAAGCTCCTACAAATTACTTTAAATCTATGCCCCCTGGTTATTGACCCCTCTGCTAAGGGAAATAGGTCCTTCCTATTCACTCTATCTAGATCCCTCATAATTTTATACACCTCAATAAGATCTCCCCTCGGCCTCCTCTGTTCCAAAGAAAACAAACCCAGCCTATCCAATCTATCCTCATAGCTAAAATTCTCCAGTTAAGGCAACATCCTCGTAAATCTCCTCTGTACCCTCTCTAGTGCAATCACATCTTTCCTGTAATGTGGTGACCAGAACTGAACGCAGTACTCTAGCGGTGACCTAACTAGTGTTTTATACAATTCAAGCATAACCTCCCTGCTCTTGTATTCTATGCCTCAGCTAATAAAGGCAAGTATTCCGTATGCCTTCTTAACTACCTTATCTAACTGGTCTGCTACTTTCAGGGATCTGTGGACCTGCACTCCAAGATCCCTTTGTTCCTCCACACTTCTCTGTGTCCTACCATTTAATGTGTATTCCCTTACTTTGTTTGCCCTCCCCAAATGCATTACCTCACACTTCTCTGGACTGAATTCCATTTGCCACTGACCAGTTCATTGATAACTTCCTGCAGTCTACAGCTTTCTTCTTCATTATCAACCACACTGCCAATTTTAGTATCATCTGCAAACTTCTTAATCATACCACCTACATATCTGCAAACTTCTTAATCATACCACCTACATTCAAGTCTAAATCATTGATATATGACACATGTCCTCCTTTAAGGCGTTCCTTAAAACCTACCTTTCCTGTCCTAATATCTCCTTACAAAAGCACGATACTGTGGATGCTGGAATCTGAAATAAAGAGAGAATGCTGGAAATCTCAGTGGTTCGGGCAGCATCTGTGGAGATGCCATTCACACCCTATCCAGATTAACCTTTTTCGAATCTCTACATTACCATTTCAATTCAGCCCATCATCCCTTTTGTCTCTCTAATCTCTCCTGCCTTCCACCATATCACCTTCCCTTTTGTTCTTTCTTCCCCCCTGCCCCCCCCCCCCCTTTCAGCGATTAAGAATGTGCTCTTTTCGAACTTTCGGCAGTTCTGACAAAGGCTCGGCGATCCAAAACGTTAACTCTGTTTTTCTCTCCACAGATGCTGCCTCACCTGCTGAGATTTCCAGCATTCTCTGCTAATATCTCCTTATGTGGCTTGGTGTCAAATTTTGATTGCTATTGCTCCTGTGAAGCACCTCAGGGCATTTTATTACGTTAACATAAGAAATAGGAGCAGGATTGAGCCATTTGGCCCCTCGAGCCTGCTCCGCCATTCAGTAAGATCATGGCTAATCTGATCTTGGCCTGAACTCGACTTCCCTGCCCGCTCCCCATAATCCTTGACTCCCTTTTCATTCAAAAATCTGTCTATCTCCATCTTACATATATTCAATAACCCAGCCTCCACAGCTCTCTGGAGTAGAGAATTCCAAAGATTCTCGACCCACTGAGAGAAGAAATTCCTCCTAAAGGCACTATATAAATGCAAGTTGTTGTAATCCTGGCAATCAACTGTAAACTGCAGTTGTGAACCATTTAAACAGCTGGAATAGAGCTTGGAGGGCAGGGCAGTTTATTGAGCAATATTGCTGAAGACGGGACATTGCAGAGAAGAAATAGGAGCAGGAATAGACCATATGGCCCTTCGAGCCTGCTCCGCCATTTAATACGATCATGACCGATCCGATCATGGACTCGGGTCCACTTCCCTGCCCGCTTTCCATAACCCCATATTCCCTTATCATTTAAGAAACTTGTCTATATCTTTCTTAAAGTTATTCAATGTCCCAGCTTCCACAGCTCTCTGAGGCAGCAAATTCCACAGATCCACATCCTTCTGAGAGAAGAAATTTCTCCTCATCTCAGTTTTAAATGGGTGGCCCCTTATTATAAGATTATGTCCACTAGTTCTCGTCTCCCCATTATCAGTGGAAACATCCTCTCTGCATCCACCTTGTCAAGCCCCCTCATAATCTTATACGTTTCGATAAGATCACCTCTCATTCTTCTGAATACCAATGAGTAGAAACAGAAACATAGAAAATAGGTGCAGGAGTAGGCCATTCGGCCCTTCGAACCTGCACCACCAATCAATAAGATCATGGCTGATCATTCCCTCAGTACCCCTTTCCTGCTTTCTCTCTATAGCTCTAGATCCCCTTAACTGTAAGGGCCATATCTGACTCCCTCTTGAATATATCCAATGAACTGGCATCAACAACTCTCTGCAGCAGGGAATTCCACAGGTTAACATCTCTCTGAGTGAAGAAGTTTCTCCTCATCTCAGTCCTAAATGGCCTACCCCTTATCCTAAGACTGTGTCCCCTGGTTCTGGACTTCCCCTACATCGGGAACAATCTACCCGCATCTAACCTGCCCCGTCCCGTCAGAATCTTGTATGTCTCTATGAGAACCCCTCTCATCCTTCTAAACTCCAGTGTATAAAGGCCCAGTTGATCCAGTCTCTCCTCACATGTCAGTCCGGGAATCAGTCTGCTGAACCTTTGCTGCACTCCGTCAAAAGCAAGAATGTCCTTCTTCAGATTAGGAGACCAAAACTGAACACAATATTCCAGGTGAGGCCTCACCAAGGCCCTGTACAACTGCAGTAAGACCTCCCTGCTCCTATACTCAAATCCCCTAGCTATGAAGGCCAACATATCATCTGCCTTCTGCACCGCCTGCTGTACCTGTATGCCAACTTTCTGATGAACCATGACACCCAGGTCTCATTGCACCTCCCCTTTTCCCAATCTGCCACCATTCAGATAATATTCTGTCTTCGTGTTTTTGCCCCCAAAGTTGATAACCTCACATTTATCCACATTATACTGCATCTGCCATGCATTTTCCCACTCACCTAACCTGTCCAAGTCACCCTGCAGCCTCTTAGCATCCCCCTCACAGCTCACACCACCACCCAATTTAGTGTCATCTGCAAACTAAGAGATATTACACTCAATTCCTTCATCCAAATCATTGATGTATATTTAAAGAGCTGGGGTCCCAGCACTGAGTCCTGCGGCACTCCACTAGTCACTGCCTGCCATTCTGAAAAGGACCTGTTTGTCCCGACTCTCTGCTTCCTGTCTGCCAACCAGTTTTCTATCCACGTCAGTATATTACCCCCAATACCATGTGCTTTGATTTTGCACACCAATCTCTTGTGTGGGACCTTGTCAAAAGCCTTTTGAAAGTCCAAATACATCACATCCACTGGTTCTCCCTTGTCCACTCTACTAGATCCTGAAAAAATTCCAGAAGATTTGTCAAGCATGATTTCTCCTTCATAAATCCATGCTGACTTGGACCGATCCTGCCACTGCTTTCCAAATGCGCTGCTATTTCATCCTTAATAATTGATTCCAACATTTTCCCCACCACTGATGTCAGGCTAACCGGTCTATAATTACCCGCTTTCTCTCTCCCTCCCTTTTTAAAAAGTGGTGTTACACTAGCTACCCTCCAGTCCTTGGAACTGATCGAGAGTCGATAAGACTGTTGGAAAACGATCACCAATGCATCCACTATTTCTAGGGCCACTTCCTTAAGTACTCTGGGATGCAGACTATCGGGCCCCGGGGATTTATCGGCCTTCAATCCCATCAATTTCCCTAACACAATTTCCCGCCTAATAAGGATATCCTTCAGTTCCTCCTTCTCATTAGACCCTCGGTCTCCTAGTACTTCCGGAAGGTTATTTGTGTCTTCCTTTGTGAAGACAGAACGAAAGTATTTCTTCAATTGGTCTGCCATTTCTTTGTTCCCCATTATAAACTCACCTGAATCCGACTGCAAGGGACCTATGTTTGTCTTCACTAATCTTTTTCTCTTCACATATCTATAGAAGCTTTTGCAGTCAGTTTTTATGTTCCCGGCAAGCTTCTTCTTGTACTCTATTTACCCCCTCTTAATTAAACCCTTTGTCCTCCTCTGCTGAATTCTAAATTTCTCCCAGTCCTCAGGTTTGCTGCCTTTTCTGGCCAATTTAGACGTCTCTTCCTTGGATTTAACGCTATCCTTAATTTCCCTTGTTAGCCACAGTTTAGCCACCTTCCCCATTTTATTTTTCCTCCAGACAGGGATGTACAATTGCTGAAGTTCATCCATGTGATCTTAAAATGTTTGCCATTGCCTATCCACCGTCAACCCTTAAAGAATCATGTGCCAGTCTATTCTAGCCAATTCACGCATTAAACCATCGAAGTTACCTTTCCTTAAGTTCAGGACCCTAGTTTCTGAATTAACTGTGTCACTCTCCATCCTAATAAAGAATTCTACCATGTTATGGTCACTCTTCCCCAAGGGGTGTCGCACAACAAGATTGCTAATTAGTCCTTTCTCATTACACATCACCCAATCTAGGATGGCCAGCTCCCTGGTTGGTTCCTCGACATATTGGTCTAGAAAACCATCCGTAATACACTCCAAGAAATCCTCCTCCACCGCATTGCTACCAGTTTGGTTAGCCTAATCAATATGTAGATTAAAGTCACCTATGATAATTGCTGTACCTTTATTGCATGCATCCCTAATTTCTTCTTTGATGCTGTCCCCAACCTTACTACTACTGTTTGGTGGTCTGTACACAACTCCCACTAGTGTTTTCTGCCCCTTGGTATTCCGTAGCTCCAGCCATACCGATTCCACATCATCCAAGCTAATGTCCTTTCTTACTATTGCATTAATTTCCTCTTTAAACAGCAATACCACCCTGCCTCCTTTTCCTTTCTGTCTATCCTTCCTAAATGTTGAGTTCCCAGTCTTGGTCACCCTGGTGCCATGTCTCCGTGATGGCAATTACATCATACCCGTTAACTGCTATCTGCGCAGTTAATTCATCCACCTTACTCCTCGTATTGAGGCACAGAGCCTTCAGGCTTGTCTTTCTAACACACTTTGCCCCTTGAGAATTTTGCTGTAATGTGGCCCTTTTTGCTTTTTGCCTTAGGTTTCTCTGCCCTCCACTTTTACTTTTCTTCTTTCTATCTTTTGCTTCTGCCCCCATTCTACTTCCCTCTGTCTCTCTGCATTGGTTCCCATCCCCCTGCCATATTAGTTTAACTCCTCCCCAACAGCACTAGCAAACACTCCCCCTAGGACATTGGTTCCGGTCCTGCCCAGGTGCAGACCGTCCGGTTTGTACTGGTCCCACCTCCCCCAGAACCGGTTCAAATGCCCCAGGAATTTGAATCCCTCCCTGCTGCACCACTGCTCAAGCCACGTATTCATCTGCGCTTTCCTGTGATTCCTACTCTGACTAGCACGTGGCACTTGTAGCAATCCCGAGATTACTACTTTTGAGGTCCTACTTTTTAATTTAGCTCCTAGCTCCTTAAATTCGTTTCGTAGGACCTCATCCCTTTTTTTACCTATGTCGTTGGTACCAATGTGCACCACGACAACTGGCTGTTCTCCCTCCCTTTTTAGAATGTCCTGCACCCGCTCCGAGACATCCTTGACCCTTGCACCAGGGAGGCAACATACCATCCTGGAGTCTCGGTTGCTGCCGCAGAAACATTTATCTATTCCCCTTACAATTGAATCCCCTATCACTATAGCTCTCCCACTCTTTTTCCTGCCCCCCTGTGCAGCAGAGCCACCCATGGTGCCATGAACCTGGCTGCTGCCGCCCTCCCCTGATGAGTCATCCCCCTCAACAGTACCCAAAGCGGTGTATCTGTTTTGCAGGGGGATGACCGCAGAGGACCCCTGCACTACCTTCCTTGCACTGCTCTTCCTGTTGGTCACCCATTCCCTTTCTGGCTGTGTACCCTTTACCTGCGGTAAGACCAACTCACTAAACGTGCTATTCACTTCATTCTCCGCATCGTGCATGCTCCAGAGTGAATCCACCCACAGCTCCAGTGCCGCAATGCGGTCCGTTAGGAGCTGCAGGTGGATGAACTTCCTGCACATGTAGTTGTCAGGGACACCGGAAGCGTCCCTGACTTCCCACATAGTACAGAAGGAGCATAACACGTGTCCGAACTCTCCTGCCGTGACTTAACCCCTAGATAAACTTAATTTGGCAACAACAATGCTAAAAGTTACTTACTGATAACAAAAAGAAAAAGAAAAACTACTTACCAATCACTTACCCCCTTGGCTGTGACATCACCTTTCAATTTCTTTCTACTTTTTGCCTTTTCTCCCTGCTGTGGCTGCACCAGCTGGCCTTTTATAGGCCTCTCGACGTCCCGCTCCGCCTCCTCGACTCCCCACTGGCCTCTCCGGCCCAACTCACTCAACTTTTCCTCAAAGGTCAGCCTCCTCATCTCTGGAATCAACCTTGTGAACCTTCTCTGAACTGCCTCCAAAGCAAATATATCCTTTCGTAAATATGGAAACCAAAACTGCACGCAGTATTCCAGCTGTGGCCTCACAAATACCCTGCACAACTGCAGCAAGAGTTCTCTGCTTTTATACTCCATCCCCTTTGCAAAAAAGGCCAAGATTCCACTGGCGCCTCCGATCACTTGCTCTACCTGTATACCAACCTTTTGTGTCTCATGCACAAGTACCCCCAGGTCCCGCTGCACTACAACACTCTGCAATCTTTCAACATTTAAATAATAGCTTGCTGTTTGATTTTTTTCTGCCAAAGTGCATGATCTCACACTTTCCAACATTATACTCCATCTGCCAAACCCTTGCCCACTCACTTAGCCTGTCCACGCCTCCCTGCAGATTCTGTGTGTCCTCCTCACACATTGCTCCTCCTCCCATCATTGTATCTTCAGCAAACTCGGCTATGCCACACTCTGTCCCCTCCTCCAAGTCGTCAATATAGATTGCAAATACTTGGGGTCCCAGCCCTGATCCCTGCGGCATCCCACCGGTCACTGATTGCCAACCTAAGAATGAACCATTCATCCCGACTCTCTGCTCTCTGTCAGCTAGCCAATCCTCCATCCATGCTAACACATTACCCCCAACCCCGTGAACTCTTATCCCCTCCCTTTCTTCCCTGTCGGTACTGACTCTGGCTGGGTTCAGTTCCACACTCACTTGTTCCCCTCCCTCTCTTCCCCTGTCAGTACTGACTCTGGCTGGGTTCAGTTCCGCACTCACTGGTTCCCCTCCCCTGAAGGTGCTGACTCTTGCTGGGTAATTGAGGATTGCTGAAAGCATATGGGAACCTGGGCTTCATAAATAGAGGCATAGAATACAAAATCAAGGAAGCTATGATGAACCTTTATAAAACACAGATTCGGCCTCAACTGGAGTATTGTGTCCAATTCTGGGCACCGTACGTTTGGAAGGATGTGAAGGCCTTGGAGAGGGTACAGAAAAGATTTACTGAGATTGATTCCCGGGGTGAGTGACCTCAGTTACGTGGATAGACTGGAGAAGTTGGGGTTGTTCTCCTTCGAGCAGAGAAAGTTGAGAGGAGATTTGATAGAGGTGTCAAAGTCATGAGGGGGCTAGACAGAGTAGATAGAGAGAAACTGTTCCCTTTGGCAGAAGGGTGAAGAACCAGAGGACACAGATTTAAGGTGATTAGCAGAAGAACCAAAGGTGACATGAGGAAAACCTTTTTTACGCAGCAAGTGGTTAGGATCTGGAATGCACTTCCTGAAATGCTGGTAGAGGCAGATTAAATTGTGGCTTTCAAAAGGGAATTGGCTAAGTACCTGAAGGAAAAGATTTTCCAGGGCTACAGGGAAAGGACGGGGGTTGGAAATAGCTGAGGTGCGCTTGCAGAGAGCCAGCACGGGCTTGATGGGCCGAATGGCCTCCTTCTGTGCTGTAACCATTCTGTGATTCCACACTTGATGGAAATGATCGCTAACTCTCCTTCCACTACCCAAAGCATCTGATGCTACGGGAATGGGAAGAGTTTGCAGAAAGGACGAATGTGTTGCTCAGGACCTGCAGTAACAGGAAAGACATAAGACTTGCATTTTTATATAGCGCCTTTCACAACCACTGGACGTCTCAAAGTGCTTTACAGCCAATTTAGTACTTTTGGAAGTGTAATCAATGTGGGAAATGCGGCAGCCAATTTGTGCACAGCAAGCTCCCACAAACAGCACTGGGATAATGACCAAGTAAGATGTTTTAGTGATGTTGATTGAGGGATAAATATTGGCCCGGACACTGGGGATAACTTCCCTGCTCTTCTTCGAAATAATGCCATGGGATCTTTTACATTCACCTGAGGGAGCAGACAGGGCCTTGGTTTAACATCTCATCTGAAAGATGGCACCTCCGACCGTGCAGCACTCACTCAGCACTACACTGGAGTGTAAGCTTAGATTTATGTGCTCAAGTCCCTGGAGTGGGACTTGAACCCACAACCTTCTAACATAAGAACATAAGAATTAGGAACAGGAGTAGGCCATCTAGCCCCTCGAGCCTGCTCCACCATTCAACAAGACCATGACTGATCTGGCCGTGGACTCAGCTCCACTTACCCGCCCGCTCCCCGTAACCCTTAATTCCCTTATTGGTTAAAAATCTATCTATCTGCGACTTGAATACACTCAATGAGCTAGCCTCAACTGCTTCCTTGGGCAGAGAATTCCACAGATTCACAACCCACTGGGAGAAGAAATTCCTTCTCAACTCGGTTTTAAATTGGCTCCTCCATATTTTGAGGCTGTTCCCCCTAGTTCTAGTCTTCCCAACCAGTGGAAACAACCTCTCTGCCTCTATCTTGTCTATCCCTTTCATTATTTTAAATGTTTCTATAAGATCACCCCTCATCCTTCTGAACTCCCAACGAGTAAAGACCCAGTCTACTCAATCTATCATCATAAGGTAACCCCCTCATCTCCGGAATCAGCCTAGTGAATCGTCTCTGTACCCCCTCCAAAGCTAGTATATCCTTCCTTAAGTAAGGTGACCAAAACTGCACGCAGTACTCCAGATGTGGCCTCACCAATACCCTATACAGTTGCAGAAGGATCTCCCTGCTTTTGTACTCCATCCCTTTCGCAATGAAGGCCAACATTCCATTTGCCTTCCTGATTACCTGCTGCACCTGCAAACTACCTTTTTGGGATTCATGCACAAGGACCCCCAGGTCCCTCTGCACCGCAGTATGTTGTAATTTCTCCCCATTCAAATAATATTCCCTTTTACTGTTTTTTTTCCCCCAAGGTGGATGACCTCACACTTTCCGACATTGTATTCCATCTGCCAAACCTTAGCCCATTCGCTTAACCTATCTAAATCTCTTTGCGGCCTCTCTATGAGCTCGACACAACCCGCTTTCCCACTAATCTTTGTGTCATCTGCAAATTTTGTTACACTACACTCTGTCCCCTCTTCCAGGTCATCTATGTATATTGTAAACAGTTGTGGTCCCAGCACCGATCCCTGTAGCCACCACTAACCACTGATTTCCAACCCGAAAAGGACCTATTTATCCCGACTCTCTGCTTTCTATTAGCCAGCCAATTCTCTATCCATGCTAATACATTTCCACTGACTCCGCGTACCTTTATCTTCTGCAGTAACCTTTTGTGTGGCACCTTATCAAATGCCTTTTGAAAATCTAAATACACCACATCCATCGGTACACCTCTATCCACCATGCTCGTTATATCCTCAAAGAATTCCAGTAAATTAGTTAAACATGATTTTACCTTCATGAATCCATGCTGCGTCTGCTTGATTGCACTATTCCTATCTAGATGTCCCGCTATTTCTTCCTTAATGATAGTTTCAAGCATTTTCCCCACTACAGATGTTAAACTAACTGGCCTATAGTTACCTGCCTTTTGTCTGCCTCCTTTTTTAAACAGAGGCGTTACATTAGCTGCTTTCCAATCCGCTGGTACCTCCCCAGAGTCCAGAGAATTTTGGTAGATTATAACGAATGCATCTGCTATAACTTCCGCCATCTCTTTTAACACCCTGGGATGCATTTCATCAGGACCAGGGGACTTGTCTACCTTGAGTCCCATTAGCCTGTCCAGCACTACCTCCCTAGTGATAGTGATTGTCTCAAGGTCCTCCCTTCCCACATTCCTGTGACCAGCAATTTCTGGCATGGTTTCTGTGTATTCCACTGTGAAGACCGAAGCAAAATAATTGTTTAAGGTCTCAGCCATTTCCACATTTCCCATTATTAAATCCCCCTTCTCATCTTCTAAGGGACCAACATTTACTTTAGTCTCTCTCTTCCGTTTTATATATCTGTAAAAGCTTTTACTATCCGTTTTTATGTTTTGCGCAAGTTTACCTTCGTAATCTATCTTTCCTTTCTTTATTGCTTTCTTAGTCATTCTTTGCTGTCGTTTAAAATTTTCCCAATTTTCTATTTTCCCACTAACCTTGGCCACCTTATAAGCATTGGTTTTTAATTTGATACTCTCCTTTATTTCCTTGGTTATCCACGGCTGGTTATCCCTTCTCTTACCGCCCTTTTTCACTGGAATATATTTTTGTTGAGCACTATGAAAGTGCTCCTTAAAAGTCCTCCACTGTTCCTCAATTGTGCCACCGTTTAGTCTGTGTTTCCAGTCTACTTTAGCCAACTCTGCCCTCATCCCACTGTAGTCCCCTTTGTTTAAGCATAGTACGCTCGTTAGAGACACTACTTCCTCAATCTGTATTACAAATTCAACCATACTGTGATCACTCATTCCGAGAGGATCTTTTACTAGGAGATCGTTTATTATTCCTGTCTCATTACACAGGACCAGATCTAAGATAGCTTGCTCCCTTGTAGGTTCTGTAACATACTGTTCTAAGAAACAATCCCGTATGCATTCTATGAATTCCTCCTCCAGGCTACCCCGTGCGACTTGATTTGACCAATCGATATGTAGGTTAAAATCCCCCATGATTACTGCCGTTCCTTTTTCACATGCCTTCATTATTCTCTTGATTATTGCCCGCCCCAGCGTGAAGTTATTATTTGGGGGCCTATAAACTATGCCCACCAGTGACTTTTTCCACCGACAATGATTCAACATTTTGTTCATTAGAGCCAATATCGTCTCTCACAACTGCCCTGATATCATCCTTTATTAACAGATAAACCCAGAGGCGAGTGTGCTACCCACTGAGCCACAGCTAACACACAGAGAAATTGTGCCCCAACTCATGAATTCCAGTAAAATTAGCCCAAAATATTCTGTATGATGAGCACCATGCCATAACGTCTCTCTGCTAGCAGCTTAATCCTTCAATGCTGGAAGATGCAAAGCAGTAATAGTAGGTTACCTAGAAACAGTGTTACCATAATGGAACCTGGATATTTGTTTGAATGGGGGAAATTTGGAAGTTGCTATAACTACCATTAGGAAGTGCTTAGGGTAACCTGTACACAAAATAAGAATTCTTAAAAGGGCTTTATACAGGGACTGTGCATCTTCACTTTGTAGGATGAAACCATGCAGCAATATGACATTATTGCTACTGTTGTTATTACAGTATATGTACTAATCTGCTCACAGGATAATTACGCAGGAGATAATCAAAAGTATTTATGCCATTGACTCCTTTTGAATAAGATGACACAGCTGTGTCACAGCATCCCTACTAAACCTTGGCCTCCTTAGCTATATCTTGTTCATCATTCCCAGGTAGCTGTACTAGAAATGAGGGAGTGAGAACAACAGGGATGGAAGAGAGAGAGAATGTGAATTAGAAGCGGGGGTGGGGAAGGGGAAGCATGTGAACAGGTATTCGGAGTGGGGGAGGGAAGGGAATGCAAATCAGAAGGGAAGGAGAAAATGTGAATCAGAAGAAAGGATAGGGGATGAGGAGAAACAGCCCAAAGGGGAGTGCAAGAAAGCAAATCCAAGAGTAATCCAGAAAAGGTGTGTGTGAATCAGAAACGGGGAGAGAGTACAAACCATAAAAAGAAAAAATGAGAGCACTGTTATGTATGTAATAACTCGATAGACTGAATACTGTAAACTAAAACCTGGCTCTGCTTTATTAGGGCCCAAAGTAATTACATTACAAAGTAATTACATTGCACACACCTGCGTACAGCCCAATGACCTCCGACAGTCGCGCCACCTAGTGGCTAGTAACCTCAAGCATACATACATACATGACAATATCCCCCTTTAAGATATTAGTAACAGTCTTTTTACAAATTGAGACGGTCCGGGGCTTTCCACTCCCGAGTTGATCATCTCAGTTCAGCCCTGGGCGAGCGTTCTGAGTCTGTTATGACTGGGGGCTGGGTAGCCGATCTGATGGGAGTGTCAATGACCATGTCAAGGATTGAAAGTCCAGATTCATTGATGACAGCAGAGTCCTCTGTTGACTGAGGGTAGGTTGGTTGGTCACTGATTGTGTCTTCCTCAGACTGTTCCGGTTCATCCGTGTGCCACAGCTTTATCTGATCAACATGTTTCCCGCATGTTTGCCCATTCTTGAGCTTGGCGCTAAACACTCTGTTACCCTCCTTGGCCGTAACAGTACCGGCGATCCACTTAGGACCTTGACCATAATTTAGTACATACATAGGATCGTTGGCAAACATGACACAGCAGCGTGATCATGATACCACTGCTGACTTTGACGTCTGTACTCAACATGATCGTTCAAATCAGGATGGACAAGAGAGAGCTTGATCTTGAGACCTCTTTTCATCAATAGTTCAGCAGGAGAGACCCCGGTAAGCGTGTAGGATCTTGTCCTGTAACTAAGCAATATGCATGACAAGCAAGTCTGCAGTGAATCTTAAGTTATACGTTTCATACTCTGCTTGATGGTTTGGACAGCACACTCTGCTTGACCATTAGATGTGGGTTTGAATGATGCTGACTTCACATGTTTGATACCATTGAGTTTCATGAACTTTTGAAACTCCAGACTAGTGAAGCAAGATCCGCTGTCGCTTACAATGATGTCGGGCAGACCATGAGTGGCAAACATGACACGAAGGTTCTCAATGGTAGCTGTGGATGTACTGGATGATATGATTATACATTCTATCGACTTGAAATATGCATCCACCACAGCTAAAAACATCTTTCCCAGGAAGGGACCTGCAAAGTCGATGTGGATCCTGGACCATGGTTTAGATGGCCACGACCACAGACTCAGCGACGATTCCGCTGGTGCTGTACTTAGCTGCATGCAATTGTTGCACTGATGCACACATGATTCCAGATCAGAGTCAATTCCAGGCCACCATACATGAGACCTGGCAATGGCTTTTATCATGACAATACCGGGATGAGTGCTATGTAGGTCATGTTCAAATTTCTCTCTGCCCTTCTTAGGCATAACAACACGATTACCCCACAGTAAACAATCTGACTGAATGGATAGTTCGTCTTTGCGACGGTTGTAAGGTTTGGTCTTATCACCCATTTGCTTGGGTATGGCAGACCAATTACCACTAAGGACACAACGTTTCACAACCGATAATATCGGGTCCTGGCTGGTCCAGGTCTTAACTTATTGAGCCGTGACAGGGGTTCCTTCACTTTCAAAAGCATCCATAACTAACAGCAGATCTGCAGCTTGTGGCGTCTCCAGCTCTGGTGTGGGCAACAGCAGACGGCTCAGTGCATCGGCATAATTCTTGGTGCCAGGTCTATGGCGAATGACATAATCATAGGCAGATAATGTCAGCGCCCATCTCTGGATGCGGGATGATGCATTGGTATTGATAGCTTTGTTTGCCGAAAATGAAATGAATGGCTTGTGATCTGTCTCCAGTTCAAACCAAAGACCAAGCAGGTATTGATGCATCTTTTTAACCCCATGCACACAGGCTAATGCTTCTTTTTCTACTATGCTGTAGGTTCTTTCCGCCTTTGACGAACTTTTAGAAGCATACGCAACAGATTGTAGTTTATCCGACTCATTAGCTTATTGGAGCACGCAACCAACTCCATATGACGAAGCATCACAGGCCAATACTAAACACTTGCACGGATTATAATGTACGAGCAGCTTGTTAGAGCAAAGTAGATTAGTAGCTTTCTCAAAAGCTCTATTTTGAGATGTACTCCAAACTCAGTTGTCGCCTTTTCTTAGCAGCATGTGCAGTGGCTCTAATAAAGTGCTCAATCTGGGTCGGAAATTACCGAAGTAGTTGAGTAGACCAAGGAATGAACGCAGCTCCGTCACATTCTGAGGCTTGGATGCATTTTTGATGGCCTTGGTTTTCGTATCCGCAGGCCTGATGCCGTCAGCAGCAATTTTCCTCTCCAGGAATTCGACTTTCGGTGCCATGAAGATGCACTTCGAGCATTTCAGTCTGAGTCCCACGTTGTCCAGACGATGTAGAACCTCTTCCAGGTTTTTCAGATGTTCAGCGGAGTCACGACCTGTGACCAGGATGTCATCTTGGAACACGACGGTTCTAGGGACGGACTTCAGTACTCTCCATGTTCCTCTGAAATATGGCTGCAGCTGAGCGAATTCCGAAAGGACACCTGTTGTAGATAAACAGTCCTTTATGAGTGTTGATGCACGTAAGTTTCGTCGACGTCTTGACCAGCTCCTGTGACATGTAGGCCGACATCAGATCCAGTTTAGTGAACGACTTCCCCCTGGCTAGAGTTGCAAACAGATCATCAGCCTTTGGTAACGAGTATTGATCCTGTTTCACAACTCGGTTGATCGTAACCTTGCTGTCTCCACAAATCCTGACAGTGCCATCACTTTTCAACACAGGAACAATGGGGCTGGTCCATTTGTTAAATTTGACCGGTGATATGACCCCTTCACGCTGGAGTCTGTCCAGTTCGATTTCGACCTTCTCCCTCATCATGTACGGAACCACTCGAGCTTTATGATGGATGGGTCTTGCTTTCGAGACCATATGGATCTGCACCTTGGCTCCCGTGAAATTGCCGATTCCTGGTTCAAACAACGAGGGGAACTTGCTCAGCACTTGAGCACATGGAGTATCATCCTCCGACGACAACGCTTTGATATTGTTCCAATTCCATTTGATTTTTTCTAGCCAGTTCCTGCCGAACAGCATTGGACCATTGCCTGGAACAATCCATAACGGTGAATCATGAACACCTTGACTACTGCACTGCCAATCACCGTTATGAGTTCGTTCGTGTATGTATGCAACTTGGTATTGACTGGATTCAGCTTAGGCCTCACAGCCTTAGTGTCCCACAGCTTGTCAAATATTCTCGGGCTCATTATTGATTGACTCGCACCCGTGTCCAATTCCATCGGTACCGGCACACCATTAAGTTTCACATTAATCATTATGTTTGGCTCTTTGTTAGGAACGAATATAGTCCATACACTTCCTCCTCTAGTATCTCGGATTACATATCCGGATCCACGCTATACTGGTCATCATCCTCCACGTGGTGTTTCGCAGCACGCTTGCTCAGTTGCTGACACATGCGCTGGAGATGCCCCCATCTCAAACAGCCTTTACAAATATACTGTTTAAACCGACACTGATGAGGCCGATGATTGCCCCCACAACGTCAACGCGGTGAAATCGGATTCATTCCCGTCGGCGGACTTTGAGCAGCCACAGGTTTCGCATACGCAGTCGAGTAGGCCCTGCCATATGCAGCTGTGCCAAAGGACGATACAATCTTGTTTACAGTACTTGCCGAGTTCTGATTTTCCGATGATATCTGCTTTAAGTGTTTGTCCGTCGTCATGCATGCTTGGGCAATCGTGATGGCCTTGCTCAAGTCCAACGTTTCCGCCGCCAGTAGCTTACACAGGATCACCTCGTGATTGATGCCGATTACAAAGAAGTCCCACAGCATGTCTCCCAATGCGTTTTCGAACTTAGATGGTCCAGCTAGACGTCTTAGGTCGGCAACGAATTCGGACATATCCTGGCCCTCCGATCGAACGTGTGTGTAGAATCGATATCATGAGATGATGATTCCGCCTTCTGATTTGAGATGGTCACATAGTCCTTGTCCGTTGGACTTGCAGGCAAGAGAAGATTCTTTGAGTCCATAGATTTTCGGACCGCAAACCGCGAGGAAGACCGTCCTGCGCCTAACTGCATCAGTGGGTTCCTCCATTTTGTTTGCCACGAAGTACAGGCGAGCTACAAAATCTGTCCAGTCCTCTCCCTCCACGAATCTCTCCAGAATTCCAATTGTGCTCATTTTTGCATGTGAAGATTCTTAATTTACCTCATCGCCAAATGTTATGTATGTAATAACTCGATAGACGGAATACTGTAAACTAACACAGGTACAAACCTGGCTCTGCTTTATTCTGGCCCAAAGTGATTACATTACAAGATGGCTTGCCTTTTATATCTGGGCTGCACACACCTGTCTACAGCCCAATGACCTCTGACAGTCGCGCCACCTGGTGGCTAGTAACCTCAAGCATACATACATGACAGGCACAAACCAAAATGAGTGCAATGCAAACATAAAGAGCGCAAACTAGAAAGCAAGCAGCAGAAAGGGTGTGAATGTAAGTGAAAGCAAACTAGAAAAGGGAGACAAAACCAGAGAGGAGGGCAAGGAGAAAGAAACTGAGGAGCCAAGAAGGAAAGAGGGCATAAAAATGAAGGAGCAGAGAGAGGGCCATGCATGCAAGAAATGAAGAGGCAATGCACAGAAGGGACAGAGGAGAGACAGACTGAGAAAGGAAGGAGACTGAATAGAGAGAGACAGAAAAGGAAAAGAGATGAGAAGCCAAAGGAAAGGAGGGGAAAGAGATGGAGTAAAGAGAAGCAAAAGATAACGAAATGAGAGATGGAACTTGTTGTGTATGTATAATGTATGTACTGCAACATTAGACCATTGAATGTATCTTCACACTGTATACACCATACCTGTACCACCAGAGGGTGCTACTGATGGAGACCTAAGGGTCACCTGTACACTACAGGTAACCAAGTATAAAAGGGAACTCACCTCACTGTATCCTCACTCAGGAGCTACAATAAATGGACTAAGGTCACAACAGTTCAAGTACAATACCTTACCTCATGGAGTCATTACTAGAGTGCTTACACACATAACAACTAACGACGAGATTACGAATTTCCATGTGCAAAATGGCTAACCTTAGCAACTTTCAACAATTCGCTGATGGGGAAGATTGGGATGCCTTTGTGGAAAGGCTCGAACACTTTTTCATTGCAAATGACTTTGCAGGAGACAACCTGACCTCGTTGGCTGATAAGCACAGAGCTATCCTGCTCAGCAGTTGTGGGCCCACTGTCTATGGCCTCGTCAGGGACCAGCTGGCCCCAGCGAAGACGACAACCAAAACGTACGCGGAGCTCGTAACAATAATATAGGAACAGCTCAAACCTAAAGAGAGAATCCTCACAGCCAGACACCGGTTCTACACCCGCCGGCGGCCCAAAGGCCAAGAAATCGCAAAATATGCTGCAGACCTGAGACGATTGGCTGCACCGTGTGATTTTGGCGACCACCTCACCGAAGCACTGAGGGACATCTTCGTTATTGGAATCGGCCACAAGGGCCTCCTCCACAAGCTGCTCTCTGCAGCCACTACGGTCACCCTGCAGAATGCAATTAAAGTGAGCCAGGCGTTCATGATCTCGGCCTGCGATTCCAAGAGGGTGATGACTCACCCCCAGGTCTCTAACCCGGCAAGTACAGTGAACCGAATAGCGCCTTTCAGAGGCAAGGCTGCTATCCCGATTCCCACAACCCTGAGTCCGCCACATCGGGCCAACTGGCCAGCCCCATGCAGGCGCTGTGGAGTAAACCACAGGGCCCACCAGTGCCGATACAGAGACTACACTTGCAAAGGCTGTAACACTAAAGGTCATCTCCAATGAATGTGTAGAAGAAGCATTACTCAACGAGTCACTGAAGAGTTGGCCAATCACCCAGGCTCCAGCACTGATGAAGATGAAGAGAGAGTCTATGAGGCAGCTCAGCTCCAGGAAACATAGAAACATAGAAAATAGGTGCAGGTGTAGGCCATTCGGCCCTTCGAGCCTGCACCACCATTCAATAGGATCATGGCTGATCATTCCCTCAGTACCCCTTTCCTGCTTTCTCTCTATCCCTTGATCCCCTTAGCCATAAGGGTCGTATCTAACTCCCTCTTGAATATATCCAATGAACTGGCATCAACAACTCTCTGCGGCAGGGAATTCCACAGGTTAACAACTCTGAGTGAAGAAGTTTCTCCTCATCTCAGTCCTAAATGGCCTACCCCTTATCCTAAGACTGTGTCCCCTGGTTCTGGACTTCCCCTACATCAGGGACAATTTACCCGCATCTAATCTGCCCCGTCCCGTCAGAATCTTGTATGTTTCTATGAGATCCCCTCTCATCCTTCTAAACTCCAATGTATAAAAGTCCAGTTGATCCAGTCTCTCCTCATATGTCAGTCCAGCCATCCTGGGAATCAGTCTGCTGAACCTTTGCTGCACTCCCTCAATAGCAAGAATGTCCTTCTTCAGATTAGGAGACCAAAACTGAACACAATATTCCAAGTGAGGCCTCACCAAGGCCCTGTACAACTGCAGTAAGACCTCCCTGCTCCTATACTCAAATCCCCCATCTATCAAGGCCAACATACCCGTTGCCTTCTTCACCGCCTGCTGTATTTGTATGCCAACTTTCAATGACTGATGAACCATGACACCCAGGTCTCATTGCACCTCCCCTTTTCCTAATCTGCCGCCATTCAGATAATATTCTGTCTTCGCGTTTTTGCTCCCAAAGTGGATAACCTCACATTTATCCACATTATACTGCCATGCATTTGCCCACTCACCTAACCTGTCCAAGTCACCCTGCAGCCTCTTCGCGTCCTCCTCACATCTCACACCGCCATCCAGTTTAATGTCATCTGCAAACTTGGAGATATTACACTCGATTGCTTCATCTAAATCATTGATGTACATTGGAAAGAGCTGAGTTCCCAGCACTGAGACCTGCGGCACTCCACTAGTCACTGCCTGCCATTATGAAAAGGACCCGTTTATCCCGACTCTCTGCTTCCTGTCTGCCAACCAGTTCTCTATTCACGTCAGTATATTACCCCCAATACCATGTGCTTTGATTTTGCACACCAATCTCTTATGTGGAACCTTGTCCAAAACACGACATCCACTGATTCTCCCTTGTCCACTCTACTAGTTACGTCCTGAAAAAATTCCTTAAGATTTGTCAAGCATGATTTCCCCTTGATAAATCCAGGCTGACTTGGACTGATTCTGTCACTGCTTTCCAAATGCGCTGTTATTTCATCCTTAATAATTGATTCCAACATTTTCCCCACTACTGATGTCAGGCTAACCGGTCTATAATTACCCGCTTTCTCCCTCCCTTTTTAAAAAGTGGTGTTACATTAGCTACCCTCCAAGTTTGCAGATGACACTAAGCTGGGTGGCAGTGTGAGCTGTGAGGAGGACGCTAAGAGGCTGCAGGGTGACTTGGACAGGTTAGGTGAGTGGGGAAAATGCATGGCAGATGCAGTATAATGTGAGGTTATCCACTTTGGTGGCAAAAACAGGAAGGCAAAATATTATCTGAATGGCGACAGTTTAGCAAAAGGGGAGGTGGAACGAGACCTGGGTGTCATAGTACATCAGTCATTGAAAGTTGGCATGCAGGTACAGCAGGCGATGAAGAAGGCAAATGGCATGTTGGCCTTCATAGCTAGGGTATTTGAGTATAGGAGCAGGCAAGTCTTACTGCAGTTGTACAGGGCCTTGGTGAGGCCTTACTTGGAATATTGTGTTCAGTTTTGGTCTCCTAATCTGAGGAAGTGCAGCAAAGGTTCAGCAGACTGATTCCTGGGATGGCTGGACTGACATATGAGGAGAGACTGGATTGACTGGGCCTGTATTCACTGCCGGTGACACGACTGAAAAAGATGTACGTAACAAATGCTAGAATCTAAATGTAATCTTGTACAGCGATGCCGATAGTACACAGGAAAAAGATGTAATTGACATGCGAATTTGTAAAGACAGCTAACAATGTCGAGTCGGCTGATTGCGGTCGGAACCAATGTATCATGAATGCAAATGGTGAAATTATGTGTGATGCCAGGTTCTACATGTACGCCGACAAAACTAAGGGCAACTTCCCATGGGAAGCACCCAGGTCCAGCGGGCTGCCCGATCATGTAGCCTGCCCCTCCGGGACCAATGTGATGCTCCAGGGAATGTGGCCACACACACACAGAGGAAGCATACCCACTGCAGGGCCAGCGATTAATGGATGGCACAGGCACCACCACTGGCACCCTGCCCCAGATCGATCCGACCCCTCTGGCCAACAGGGCCAGCACCAGGAGCAAGAGGCCAGCACCCTCCAGCCCTCCCGACGGGATCTGGGATGACCAGACTCCCACCACCACTGAAGGGCAGCGGGGAGACCCTGCAGCCCTCAAAGGAGGACAGGGAGGTCACACCCATCACTAGACAATGGCAGAGGCCCTGAGACACAGCTGGCAGGTGGCACAGTTCGATTGCTCCGGAACAAGCGTCCTCACCCACCTGCACCCACACCCCAAGGGCAAGACTGTAATACCACATATGTACCTTACCTGTAATATGTCCTTGTTCCGCTACTGCTGAACCCCAAAACAGTGATATAACTAATCCTATTCTTTATTCTCTGTACATGTACACCAAAGCAGATGTTGAGCCACACACATGGTCTATGCATGGGGTGGGGGGGGAAATGGATGTATGTAGCCATGGACACACGTGGAGCACACCTAGAACCCACACAATCCTCACTACAACCTCCAACCGTCCACTGCTGACCATTTCCCAATGTCGTGGCAATAAGGACTTAGTCTACAGGGAGAGAGCCATTCCCAAGCACAGACAAAGTGCAAGGATTTTGGGCACTCAAGTCGAGGGCCAGAGCGTACAGTGCAAAAGCCAGTGCACAAGACTTGGGGAGGGGGGGGAAGTGATGTTGTGTATGTATAATGTATGTACTGTAACATTAGACCACTGAATGTATCTTCACACTGTATACACTATTCCTGTACCACCAGAGAGTGCTACTGGTGGAGACCTAAGGGTCAACTGCACACTTCAGGTAACCAAGTATAAAAGGGAGTTCACCTCACTGTATCCTTATTCAGGGAGCTACAATAAATGGACTAAGGTCACAACAGTTCAAGTACAATACCTTACCTCATGGAGTCATTACTAGAGTGCTTACACACATAACAGAAGGTAACATGTAGACAGGGAAACATAAGAGACCAAGTAGAGAAAAAAGGGGAACAGAGAGACAGACACAGAACGAAAGAAGGTGACACATGCAGAGAGGGAAGGAAGAGAGAAACTGAGAAGAGGGAGATGCATAGAAGGGAATGTAAGGGAGAGAAGTTCACAAAAGGGGAGAGAGTTTTTTTTTTTGCAGACTTACCAGAATTTGTATCTTTTATACAAGTGTGAGATGCTGAGCTTTTTGGTGGAGCTGGGTGTAAAAAATGTTTCAGAACTGTTCTTGCTTATCACATTGCTGTTTGTGGGAGCTTGCTTGTGCGCAAATTGGTTGCTGCGTTTCCTACATTACAACAGTGACTACACTCCAAAAGCACTTCATTGGTTATAACGTCCAGTGGTCGTGAAACGCGCAATATAAATCCAAGTCTGTCTTTCTTTCTTATATTTACTGTTAAAGATGATGGGCCAGAATTAGCTGCAGCAGCGATATTGGTGACCAATGCCGTAAATTAGACTGTTATGTTCCCCAGTGGCAAATTTATCCTGCAATTTGCTGGGGAACTGATTAGAATATACCGCAATGTGTAAAGCAGCGAATCTGAAGTGGTATGGCCAATGTATTAATCCCCTCGCCAAAGTGATTCGCACCAAAGGATGGAACATCAGAAGGAAGAACATAGAAACATAGACATAGAAAATAGGTGCAGGAGTAGGCCATTCGGCCCTTCTAGCCTGCACCGCCATTCAATGACTTCATGGCTGAACATGCAACTTCAGTACCCCATTCCTGCTTTCTCGCCATACCCCTTGATCCCCCTAGTAGTAAGGACTACATCTAACTCCTTTTTGAATATATTTAGTGAATTGGCCTCAACAACTTTCTGTGGCAGAGAATTCCACAGGTTCACCACTCTCTGGGTGAAGAAGTTTCTCCTCATCTCGGTCCTAAATGGCTTACCCCTTATCCTTAGACTGTGACCCCTGGTTCTGGACTTCTCCAACATTGGGAACATTCCTCCTGCATCTAACCTGTCTAAACCCATCAGAATTTTAAACGTTTCTATGAGATCCCCTCTCATTCTTCTGAACTCCAGTGAATACAAGCCCAGTTGATCCATTCTTTCTTGATAGGTCAGTCCCGCCATCCCGGGAATCAGTCTGGTGAACCTTCGCTGCACTCCCTCAATAGCAAGAATGTCCTTCCTCAGGTTAGGAGACCAAAACTGTACACAATACTCCAGGTGTGGCCTCACCAAGGCCCTGTACAACTGTAGCAACACCTCCCTGCCCCTGTACTCAAATCCCCTCGCTATGAAGGCCAACATGCCATTTGCTTTCTTAACCGCCTGCTGTACCTGCATGCCAACCTTCAATGACTGATGTACCATGACACCCAGGTCTCGTTGCACCTCCCCTTTTCCTAATCTGTCACCTTTATTGCTTTATTTAGTGCTAGCTGTGGCTCAGTGGGTAGCGCACTCGCCTCTGAGTCAGAAGGTTGTGTGTTCAAGTCCCGCTCCAGGGACTTAAGCACATAAATCTAGATTGACACTCCAGTGCAGTGCTGAGGGAGTGCTGCACTGTCGGAGGTGCTGTCTTTTGGATGAGATGTTAAACTGAGGCCCTGTCTTTACTCTCAGATGAACGTAAAAGATCCCATGGCACTATTTTGAAGAAGAACAGTGGAGTTATCCCCAGTACCCTGGACGATATTTATTATCCTTCAATCAATATAACAAAAACCGCTTATCTGGTCATTATCACATTGCTGTTTGTGGGAGTTTGCTGTGTGTAAATTGGCTACCGCGTTTCCCACATTACAACAGTGACTACACTACTTAATTGGCTGTAAAGTGCTTTGAGATGTCTGGTGGTCATGAAAGGTGTTATATAAATGTAAGTCGTTCTTTTTCTTTCTTTATTTAACAACAACCATCAGAATTATACAAGACAATTGAAATTCTTGATATGCTGTCATGTTGGACTATGAAGATTTTACTGTACTCACCGTTTCATTTTTTGTTTCATTTTAATAATTGCAAAGTACTCAATTTTAATGGCTGGTCAGCCTGAGAGAGCCACTTTTTGATTATGTCAGGCATGGAGAGATTTTGATTTTCTGTATAAGCAGATGCAAGATACATGCAGCTCACGGTCTTGCTGCTTTCTTCACATCCTATCTCATCATCATCATAGGCGGTCCCTCGAACGAGGATGACTTGCTTCCACGTGAGTTCACAGATGTTTCAATGAAGGACCCGATGTACCAGTCCTGAACTCCAATTGAGGGGGTGGAAGATGCCTGTGCGTGGATTTTCTTAACTTGTGGTGACCGTTGCACATCAGCCACCACACGGGCTCGACAGAGCTCGGCCTTTATCCAGTGGCAAGGGTTAACCAGGATGACTGGAGACCTACACTGCTGCACGGACCTAGTGCGCACACATATCGCAGTGTGGGCAGGCCCGTGCTGCCCCAGGGCCCTCAGCTCTTCTGGGCCCCGTATCCTCATTCGCCGCACCTCTGCCACGATCTCCCACCGCACCTCCGCACCAAACATTCGCCGCACCTCTGCCACGATCTCCCACCGCACCTCCGCACCAAACATTCGCCGCACCTCTGCCACGATCTCCCACCGCACCTCCGCACCAAACATTCGCTGAACCTCCGTCACGATCATCCACCAAATTTCAGCCACGATCCCTCATCACTCCTCCGTCCCGATCACTCGTTGCAAGTCTGCCACGACCTTCTCACTCTGCTTTACCAGGGCCCAGCCGATGTTCCTGCCCACGCTGCAAACGAAGACGTGGGTCCTGATGACGTCACCTCGAAGCCGTCGCACACTTGGAACGACTCGAGCTGGAAGCTGCAGTGGTATGTTCAAACCCTTCTTATAGCCCCGACCTGCAGAGATGTTCTCTCGCAGGCCGGGATGGCCCACAATGTTAGACATCCTATCGAAATAGATGCTGTTATCCATGTACAGTGTGTGTATTTGTAATCAAGACAACTAGCAAAAATACAATTACAATTGTGATTGGGACTTGCGCTTGCAAATGACAATAACTTTGTCCCGTTGGAATTTGCCTCCTCTTGCATTAAATTCCTTGAATTCACAATCTCAACATTTTCACATTGTTAAAATTCAAACAGTTTTGTAACCAATAAGTCAATTTACTTCTATGTTTTTTTTTCTCTCTTGGTATGACACTAAAACAACTCGCTTCCTCAAATATGCTTCCTCAGACACAAGTCCCTAAATCGTGCTGCAGCCAGGTCTCCAATGCTATTATTTTTCAGTCTAGACGGCAGCCATGTGAAGACAGGCTTAAATGCAACAAATTCACAGTCACCATTGCTTTTAATGTGGGCAGAACTATTATAATTAACTTCTAGTTGTTTTCAGCGAGGGTAATGACTGAGCAACGCAAATGTTCTAGCAAATTATGGGGTGGCGTACATAATGGCATGTCACTCACGGCAAATTTGTGGAATTTCTGCAGTCGCATAGATATACCATTACTATGGCACAAGTTTTCAGTATGAGTAATATGAGTTAAACATTTTTTTGAAAAATAGATCTTTGCTCCAGAGTATTAGAATTTTGCTGTAACAAAATTGGGTGTGTCCTTACGACCAATCCGCATTGTATCCAAAAAAGGGAAGATTTCAGCTCACCAATTGGTATACCATCTCATAAAGAAGCTGCAGCCTCTGTAGCAACTGGTTGAATATAATATATTGCAATATGGCATCCATTTCATTTAAGTATCATGTCGGCAATAAAAAGATGAATTACTCCTGTAAAGTACCTTGGGAGGTTTTATTATGTTAAAGGTGTTATATAAATGCATGTAGCTGTTCCAGTACAGCTACAAAACTGGTATCTACCCGACAAAATGCAAAATTGCATATGTATGTCCTGTCCACAAAAAGCAGGACAAATGCAATCCGGCCAATTACCGTCCCATCAGCCTACTCTCAATTCTCAGCAAAATTATATATGGTGTTGATGACAGTGCTATGAAGTGGCACATACTCACCAATAACCTGCTCAGCGATGCTCAATTTGAGTTCCACCAGGACCATTCGACTCCAGACCTCGTTACAGCCTTGGTCCAAAGATAGAGCTGAATTCCAGAGGTGAGGTGAGAGTGAATGCCCTTTACATCAAAGCAGCATTTGATCTAGTGTGGCACTAATGGGCCCTAGTAAAATTGAAGTCAGTGGGGATCAGGGTGAAACTCTCCACTGGCTGGAGTCATACCTAGCACAAAAGAAGATGATTGTAGTTGTTAGAGGCCAATCATCTCATTCCCAGGATATCGCTGTACGAGTTCCTCAGGGCACTATCCTAGGCTTAACCATCTTCAGCTGCTTCATCAATGACCTTCCCTCCATCATAAGGTCAGAAATGGGGATGTCCACTGGTGATTGCACAATGTTCAGTTCCATTTGCAATTCCTCAGATAATGAAGCAGTCTGTGCCCACATGCAGCAAGACCTAGACAACATCCAACCTTGGCTGATAAGTCGCAAGTAACTTTGGCACCACACAAGTGCCAGGCAATGACCATCTCCAACAAGAGAGAGTCTAACCACCTCCCCATGACGGTCAATGGCATAACCAGCATCAAATTGCCTACCATTAACATTCTGGAGGGTCACCATTGACCAGAAACTTAACTGGCCCACATAAATACTGTGGCTACAAGAGCAGGTCAGATGCTGGGTATTCTGGGGCGAGTGACTCACCTCCTGACTTCCCAAAGATTTTCCATCATCCACAAGGCACAAGTCAGGAGTGTGATGGAATACTCTCCACTTGCCTGGATGAAAGCAGCTCTAGCAACACTGAAAAAGTGCAACCCAATCCAAGACTACATAGGATATACCACGCAGGAACAGGCCATTCGGCCCAACTAGTCCATGCCGGCATTTATGCTCCACTCGAGCCTCCTCCCATCTTTCCTCATCTAAATCTATCAGCATAACCCTCTATTCCCTTCTCCCTCATATGCTTGTCTAGCCTCCCTTTAAATGCATCTATACTATTCGCTTCAATTACTCCCTGTTCCACATTCTCACCACTCTTTGGGTGAAGAAATTTCTTCTGAATTCCCTGTTGGATTTCTTGGTGACTATAAAATTATGAAAGGTTTTGATAGAGCCGATACAAAGAGAATGTCCACTTGTGAGGAAGAGCATAACTAGAGGCCATCAATATAAGAAAGACCTCTATTAGGTCAACCCTCAGCCTTCTTGATTGGCACCCCATCCACCACCTTGAACATTCACTCCCTCCACCACCAGCACACCGTGGCTGCAACGTGCACCCTCTACAAGATGTTCTGCAGCAACACGCCAAGGCTTCTTCGGCAGCACCTTCCAAACCCATGATCTCTGTCACCTCGAAGGACAAGTGCAGCAGGCGTATTGGAGCACCACCACCTCCAAATATCCCTCCAAGTCACACACCATCCTAACTTGGAAATGTACCACCATTCCTTCATGGTCATTGGATCAAAATCTTGGAACTCCCTCCCTCACAGCCCTGTGGGAGTACCTTCACCACCTATGTATACGGGAACAGGCCACAGGGCCAAAGTACTGCATGTTCGAAATGTAATGTTTAGATTGTAATCACCAGTTTAAAAATGGGTTTAAAGATTGCATCCATTAACGTGCGTAGCATTAAGTCGACTACACGATGTGTTTCCACCTTGGGGTATCTCACCAAGGTCAAGGCAGACCTGCTATTCTTGCAGGAGTGCGGCACTTCAGCAGTTACCGGCAGTGGTCGCAATGGTGGTCCCACGGACCATCTGTCTAGTCAGGAGGCAACGATGGCCATTCCTCTGGCCTGGGAATTCTGCTGCGGGGAGGCCACTTCACCATCACCAAAGTTAAGGAGGTGGTGGGCGGCCGCCTCCTCGTAGCAGATGTATTGCATAAAAATGTTCCTCTAAGGATAATTAACGTGTATGCCTCGCCTCTCAGAAGCGAGCGGCTGGCCCTCCTCCAGAGCTCCCATTGCTGCTGGCGACATCCAGACCGGTCGTTCTGGGCGGTGATTTCAACTGCATCATCGATGCGGCTGGACGATCCAGCAGAGCCGACAGCAAACTGGACACCACATCCAAATTCCTGATGGACGTGGTAAAAGATGCCAAGCTGTGCGACGTCTTCAGCAATCCTACAGATGGAGCACCGCTCAGATACACCTGGTCGAGACCAGACGGGTCCATCCGTTCCAGAATAGGCTTCCTGTTTGTGTCCCACATGCTCAAGGTCAGATCCACCGACGTCATGCCGGTGTTCTTCTCTGACCACTGCCTCCTACTGGCTGACTGCCTCCCACAGGAAGACCAGAAAGTTGGCAGAGGGATATGGAAACTCAACGTGAAACTGTTGACCTCGGAAAACGTTGAGGAACCCAAGAGGGATTACAAAGGTTGGAGAACCGTAAAACCCCTCTGTGATTCCCCCGATGCACTGGTGGGAAACAATCAAGACAAACATCAAGAGGTTCTTCATCCTCAAAGGTGTTCAGGAAGCGAGAAGGAGATAGAGGGAATTGTCCCAACTCCAGAAGAGTATGCAAAACCTGCTCGTGCTGCAGTCGATGGGGGTCAATATCATGGAGGAACTCCAAGAGGTGAAGGGCCAGCAAGCCTTTCTCTTTGCCTCAGAGTCCTCAAATCATCTTCCGCTCCAGAGTCCGCTCCGTCGAGCAGGATGAGACGTGTTCGCGTTTCTTCTTCCAAAAGGTACACGGGGAGCTCTGTGATCACTAGCCTAAAGGAAGAAGATAGTTCTGTGACGTCTGCGCAGCCTGACATGCTTAGGATCAGCAAATCTTTCTATGCCGGGCTGTACGACGTCAAACCCACACACCGCGCGGCCTCGCAGTCTTTCCTGTCGTCTATCTCAAAGGTCTTAGACGACAGTGAGCGGAAGAGTCTGGATCACCCGCTAACTCTGGACGAGCTGACAAAGGCCGCCTGGTTCCTAGTGACGAGTAAAACTCCCGGAAGCGACGGCTTACCGGTCTAGTTGTATTCGGCTCTGGATGGGCCCAGACCTGCTGGAAGTGTACGGGGATATGCTTCTGGCTGGCAGCATGTCAGAATCGATGAGGAAAGGAATCATCACCCTCATCTACAAGCAGAAGGGGGAGAGGGAGGAAATCAAAAACTGGAGGCCCATTTCGCTGCTCATTGTGGACTACAAGATCCTGTCAAAGGTCATCGTAAACATGGTCAAGTCTGCTCTGGAGCTGGTGATCCACCCGGACCAGACCTGCGCTGTCCCCGGCAGGAAGATCTCTGATAGCCTTGCGCTACTCAGGGATACGATCGCCTACTTGCGGGACAGGAGGTGGACACCTGTTTAATCAGCTTGGACCAGGAGAAGGCCTTTGACAGGATATCGCAAACGTACCTGATGGACGTGCTCTCCAAGATGGGGTTTGGGGAGGGTATCCGCAATTGGATCCAACTGCTCTACACAGACATCAGTAGCACAGTTCTAATCAACGGGTGGGAAACTGAAAGCTTTCCGATCAGGTCTGGAGTCAGGCAAGGCTGTCCACTCTCCTCTGTCTTGTTTGTGTGCTGTATCGAGCCCTTTGCTGAGTTCATCAGGAAGGATGCAGGCATTAGGGGGTTGACAATCCCAGGCAGCGCAGGCGCTCAGGTCAAGACCTCCCTGTACATGGACGACGTCACCGTCTTTTGCTCGGATCCGCAGTCGGTCCGCGGATTGCTCACAATCTGTGACCAGTTTGAACTGGCCTCGTGAGTGAAGGTAAATCACAGCAAAAACGAAGCCATGTTCTTTGGAAGCTGATCCGACCGATCCTCTATTCCCTTCACCGTGAGGTCAGATTACCTGAAGGTATTGGGAATATGGTTCGGAGCAGACGGGGCGTGCATCAAAAACTGGAAGGAGCGTATTGCTAAAGCGAAACATAAACTGGGATGGTGGAAGCTGCGCTCACTGTCCATTGCAGGAAAGAACCTGGTCATCAGGAGTGAAGTGCTCTCGGTGGTGTTGTATGGGGCGCAGGTCTGGCCTATACCCCTCTCCTCTGCCGTGGTAGTCACCCGAGCCGTCTTCCATTTCGTCTGGAGATCGAAAATGGACCGTGTCCGAAGAGACACGATGTACAAATCTCTGGACAAGGGGGGAAAGGACGTTCCGAACGTGGCCCTCATCCTGATGGCCACCTTTGTGTGCGGCTGCATCAAGCTGTGCAAAGACCCTTCGTAAGCAAACACAAAGTGTCAGTACGTGCTGCGACTCTATCTGTCCCCCGTGTTGCGAAGGATGGGTCTGGCCAGGCTGCCACGGAACGCTCCATACCTCAGCACCTGTCCTTCGTGGAAAAGTTCTTAAAAAAAAACACCTTTGACCACAAGGTTATAAAGCAAGGTCCTGGACGCCCTACAAAAGAAGATGATGGATCCTGTCGGACGGTTCCCTGAGCAGACTGTCGAACTCATTTGGCAGAATGTCTCATCACCAGAGCTTTCACACAAGCACCAAGACGTAGCTTGGTTGGCGGTGAGAAGGGCCCTACCCGTCAGATCTTTCATGCACAGCCGGGGTTTCAGAGACACGGCACTCTGCCCCCGAGTTGGCTGTGGTGCAGACGAGACTGTCATCCATCTCTTTTGGGATTGCCCCTTTGCAAGGCAGGTCTGGATGGAGATGCAGTGGTTGCTGTCAAGGTTCATCCCAAGCAGCTCCGTAACACAGGATTCTGTGCTCTACGGGCTGTTCCCAGGGACACACACCGAGACAGACATCATCTGCTGCTGGAGAGCCATCAACTCGGTGAAAGACGCACTTTGATCTTCCCGAAACTTGCTGATCTTCCAGAGCAAGGAGATGTCCACGGCCGATTGTTGCAGATTGGCGCAATCCAAGGTCCAGGAGTACGTGCTGAGGGACGCACTAAAGATTGGTGCAGTCGCCGCAAAGGCACGGTGGGGAAGAGCCACAGTTTAAGGCCCTTCTGCCAAGGTAAACCCAGGGGATGGAATCAGACCCCCCTCGGGCTGTACTTGTTAATCTGCTTGTATACATGGTGCACCACCATGTACTGAAAAACACCTGTGTTGTGCCATTTATAATGAAAGTCTCTGCACTGTTTAGTAACTTGTAAAGAAATGTAAATGTATCCCCATCCGGTCTGTGTACTGCATTCATCTGCATAGTGCTACATGTAACGTGATTCGTGATCGGTATTGAAATATATCCTGGAATGTAATGTAAACCTGTTCTCATCTGCTCCATGTAATACCCTTATTTGCACAGTACTACATGTGACGTGATTTACGGATTGTACTAAACTGTACCTTGAAATGAAATGCACGCTAGTGCATTGTATGGAACTGCTGTCAGCATCCAAACGAATTGTATGGAATTGCTGACTGCAAGGTACTGAGCTATTTTCCAATGTATTGTGAACATTTTATATGAATAAAGTATATTTTTGGAGAAAAAAAACATGGACTACAGTGGTTCAAGAAAGCGGCTCACCACCTGTAGGGCAATTAGGGATGAGCAATAAATGCTGGTCTTTCCCTGAACATCATTTGGCAGCATACACTGCTCAGCATTTCCGAAATGATTGCTCATTATCCTAGAAACATAGAAACATAGAAAATAGGTGCAGGAGTAGGCCATTTGGCCCTTCTAGCCTGCACCGCCATTCAATGAGTTCATGGCTGAACATGCAACTTCAGTACCCCCTTCCTGCTTTCTCGCCATACCCCTTGATCCCCCTAGTAGTAAGGACTTCATCTAACTCCCTTTTGAATATATTTAGTGAATTGGTCTCAACAACTTTCTGTGGTAGAGAATTCCACAGGTTCACCACTCTCTGGGTGAAGACGTTTCTCCTCATCTCGGTCCTAAATGGCTTACCCCTCATCCTTAGACTGTGACCCCTGGTTCTGGACTTCCCCAACATTGGGAACATTCTTCCTGCATCTAACCTGTCTAAACCCGTCAGAATTTTAAATGTTTCTATGAGGTCCCCTCTCATTCTTCTGAACTCCAGTGAATACAAGCCCAGTTGATCCAGTCTTTCTTGATAGGTCAGTCCCACCATCCCGGGAATCAGTCTGGTGAATCTTCGCTGCACTCCCTCAATAGCAAGAATGTCCTTCCTCAAGTTAGGAGACCAAAACTGTACACAATACTCCAGGTGTGGCCTCACCAAGGCCCTGTACAACTGTAGCAACACCTCCCTGCCCCTGTACTCAAATCCCCTCGCTATGAAGGCCAACATGCCATTTGCTTTCTTAACCGCCTGCTGTACCTGCATGCCAACTTTCAATGACTGATGTACCATGACACCCAGGTCTCGTTGCACCTCCCCTTTTCCTAATCTGTCACCATTCAGATAATAGTCTGTCTCTCTGTTTTTACCACCAAAGTGGATAACCTCACATTTATCCACATTATACTTCATCTGCCATGCATTTGCCCACTCACCTAACCTATCCAAGTCACTCTGCAGCCTCATAGCATCCTCTAATAGGATCAATGCCCAACAGTAATTTCAGACTTCAGTGTCTATCAGGAGCAGGAACTCTGGCTATTTTTTTGTTTTTTCCTAACCTGGGCGCAAGAATGGGAATTAACCCTGTGACCTGGAGAACTGTAAGGCTCCGAGCTCCAACGGGAACTGTAGTTATCTAATAGGCCATCATGAAAGCCTGTTAGTTTAAGGAGCTTTACAAACCCAGGTCTGGGTTAGAACATGCTGGGTTATTCACCAAATGCTTATTAATTTCAAGAATGCTGAGCTGTGTGTATTTCCAAATTAATTCGTAAGGTAGAACCTGGCAAATACAGATACTTTGTTTTCAAAGCTTGCATTAACATAGTTATCGTGCATGACACACAGGGAAGCAGTGCATATTGTACTTACGATTGGTCACTGCATATGAATAGTAGAGAATAAGTAAAAAAAGCAATAAAAAAACAACAAATGCACATAGGTGATTTATCTGAGCCCCAGCATGACACTTCACCAAGGATGACAGTTTGAATATTGGATATGTGTAAAAAGAATAAAATATGTGCCAATTTTAGAAGACTCTTTCAGACAATTTTACATGAAAACAAATTTAGAACAGACACCAGAAGGAATGTTTTTCTGCATAATGTGCAGGCGAGGTAATAGAAACACTGACGTTAGGGATATTCAAAGCACAATTGGACGCACAGCTATGAAAAGAAAGGAAAAACTTGCATTTATATAGTGCCTTTTGCATCCTCGGGACGTTCTAATTAAATATTTTATAGTCACAGTTATAATCTAGGAAAACACATCAGCCAATTTGGCACAGTAGGGTCCTACAAAGAGCAATAAATATTTGCTTTTGGTGGTGTTGGTTGAGGGATAAAGTTGGCTAGCTCACCTAGAAAACTTCCCAGCTCTTTTTCACATAGCGCCACGAGATTTTTTTACATCCACTTGAAAAGGCAGGCAGCAATTTAACATTTAACTGTTGTGTAGAGGACACAGAAAGGCTGCAAAGAGATTTAGATAGGTTAAGCGAATGGGCTAAGGTTTGGCAGATGGAATACAATGTCGGAAAGTGTGAGGTCATCCACCTTGGGGAAAAAAACAGTAAAAGGGAATATTATTTGAATGGGGAGAAATTACAACATGCTGCGGTGCAGAGGGACCTGGGGGTCCTTGTGCATGAATCCCAAAAAGTTAGTTTGCAGGTGCAGCAAGTAATCAGGAAGGCGAATGGAATGTTGGCCTTCATTGCGAGAGGGATGGAGTACAAAAGCAGGGAGGTCCTGCTGCAACTGTATAGGGTATTGGTGAGGCCACACCTGGAGTACTGCGTGCAGTTTTGGTCACCTTACTTAAGGAAGGATATACTAGCTTTGGAGGGGATACAGAGACGATTCACTAGGCTGATTCCGGAGATGAGGGGGTTACCTTATGATGATAGATTGAGTAGACTGGGTCTTTACTCGTTGGAGTTCAGAAGGTTGAGGGGGGATCTTATAGAAACATTTAAAATAATGAAAGGGATAGACAAGATAGAGGCAGAGAGCTTGTTTCCACTGGTCGGGGAGACTAGAACTAGGGGGCACAACCTCAAAATACGGGGGAGCCAATTTAAAATCGAGTTGAGAAGGAATTTCTTCTCCCAGAGGGTTGTGAATCTGTGGAATTCTCTGCCCAAAGAAGCAGTTGAGGCTAGCTCATTGAATGTATTCAAGTCACAGATAGATTTTTAACCAATAAGGGAATTAAGGGTTACGGGGAGCGGGCGGGTAAGTGGAGCTGAGTCCACGGCCAGATCAGCCATGATCTTGTTGAATGGCGGAGCAGGCTCGAGGGGCTAGATGGCCTACTCCTGTTCCTAATTCTTATGTTCTTATGTTCACCTTAAAGACTCTGATAATGCAGAACTCCCACAGTACTGCACTGAAATGTCCGCCAAGATTATATGCTTAAGTATCTAGAGTGGGGCTTCAAGTCACGACCTTCTAACTCCGCGGCAAGAGATCTGCCACTGAGCCAACACTGACCCTTGAGAGAGCTTGAATGCTAGAGAACTGAGATTTGATGGGCCAAATGGCCTCCAATCCTTGACTTTTCCTATTTTCTTGTGTAAACTGTCCTGTACCAAGCGAAAACGACTCTGCATTTGGAATATAAGAATGGTAGAATTTCTAATATTAACGCATACTTTCGAGCATCTGATACTGATGAATATAACAATTATGTAATTTCAAATTTTTAATCTGTTGATGAAATAAAATTGGCCTTCGAGCAGGGCTCCACATTGTAAGTAGGGGATTGCTGAATTTGCTCTCAAAAGTTTGTGATTATTTTCTATCAGTGGATTGTATTTTACCAAACCTTGCAGTAGGATGTTGAGTTTTTGTACCAGTTGAGGATTTGCTTGTGTCAAACGATTGTGCAACTGCATTAGCAAAAGCTGAATCTGGTTTAATGCCTGATTACTCAGCAGAAAAATCCAAATCACTTTAAACTCCCCACCACAGCTCCGTTCCCTAGCCACCAACTAACTGCTTGGCAACTATGAGGCTGAACCAGACTGGTCGCAACCTAGGTGTCGTTTACGACCCAGAGATGAGCTTCCTACCACATATCTGTGCCATCACCAAGGCCGCCTATTTCTACCGGTGTTCCCCCCCCCCCCCCCCCACCTCAGCTGATCTGCTGAAACCCTCATCCCTGCCTTTGTTACCTCAAGACTTAGCTATTCCAATGCTCTTCAGGCCGGCCGCCCATCTTCCACTTGCCACAATCTTAAGATCATCCAAAACTTGGCTCCCTCCATAGCCTCGCCATTCCCTATCTCTGTAACCTCTTGCAGCCCTACAATCCTCCGGGATCTCTGTGCTCCTCTAATTCTGGCCTCTTGAGCATCCCCTATTTTAATCGCTCCACCATTGGTGGTCATGCCTTCAGTTGCCTGGGCCCTAAGCTCTAGAATTCCCTCCCTAAATGTAGGCAATGGCAGACATTTAAGGATCATGTGGATGAATTACAACTATTGTACATTCCTGTCTGGCGTAAAAATAAAACAGGAAAGGTGGCTCAACCGTGACGAACAAGAGAAATTAGGGATAGTGTTAAATCCAAGGAAAAGGCATATACATTGGCCAGAACAAGCAGTAAACCTGAGGACTGGGAGAAATTTAGAATTCAGCAGAGGAGGACTAAGGGCTTAATTAGGAGGGGGAAAATAGAGTATGAGAGGAAGCTTGCAGGGAACATAAAAAACTGACTGCAAAAGCTTCTATAGATATGTGAAGAGAAAAAGATTAATGAAGACTAATGTAGGTCCCTTGTAGTCAGAATCAGGTGAATTTATAATGGGGAACAAGGACATGGCAGACCAATTGAACAAAAACTTTGGTTCTGTCTTCACTAAGGAAGACACAAACCTTCCGAAAATACTAGGAGATCGAGGGTCTAGTGGGAAGGAGGAACTGAGGGAAATCCTTATTAGTCAGGAAATGGTGTTAGGGAAACTGATGGGACTGAAGGCCGATAAATCCCCAGGGCCTGATAGTCTGCATCCCAGAGTACTTAAGGAAGTGGCCCTAGAAATAGTAGATGCATTGGTGGTCATTTTCCAACATTCCATGGCCTCTGAATCAGTACCTATGGATTGGAGGGTAGCTAATGTAACCCCACTTTTTCAAAAAGGAGGGAGAGAGAAAACAGGGAATTGTCGACTGGTTAGCCTGACATTGGTGGTGGGGAAAATGCTGGAATCAATTATTAAAGATGTAATAGCAGCGCATTTGGAAAGCAGTGACAGGATCGGTCCAAATCAGCATGGATTTATGAAAGGAAAATCATGCTTGACAAATCTTCTAGAGTTTTTTGAGGATGTAACTAGTAGAGTGGACAAGGGAGAACCAGTGGATGTGGTGTATTTGGACTTTCAAAAGGCTTTTGACAAGGTCCCACACAAAAAATTAAAGCACATGGTATTGGGGGTAATGAAAAATTTATGTGCAAAATTAAAGCACATGGTATTGGGGGTAATGTATTGACACGGATAGAGAATTGGTTGGCAGACAGGAAGCAAAGTGTGGGAATAAACGGGTCCTTTTCAGAATGGCAGGCAGTGACTAGTGGGGTGCCGCAAGGTTCAGAGCTGGGACCCCAGCTATTTACAATATACATTAATGATTTAGACAAAGGAATTGAATGTAATATCTCCAAGTTTGCAGATGACACTAAGCTGGGTGGCAGTGTGAGCTGTGAGGAGGATTCTAAGAGGCTGCAGGGTGACTTGGACAGGTTAGGTGAATGGGCAAATGCATGGCAGATGCAATATAATATGGATAAATATAGGGTTATCCACTTTGGTGGCAAAAACAGGAAGGCAGATTATTATCTGAATGGTGACCGATTAGTAAAAGGGGAGGTGCAACGAGTCCTGGGTGTCATGGTACATCAGTTACATCAGGTACAGCAGGCAGTAAAGAAAGCAAATGGCATGCTGGCCTTCATTGCGAGAGGATTTGAGTATAGGAGCAGTAGTACAGGGCCTTGGTGAGACCACACCTTGAATATTGTGTGCAATTTTGGTCTCCTAATCTGAGGAAGGACGTGCTTGCTATTGAGGGAGTGCAGCGAAAGGTTCACCAGACTAACTCCCAGGATAGCGGGACTGATATATGAAGAAAGACTGGATCGGCTAGGCTTATACTCACTGGAATTTAGAAGAATGAGAGGGGATGTCATAGAAACATATAAAATTCTGACGGGACTGGACAGGTTAGATGCAGGAAGAATGTTCCCGGTGTTGGGGAAGTCCAGAACCAGGGGTCACAGTCTAAGGATAAGGGGTAAGCCATATAGGACCGTTATGAGGAGAAATCTTTTCACCCAGAGACTGGTGAACCTGTGGAATTCTCTACCGCAGAAAGTTGTTGAGTCCAGTTCGTTGAATTTATTCAAGAGGGAGTTAGATGTGGCCCTTACGGCGAAGGGGATCAGGGGGTATGGAGAGAAGGCGGGAGTGGGGTACTGAAGTTGCAATGATCAGCCGTGATCATATTGAATGGCAGTGCAGGCTTGAAGGGCCGAATGGCCTGCTCCTGCACCTATTTTCTATGTTTCTGTGTAAACCTCTGAACCTCTCCTCCTTTTAGATGCTCCTTAAAACTTACCTCTTTGACCAAGCTTCTGGTCATCTGTCGTAATATCTCCTTCTGTCGCTCTGTATCAAATTTTGTTTGATAACGCTCCTGTGAAACACCTTGGAATGTTTTACTATATAAAGGTGCTATATAAATGCAAGTTGCTGAGACCTTATACATAATCTGCATTATTCAGTAGTAAAAAAAAATTAAACAATACATTACATTTCATTGTGTACAAAGAGAAATAGTTCTTTGAGCTTCAAAAGGTTTTTCTTTGTATCTATTTTTATTTTAACTACAAATTGAAATATTAAAACAGAGATCACAATTGGGCATTATTTGCTAAACAGCTGCTTCAGTTTGGTTTTATTGACAACTGTGTTTTACATGCTGTGTTTAGTTTGAGATCCTCTGATATTCTCATGCAAAAAAGCAAGAAGATAAAACATTGCTTTACAAACTGCCAGTAACCAAAAATAATTTGACTGCAAGAATATAGGAAGTGTATGTTCTTGTCTTGCCTAGTTCCTCTATCTGCGTAATATCTTTGTAAATGCATAGAATTTATAAATGGAGCTCATCAACTGTAACTCAATAAGGTATTAATGGGTGTAGACTCTCAGAAAAGTCAGTGAACAATGTAATAGTTATTCTATTAAAATGGATTAAAGTTGTGGTTCATTTATATTGTTACACAATAATCTGAATACATTTTTAAAATGAATAGAGTACAAGGCCAGTTGGTGTCATTTGCATTAAAGGAGTGAAACAGCCTTTGGGATAAAAAGATCATGATCGAAACAGATGGATAAATCTGCTTTAGCTCTCTGAGAACAAATCAAGTAAATCAAATTAATCATCATCAATTTCCTTTCCAGTATACTGAAGATGAAATTTGAAGTGAACATTCTTCAGTTCTGTTCTCGGAATTCTTTCTGGAGATAATTTTCAACTTGGCGGTGACCTGAAGGAGTGGATCGCCAGCCCTTTGTAGAACCCACCTTGTTTTTATCCTATTTGAGAATGGGATGAACTAGAATATTACCCGCTCCGACTCGAGTGCACTTGGGTGTTGCTTAATGAATACAGCACATTACCCTCTCCAACCACAATTTTTTTTCCCATTTCTCTCTCCTCTTCTGAAGGTGGCAATTTAGACTCGACTTAATTCCATGGGCTACAAAGCCCTCTGGTACTTCATCCAAGCTTCCATTTTCCACATGCAAGTCAAGACACCGTTCGATTAAGCTAGTCAGGCATCTAGAGCAGCATAGATAGGCCAGTCCAGTCCTCATCTGAAGTCCACACACACTCACTTTCCATCATGAGTAAAAATCATTGATTTTTTTTTGCTTCCTGCTCTGTGGTGCTAAGGACAACTGTAGCATCTCCATTGCTGCCAAGCTGAGATCAGGTAGCTGAGCAGCTACTCATCATCATCATACAACATAATTCTAAAAGGACAAAGAGTATTAAAAAAACAAGCCTGAAGGCTCTGTGTCTCAATGCGAGGAGCATTCGTAACAAGGGGGATGAATTAATTGCGCAGATAGCTGTTAACGGATATGATGTAATTGGGATTATGGAGACATGGCTCCAGGGTGACCAAGGCTGAGAACTCAACATCCAGGGGTATTCAATATTCAGGAAAGAGAGACAGAAAGGAAACGGAGGTGGGGTAGCATTGCTGGTTATAGAGAAGATTAGCGCAATGGTAAGGAAAGACATTAGCTTGGATAATGTGGAATCTGTATAGGTAGAGCTGCGGAACACCAAAGGGCAGAAAACGCTCGTGGGAGTTGTGTACAGACTACCAAACAGTAGTAGTGAGCTTGGGGATGGCATCAAACAGGAAATTAGGGATGCGTGCAATAAAGGTACAGCAGTTATCATGGGTGACTTTAATCTACATAGAGATTGGGCTAACCAAACTGGTAGCAATACAGTGGAGGAGGATTTCCTGGAATGTATAAGGGATGGTTTTCTGGAACAATATGTCGAGGAACCAACTAGAGAGCTGGCCATCCTAGACTGGGTGTTGTGTAATGAGAGGATTAATTAGCAATCTTGTGCGAGGCTCCTTGGGGAAGAGTGACCATAATATGGTAGAATTCTTCATTTAAGATGGAGAGTGACACAGTTAATTCAGAGACTAGGGTCCTGAACTTGGGGAAAGGTAACTTCGATGGTATGAGACATGAATTGGCTAGGATAGACTGGTGAATATTACTTAAAGGGTTGACGGTGGATAGGCAATGGCAGACATTTAAAGATCACATGGATGAACTTCAACAATTTTACATCCCTGTCTGGCGTAAAAATAAAACGGTGAATGTGGCTCAACCGTGGCTAACACAGAAAATTAGGAATAATGTTAAATCCAAGGAAGAGGCATATAAATTGGTCAGTAAAAGCAGCAAACCTGAGGACTGGGAGAAATTTAGAATTCAGCAAAGGAGGACAAAGGGTTTAATTAGTAGGGGGAAAATAGAGTATGAGAGGAAGCTTGCAGGGAATATAAAAACTGACTGCAAAAGCTTCTATAGATATGTGAAGAGAAAAAGATTAGTGAAGACAAACGTAGGTCCCTTGCAGTCAGAATCAGGTGAATTTATAATGGGAAACAAAGAAATGGCAGACCAATTGAACAAATACTTTGGTTCTGTCTTCACTAAGGAAGACACAAATAACCTCCTGGAAATATTAGGGGACCGAGGGTCTAGCGGGAAGGAGGAACTGGAGGAAATCCTTATTAGTCAGGAAATTGTGTTAGGGAAATTGATGGGATTGAAGGCCGATAAATCCCCAGGGCCTGATTGTCTGCATCCCAGAGTACTTAAGGAAGTGGCCCTAGAAATAGTGGATACATTGGTGATCATTTTCCAACATTCTATAGACTCTGGATCAGTTCGTATGGATTGGAGGGTAGCGAATGTAACCCAACTTCTTAAAAAAGAAGGGAGAGAGAAAACAGGGAATTGTAGACCGGTTAGTTTGACATTGGTCATGAGGAAAATGCTGGAATCAATTATTAAAGATGAAAGAGCAGTGCATTTGGAAAGCAGTGACAGGATTGGTCCAAATCAGCATGGATTTATGAAAGGGAAATCATGCTTGACAAATCTTCTAGAATTTTTTGAGTATGTAACTGGTAGAGTGGACAAGGGAGCACCAGTGGATGTGGTATATTTGGACTTTCAAAAGGCTTTTGACAAGGTTCCACACAAGAGATATGTGTGCAAAATTGAAGCACATGATATTGACGTGGATAGAGAACTGGTTGGCAGACAGGAAACAAAGAATAGGAATAAATGGGTCCTTTTCAGAATGGCAGGCAGTGTCTAGTGGAGTACCACAAGGTTCAGTGCTGGGACCTCAGCTATTTATAATATACATGAATGATTTAGATGAAGGAATTGAATGTAATATTTCCAAGTTTGCAGATGACACTAAGCTGGGTGGCAGTGGGAGCTATGAGGAGGATGCTAAGAGGCTACCCCAGGTGACTTCGACAAGTTAGGTGAGTGGACAAATGCATGGCAGATGCAGTATAATGTAGATAAATGTGAGATTATTCACTTTGGTGGAAAAAACAGGAAGGCAGAATATTATCTGGATGGTGACAGATTAGGAAAAGGGGAGGTGCAACAAGACCTGGGTATCATGGTACATCAGTCATTGAAAGTTGGCATGCGGGTACAGCAGGTGGTGAAGAAGGCAAATGGCATGTTGGCCTGCATAGCGAGAGGAATTGAGTATATGAGCAGGGAGGTCTTACTGCAGTTATACAGGGTCTTAGTGAGGCCACACCTGGAATATTGTGTGCAGTTTTGGTCTCCTAATCTGAGGAAGGACATTCTTGCTATTGAGGAAGTGCAATGAAGCTTCACCAGACTGATTCCCGGGATGGCAGGACTGACATATGAAGAAAGACTGGATCGACTAGGCTTATATTCACTGGAATTTAGAAGAATGAGAGGGGATCTCATAGAAACATATAAAATTCTGATGGGATTGGACAGGTTAGATGCAGGAAGAATGTTCCTGATGTTGGGGAAGTCCAGAAGCAGGGGTTACAGTCTAAGGATAAGGGGGAAGCCATTTAGGACCGAGATGAGGAAAAACGTCTTCACTCAGAGAATTGTGAACCTGTGGAATTTTCTATCACAGAAAGTTGTTGAGGCCAGTTCGTTGGATATATTCGAAAGGGACTTAGATATGCCCTTAAGGGTAAAGGGATCAAGGGGTATGGAGAGAAAGCAGGAATGGGGTACTGAAGTTGCATGATCAGCCATGATCATATTGAATGATGGTGCAGGCTCGAAGGGCCGAATAGTCTACTCCTGCACCAATTTCTATGTTTCTGTGTTGCTATATCATCATAGGCACTCCCTTGAAATCGAGGAAAACTTGCTTGCACTCAAAGTGAGTTCTCAGGTGTCCAATACGGAAATTACAGTCTCTGTTGCAAGTGGGACAGACAGTTGTTGGAGGAAAGGGTGGGTGGGGAGACTGGTTTGCCGCACGCTCCATCCACTGCCTGCGCTTGTTTTCTGCATTCTCTCAGCGACGAGACTCGAAGCGCTCAGCGCCCTCCCCAGATGCTCTTCCTCGACTTAGCGCGGTCTTTGGCCAGGGACTCCCAGGTGTCGGTGGGGATAGTGCCCTTCATTGGTGGTGGAAGTCTGGTCATCCCGGGTCCCGCCGGGAGAACTGGAGGGTACTGGCCTCTTGTTCCTGGTGCTGGCCGTGGTGGCCAGGGGGGTAGGGCCGACCTGGGGCAGGTTGCTGTGGTGACTGTGCCGTCCATTGATCGCTGGCCCTGCAGTGGGTATGCTCCCACTGTGTGTGTGTGTACACCCTCCCTGGGGCATCACATTGGTCCCGGAGGCGCAGGCTACATGATCAGGTAGCCCGCTGGACCTGGGTGTTTCCCACAGGAGGTTGCTTTTGGCATTGTCGGCATACATGTAGAACCCGGCATAATTTCTCATTTTATCATTAGCATTCATGATATATTGGCTCCGACCACAACCAGCTGACTCGACATTGTTATTTGTCTTTACACTTTCACATTTCTCCATTACAACACTTTCCTGTTATATATGTAAACTTGTAAATACCATGTTTAACCACCAGAGGGCTCATCCTCTGGAGTTCCAAGGGATCCCACAATCCCTTGAGAGCTCCTGTACATAAGGAGGCCTCACAGGCTGGAGAGGCACTCTGAGACCTGTAATAAAGGACTAAGGTCACACCTTACTTTGAGCTTGCAGTATCATGTCTTGAATAAAGAATTAGACAAAACAACTGGCGACGAGATACAGATGATGAACCCCACCGCAACAATGCAGAGAACTGTGGGCATCCTGGAGAAATTTTCGGAGGGAAATGATTGGGAAACCTTCGTGGAGCGACTCAACCAATACTTCGTAACCAACGAGCTGGAAGGAGAAGCAAACACTGCCAAACGAAGGGCAATCCTCCTCAACGTTTGCGGGGCACCAACATATGGCCCCATGAAAAATCTGCTCACTCCAGCGAATCCCACAGAGAAGTCGTACGATGATTTGTGCACACTGGTCCGGGAGCATCTAAACCCGAAGGAAAGCGTTCTGGTGGCGAGGTATCGGTTCGACACGTACAAGAGGTCTGAAGGCCAGGAAGTGGCTAGCTACGTCGCCGAGCTAAGGCGCCTTGCTGGACATGGCGAATTTGAAGGACACTTGAAGCACATGCTCAGGGACTTCTTTGTTCTTGGCATTGGCCATGAAGTAATACTTCGCAAACTTTTGACTGTAGAGACCCCAACCTTGAATAAAGCCATAGCGATAGTCCAGGCGTTTATCGTCACCAGTGACAATACCAAACAAATCTTTCAGCACACGAGTGCTGCTGCAAGTACTGTGAACAAAGTAATGTTGTTTTCGAATCGTAATGTACAGGGCAGGACTTACATGCTTGCAGCTGCACGTCCGCAGGTGACTCAGCCCACCATCAAGGGTGCTGAATGCAAGGTCATTAACACCTTGTTAGCGCTGCGGGGGTGATCATCATTTCCATTCATGCCGCTTCAAAGGATACGTTTGCAAGGGCTGTGGAACAATGGGACACATCCAACATATGTGCAGGCAAGCTGCAAAGCCTGCTAATCCTGCAAACCACCATGTTGCAGAGGAGGACAGATCCACGGTGGATCACGATGAACCAGACTGAGGAGACAGAGGTATATGGGCTGTGCACATTTACCACAAAGTGTCCCCCGATAATGCTGAAGGTTGAATTAAATGAACTCCCAGTGTCAATGGAGCAGGACACGGGCGCGAGCCAGTCCATAATGAGCAAAAAGACTTTTCGATAAATTGTGGTGCAGCAAGGCCTCAAGGCCATTTCTGACTCCCATTCGTACTAAACTGAGAACTTACACAAAGGAACTGATTCCCATAATCGGTAGTGCTGTTGGGGAGGGGTTAAACTAATATGGCAGGGGGATGGGAACCTATGCAGGGAGACAGAGGGAAGTAGAATGGAGACAGAAGCAAAAGATAGAAAGAAGAAAAGTAAAAGTGGAGGGCAGAAAAAAGCAAAAAGGGCCACATTACAGCAAAATCCTAAAGGGGCAAAGGGTGTTAAAAAGACAAGCCTGAAGGCTCTGTGCCTCAATGCGATGACTATTCAGAATAAGTGGACGAATTAACTGCGAAGATTGCAGTTAACGGATATGATGTAATTGGCATCACGGAGACATGACTCCAGGGTGACCAAGGCTGGGAACTCAACATCCAGGAGTGTTCAACATTTTGGAAGGATAGACAGAAAGGAAAAGGAGGTGGGGTGGCGTTGCTGGTTAAAGAGGAAATTAATGCAATAGTAAGGAAGGACATTAGCTTGGATGATGTGGAATCTGTATGGGTGGAGCTATGGAATACCAAAGGGCAGAAAATGCTAGTGGGAGTTGGGTACAGACCACCAAACAGTAGTAATGAGGATAGGGACAGCATCAAACAAGAAATTAAGGAAGCGTGCAATAAAGGTACAGCAGTTATCATGGGCGACTTCAATCTACATATTGACTGGGCTAACCAAACTAGTAGCAATGCGTTGGAGGAGGATTTCCTGGAGTGTATTAGAGATGGTTTTCTCGATCAATATGTCGAGGAACCAACTAGAAGGCTGGCCATCCTAGACTGGGTGATGTGTAATGAGAAAGGACTAATTAGCAATCTTGTGGTGCGAGGCCCCTTGGGGAAGAGTGACCATAACATGGTAGAATTCTTTATTAAGATGGAGAGTGACACAGTTAATTCAGAGATTAGGGTCCTGAACTTGGGGAAAGGTAACTTCGATGGAATGAGATGTGAATTGGCTAGAATAGACTGGCGACTGATACTTAAAGGATTGACGGTGGATTGGCAATGGCAAACATTTAAAGATCACATAGATGAACTTCAACAATTGTACATCCCTGTCTGGAATAAAAATAAAACGGGGAAGGTGGTTCAACCATGTCTAACAAAGGAAATTAAGGATAGTGTTAAATCCAAGGAAGAGGCATATAAATTGGCCAGAAAAAGCAACAAACCTGAGGACTGGGAGAATTTTGTAACACAGCAGAGTAGGATAAAGGGTTTAATTAGGAGGGGGGAAATAGAGTATGAGAGGAAGCTTGCAGGAACATAAAAACTGACTACAAAAGCTTTTATAGATATGGGAAGAGAAAAAGATTAGTGAAAACAAACGTAGGTCCCTTGCAGTCAGATTCAGGTGACTTTATAATGGGGAACAAAGAAATGGCAGACCAGTTAAACAAATACTTTGGTTCTGTTTTCAGGAAGGAAGACACAAATAACCTTCCGGAAATACTAGGGGACCGAGTGTCTAGTGAGAAGGAGTAACTGAAGGATATCCTTTTATAAAGCAGGAAATTATGTTGGGGAAATTGATGGGATTGAAGGCCGATAAATCCTCGTGGCCTGTTAGTCTGCATCCCAGAGTACTTAAGGAAGTGGCCATAGAAATAGTGGATGTATTGGTGATTATTTTCCAACAGTCTATCAACTCTGCATCAGTTCCTATGGACTGGAGGGTAGCTAATGTAACACCACTGTTTAAAAAAAGAGGGAGGGACAAAACAGGTAATTATAGACTGGTTAGCCTGACATCAGTAGTGGGGAAAATGTTGGAATCAATTATTAAAGATGAAATAGCAGCGCATTTGGAAAGCAGTGACAGGATCACTCCAAGTCAGCATGGATTTATGAAAGGGAAATCATGCTTGACAAATTTTCTGGAATTTTTTGAGGATGTAATTAGTAGAGTGGACAAGGGAGAACCAGTGGATGTGGTGTATTTGGACTTTCAAAAGGCTTTTGACAAGGTCCCACACAAGAGATTGGTGTGCAAAATCAAAGCACATGGATTTGGGGGTTATGTACTGACGTGGATAGAGAACTGGTTGGCAGACAGGAAGCAGAGAGTTGGGATAAACGGGTCCTTTTCAGAATGGCAGACAGTGACTAGTGGGATGCCGCAGGGCTCAGTGCTGGGATGCCAGCTCTTTACAATATACATTAATGATTTAGATGACGGAATTCAGTGTAATATCTCCAAGTTTGCAGATGACACTATACTGGGTGGCGGTGTGAGCTGCGAGGAGGACGCTAAAAGGCTGAAGGGTGACTTGGACAGGTTAGGTGAGTGGACAAATGCATGGCAGATGCAGTATAATGTGGATAAATGTGAGGTTATCCAATTGGGGGCAAAAACACGAAGGCAGAATATTATCTGAATGGAAGCAGATTAGGAAAGGGGGAGATGCAACAAGACCTGGGTGTCATGGTTCTTCAGTCATTGAAAGTTGGCATGCAGGTACAGCAGATGGTGAAGAAGGCAAATGGTATGTTGGCCTTCATAGCTAGGGGATTTCAGTATAGGAGCAGGAGTTGTACAGGGCCTTAGTGAGGCCTCACCTGGAATATTGTGTTCAGCTTTGGTCTCCTAATCTGAGGAAGGATGTTCTTGCTATTGATGGCTTGCAGCGAAGGTTCACGAGACTGATTCCCGGGATGGCGGGACTGACACATGAGGAGAGATTGGATCAACTGGGCCTTTATACACTGGAGTTTAGAAGGATGAGAGGGGATTTCATAGAAACATATAAAATTCTGACGGGACTGGACAGGGTAGATGTGGGAAGAGTGTTCCCGATGATGGGGAAGTCCAGAACCAGGGACACAGTCTTAGGATAAGGATAAGGGGTAGGCCATTTAGGACTGAGATGAGGACAAACTTCTTCACTCAGAGAGTTGTTAACCTGTAGAATTCCCTACCGCAGAGAGTTGTTGATGCCAGTTCATTGGATATATTCAAGAGGGAGTTAGATATGGCCCTTATGGCTAAAGGGATCAAAGGTTATGGAGAGAAAGCAGGAAAGGGGTACTGAGGGAATGACCAGCCATGATCTAATTGAATGGTGGTGCAGGCTCGAGGGGTCGAATGGTCTACTCTTGCACCTATTTTCTATGTTTCTATGTTTAGTGCTACCGTAAAGGTCTCCTACGATGGAGCGGTGCACAATTTACCACTCTGGGTGGTACCGGGCGATGGCCCCACGCTGTTTGGTAGGAGCTGGCTGGGAAAGATACGCTGGAACTGGAATGACGTCCGAGCGCTTTCGTCCATCGACAACACCTCGTGCCCAGGTCCTAAAGAAGTTCCCCTCGCTGTTTGAACCGGGTATCGGAAAGTTCCAAGGAGCAGAAGTGCAGACCCAGTTGATTCCGAGGGCACGACCCATCCATCACAAGGCGAGAGTAGTACCGTACATGATGAGGGAGAGGGTGGAGATCGAGCTGGACAGGCTGCAATGAGAGGGCATCATTTCACCGATCGAATTCAGCGAGTGGGCCAGTCGAATTGTTCCAGTCCTCAAGGAAGATGGCACCGTCAGAATCTGTGGTAATTACAAAGTAACTATCAATCGTTTCTCCCTGCAGGATCAATATCCACTACCAAAGGCAGACGACCTATTTGCGATGCTGGTGGGAGTAAAAACGTTCACGAAGCTGGACTTGACCTTGGCCTATATGACGCAGGAGATCGAGGAATCATCGAAAGGCTTCACCTGCATCAATACGCACAAAGGTCTCTTCATTTACAACAGATGCCCATTTGGGATTTGATCGGCCGCGGTGATATTCCAGAGGAACATGGAAAGCTTGCTGAAGTCGGTCCCGTGCACCGTGGTCTTCCAAGACGACATCTTGGTTACAGGTCGGGACACCGTCGAGCATCTGCAGAACCTGGAGGAGGTTCTTAGTCGGCTTAATCGTGTGGGGCTCAGGTTAAAACGCTTGAAGTGCATTTTCTTGGCGCCTGAAGTGGAGTTCTTGGGGAGAAGAATCGCGGCGGACAGCATCAGGCCCACCAATTCGAAGACAGAGGCAATCAAGAACGCACGGAGACCACAGAACGTGCCGGAGCTGCGGTCGTTTCTAGGACTTCTGAACTACTTTGCTAACTTCTTACTGGGTCTTAGAACATTGTTAGAACTACTATACTCTTTACTGCGTAAAGGAGATGAATGGGTATGGGGTAAAAGCCAAGAAAATGCCTTTGAGAAAGCTCGGAAACTGTTATGCTCAATCAAATTGCCTGTGTTGTACGATCCATGTAAGCGTTTGGTACTAGCATGTGATACGTCGTCATATGGTGTCGGGTGTGTACTGCAACAAGCTAATGAATTTGGGAAATTGCAACCGGTTGCTAATGCATTCAGAAGTCTGTCTAAGGCTGAGAGGGCCTACAGCATGATCGAAAAAGAAGCGTTAGTGTGTGTTTAAGGGGTAAAGAAAATGCATCACTATCTGTTTGTGCTCAAATTTGAATTGGAAACCGACCGTAAGCCACTTATATCCCTCTTTTCTGAAAGTAAGGGGATAAATACGAATGCATCGGCTCGCATCCAGAGATGGGCGCTCACGTTGTCCGCTTACAACTACGCCATCCGCCACAGGCCAGGCACAGAAAACTGCCGATGCTCTCAATAGGCTGCCATTGCCCACCACGGGGGTGGAGATGGCACAGCCCGCAGATTTAGTTATGGTAATGGAAGCATTCGAGAGAGAGCAATCACCCGTTACCGCCCACCAGATTAGAACCTGGATGAGCCAGGACTCCTTACTGTCTTTAGTAAAAAACTGTGTGCTCCATGGGAGTTGGTCCAGTGTCCCGTTAGAGATGCAGGAACAAATAAAGCCATACCAGCAGCGCAGAAATGAAATGTCTATACAGGCAGACTGCCTCCTATGGGTTAATCGGGTAGTGGTGCCAAAAAAGGGCAGGGACACCTTCATTAGTGATCTCCACAGCACTCACTCAGGCATCGTAATGATGAAAGCGATAGCCAGATCCCACGTGTGGTGGCCCAATATCGATGCAGACTTAGAGTCCTGCGTGCACAAATGTAATACATGTTCGCAGTTAAGCAATGCACCCAGGGAGGCACCACTAAGCTTATGGTCCTGGCCCTCTAAACCGTGGTCAAGGGTCCATGTCGACCATGCAGGCCCATTCTTGGGAAAAATGTTCGTAGTGGTTGTAGATGCGTACTCCAAATAGATCGAATGTGTGATAATTGTCGGCAAGCACGTCCGCTGCCACCATTGAAAGCCTGCGGGGCCATGTTTGCCATGCACGGCCTGCCTGACATCCTTGTGAGTGACAATGGGCCGTGCTTCACCAGTGCCGAGTTCAAAGAGTTCATGACCCGCAATGGGATCAAACATGTCACATCTGCCCCGTTTAAACCAGTGTCCAACGGTCAGGCAGAGCGAGCAGTGCAAACAATCAAGCAGAGCTTGTAGAGAGTAACTGAAGGCTCATTGCAGATTCAACTATCCCGAGTACTGCTTAGTACCGCACCAGACCCCACTCGCTCACTGGGGTTCCCCCCGCTGAACTGCTCATGAAAAGAGCACTTAAGACAAGGCTCTCGTTAGTCCACCCTGATCTACACGAACAGGTAGAGAACAGGCGGCTTCAACAGAATACATATCATGATCGTACAAATGTGGCACGCGAAATCGAGATTAATGATCCTGTATTTGTGTTGAACTATGGACAAGGTCCCAAGTGACTTCCCGGCACTGTCGTGGCCAAAGAGGGGAGTAGGGTGTTCCAGGTCAAACTTTCAAATGGACTCACCTGCAGGAAACACTAGGACTAAACCAAACTCAGATTCACGGACTATCCAGAACAACCCACAATAGACTCTACCTTTTTCGACCCTCCAATACATACACAAGTGGCAACCGACCCAGCGGTTGACCACGAAGCAGAACTCATCACCCGCAGCAGCCCAGCAGGACTCACCACGCCCAGCAACACCAGCTGCTCAACAGCCCAGTGAGGGCCCAACAAACGACTCACCGAAACCAGCATTTGCACCGAGACGATCAACCAGGGAAAGGAAGGCCCCAGATCGACTCACATTGTAAATAGTTACACTGTTGACTTTGGAGGGGTGGGGGGGGGGGGTGGGGGGGAGGGCGGGAGTGTTGTTATATATGTAAACCTGTAAATACCATGTTTAACCACCAGAGGGCTCATCCCCTGGAGTCCCAAGGGATCCCACAATCCCTTGGGAGCACCTGAACATAAGGACGCCTCACAGGCTGGTGAGGCACTGTGACACCTGTAATATAGGACTACGGTCATACCTTACTTTGAGCTTGCAGTATCCGGTCTAACTCTTTATTCAAGATATAACAATCTCTGTGCAAGGTTACAATTGGATACCTGCCTTTGTTAGTTACATTTGTCTCATTAGCATTACCAGCATCACTGTTTAACACTACGAATTTGTCACTTACATCACTTTTTTGAGTACTATCAGCATTTCTGTGCAAGGTTACATTTGGATACCTGCCTTTGTTGGTATCGTCTTTGTATTGGCACTGGTGGGCCCTGTGGTTTCCTCCACAGCGTCAGCACAGGGCTAGCCAGCTGGCCCCATGTGGCGGAATCAGCTAGCAGCCTTGCCTCTGAAAGGCGCCATTCAGTTCACTGTACTCGTCGGGTTAGAGCCCTGGGTGTGAGTCATCATCATCTTGGAGTCGCAGACTGAAATCCTGAATGCCTGATCATTTTGATTGCCTACTGCAGGGTGACCGTAGTGTCCGCATAGAGCAGCTTATGGAGGAGGCCCTTGTGGCCGATTCCAATAACGGAGATGTCTCTTAGTGGTGAGGTGGTCGCCAAAATCACACGGTGCAGTCAATCTTCTCCGGTCTGCAGCATATTTAGCAATTTGTTGGCCTTCGGGCCGTCGGTGGGTGTAGAACCGGTGTTTGGCTGTGAGGATGCTCTCTTTAAGTTTGAGTTGTTCTTGTATTATAGTTACGAGCGCCGCATAAGTCTTGGTTGTCGTCTTCGCTGGAGCTAGCAGGTCCCTGACAAGGCTGTGGACAGTGGGCCCACAGCTGCTGAGCAGGATGGCTCTGTGCTTGTTAGACAGCGAGGTCGGTGTGTCTCCAGCCAGGTCGTTCGCGATGAAAAGTGTTCGAGTCTTTCCACAAAGGCATCCCAATCTTCCCCATCGGTGAATTGTTGGAAGTTGCTTAGATTAGACATGTTGTGCGTGGAAATTCGTAACCTCGTTGCCAGTTGTAGTATATGCAAGCACTCTAATAACGACTGCACGAGGTAAGGATTTTGGACTTGAACTGTTGTGACCTTAGTCCATTTATTGCAGCTCCTTGAGTGAGGACACAATGAGGTGAGCTCCCTTTTATACTTGGTTACCTGCAGTGTGCAGGTGACCCTTAGTCTCCACCAGTAGCACCCTCTGGTGGTACAGGTATGGTGTATACAGTGTGAAGGTACATTCAGTGGTCCAGTGTTACAGAACATACATTAACATACATAACAGAGGCAGTGTTGAACCTCGTCGTCAATGTCTGCTCTTACTGATAATAGTAAGAGATATGGAAAGTGGTCCACGTTGTTCAGGGCTGCGCCGTAGATCTTGATGACTGGGGGGCAGTGCTGTGTGGTATGGTCAGGTTGGTGGAGGACCTTTGTCTTTCAAATGTTTAGTGTAAGGCCCATGCTTTCGTATGCCTCGGTGAAGATGTTGACGATGACTTGGAGTTCAGCCTCTGAATGTGCACAGATGTAAGCGTCATCTGTGTACTGTAGTTCGACGGCAGAGCAGCTAGTGGTGGTCAGCTGTAGGACCCGCCTCGTTTACATGCTTCAATACCACAATATGCAAACAGCTCTTTTGCAAATGTAGAATCATATCCAGATATTTTTCACTTCTTTGAATGAATCTCATTGAAAATGTAGGTAAAATAGTGTGTTTTATTTTTCACCAAGTCCAATTTATAATAAAACTGCATGTATGGAATTACAGTAAAGAACTTAGTAATTCTACCTTTTAATTCTTTTTGTTTTACGTTTTCTGTATATAGCTTTCTCCCTCTCTTCTCCACCCCATCTCTTGTTTTTACAGTATTCTTAAAATTGTGTATAAATGTATTGCATTACATGTTTTAACAAATATTCACACAAAAACCCTTTTTTTAAAAAATCAATTTGGTTCATTCCATGTTGTTTGTGCAATCACAATATTGTTTTATCTTTCTACTTCTACAATTTTTCTCATTACAATTGTTAACCCCCTTTTCCCCTCTTGAAGGTGTTCATTCCTTGCTGGGGTACAGATAAAAAAGAACGTTTTGCATTTATATCATGCTTTTCACGACCTCAGGACATCCCAAAGTGCATTTTAGCCAATGGAGTACTTTTGAAACATGGTCACTGTTGTAATGTGGAAAATGCAGCAGCCAATTTGCAAGCTCCCACAAACAGCAAAGTGATAGAAACATAGACATTTACAGCGCAGAAGGAGGCCATTTCGGCCCATCGTCTCCGCGCCGGCCGACAAATAGCCACACGGCCCTTGGTCAGCAGCCCTAAAGGTTACATATAAACCTATGAACAATGACGGAAAGGTAAAGAGCACCCAGCCCAACCAGTCCGCCTCACACAACTGCGACACCCCTTATACTGAAAACATCTATACTCCACCCCAACCGGAGCCATGTGATCTGGGAGAAGCAAAAACCAAATAAAAGACCCAGGCCAATTTAGGGTGAAAAAATCTGGGAAAATTCCTCTCTGACCCATCCAGGCGATCGAAACTAGTTCAGGAGATCACCCTGGCCGTATTCTATTTCCTGCAGTACTTACAATTATATCTGCGCCGTCCAACAAAAGGTCATCCAGTCTAATCCCAATTACT